>NC_141674.1:52097500-52770000 GCF_028749965.1 Puma concolor
CGACTTCAGCTCAGGTCATGATCTCACAGTTCGTGGGTTCGAGCCCCGCGTCAGGCTCTGTGCTGACGGATCAGAGCCTGGAGCCTGTTTCAGATTCTGTGTCTCCCCCTCTCTCTGCCCCTCCCCTGTTCATGCTCTGTCTCTGTCTTGAGAATAAATAAACATTAAAAAAATTAAAAAAAAAAAAAGAATCTCTCCCATAAGCCCTACTCAACGTCCCCTTACATCCTATTTTTTAGAACATTGTCACAACCTATTTAGCTGCAAGAGAAACTCAGAAATGTAGTTTTTCACATGGATGCTTTCTCACCACAATAAAAGCAGGGTTCTGCTATTATAAAAGAAGGGAAGACTAAGTATTGAGCAGGCAACTAGCTGTTTTTTCTACAATATATGTCCTTAATGGTATGCTGAGTTGAAGGCCTTTAAATTTTATATAAATAAAATCATACTGTGTTACCTTCTACAATTTGCTTTTTTTGCTCAACATCATATTTTTGAAATTCACCTATATTGATAAAATAACTAATTCATTCATTCCCATTACTCTAAAATATTCTCTTTATGGGGGCATCTGGGTGACTCAGTGAGTTAAGCATCCAACTCTTGATTTCAGCTCAGGTCATGATCTCACAGTTCATAAGATCAAGCCCTGAATCAGGCTCTAGGTTGAATCTCAAGCATGAAGCCTACTTAGGATTCTCTCTCTCCCTATTTATCTGCCTCTCCTCTGCTCTCTTGCTCTTTCTCAAAATAAAGAAATAAACATTTAAAATATTCTCTTCATGAATATACCACAATTTAACCCATTTTCTGTTGATGCAAATTAGGTTAAGTTTTTCAATGCATATTCTCTTATATGTCTCCTTCAGGGTAAACATAAGTCAGATTTCATGTCTTCCTTCTTTAAATTTTTTTTAATCTTTATTTGTTTTTGAGAGAGAGAGACAGAGTATGAGCAGGGGAGGAGCAGAAGGAGGGAGACACGAATCCAAAGCAGGCTCCAGGACCTGAGCTGTCAGCACAGAGCCCAACGCGGGGCTCAAACTCATGAACCGTGAGATCATGACCTGAACCAAAGTCTGACACTCAACTGACTGGGCCACCCAGGCACCCCTTGGTGTCCTCCTTCTTAAAATCCTCCAGTGGTTTCCCATCACACTGAAATAAAATTTAACCTTCTTTCCATATAACATCCTATATGTGTCAGTCCCCATTTATCTCCCCAATCTCGTCTAGTTGTATTCTCCCTCTTGCTCATTCTGCTCCATACATATTGGCCTCTTTTCAATTCCTAATATGCCAACCACTTTCCTTCCTCAGGGTCAGGGGCTGGTCAAGGTTTTGTAGGGCCTAAAGTTTATTCAATTTAGGTACAATGATATAAAATTAAGTGCAAGGCATTGGAAAGGAGGGAGGGAGGTGAAATGCTGATACTTAAGTGTCATTTATCTTTATGGAAAATCCACCTCTGCTCAGGGTCTTTGAAATTCTCTTCTTTCTGCTCAGAATGTTATTGTCCAAGATGTTCTTCCCCAGGCTCCATTTAATTATTCAGGTCTGACAGCTAGTCCTCCAATATCCATTCTCCTCTTCTGCCATTGTAATAGAATTTTTAGCTGAGTACATGACTACCCAAGTAAAACTTACATTTTGTAGTAGTTGTGGCCCTGAGACTATGTTGTGACCAGTGGGATATGAGGAAAATGATGTGCTCAGTTTTTTGGTGATTTCTTTAAAGGGGATACATACTAGAGAGATGTCCTCCTTATTCCCTCTCTCCCTTTCCCACTGGCTAGAGTGTAGACCTAGAGGTTATAGCCAACTTGGACCACATGGATGACACTCAAGAAGAGATGGTAGAGAGCTGCCTCGCTGGCTCAGATGATACAGTGTGTGACTCTTGATCTTAGGGTTGTGGGTTCAAGCCCCATGTTGGGTGTAGAGGTTATTTAAAAATAAAATCTTTAACAACAACAACAACAACAACAACAAAAGAGATAGAATAGGAAAACTATAGGCCCCAGACATCTTGGTGAAGCAAAACTACAAAAAAGGTTGGTGAGAAAAAATTAACTATCATGTTTTAACTCTCTGTTACGTTTGAGTCTCTATCATATTCAGTTAAATCTATATCCAATACATGGTCTTGGCTCAAATATCATTTCCTCACCAAGCCTTTTCTGACTCCCCATCTAAAGTAGCTCCCCCTTCATATATACCAAGTCATTCTCAATCCCATCAGCCTATCTTATTTACATCATCGAATTTACCACCTGAAAATATAGTATTTGTTTACTGTCTTTTTCCCCACTAAAAAATTAATTTTATAGAGGCAGGGACCTTATATGCCTTGGTAACTGTTTTGTCTTCTTTTAAGTTTATTTAAGTAATGTCTACACACAACATAAGGCTCAAACTCACAACCCAGGGTCAAGAGCCTCGCACTCCTCCAACTGAGTCTGATAGGTGCTCCTGCCTTAGTAACTATTGTATGCCCTATGCTTAGAAAGGTGCCTGGTATATAATAAGTACTCAATTATTAGTTGAATAGATGAAAGAATGAATCAACAAAATATAAAATTAATTAGTTCCCACTAGACTCTGAAGGCAAGGATAACATCTGTTTGCTTATAGTTGCATCACCAGGAACTAACAAACTGACCAATACACTTTTGTAAAATGAATGAATATACTGACAAATAAATGAATAAGAAGGAATGCATTCTTGGGGTGCCTGGCTGGTTCAGTCAGTAGAGCGTGTGACTCTTGATCTCAGGGTCGTGAGTTTACGCCCCACATTTACTTAAAAAAAATATTCTCTTAAAACAAATAATGAATATATTCTCAAAGTATTATTGTTTCTGAAATAATAATCAATAACAAAAATTTTATCATGAATATAATTTCATTTTTTTAATGTTTCAAAGTCTAACTTCCTAGAGAAATCGTTTCTTCATGAGGGAATAAGAAAAATAGCAGTATTCCTCTAGATACTAAACATAAAATGTTAAAAGAAAGAAACTTAACTTTCACAAAAAGTTGACATGATTAATTTAAAATATAGGTACCAATAACATTAGCTGACATTAATTAAAGGCTTACTGGATGCCAGGCACTGTGCTAAATGGTTCTTATCTATTATCTCATTTAATCCTCAAACAATCCTATGAGTACGTTATAAAGGTCAACGATCCCTATTTGAACCACTTGAGGGCCAAATATGTTTTGGCACTCAGGACTTTTCCAAAAATTAATAAAATACATATGCTACATGTAGCACCGCTAGCAGGATCTAGGTCAGCATCCCATAGTCAAATACACTAATATTTCTGCAGAGAAATATATGAATATTCACCAATTAGTGGGTACAAAAGGGCTATAGGTAGCCACATACCCATTCAAGTTAAATTCTTCCTGAGTTCAAATCAGGGCAGGTTTTCCTGGAAAATGAATTTTAAAAACTTGATTTTTAGAGATTTGGGCTTTTAGAATTGCAAACAAAAAATTCTGAGTTTGTATAATCATCCCAGATTTATAGGTGACGAAACTAAAACTAAAGAACTTATCCAAGGCAGGTGTGTGGCTGGCTCATCCAGTAGAGCATGTGACTTTTGATTTTGAGGTTGTGTAGATATTACTTAAAAATAAAATATTGGGGCGCCTGGGTGGCGCAGTCGGTTAAGCGTCCGACTTCAACCAGGTCACGATCTCACGGTCCGTGAGTTCGAGCCCCGCGTCGGGCTCTGGGCTGATGGCTCAGAGCCTGGAGCCTGTTTCCGATTCTGTGTCTCCCTCTCTCTCTCTGCCCCTCGCCCGTTCATGCTCTGTCTCTCTCTGTCCCAAAAATAAATAAACGTTGAAAAAAAATTTTAAAAAAAAAAAATAAATAAAATAAAATAAAATAAAATATTAAAAACAAACAAACAAAAACTTGTCCAAGACCACGAGATAATAAGGAGCAGTGGACTTGAACCCAGACAATCTGGTTGAAATTTTACCATGCCGAGCCATTTTACCACAGTGCCTGAAGAACTGAAGGCAATCAGTCCGAATACATGGGAGATGTTCCATCTTAGGGGACAACCTGACCTTGCAGAGGATATTTACACCTCAGGGCGTGGGATAAAAAACTAAGCGATCCTCAAAGTATTTTCTCATCCTGAGAGTCCACAATCCTCTGAAAACCTATCTGTCTTATGCTTAGTTCATAGACAACAGTTGTACATAGCCTATTGTGGTGTGCATAAAACTGGCATCTGCTTTATTCATTTACTTAACAAGTGTGGTTTGAGCATTCAGCATGTGCTAAGCAGTGTAAAAAGATATGAAGACTTATTGTATGTAGTCTGTGATCTCATAAAGTCTGTAATCCATTTGAAGAGACAAGACATAAAAACAGAAAGAGTTAAATGGTCATACAAATAGGACTGGTTACAAAGCCTAAATGGAAAAAACCACAGGTGTGAGACAGACAGTATGCACCCCTGGAGGTCAAAGAAAGAGAAATCACTGTGGGCTAATGGAATCAGGGAAGACTTCATGGAAAAGATGAAGCTGGGCCTCAAGGGATGGTAAGGATTTATATGGATATAGAAAAGAGGGGTGGCATTTCAGGTATAGGCTGTGACCCACACATATATATCATCTAGTAAAAGGTTACATTTACAGTCAGCATATGCAAATTATTTTTGGAGACTTTCTTCTTAAATGGATGCTTGCTTAAGAACAAATAGTAGACTCTCTCAAATGTGTCTTTCAGTATACATACATTATAAAGGACTCTCATATAAGCAGTTTTACACACCCTAAGAAAAGTTGCTTTGACCATTTTCAACCAGGTAATATTCCAAGCGCTTCTGCAGTAAAAGAATCAGCCCTAAAATCAATCAGGTACCTAAGAAACAAAAGCTGCCTCTAGGATAGAATATTCAACTGAACTCTCTAGGAGAGACTACCTCCTCCACTATTCAGCAACATATCTTGAAGCACTGGATTGATTTATGTTTCCAGTGTCCTCCAAGATCCCATAACTTTAGGGCATCTACATAAATATGTCCTGTGACAAATACATACTACTGCATAAGTATAATATAACCAGTAACATCATATGCATGTATAAATATGCTGATAGAGCTAATATTTATGTATGAAGAGAAGCGTTACCAAGATTTCACCCTAAATTTAAAAGCAAATTGTCACTTTTCAGTACACCCTCTAAAACAAGCTCTCAAATCTCTGGCATTATTCATTTTTAATAAATTGGTAAAATGACTTTAAGCCTAGAAATTACTTCTTTTTGTCTGCAAAAAAAAAAAAAAAAACCCACCTGTATAACTACAGTGGTACATATTTTGAAATTAATATGATGTTGAGTCATACCACTTGGGTACATATTAAAAATGATCAGCAGAACCAAATGGTGACCTTGGTAGTTTCCCTCGGATAATCAGAAGGCTGCTATAATTCTGCTTTCTCTGTTTTAGGAGGGCCAAAATAAGATGTGGTTCCAAAGGAACTCAGTCCATCTCTTGATGAGTTCATGACATTTCAAATCAATCCCTTCATATTTTCCAATCCCCTAACAAAGTGTTGCTGCTATCAGTAACATGCATGGAAGTCATAGTGTCTTCCCTTCCACCTTAAATCTTAGTCTTCATTCTTTTTAAAGCTGGCCTTTTCAGGGGCGCCTGGGTGGCTCAGTTGGTTAAGCGTCCGACTTTGGCTCAGGTCATGGATCTCTCAGTCTGTGAGTTCAAGTCCCGCGTTGGGCTCTGTGCTGACAGCTCAGAGCCTGGAGCCTGTTTCAGATTCTGTGTCTCCCTCTCTCTGACCCTCCCCCGTTTATGCTCTGTCTCTCTCTGTCTCAAAAATAAATAAACGTTAAAAAAAAAAATAAAGCTGGTCTTTTCCTGTTCTGTCATTCACTCCCTATGACACCCTGAAATGCTTCTTTTGGTCTTTTAAAGTAGCTATTCAATATTCTGATTAATACACCAACAGCAGAGGATAATTATGGGGAAATACATATCTTAATAGTATACATGTAGCGAATGCAAATTGGTGCAGCCATGTGGAAAACAGTATGGAGGTTAATAAAAAAGTTACAAATAGAACCACCCTATAATCCAACAATTGCACCACTAGATATTTGCCCAAGGAACATAAAAATACTAATTCATAGGGATACATGCACCCCAAAGTTTAGAGTAGCATTACCTACAATAGCCAAATTATGGAAACAGCCCAAGTATCCATCAACTGATGAATGGATAAAGAAGATGTCATATATATACACAATGGAATATTACTCAGCCACAAAAAAAAGAGAATGAAATCTTGCCATTTGCAACAACATATATGGCACTAAAGAGTATTGTGTCAAGTGAAATAAGTCAGAAAGACAAATACCAAATGATTTTACTCATACGTAGAATTTAAGAAACGAAACAAATGAGAAAAGGGAAGAAAAGAAAAAAGAGAGAGAGAGGCAAACCAAGAAAATAGACTCAACTATAGAGAACAAACTGATGGTTACCAGAGGAGAGGGGAGTAGGGGGATGGATGAAACAGGTGATGGGGATTAAAGAGGGCACTTGTTATGATGAGCACTGGGTATTGCACAGAAGTGTTGACTCACTATACTGTATACCTGAAACTAACATTACACTGTATGTTAACTAATTGGAATTTAAATTAAAACTTTAGGGGGCACCTGGGTGGCTCAGTCAGTTAAGTGTCCGACTTGACCTCAGGTCATGATCTCACGGTTCATGAGTTCAAGTCCCACATCAGGCCATCAGGCTCTGTGCTGACAGAACCTGGAGCCTGCTTAGGATTCTGTGTCTCCCTCTTTCTCTGCCCATCTCGTGCTCACACTCTGTCTCTGTCTCTCTGTCTCTCTGTCTCTCTCTCTCTCTCAAAAATAAATTAACATTAAAAAAGAAGAAATTCTTACTTAAAAAAAACTTTAGAAAATAGTATATGTATAGAATAACATTTTAAAGATTACTCAATGATTTTTTGTTCTTTGAAATTGCTTTCTTCTTCTACCATTGAAATGAAATCTTGATTCTAAAGCTTATGTACTCAAGGGAAACTAAAATCCAGAAACAAACTCAAGTTCCCTTTGGAAAAAAAAATTCTCTTAAATCTCTGACAGAAACAGTTATCTGGAAAAGCCTACAAATGTTTTGTTTTGTTGGTATGGTTGTTTGTTTAGTTGGTTTTTGAAGAAGAGAAAAGGTTTTCTTTTAAAAAGTAGGAGCACGGAGGGCACCTGGGTGACTCGGTTGGGTGTCTGACTTTGGCTCAGGGCATGGTCTTGGGATTCATGAGTTCAAACCCCACATTGGGCTCACTGCTGTCAGTGCAGAGCCCGCTTCAGATCCTTTTTCTGCCTGTCCCTTGCTTGCATCCTCTCAAAAATAAATAAAACATTAAAAAAATTTTTAAGTAGGAACACGAAGTCCTCAAGCAATAAACTCCATATTGAAAGAACAAAACTGGAAAGAAGACATAATGATTAGGAGATATATGTTTGAAAGTTAGGCTGAAGAAAGATCTGAGGATGGAAAGAAGAGCATTGAAATTAGCCACTGATGTGAGTCTCTCAGAAGGGAGATGGCACTCTGGCTTCCCTTGGCTCTGCTCCTCATGAGATGACAATAAAAATCTCAGATAGGTTTGGGACATTCTAAGAATAGAGATCTATACTTTGCTTCCTGGGTAAAGTCCAGACAGACAGGAAGAGTCAAAAAGAAAACCCCAGTACCAGAAATACATAGCAACAATTTAGCTATGTTGAATTTAGAAATTCAACAAGATGTGGGAAAAAAGAACTTGTGACAGTTCTCCAAGTCTTCATTGGCCCCAGAAGTGGCTGCAAGAAGGTCAGTTAACCTGAAGAACCAAGAAGATACCATAGATGTGAACTGGACAAGCTGGAAGTCATGATAGGACCACAGACATTGAAACAGATGAAAGAGTGACTAATAACTAACAGAGACAAAAGATGATCATAGACCAGATTCTTCCTTCACCTCACACAAATTTAAACCCTGAAGAACTTAGATGTCATCATAGGGAAAACTGAAACCCTAAATCTGGTTGAATTTACATTTGAAATAATCACTTTATAATTAGTGGCAAAAAGAAACAATTAGGGAAGAACTTTCAAAGGCTGCCACCATGATGTGCACCATGCTACCTACACCATACCCACATAACCTACTCCCCCCCACCCAACTACCATAGACAATGTTTATGATTCTCGCTAAAGTCTAGTTCTCAGGGCACCTGGGTGGCTCAGTTGATTGAGCATCTGACTCTTGATTTTGGCTCAGGTCATGATCCCAGGGTTGTGGGATCGAGCCCTGTGACAGGCTCTGCACTGAGCGTGGAGCCTTTTTGGGATTCTCTCTCTCCCTCTGCCTCTCTCCCTCTCTCTCTTCCTCTCTCTCTCTCTTTCCCTCTCTCTGTCACTTGCTCGCTGTAAAATGAATAATAAAATAAAATCTAGTGCTCTGTGACTGGACCCTATCCTCTCTCATCTATTCAAGAACAATGTTCTAGCAACAGTCCCTTTTTTCACCTGTATCATAAATTTTTCATTCTTTTCCAGGTCATTTCCGTCAGTAAATAAATCTGCTGTACTTACTTTTATCTTTAAAACAAGCCCTCTCTTGATGAATCAAATGTGTGTATTGCAATAGAATATTACCCCACAGACTTTTTTTTTTTTACTAACTACAAAGTGGAGAAAATACTTTATAATGGAGAAATCTGGAAGTCACCATTTTAACTATGAGATCAAATTTAGCATCACTATAGTGGACAATTAACATTATCTGCCTCCTGATGAAATATGATGTGAAACACATAAAGTAACTTAAGATATTCTTGCCAACAATGTTTAACCTGAATCCTATTATGCTTCTAGACTTAACTTCGAGTTAACAGGATACATAGATGGGAAAGAAACAAACTAAACTATACCATGAATAATTAGAAAATTCCAGAATATAGGATACTCCATAACAACTGACCTGAACTTTCTTTTCTTTTCATTTTTCTTTTCTTTCCTTTTCTCTTCTTTTCTTTTCCTTTCTTTTTTTTTGTTTAAAGTAGGGTCCATGCTCAATGTGGGGCTTGAACTCATGACCTTGAGATTAAGAGTCTCATGTTCTACTGACTGAGCCAGCCAGGTACCCCTGACCTGAACTTTCAAAACAATAAAATTCACTTTTAAAAAATGTAGGAGGACTTTTCTATTAATCGATACTAAGGAGACATAACAATATGCAACATGTAAACTTTGGCTTCCAGATTTAAAAAATATAAAAGATTATATAAAAGATGTTTTGAGACTACTGGGAAATGTGAACATTAGATGATGTGGAATGATTATTAATTTTCTCAGGATATGAAAGCTGAAGTATTTATGGGTAAAATGTCATGATATCTGCAACTTGCTTTTAAATGTTTCAATAAGCTACTTAGAAAGCAAAGATGGAAAGATTAAAAATTGGTGAATCTAGGTGAAGAATATGCAATTGTTCATTGTATGATTCTTTCAAATTCTCTGTATGTTTGAAATTTTCTAAAGTAAAAAATTCTTTCTAAAAGTCTCTGTTGAGGGGCGCCTAGGTGGTTCAGTTGGTTGAGCGTCCAAATCTTGATTTTGGCTCAGGTCATGATCTCAAGTTCATGGGATCAAGCCTCATGTGGGGCTCTATGTTGAGCATGGAGCCTGCTTGGAATTCTCTCTCTCCCTCTCACTTGCTGCCCCCACCCCACATTTGTACTCTCATGCTCTTTCTAAAATAAATACATAAACATTAAAAAATAAAAATAAAAGCCTCTGTTGACAGCACAACTCCTTCAAGATAACTAATTCTCCATTTTTCCATTCCCCTTGGAAATTTCCTTGGAAAGAATTGTCTATACTCAAAGTTTCCATTTCTTCTCTTTCTATTCTTTCTTGAATTTAGGCTAACTCCTCACCTCTTCAAAACAGATCTTGGCAAGGTCACCAATGACCTCGCCACAGATAAATCCAATGGTCAGTTCTCAGTTCTCATCCTATTCAACCTACCCACAGTGTTTGACAAACTTGATTAGTCCTCTTCTTAAAACATTTTTGTACTTAATTCTAAGACACCATACTCCTTTGATTTTCCTCCTCTGCACTGATGCTCCTTCTAGTCTCCTTTGATAGATGTGTCTCATCTCCCTAATCTCTAATACTATAGTCTCACAAAGTTCAGACCTGAGACCTCTTCTCTGTCTAGACTCCTCCTCCAGATAATGCCACACAATCTCTGGTGTTTAAATACCATCTATATATACTACTTGGACTTCTACCCTGAATTCTTATGTTCTTATACCAAGGTGCCTATTTGACAACTCAGCTTGAATGTCTAATAGGCATTCCATACTTAACACCTAACATTCATACTTAATTAAACTCCTAATAGATCCCTGCCCCAATCACCATGAACATGTTTCTCTCACAAGTCTTCCTTATCTCAGTAAATGGCAACTCTACTCTTCCAGTTGCTCAAGCCAAAACCTTGGACTAACCATTTGACTCATCTCTTTTTCTCCCATTACCAATTCTTCAACAAATCTTGTCAGCCGTATCCTAAAAATAGACCTTGGATTTTACATTACTCACTATCACCACTACTATGACCATAATCCAAGCCTCCACTTATCTGGCTGATCATAGTAGCCTTCTAAATGGTCTGCTTTTGCCTCGTATGTTTTATCCTAGAAAAGGCAGCCAAATTCAGTCTTTTAAAATATAAGTCAGATCATATTATCCCTCTGCTCAAAACCCTCCAATGGCTTCCTATGTCATTCATGGAAAAATCCACTGTTCCTATTGAAAGAAATTAAATAAAAACTAAATAAATAGAAAGATATTCTGTGTTCATAGCCTTACTATTGTGAGGATGTCAATTCTCCCCAAACTGATCTATAGATTTAACTCAATCCCTATCAAAATTCCAGTTGGTCTTTTTATAGAAATTGGCAAGCTAATCTAAAATCCAAAAGGAAATGAAGGTTCAAGGAATTCAGAATAGTCAAAACAATCTTGAGAAGAAAAGAACAAAGTTGGAGGAATCACATTTCCTGATTTTAAAACTTACTATAAAGCTACAGTAATCAAGCGAGGGTTGTACTGGCATAAGGATAAACATCTAAACTGATGGAATAGAATTGAGAGTCTAGAAATAAATATATGGTCAACTGACTTTTGGCAAGGATGGCAAAATAATTTAACACAGAAAGAATACTGAGGGTTGATGGGGGGTGGGAGGGAGGGGAGGGTGGGTGATGGGTATTGAGGAGGGCACCTTTTGGGATGAGCACTGGGTGTTGTATGGAAACCAATTTGACAATAAATTTCACATATTGAAAAAAAAACACAGAAAGAATAGTGTTTTCGATGGTGTTGGGATAACTGGATAGCCACATACACAAGAATGAAGTTGGACCATTAATCTTACACCATGTGCAGAAATGAACTCAAAATGAACCACAGACCTAATTATAAGAACAAAAACTTTTTGAATTTTTTTTAATGTTTTATTTATTTTTGAGACAGAGAGAGACAGAGCATGAACGGGGGAGGGTCAGAGAGAGAGGGAGACACAGAATCTGAAGCAGGCTCCAGGCTCTGAGCTTTCAGCACAGAGCCCGACACAGGGCTCGAACTCACGGACCGTGAGATCATGACCTGAGCCGAAGTCAGACGCTTAACCGACTGAGCCACCCAGGTGCCCCAAACAAAAACTTTTTGAAGAAAAATGAATTTTCATGACTTTGGATTAGGTACTGGTTTCTTAAATATAATGCCAAAAGTGCCAAGTGACAAAAGAAAAAATACATAATTTTAGACTTCATCAGAATTAGTTTTTTAAATTTTTAATTTTTACATTTTAATTCCAGTGTAGTCAATATGCAGTGTTACATTAGTTTCAGGTATACAATACAGTGATTCAACAATTCTACTTTTGTTTCCCTTGTTTCAGGAGACAGATCGCTTGAATGTTGCTACAGCTGATGTCAGAAAAATAATTGCCTTTGTTCTCTTCAAGAATTTTTATACTTTTAGGTCTCACATTTAGATCCTGAATCTATTTTGAGTTTATTTTTGTGTATGGTGTGAGAAAGTGGCCCAGTTTCATCATTCTTTTGCATGTAGCTATCCGGTTTTCCCAACACCATTTGTTGAAGAGACTGTCTTTTTCCCACTGCATATTCTTGCCTCCTTTTTGAAGATTAATTGACCGTATAATCATGAGTTTATTTCTGGGCTCTATTCTGTACCATTGATCTATGTGTCTATTTTTGTGCCAGTACCATACTGTTTTGATTACTATAGCTTCGTAGGATATCTTGAAGTCTGAGATGGTGATACCTTTAGTTTTATTCTTCTTTTTCAAGATTGCTCTGGCTATTTGTGGTCTTTTGTGGTTCCATACAAATTTAAGAGTATTTGTTCTAGTTCTGTGAAAAATGCTGTTGGTATTTTGACAGGGATTGCATTAAGTCTGTGGATTTGGGGTAATACATACTTTAAAAAATATATTTATTTATTTTGAGAAAGAGAGAGCAAGTAAGTACAGAGGGGCAGAGAGAGAGAGCGAGAGAGAAAATCCCTAGCAGGCTCCAAGCTGTCAGTGCAGAGCCCAATGCAGGGCTTGAACTCACAAATTGTGAGATCATGACCTGAGCTGAAATTAGGAGTCAGATGCTTAACCAACTGAACCACCCAGGCGCCCCATGTCTTTAATTTTTTTTTAAGTTTATTTATTTATTTTGAGACAGTGCGTGCGCATGCATGCACACATACAAGTGAGAGGGAGGGCACAGAAAGAGAGAGACAGAATCTGAAGCAGGTCCCCCACTCTCAGTGCATAGCCCAATGTGAGTCTCAAAACCACAAATCATGAGATCATGACCTGAGACGAAGTCAAGAGCTGGATGCTCAACTGACTGAGGCACCCAGGCGCCCCTTGTCTTTAACTGTTTTCGTTGAAACATAACTGACATACAACATATTAGTTTCAGGTGTACATGATTTGCTATTTACATATATCGCAAGAGGATCACCACAATAAATCTCGTTGACATGTTACCATATGCAGTTACAAAAAAAAATTTCTTGTGATGAGAACTTTTAAGATCTACTCTCTTACCAGCTTGCAAATATACAAAACATAATTATTAACTATAGTCACTGTTTTTATTTCTATCTTCATCACTAAGAAAGACATTGTGTCTCTTGGTTTTCCCAGAGTTTAGCACAGTACCTGATACATAGTAGCAATTCAATAAATGTTAAATGAATGAAAGCACATTCATTGGTGATTATCAATAGTTTTAATATATTTTATGATGTTTTAACACTTTTAATAATGAAACATTTAGGTTTAATAAAGTATTTGGAGAATTTCCTAAAATAAGCACATAAATATCCTGTGTATACACTGAAAATCTTTTTTACAAAACTGGTAAAATAAAATGATTTTGTGCTTTATTTACGACTTACCCCACAAGCCAGTTATCAGATGGTCAAAAATTTGCCAAAGAAATTCTGAAGATCACCTCATAAGAAGAGCTGAAAAGAGAGATGTGGTTAATTCATCCTTGAGACTATTCTCATTTTGACATTCAGCGATTTATATATGCAACTCCCATTAATGCTAATGGGAATTGTGCACATAAATTCTCACAAACTGAGATGAGAACACATCCCTAAACGTGCAAACCAGGGATACATGCAGATGCTATAATTCCAAAGACTAAAAAACTAAGCCCATAATTAAAACGTGTGGATCTCTTGGTGGCAGCAGATTGAGTTGCTAGCACACTTACAGGCCAAATTCATCACAATATATCTACAGCCTTCCAACTTCTACCAGTCCCGGAAAGCAGCAGATGCTGGTGAACAGCAGACTACCTTGACCAGGGGAAAGGTCAGTCTGCTCTACAAACATCATCTGGAGAAGGGGAAAAGGCAATGGCAAGGTAGAGAACTGTCTGGGGAAGTTGAAAACTTGCCAAAGATCTTTTTGTCTCCTGTTCCTACTGCCTCAAGTCCTTTCACTTGACAGTCATATCTGCTTAGAAGAGGATTTCTGAATCTAAAACCTTTGAACAAGAGCCAAATAATCTGTTCTGCAAGAGGCTATTTGAAAAGCTGGTTTACTCACAACATAACCTTTAAATACTCGTATTTCTGAAAATCCAAACCAACTCTAAGGTGAATACAAATACATGATTTCACGTAATATATGATCATGATCACTAGGTCTTATAGACTCGTTAAAATTTCAACAACTTATTCTTAATACTCCTGTAATAAATTTACTTCCAATTCAACCCCACGAAAAGCATAAGAGTCTATACACACTGAGTATAGCCTAGTGAAAAGCATATTGAACTTGAAATTCAAAGATGATTCAAGTTCCACTTACTGGCACTAAATATGAAATCTCTCCAAGCCACAATTTCTTCTGTTGGAAATGGGAGGCAACAATCCTTGTCCTATCCATTTCTTAAAATATTTATGACACTCAAATTAGAAGTTTAAATGAAAGCATTTGAAAATACAAACACTGGGGTGCCTGGGTGGCTCAGTTGGTTAAGCATCTGTCTCTTGATTTCATTCAGGTCATGATCTCACGGTTCATGAGTTTAAGCCTCACATCGGGCTCTGTGCTGACAGCTCAGAGCATGGAGCCTGCTTCAGATTCTGTGTCTCCCTCTCTCTCTGCCCCTCCCCCCCATACTCTGTCTCTCTCTCTCAAAAATAAATATTAAAAATGTTTTTAATAATAATTTTTTAAATTAAATGTTATCCCCTAAAAACTGCAGAAATGGCTTCTTTTACTGAAAAACAATGTAATGCCCAACAGAAAATATCTTTCATAATTCCACTTCCTCTCTCTTCTCCCTGAAGTCCCCAACTCTGGTCCTTACCTCTGGCCATCCACCTACCCAATAACGAATACTTTGTTTTACCTAAGTGACCTAAAACCACGAAGTGTGAAACTCCAACAGTAGGGGAAGAACAATAAATCATATCGGGAGTCATGTGACTTCATTCTAGTCCCAGTTCTGCTAGCAGTACCTACTATGTGCCAAACACTGTGCTAGGAGCTAGAGATACTTCATTGAACAACATTCAGCTTCAACTTCAAGAAAGTCATCCTTGACACATCCTGTCTATCACTGCCCATATTCAAACCAACTTTGAATCCTATCATTTTTACAGTGAATCCATCCACTGCCTCCATCTTCCCTGGTCCAAAATGGCATCATTTCATTTTCTCTTGCATAGACTACTACCATAACCTGCTAATTACACTACCCACATGTATGTAAGTTTTCAAACCCAAATCTGGTCCTGACACTCCTCATGCTTAAAACACTCCAATGACTTTTAAATTAAAAAAAAAAAAAAGAGTTTTTTTAAAATGGCCTACAAGAGCCCACATAATCTGGCCCTACCTACTTCTCAGATCTATCAATCCCTTTCCTCTCTGTGCTTTAGCCACATCACTTTCTTTTGGCTTCTTTGTAAGTGCCACTGTCCTCCCTATAACCACACCCTTAACATGCTGTTCCCTCAGGCTTTTCATGTAGTTAATTCCTACTCATCTTTACTCAGTCATCACTTCTGAAAGAAAGCCTTCCCTGTCCGCCCTTTCTTGGTTAGTTGATCAAATCCCCCTTTGTATTTCTCATAGCACCATGAACATCTCTTCTGCACTTAGCACTCATTATTTAGCTCTTTCCTCTAATGAACCATAAGCTCCATAAGAGCAAAGCTTGTGCCTGTTTTTGCCCATCACTATTTTTTCTCAGCACCTATCACAGTACCTTGCACACAGTAGCCACACATATTTTGGACTAAATTACTACATTAATTATCTCATTTTAGTAACAAAGCAAGTCAGCAGGAAATTATATCTCAGTATATAATGCTTTATTTCAGTATCATCTCAGTATATCTATATATATACTATATATATACTATATGTACTCAGTATATATCTCTCAGTATATATAACCATATATCTCAGTATATAACTATATCTCAGCATATAATGCATTTGCAATAATGCAAATTCTGAGAGGGCAGGGATTTTTGTCTGTTTTATTCACTGATATATACTCAGGGCCCAGAATAGTGGCTGGCACATAACAGGTACTCCCTAAATTTTTCTTAAATTAATGAATTAAGAGATATACTATGGATAAGCTCAAAGAATGTTGACAGCATATAGCAATTGGCTATATTAGCTTACTACATGTTCTTTAATTTATTTCATTCATCTGATGTCTACCTTATTAGGAAAATTCAGTGAAATCCTAAACACAACCACTTCCTTGCTTAATGACCCGGAGAAATTACATAATCTCTTTGAGATTCTGTTTCCTCATCCAAAAAATGAAGAAAATACCATGTGTTCTGGCCTCCTCACAGGATTAGTTAAGAATTAAAGGATATCATGTAAACTATAAAGGGCTACATAAATAAGTAGACCCAAACTAGTATTTTTTGAACACCAACTATATATGATAGACACTAGGCTAGGCATTGTCCTTAAGAAATGATAGGACAGTAAGTCCCTCTGTGCTGGTCGCCATATAAACCCCTCTAAAAGCTCATATTTTCTCCTCTCCCTTTCTTTCCCATCTCTCTATTATAATCATCAATTATGATTATTCACATGATCTCTTACACTATAAAATACAGGAATGTTGAAACTATGAGGCACAGAAAGAAGTGGCTAAGGCTGGATAAAGCAGAACTTAGACCTTGAACAAAAGATTCAGCAAAATTCTAAATGTTGAGGAGGGACATGTAATGAGGCATTTCACATTATTCCCAGCTAAAGAACTGAGGACAAAACTGGTTGGGTAGGCATACCATTGAATGTTTGGTGTCAAAAATGAGTCAGTTGTCCTTTGTACAACACAGGTTTGAACAGTGTAGGTCCACTTATATGTGGATTTTTCCCTAGTAAATACAGCACAGTACAGTTAATCAACTGATCATATGATCAGTGAGGTATCCAGCAACAGTAGGCTTCCAGTAGTTAAAGTTTTGGAGAGTCAAAAGTTAAATGTGGATTTCCAACAGCATGGGGGGTGGTGCTCCTAAACACTGTGTTGCTCGAGAGTCAACTATATTGAAAGTTGGTTGAACAGTATTTTTTTCCTGAATTAAATTACCTAGGAGACATTAATTGGTTGGAAAAAAAAAAAAAGAGCATGGATATGAGTTGTGGATAGTGGCACTACAGCTTCTGTTTCTTTATTTCACAAAACACTTTCAGGTTGTAATGATGGTGAGCCCAACAGGCTGAGAGCAATCATAACACTTCATGGTGCCCAGCCCAAGGAAAAAGAAGTCCTATTCTCACCACTCCCATCACAATCCACAGGCAACTATCCATCATCTTTTCTCCCTCTCTACTAATAATTACTGTCCTCATTGGTATCCAAAGCAAAGTCCCCCAGATAGCCTGTTGATACATAGCATTTTATTCAGTGTTTTCCATCCAGCAGTACATCATCTGCTGTGATGCACATACGGAATGTAGTAAGACAAGACAAGGGGACCAGGCATGACTAAGGATGCTCTGGCTTTCATAATTTTATTCACTAGTTTAAGAGACATATATACCTTTAATTATACAAGCACAGTGAGAGGTTCTCATTCACCTAGTTTATTGACTAATGTCCTAAAAGGAAAGCATGAAAATTCTTCCTTTTGAAAATGTTTTTATTTTTTTTTTAACGTTTATTAATTTTTTGAGAGACAGACAGAGTGTGAGTGGGGGAGGGGCAGAGAGAGCGGGAGACACAGAATCTTAAGCAGGCTCCAGGCTTTGAGCTCTCAGCACAGAGCCTGAGGTGGGGCTCGAACTCACAAACTGCACGATCATGACCTGAGCTGAAGTGGGACACTTACCGACTGAGCCACCGAGGCGCCCCAGAAAATGTTTTTAAAATGTTATATTCCCTTGACTCTGATAAGAAGAAGTCAAGATTTATTTTGAGAGAGACAGCATGGGCAGGGGAGGAACAGAGAGAAATGGGACAGAAGATCCGAAGCGGGCTCTGCCCTGACAGCAGGGAACCCGATGTGGAGCTTGAACACACTAACCATCAGATCATGACCTGAGCTGAAGTCAGATGTTTAACTAAATGAGCCACCCAGGTGCCCCTCAAGATTTAACTTTATGGAACCTCCAAAATCATGGCAATCTTTTTTACCAAAAAACTAGAACTAAAGTAAGGTTTTCACCATATCTCTGAACCTAGTGACTTTCAGAAAGATCTCTGAAAAGAACCTCCCATGGTTTTCACAAAAACGAAGCCTATCTCCTCCTGTATTTGATGTGTATTTTTCCTAAAATATAGCTTCTCAACTATAATTATATAATATTTGCATTCTGTGAAATTAATGTTATTTAAGAAATGATTGTGCCTTTTGACTCTTTTCCCCTATTTCAAAGAGAGTGAAAAAGTATAAGTTTTCACTTAAAAAATGAGTGTCATAAGAAAGTAATACAGAGCATGGTGACCATGGTTAATAATACTGTATTGCATATTTGGAATTAGCTAGGATAGTGAATCTTGAAAGTTCTCATCACAAGAAAAAAATTGTAACTATATATGCTGGATGTTAACTGAACTTATTGTGGTGATCATTTTGCAATATACGCAAACATCAAATCATTACATTGAACACTTGAAACTAATACAATGTCAATTATAGCTCAACAAAAATTTTATTAAATTTCAAAAATAAAGCAGTTGATTGTAAAAGCAATGGGGAAAAAGATTTGCAGAATTTCAGGTTCCTGGAAACAAGGGGGGATAAAGGAATTTATAATGCAGAAGTGTATTTTACTTTGAATGTGAAAATCATCATTAAGCAAATCCTAAATAGTGTACAAGACTAGATAAAAATGACTAAGATTTTAGACCCATTGTTTTCAAATGATAAATAAGGCAGAAATTTTTAATAAGTTGGTATTTTTGAAGTACAGAATCAAAATAAACAGTAGCACAGTTCATAACCACCAAAAGAGAACCACAAGAATAAGTTGTCAAATGAACAGCCAGCAACTCAAAACAAACATGCATGTGTTCCCAATGCTGTGAATAACCATCTTTCTCTTGCAACTGATATATAGCCAACAGCTGCATGTAATACAAATCATGTTCTCTAATTACTCTACCTCCATATATCCTACTTGTATTGTGCAAACTCTCACTGTAAGAGAAATGCCTATTCATTATACCTGCCAGTCTCTATACAAAATTCAACCAAGAAACCCATCACACCAAAACTATAGTAACCCTTTGCCCTTTAAGAAACTGGAAATATAACGAATAGATTTAGTGGTACATTAGAATTCTGGCTCTGTCACTTACTAGCTATGTGACCTTTAAAAATTTATTGAGTCTCCCTGAGCCTTGGTTTTCTCATCTATTCAGTGGGGATAGTAATACCCTCTTTTAGGTATTTATGGAAATTAATTGAGATGCTACTAACCTCTAAGTATAAATCCAAAAAGTTCAATGAATGGTAGCTATTAGACAAGTGATTTCAATGTGAAATGTACCAGAATACCCCATTAATAATGACTTAAGCAATAAAGAGCTTAATTATTTTATATAATTAGAAGTATGGAGGTTGGATGCTCCCGAGTTGAAAGCTGAGAGAAGTATCTCAATACTGTCATCAATAACACAGGCTCTAAACCTGTTCTTCTCAAACTATTCCAAAAAATAAGAGAAAGGAAATGTTCCAAATTCATTCTATGAGGCAGAATAACCCTCATAAACCATATAAAGCCATACCAAAATCACATAAAGACACTACAAAAAAAAAAAAAGAGAGAGAGAGAGACAGAGAGAGAACTACAGACCAATATCTCTGATGAACATAGATGCAAAACCCTCAACAAAATGTTAGCAAACCAAATCCAAAAATATTTTTTAAAAAATCTTTCACCACAATCAAGTGGGATTTGTTCCTGGGATACGAGGGTGGTTCAATATTCGCAAATCAATCAATGCAATACATCACATCAACAAGAGAAAGGATAAAAACCATAAGATCATTTCATTAGGTGTGCAACAAGCAACTGACAAAGTATGACATCCATTCATGATAAAAACCCTCAACAGAGTAGGTTTAACAGGAACATATCTCAACATGATAAAAGCCCTATATGAAAACCCCACAGCTAACATCATACTCAATGGGGAAAAACTGAGAGCTTTTCCCCTTACAATAGGAACAAGACAAGGATGTCCACTATCATCACTTTTATTCAATGTAGTACTGGAAGTCCTAGCCACAGCAATCAGACAAGAAAAAAGGGGCACCTGGGTGGCTTAGTCAGTTAAGCATCTGACTCTTGGTTTTGGCTCAGGTCATAATCTCACGGTTTGTGAGTTCAAGCCCTGCAATAAGCTCTGTGCTGACAGTGCAGACCTTGCTTGGGATTCTCTCTCTGCCCCTCCCACTCTCCCGTTCTCTCTCAAAATGAATAAATTTTTTTTAAAAAGGCATCCAAAATGGTAAGGAAGAAGTATAACTTCACTATTTGCAGATGACATGATACTATATACAGATAACCCTAAAGACTCTACAAAAAAAATGACTAGAACTGGTAAGTGAATTCAGTAAGGTCATAGGATACAAAATCAATATACAGAAATATATTACATTTCTATACACTCATAATGAAGTAGCAGATAGAGAAATTAATAAAACAATCCCATTTACAATTGCAACAAAAATAATAAAATACCTAGGAGTAAACTTAATCAAGGAGGTGAAAGACTTGTACTCTGGAAACTATAAAACACTGATGAAAGAAATTAAAAATGACACATGCACTACTGGGTATCTACCCAGAATACAAAAACACTAATTTAAAGGGATACATGCACCCCTATGCTTATTGCAGCATTATTTACAATAGCCAAGATACGGAAGCAAACGAAGTGTCCACTGATACATGAATGGGTTAAGAAGATGTGATGTATGTACATAAAATATATGTACGTACAGTATATACATACAATGTACATACTATATATATATATATATATATATATATATATATATATATATGATATATATATACAGATACACACACATGCGTGCACACACACACTGGAATATTTAGCCAGAACAAAGAATGAAATCTTGCCATTTGCCATGACAAGACCTGCAGTAAAGACTATAATGCTAAGTGAAGTAAGTCAGTCAGAGAAAGACAAACACCATATGATTTCAATCATATGTGGAATTTAAGAAACAAAATAAATGAGCAAAGGGAAAAAAGAGAAAGACAAGCCAAGAAACAGACATTTAACTATAGAGAACAAACTGATGGTTACTGTTAGGATGTCCTTGGAACCACAGTAGAGGGGACGGCCATCTTGCCAGCGCAACCCAAAGAAAAGCCCCTAGTAGCGTGCCAGAACAAATTGGAGGTCAACCAATCACCGAGCGACAGCACAACCTGATGCGAAAAAGGCCCACCCGGACCTAAACCCCAAACCACTGCAGCTTAAAAACCCCACCCCACCACACCTGGGGGCGACTTCCCTGACTCCTCTCTCTCTCTCCCTGAGTCACGGAACCTCGCCCGAGAACTTAGTCCCCAAATAAAGCCTTTGACTGCTAAAATTTTTTAGCCTCTGACTCCTATCTTTACCCTGCCTTATGCCTGACCCTAACAGTTACCAGAGGGGAGGGGGGTGGGGGTGATGGGTGATATGGATGATGGGGATTAAGGAGTGCAACTGTGATGAGCACTGGGTGATGTATGGAATTGTTGAATCACCATATCATACACCTGAAACTAATATCGTACTAATGTATGATGTACTAACATACTAATATTGTACATTAACTGGAATTAACATACAAACTTAACAAAAAAAGAAATTGAAGATGACACAAATGGAAAGATATTCCATGTACATGGATTAGAAGAACAAATATTGTTAAATTGTCCATACTACCCAAAGCAATCTACAGATTTAATGAAATCCCTGTCAAAATACCAACAGCATTTTTCACAGAACTAGAACAAATACTCTTGAAATTTGTGTGGAACCACAAAAGACCACAAATAGCCAGAGAAATCTTGAAAAAGAGGAATAAAACTAAAGGTATCACAATCTCAGACTTCAAGATACCCTACGAAGCTATGGTAATCAAAACAGTATGGTACTGGCACAAAAACAGACACATAGATCAGTGGTACAGAATAGAGCCCAGAAATAAACTCATGATTATACGGTCAATTAATCTTCAAAAAGGAGGCAAGAATATGCAGTGGGAAAAAGACAGTCTCTTCAA
This sequence comes from Puma concolor, assembly GCF_028749965.1. NCBI lineage: Eukaryota > Metazoa > Chordata > Mammalia > Carnivora > Felidae > Puma > Puma concolor. The sequence continues at coordinate 52,119,927 of NC_141674.1, forward strand.
CAAATGGTGGTGGGAAAACCAGATAGCTACATGCAAAAGAATGACACTGGGCCACTTTCTCACACCATACACAAAAATAAACTCAAAATAGATTCAGGATCTAAATGTGAGACCTAAAAGCATAAAAATCCTTGATGAGAACACAGGTAATAATTCTCTGACATCAGCTGTAGCAACATTTTTCTAGATCTGTCTCCTGAGGCAAGGGAAACAAAAGCAAAAATGAACTATTGGGGCTACATCAAAATTAAAAGCTTCTGCACAGCCAAGAAAATAATCCATAAAACTAAAAGACAACCTATCATATGGGAGAAGATACTTGCTAATGACATATCTAACAAAGGGTTGGTATCCAAAATATATAAAGAACTCATACAACAGAGACCAAAAAACCCCCAAATAATCCAGTTAAAAAAATGGGCAGGGCGCCTGGGTGGTTCAGTTGGTTGAATGTCCAACTTCAGCTAAGGTCATGATCGCACAGTTGGTGAGTTCAAGCCCCACATCAGGCTCTGTAATGATAGCTCAGAGTCTGAAGCCTGCTTTGGATTCTGTGTCTCCCTCTCTCTGCCCCTCCCCTGCTCGCTCTCTCTCTCTCTCTCTCTCAAAAAAAAAAAAATTAACATTAAAAAATGTTTTTTACACAGGACAGAATACAACAGACATTTCTTCAAAGAAAACATATAGACAGCCAAAAGACACTTGGAAGATGCTCAACATCACTCATCAGGGAACTGCAAATGAAAACCACAATGATTTGCCTGTCAGAATGGCTAAAATCAAAAATACAAGAAAACAAGTGTTGGCAAGACTGTGGAGAAAAAGGAACCCTAATGCACCAGTGGTGGGAATGCCAACTGGTGCAGCCACTGTGGAAGAGTATGGAGGCTCTCAAAAAATTAAAAATAGAACTACCCATATCATCCAAAAATTCCATTACTGGGCATTTACCCAAAGAATACAAAAACACTAATTTGAGAAGACATATGCACCCCTATGTTTATTGCAGCATTATTTACAATAGGGAAATTATGGAAGCAGCCCAAGTGTCCATGGGCAGATTAGTGGATAAAGAAGTGGTATATACATACAATGGAATATTACTCAACCATAAAAAAGAATGAAATCTTGCCATTAGCAACAACACAGATGGATCTAGAGAGCATAATGCTAAGCAAAATAAGTCAGTCAGAGAAAGACCAATACCATGTGATTTTGCTCATATGTGGAATTTAAAAAATAAAATAAAGGAACAAAGAAACAAAAGAGACAAACAAACAAACAAAAAAAAAGATTCTTAACTATAGAGAATAAACTGATGGTTACCAGAGGGGAGGTGGGTGCAAGGATGGGTGAAATAGGTGAAGGGGATTAAGAGTACACTTATCACAAGGAGCACTGAGTAATGAATAGAATAGTTTAATCACTATATTGTACATCTGAAACTAATATAACACTGTATGTTAACTACACTGGAATTTTTATTTAAAAAAACCCTACAGGCTCTACTTATTTGCTCCTCACTCTCTTTGGTCCTCATGCTTAGTCATATGATAGAAATGCCATGGTTCCAAACATAATATCCCACACCACTGTTCCAAGCAGAAAAGAAAGGAATAAAAGGCCTTGTCCTCACCAAGCTCTTTTATTTAATCTAAGAAGAAAAACTTTCCCCAAAGCCCTACATCAGGCATTCCCTTACAACTCATTGGTCAAAATGAGTCTCATGGCCATTCCAAGCTGCAAGGCGACCAGAAAGTGAGAATGTGGAAAGAGGGTACAAGATAGGCAATATGCATCTTCTACTACGGTGACACTTCACAATCTCAAACAAGTGGCTTCCTTGGTCAACACATAGGAAACAAGTAGTGGAATTTCTTATATATGAAATGAGATACTTTGAAACTAAAAGTGGGGCGCCTGGGTGGCTGAGTCGGTTAAGCGTCCGACTTCAGCCAGGTCACGATCTCGCGGTCCGGGAGTTCGAGCCCCGCGTCAGGCTCTGGGCTGATGGCTCAGAGCCTGGAGCCTGTTTCCGATTCTGTGTCTCCCTCTCTCTCTGCCCCTCCCCCGTTCATGCTCTGTCTCTCTCTGTCCCAAAAATAAATAAACGTTGAAAAAAAAAAAAATTTTTTTTTAATTTAAAAAAAATAAAAAATAAAAGAAACTAAAAGTGACCTCCTCTCAAAGCTGATTTTCCAGAACTGGTTCCATAATGCTGCTTGATTACAAGGGAACTGAGAAATATAGCTACCCATGTGCCCAGAAAACAATATTGGTCAATATGGTAATGGTTATTACACCATCCATGCAGCTTTTCGTTTCTCTAAGTTCTACAATATTCTTTTTCAGAATACCGGCCTTTAAAAAAATACTTTATTTTTTTTTAATTTTTTTAATGTTTATTTATTTTTGAGAGAGAGAGACAGAGCATGAGTGGGGAAGGGACAGAGAGAGAGGGAGACACAGAATCCGAAGCAGGCTCCAGGCTCTGAGGTGTCAGCACAGAGCCCAACATGGGGCTCAAACCCATAAACCATGAGATCATGACCTGAGCCTAAGTCAGATGTTCAACCAACTGAGCCATCCAGGCACCCCGAAAAAAAGACTTTATTTTTTAAAGCACTTTAGGTTCATAGCAAAATTGAGAGGAAAATAGATGGAATTTCCATACCCACTGCCCTTCCACACTCACAGTCTCTCCAAAACTATCAACATCCCTGCACCAGAGTAATATGTTTGTTACAATCCATGAACCTATACTGATACATCATGACCACCCAGAGTCCATAGTTTACATTAGGATCACTTTTGCTGTTGCACATTCTACGTGTCTGGACAAATGTATAAAGGCATACATCCACCGTTATAGTATCATACAGAATAGTTTCACTGTCCTACAAGTCCTCTTTGCTCTGCCTATTTATCCCTTCCAATCCACTAACTTCTGGCAACCACTGATTCTTTAAATGTCCCCATAGTTTCGCCTTTATCAGAATGTCATATAGTTGTATGATTTTTCAGATTTGTTTCTTTCACTTATTAAAATTTTTTTTAACGTTCATTCATTTTTGAGAGACAGAGGCAGACAGAGCATGAGCGGGGAAGGGGCAGAGAGAGAGAGACACAAAATCTGAAGCAGGCTCCAGGCTCTGAACTGTCAGCACAGAGTCCAATGTGAGGCTTAAACTCATGAACTGTGAGATCATGACCTGAGCCGAAGTCGGACACTCAACCAACTGAGCTACCCAGGCGCCCTTCTTTCACTTATTAATATGCATGTAAGTTTCCTTCATTTTTTTTTCTAGCTTGATATCTCATTTCTTTTTTTTTAGCACTGAGTAATACTCCATTAACTGGATGTACCACAGTTTATTTATCTATTCACCTACTGAAAGACATCCTGGTTGCTTCCAGATTTTGGAATTATGAATAAAGCAACAAAAATCCATGTGCAGGATTTTGTGTAAACATAAGTTTTCAACTCCTTTGGGTAAATACCAAGGAGTGAGATATCTGTATCATATGGTAAGAATATGTTTAATTTTGTAAGAAACTGGTAAAGTGACTCTACCATTTTGCCTACCTATCAGCAATCAAAAATTCTCATTATCATGTCCTTATCAGCATTTGGTATTGTTAGTGTTTGGGATTTTGGTCATTCTAATTTTTTTTAATGTTTATTTATTTTGAGAGACAGAGAGAGAGAGAGTAGGGGAGGGGCAGAGAGAGAGGGGGACAGAGGACCTGAAGCCTGATGTCAGGCTTGAACTCACGAACCATGAGATTATGACCTGAGCCAAAGTCAGATGCTTAACCAACTGAGCCACCCAGGTGCCCCTGGATTTTGGCCATTTTAGGTGTGTAGTGATATCTCATTGTTTTAATTTGCATTTCTCTGATAACATATTACGTGGAGCATCTTTTCATATGCTTATTTGCCAGCTGTATCTCTTCTTTGGTGAGGTATTGTCCACTCATTTTTTTAACTTGGCTGGTCATTTTCTTATTAAGTTTTAAGAACTCTTTGTATATTTTAGCAGCTATCCTTTATCAGATATGTTGTTTGAAAATATTTTCTCCCCTTCTATGTCTTATCTTCTCATTCTCTTGACAGTCTCTTTTGCAGAAGTTTTTAAATTTTAATGAAGTCCAGCTCATCAATTATTTCTTTCATGGATCATGACTCTAGTGTTGTACCTGAACAGCCACCACCATACCCAAAGTCATCTACACTGCATCCTATGTTATCTTCTAGGAGCTTTATAGTTTTGCATTCCATTTAGGTATGTGATCCATTTTCAGTTAATTTTTGTGAAAGATGTAAGGTCTGTACCTAGATTCATTTTTTTCTATGTAGATCTCCAATTTTTCCAGTATTATTTGTTGAAAATAAATTGCTCGATTGCATTGCCTTTTCTCTTTTGTCAAAGACCAATTGACATATTTATGTGAATCTATTTCTGGGCTCTCTATTCTGTTTCATTGGTCTATTTCTTTATTTTTCTACCAGCACCACATTGTCCAGATTACTGTAGTTTTAGAGCAAGTCTTGATGTTGGGGAGTATTATTTCTTTGACTTTGTTCACCTTCAATATTGTGTTGGCTATCTGGGTCTTTTGTCTGTCCATACAAACTGTAAAATCAGTTTGTCAATATCCACAAAATAACTTGCTGAGATTTTTATTGGGATCGCATTGAATCTATAGATTAAATTAGGAAGAACTGACATCTTGACAATGTTGATCGAGTCTTCCTATCCATGAACATGGAATACTGCTCCATTTATTTAGTTCTTATTTGATTTTTTTAATCAGAGATTTCTTTTAAGAATAAATTACATTTTTGTGAAATATTTCAAACATATGGAAAAGTGCACAGAATAATATAACAAACCCATGTACACTGAATATTGTTACTTGGACATATTTATATGAATTATTTTTCTTTTTCTCCATTATTTTTTTTCCTGTTTTGTTTTTACCATCTTAACCATTTTTAAGTGTACAGTTTAGTAATATTAAGTATATCCATGTTATTGTGAAACAAATCTCGAGAGTTTTTTCATCTGGTAAATCTAAAATTCCATTTCATTAAACAATAACTCCCTTTTTCCTCCTTCTCCCAGCCCCTGATAACACCATTCTATTTTCTGTTTCTATGAATTTGACAACTTCAGATACCTCATATAAGTAGAATCATACAATATTGGTCTTTTTGTGACTGTCTTATTTCTTTTTTTTTTTCTTCTTTCTTTTTTTTTTTTAATGTTTATTTATTTATACTGAGAGCAAGAAAGAGAGCCTGTACATGCATGCACAAGGGAAGGGCAGAGAGAGATAGAGAAGCCCAATCAGGCTCCAAGGTGTCAATGAAAAGCTGGATGTGGGGCTTGATCTCATGAACCATGAGATCATGACCTAAGCCAAAACCAAGAGTCAGACACTTGATTGAATGAGCCACCTAGGCGCTGCATGACTGGCTTATTTCATTTAACATAGTGTCTTTAAGGCTCATCTATGTTGTAGCATGTGACAGGATTTCCTTCCTCTTTAAAACAGAATAATATTCCATTGTATGTATAGGCCACGTTTTGTTTATCCATTCATCCACTGATAGACATTTAGGTTGCATCCCACCTCTTGGCTATTATAAAGATGGGTATGCAAATTTCTCTTTGAGACTCTGCTTTCCTACATACCCAGAAATTGCTGGATCACACGGTAGTTCCATTTTGAACAGTTTTTAGGAAATTCCATACTGTTTTCCATAGTGGCTGCACCATTTTACAATCCCACTAAAAGTGCAAAAGGGTTCCAATTTCTTCTCCATATCCTTGTCAGCACTTACTATTTTCTGCTGTAGTGTGTATGTGTGTGTGTGTGTGTGTGTGTGTGTGTGTGTGTGTGTGTGTGTGTTTATAGTAGCCATCCTAATGAGTGTGAAGTGATATCTCATTGTAGTTTTATTTAGTATACAATACTTTTTTCTCAGTTTTATTGAGAAACAATTAACATACATCACCATATATGTTTAAGGTGTACAACATAATGATTTGATTTACGTATATTATAATTACCACAATAGATTTAGTTAACATCCATCATCTCATATAGATACAATAAAAAGAAAAGAAAAAAATTTCTCCTTATGATGAGAACTGTTAGGATCTACTCTCTTAACAACTTTCTTATATATCATACAGCAGTGTTAAATATAGTCATCATGTTGTACATTACATCCCTAGCGTGCATTTATCCTATAACTGGAAGTTTGTAGCTTTTGGCCACCTTTCTCCAATTCCTTCTCCCACCACACCACCTCTGGTAAACAGAAGACTGATCTCTTTTAACTCAAAAAGACATCTGCACTCTCATGTTCATAGCAGCATTATTTACAATAGTTAAGACATGGGAACAATCTAAATGTCCACTGATGGATGAATGGGTAAAGAGATTACAGGGTGTGTGTAGGAGTGTGGGTGTGTGGGTGTGTTTAAGTGGGTGTGTGTGTGAGTATAATGAAATATTATTCAGCCATTTAAAATTTTTTTTTTTCAACGTTTATTTATTTTTGGGACAGAGAGAGACAGAGCATGAACGGGGGAGGGGCAGAGAGAGAGGGAGACACAGAATCGGAAACAGGCTCCAGGCTCCGAGCCATCAGCCCAGAGCCCGAAGCAGGGCTCGAACTCACGGACCGCGAGATCGTGACCTGGCTGAAGTCGGACGCTTAACCGACTGTGCCACCCAGGCGCCCCTATTCAGCCATTTAAAAAAAGACATCCTACCATCCTATCATTTGTGACAACATGGGTGGGCCTTCACTTCACTATGCTAAGTGAAATAAGTGAAATAAGTCAGACAGAGAAAAATATTGTGTGATATTACCTGTATGCGGAATCTACTTTTTAAAAAAATATGAAATTCATTGTAGTTTTAATTTGCATTTTTTTGATGATTAGTGACAGGGGTTATCTTTTCAAATGCTAGTTGGCCATTAGTATATCTTCTTTGGAGAAATATCTCTTCAAGTCCTTTGCCCATTTTTTAATAAAGTTGTTTGATTTTTGTTGTTGAGTTGCAGAAGTCTTTTATATATTGTGGATATTAATCTCTTATCAGATATGTGATTCGCAAATATTTTATCCCATTCCATGGGTTGTCTTTTTCACTCAAATGGGTCCTTTGATGCACAAAAGATTTTAAGTTTGATGTAGTCCCATTTGTTTACATTGGTTTTTGTTGCCTGTGTTCATATCCAAGAAATCATTGCCAAGTACTATGTCATAAAGCTTTTTCCCTATGTTTTTTTCTAGGAATTTTGTCATTTGGAGTTTTCTGTTTAGGTCTCTAATCCATTTTGAATTAATAATTGTATATGGTGTAGGACAAAAGCCCAACTTCATTCTTTTGCATGTGGATATCCAATTTTTCAGACATCATTTGTTGAAAAGACTGCTTTTCCCCATTGAGTGGTCTTACCACTCTGTTGAAGATCATTTGACCATATATGTGAGGATTTCTTTCTGAGCTCCCTATTTAATTCCATTGGTTTATCTGTCTTTATGCCAGTATGACATTGTTTTGATTGCTGTGGCTTTGTGATATGTTTTGAAATCAGGAAATGTGAGTCCTCCAACTTTGTTCTTTTACAAAATTGTTTTGGCTGTTTGGGGTCCCTTGAGATCCCAAATGAATTTTAGGATGAGTTTTTCTATGTCTTCAAAAAAAATGCCATTGGTATTTTGATTGAATTGCATTGAATCTGTAGATAGCTTTGGGTGGTACAGACATCTTAAATAAGTCTCCCAATCCATGAACATGGGATGTCTTCCGATTCATTTGTCTTTAATTTCTTTCAGCAATGTTTTATAGCTTTCAGTGTACAAGTCTTTCACTTCCTTGGTTAGGTTTGTTCCTAAGTATTTTATTCTTTTTGATCCTCTTGTAAATGGAATTGCTTTTCTTTTTTAAGTTTATTTATTCTGAGAGAGAGAGAGAGAGAGAGAGAGAGAGCTGGGAAGGGACGGGGGTGGGGTGGGGAGAGCGAGCATGATTGAGAATCCCAAGCAGGCTCTGCATGCAGAGCATGATGCAGGGCTCAAACTCATGAACTGCGAGATCATGACCTGAGCTGAAGTCATACACTTAACCATATGAGCCACCCAGGCACCCACCTTCTTTTATTTTTAAAATTATTTTATAAACATATTTATTTTACAACCTCTTTCAAGTTGCTCCATTATTTTTGGTTCTTAGGTTACTAATTCTGTTGACTGCATCTGCTGTCTCTTCCTCAGGAAGGCTTTTTTCTTTTTGTGGTGTATAATGTTTTTCTATTTCATTTTCAGAGATCCATTCTATAGTAGTCGTAGGTGCCCTGGGTTGTGAAAGTATGAAAGATATATATTTTCAGGTTTGTTTCTATAAATATGTTTCTCACTATGGTATCAATGGCTCTGGACTATTTCTTGGATTATGAATCCTACATCACACAGGTAGAACAAACTTGGATATCACACATATGGATAATACAAACTTGGGATTTCAATTTCTCAGACAGATGGCAGATTTCTTTACCACATATCTGGACCAGAGAACTTTTCTAGCTTGTGATTATAAGAACTTCTAATTTCTAGGGTCTAAACAGGGGCATCAATTACAGCTTCACTACCTTATGTAGGCCTATTAGTCAAATCTCTTACTTCCATATAGGCATTCAGAACTCGACCTCTGCTCATAAGTCTTAAAAGCCTACACAGGACAACCTCCTCCATACACAGGACAGTCTCCTCCATACATGGGACACCCTCTCCATACAGGGGACAACCTCCTCCATACATGGGACAACCTCTCCATACACAGGACAACCTCTCCATACACGGCACAACCCCTCCATACACGGGACAACCTCTCCATACGTGGGACAACCCCTCCATACATGGGACAAACTCCTCCATACATGGGACAACCTCTCCATGCAAGCAATGGGATTCAGCCATGCAGCTGGTGCACGTGCACTGAAATCTCACTCACTGCCTTTTCAACTACACAGAGTCACTTATGTGGCCTGATTTGAATGTTTCAGAGCAGCAACACAGCCCAAAGCATCTTCCCCAATCAGGGGCCTAAAATTCTACCACTGAAGATTAATTCCTGTGGGATAAGCATTGCCCTCTTCTCTTTACATAGACAATATTCTAAACAGACTTATCTTGGTGACAGTACCTCTGGGAACATTTCCCAGAATGATGCTGGAACGCATCTACTCAAATATATTGTCCCCATATGTACCCATTTGTTTGGTAAGATCAATAAATTCACATATCAATGTAAATGACAGAAGGAGTGAGCAGGCAGAAAGAAGAAGAGGCATTTTACATATTATCAAGACATGAGCAGTGAAAAGTGTTTTTAACAAAATTAAAATAGTCCTTGTTCCTAACAGGGAGATAGATTACATTTCTTGGTTTTTGCCTATATAGCAGCCCTTCCTCTTACATTTTTTGGTTATAGAATCCTTCTTTTCTGGAGTAACCCACTCACAGAGTTTGGATAGGGATGATGCTGGAGGGGTAAAAATGATCCAGGCCTGGCCAACTAGTGTGATCCATTCCACTAGCCTCCATTGGTCCGTGAATGGGCTTTTCTGCTGGAGCTAATAAGGAAGATGGGTACTTTTGCTGAGGTTGATAAGGTAGGAAGATTTGAGTCTGTGGTTACCTGCAGCCATTTTTGCTCCCATATGGACAGAACTTGGTGAAGAATTATATATGAGAGACAATCAAGCCAAGAAATGGAAAAAAAAAATGCAATAGAGGTAACTATGTGTTTACTAAAATCTGTTCCTCTTACCTCTGGTCACACTTAGATTGTATTTCTCTTTCTCCCTTGCAGATAACTATAGCTTTGTGACTGAACTCCGGCCAGTGGCATTGATCCTCCACCATCTCCCCCACCTCCACCCTATCTGTTGGCTAGATTCAGAGTCCCACAGAAGACTCAGATGCCCTAGAAGTAGCAAGCTAGAAGATGAAATGGGCTTAAAGTCTTAAATTACCACACAGAAGGCTACCCACTGAACATGCTCAATAAACTATTATGTGTACAGAAATAAATTTCTATTGTGTCGAGCTATAGAGATTTGGGTGCTGTTTATTTAAAACAGCATTTAGCCTATCCTGATTAGTAAAGAAATACAGAGCCCCAGTGACCTTGTTTGAATCCATAGAGCCACCTAGACTTGAGGCTAGCTACTCCTCTGGGAAATGGTTTTGCTTAAATTAGTTTGAATTGGGTTTCCATCTCTTGGAATGAAAAGATTCTGACTAACATAGGAGGAAATATGTTTTAAAAAAAAATCAATAATACCTTAGTGTAAACTGAGTTACAAAATTATTTTTCTTTCTAAGAAGAACTAGAACAATATTAAGTCCTAAGCACCTGAGGGTGCTTCAAGTATTTCTTGACTTCTACGGGCCAGAAAAATTTTCCTCTGACTCAGATAATGATTTTAAATAATAGTTACACTGTTAGGATGCCTGGCTGGCTCAGTTGGTAGAACATGCAACTCTTGATCTCAGGGTTGTGAGTTCTTATGCCACTTTGGGATTGAGTTTATTTAAAAAGAAATAGTTACTTTGTTAGGTGATGGGGATTAAGGAGTGCACTTGTTGTGATGAGCACCAGGTGCTGTATGGAAGTGCTGAATCACTATATTGTACACCAGAATCTAATATTACACTATATGTTAACTGGAATTAACATAAAAACTTTTCTTTTTAAGTTTATTTATTTATTTTTAGAGAGAGTGAGAGAGTGAGTGGGGGAGGAGCAGAAAGAGAGAGAGAGAGAGAATCCCAGGCAGATTCTGCACTGTCCGTGCAGAGCCCAATGCAGGGCTCGAACTCACAAACCATGAGATCACGACCTGGGTTGAAGTTGGATGCATGCTTAACCACTGAGTCACCCGGAATCCCCTAAAATAAAAACTTTTAAAAAATAGTTATTTTGTTAATTGTTGAAATAATATGCAATAGACTTCTTTTCTCCTCAATCATTAATATTTTATAATGTCATAAATTTATGACATTTATGTCATAAATTTATGACAGTCATAATTTATCATGAGGGCAGATAGGTCAATATGTGAGAATGCAAAGGTAAATCAGGCCTCATGAGTTTTGCCTTCAGATCAAAAAGGAGTTAGAGATCATTTGGTCTACTCTTTCATTCTACAGGTAAGAACGTTATGGTCCAGAGAGGTGAAAGTATTTCCCCAAGTTCACACAGTAAGCAGATGGCAAAAGCAAAATTAGAACTCAGATATTTAAAAAAGAGAGGAAGGGGCATTTGTACCCCAATGTTTATAGCAGCACTCTCAGCAATAGCCAAATTATGGAAAGAGCCTAAATGTCCAGCAACTGATGAATGGATAAAGAAATTGTGGTTTATATACACAATGGAGTGCTACGTGGCAATGAGAAAGAATGAAATATGGCCCTTTGTAGCAACATGGATGGAACTGGAGAGTGTGATGCTAAGTGAAATAAGCCATACAGAGAAAGACAGATACCATATGTGTTCACTCTTATGTGGATCCTGAGAAACTTAACAGAAACCCATGGGCGGGGGGCGGGGGGGGGGGGAGGAAAAATAAACAAAAAAAGAGGTTAGAGTGGGAGAGAGCCAAAGCATAAGAGACTCTTAAAAACTGAGAACAAACTGAGGGTTGATGGGAGGTGGGAGGGAGGGGAGGGTGGGTGATGGGTATTGAGGAGGGCACCTTTTGGGATGAGCACTGGGTGTTGTACGGAAACCAATTTGACAATAAATTTCATATATTGAAAAAAAAGAAATTTTTAAATCTTTAAAAAAATAAATAAAATAAAATAAAAATGAGAGGAAGCAAATGAAAGTACAGGAGTGAGTGGGCATCACAGATAAAGCAAGGGATGTGAGGTAGGAGGAGGAAATGAGATCTAGGGCACAAATAGAAGAATAAGCCTTACACTTAAGGATGAATATCTCTTACATTTAAACTGGAAGAAAAGTGTGGGTGGGAATACAGATTAGCTTTTAGGGGTCTAAGGAAGTTTCATTTACCATAAATATTGTTCACTGATTCATCACATTGTCTCCCTGTTCTCCATTAAGACGGGGACCATGAGTCCCCATGTGATGTAATGGTCTCTTGAAAGAGAGAGGGGAGGCAGGAAGAGAGGGCCACAGGAAAAATTTGAGTTGTAGACAATGAATTTTTCCAAATTCACAGCTTAGCTGAGGCCTATTCCCCAAAACAAAAAGTCCAGGAATTAAAATTAAGCCAAGAAAACTTTAAAACTATTCAAGTGGACAGACTGACCCAGCAAATGACAATGGGGTTTATAGAGTAAATGTGACCCTTGGGATGAAATAGGGAGGGTACTATAAACAGAGACAAGTCCTACCAACAGCCAGACAGCTGGTAACAAAGGCCAGGCTGCACAAAGGTCTTTCTGGCTGCCCTTTTACACTGGAGTAAGAAAACCATACATCTCTGTTGGGTATGAGAGTGAGCTGGCTGCAACATCTGTCATTCCATTGATTGCCAGGCTGGCTTCATTAGTTCTGGCTGGCTAGGCTAGGGTATCCTTTCTCCCTTACCTTTCCAAATGCATCTCTTCTCAAGCTGCATGCTCTGTCAAAGAGGGCATGCTTCTCTAGTAGGGTGGATCATTCTTCAGAGAAGAGTATAATTTATTATCAGAGTATTATTATTTATTATTGGAGAATAACCCAACTTCATTCAAGAGCACCTAAATAATCTCTTAGTTCTTTTTTTTTTTTTCGCCCTAAAAGGGTTATCTCTAGTACCAACAGTACCCACTGTTGGGTACTAGAGACTAAGGCCTCACAGGAAAAGAGGTTCTAGCTCTGGAATGAAAGATTCAATAAGGGGAATCCAAAGACTTTCAATCTTTCATCTAGGATGAAAAGTCCAAAATATTAAGGAGAACATGGTACAAACAAATGCTATGAGGACACTGACACTGTAGGATGTCCTGACCTTTGTGCTTCCTCTGCATATGTGAGGGGGAGGCAGCATGGCATCATGAGCCTTAAAATCATTACATTGTGTCCCAGATCCTCTTGTCTTCATACTTTCCTGACTTCAGTTACCATATACGCACTAATGATTTCCTGTCTACAACTCATTCTAGAACTCTTGACCTTCATACCCATCTGCCTATAAGACTCTTCTACTTTAGTATCCCACAAACTCAAAAATATTTATTTGGCACCTACTAAATGCCAAGTAATGTCCCAATCTGAATTTATTATCTTCATTTTCCTGAAAGGAAAACTGGACAAAACCATCAGGCTTACATCAGCATTTCAGTTGAACTAAAGTTGGAAGTATGCACAGAATGTCAGCTACTATCCCAAGCATTTTCACCTATGTATCTCATTTATAAATATATACATGTGCATGTATAATATACAATAAATGTTTCCAAAATAATATAAAATAAATGTTTCCAAAATTTTTAAGTTTCAAAGACATTTCAAAAAGTATTAGGAGGAGTTACATAGGATTACAATTTTTTGTTTTGTTTTGTTTTGTTTTGGTCAAATAGGAACACTGAAAAATAATATAATTTCATTAAAGATAGACTATATTACATGGAGAAAACTTAAATGCATATTACCAAGAAGCCAATCTGAAAAGAGTACATACTGTATAATCCCAACTATCTGCACATTCTGGAAAAGAAACTATGGACATAGAAAAAAGATCAGTGGTTGTAGGGAGGGGAGAAGAGAAGGGATGAACAGATGGAGCACAGAGGATTTTTAGGGCAGTGAAACTACTCTGTATGATGCTAATTGTGGATATATGTCATTATACATTTGTCCAAACCACAGAATGTAAAGACCTAGAGTAAACTCTAATGTAAACTATGGACTTTGGGTGAAATTGATGTATCAGTATAGGTTAATCATTTGTAACAAACGTATCACTTTGGTGAGAGATGTTGATAATCTGGCAGGCAACCCATGTTGGGGAACAGGGAACATACCAGAAATCTTTGTACCTTCCTCTTAATTTTCCTATGAATTTAAAACTGCTGTCAATTAATTTTCTTTAAAAAGAAAGATAAGTTCTATCTAATATATATATATATATATATATATATATATATATATATATATATACACACACACACACATATATATGTATATACAGTATGTAAAAGAACATAAACAGTCCTTTTATTCAGTAAATTTAGCTTTAGCTTTATGGGAAATCTGTATTGTCCTTTCTTTTCTCATATTGCTGACAACCAATAAAAGCCTTGTCACTGACCCCAAATTTGGGAACCACTCATTTGAGTTACTTGCTCAGGGCTCCTGGATTAAGTGATAAGTAGCTATAAGGACTTCCTGGTATTTGCATAAAGAGCTGGTTACATCTCTCTTCTCCAACCATCTACCAGATGCCCTATGTTAGGCAAATTAAATTATGTTACCTTTCCTTAAAAGATGTGAAACAGAGCAGCTCAGGCTTTACCTTAGGGGAGCTTTAGCTCATTCAGTGGGGTTGCTTTATATTAAAAAAGAAAGAATGATCGTCTGTGGCCTTTCCAGAAAAAGATAACTTTTGGAATATTCCTGTTTCTTCAGAGATAGAATAATAATTTATGGAGAAAATATCATTTTGTCATAACTGTATCTCGTGAAGCTTATGTTTATTCACAGTATTATCAGAATAAATCAGAAATTAGTGGACCAGGGCTTAAAATTTTAGTTTCAAGTAAAGTTTCAGGGTAAACACAGTAATAATTTTCAAACTATAGGCTAATGAAATTTTCCAATTTGTCAGAAACAATAAAAATTAGTTTTACATGTACTTTCTAACATTGAAAGAAACTGATATTTTTTATAACTATAACTAAATTTGGACATTAAACACTACCCACTATCTCCTGATTCTGAAAAGTCCTTAAAGAAGTCAAATAATACTGCTTGCTAGACCTAGCCTATTGGACTCTAGGATCATTAACATTAAAAAATATATAATTTAGTATTTGGAGTGACAGGTATATTATGCAATTAATTTTTTGGTAATAAAATACCATTCAGTGAAGAAAGCAAGGCCAAAATCAGCAATCAAGGTGAAATAGAAAGGTAGAAGGAAAACTATAAGTAGCGACATAATTGACATAATTGGCATTGTGATTATTTTGATAATTATATTACATTTTTGGTCAAGTTAAAACACCTTAGAAAAACAATATTAGGTTGAATCAAATGAAATTTTTAAATTTTTTTGTCAAAAAAATGATCAAATATCACAATTTCATATGGTTCAAACTGATATCTCACAATCCTCAGTATATTTTAATCAGATTTTTGGGAAACATAGTGTTCATTTTTATGCAGGAAAATTAAGGGGTCTTGTGAGTTGCCTGTATGCCAGATATCACAAAGAAATCAATAACAGAACTAGGAATATAACCTAATAGAATAATAGAATTACTAATCACGCTAACTCAATAGCACTCAGTAAGCACATACCACATGCCAGGCAAAGTTGTGGAAGTGTGTGTATGCGTGTGGGGCAGAGTGGGGTTTGGGGTTTGGGGTTTGGGGATGGGGCAGGAACAGGGTCACAGATTTGGACATTTTGAGTTTGCCAAGTAGAGAGTTTGACTAAAGAAAGGCACAGGGATCCCTTTGCCCCTCCCCCCAAAAAAGAAAGAAAGGCAGAGGGAAAGATATAAAACTACTTCTTTTTTTGTTTTTACTTCCATTGTCAAAGTATTTGTTTTCTGTTATCAACAGAAACTTGTTAATGAAGATGTGCTAAATTAATCAAGTTAATATACAAATTCCCCAGCAAAGCCAGGCTCAGCTAGTAGTTTCATATGCTAATATCAACAACCAAAGCACTTTCTGTCAAGGATTTCAACTGGATGAAGTTTCATGAACTGACAATGTGGCAAAATATTAGCTTTAATAATAAATCTGCTAATTCTTCTTCCCTGCTTGTCTTGTTCAACATTACAATTCCATTCTGGCAAATAATAAACCCTCAATAAGTATTTGTTGAATGAACTAATTAGCTGATGTTTGGTCCTTGATAGAAGCATAATAATTCCTGCCAGATAAAATGAGTTTACCACATTTATTTATTATAACATAAACTTAACAAATAGTCCAAACCAAAATTCATCAATTCTAACATCCTCCCCCTACCAAATAACCCCACATTCCCTCTCAATCATAAAATTAAATGCATGTAAAGTATTAAATTAACAAACATTAGCAAATTATTTTAAATATTTAAATATTCTTTTATTGAAACATCCTAATTTTTTTATACTTTGTATGTATATCTTTTATACCAGAAATATAATCAGATCTACATGTATACAAAAATTCTGTCTCCTTTTATTGCCTACAATACAGTACTATAAGGCTAATTCATAAAATTGCTGTAAGAATTAATGAATTATACAAAAGAGAAATTTTAGGTACAAGAGCTTATTCTATGTGAAAATATTATTATAACAATTCTACCTCCTCATTCAACTATAATACACAAAAATCATTTTGTAAGGCTACTTCTGTATCAACTTCCAAACAGTCTGATTAAAAACCGTTTTAATCTATATTTTAGGCAAAAAAATAAAGTCTAATTTTAACATGTTATCAAATGATTAAAAATAAAAGCACTGTCAATTTAAGTATTTCAACTGCCTGAGTTCTATAGGCCAGATAATAATTTTAAATAATAGTTACATTGTTAATTGTTGAAATAATATGTAATAGTCTTTTTTCTCCTCAATCATTAAAATCTTATATAATATTCCAATAATAATTTATCACTAAGACAGATATTTTTCTAAGTAATGTATCACCAAACCACATTTTGTTTCTGGTGTCATCTGCTGAAATCAATCCATGTTATAAAATGACACATTAGCTAAAAACTTGATAAACTTTGGAATGAAGTTCACTGACATGCTACTAAAAATAGACCCTTTTTAATTTTTTCAACAAATTTAATATGAACATGGTGATAGAAATACATTAGGATAATAGAAATTCACCCTACATTAGTTTTTAATGAATCTTAGATATCACAATTCTTTCATATTCCAAATTTTAATTAGTCTTCAAAAATAATAACTATCTCTTGAGCAGTTATAACATGCACAATACTATGCTAAGCATTTTCTACACATTACTTCACAAAATCCTCACAACTTTATGCAGTACTGTGTATATTAATTAGCGGCCCGACATAGAAATAGAAACTGAGACTCAGGGGTTAAGAAATTTGTTGTGACTATAAGAGCCAGGATTTGAATGCCTCAGATCTACCTCACTACAAAGCCCATAGCTTTAAACCAACCATCCAGTTTTAAGAAAACAAAGTCCTAAATATAGAGAAATGGAAGTCAACAAAGTTGAAATACAAAGTTAGGCTAGATGTGAAAAAAAGATATTACTAATTGTTAAAGGCAGAAGGAATATAAACTACACTAAGAGTCTCAATATATTTACAAAATAAGTGAGACAAATAAATTTTCATTTTTAAGAAATCCATTTCTTTTGGCAATATTTTTAAGATGACTGCAGAGACTAATCCTTCTCAGAGTTTCCTGACGAACATGTTTTTCATTCTAGACTTAAAATTCAATGTCTTTTAATCATCATGTTTTTCACACCTGTGTGGTGGTTTCATTAAACAATGTACATACTTTTCTTAAGCATTTGTTAATACCAAATTATCAAATATTCATGAGGAAAAGAGTATACCTTCTTAAGCTTTACACCATCATTTCTTCTCCATGAGAAATTAAGTTATTTTCACATGATCAAAAAAAATTCATGACACACAATTAAAAACAAACAAGAGTCACATTTTATAAGGCAGCAATTACATTCATGCGATACCAGTGTAATTGAAAGACAGAAGACATTTCATTCGTTAGTAACACAGAATTTCTTCTAGTGGGTTTCCTAGAGCTCATTAGATATTCCCTGGCTGATTCTCCTAAGTAATTAGATTTTAACAGGATTTTCAACAGATCAGAGCAATCTCTGTGGGTGCCAATAGAAGAGTCCCCCTCTGGCCTTACCAGCAGGGCAGAGCAGATAACATCCAGACTGGGAGTTAATAGGACAATTACTGGCCTCTTTTAAATGAGTTACATTAATGCACTTAAGCTAAATGGTTCTGCATATGATTAAATATTAACATCTGCAAAATATGAAAGCATGATATGCAATCAAGTTGTGTTGTTTTAATTTCCCCAAAGAAAGACTTCCATTGTTTATATAAATGCCTTTAAACACTATGTATTAAACACTTTGAGGATACACTAATAGAAAGATGGAAACCATTCTTCTCACTTAAGAGTCCTAAAATACACTGACTTTTAGGATGTCACTTCTGGGTATGATGGAGTGACTAAAAGAAAAAAAAAAAGACAAATATATGAAATAGTAGTTTTCAGACACTGGACAACAGGCAGTGCAAGACCATGATCCCTGAGAAAAGGGGAAATAAAAAGAAGATAAAATCAACTCCCTGAGTTCAGAGAGAGTTGAGAATTTGGGGAGGCCAAGGTGGCTAGAATACACAGGACAAGTACCAGGGAGGAGAGAGTATGAGGGAGGAGAGAGTACCAGGGTACCAAGGAAGAGAGTTCTGAAGATCTGCAGAGGGTACCCTTCAAGTCTCATGCTTAGTGTTCATCAGTATATACATAAGAGAAGACTACTCAAGGCTGAAAAAAGAACCACTGAAAAAGAGCAGGTGGAACTATTTTCAGAGCTCACACAGTGCTGGGGATCTTTCCACAGGCAGAGTTAAAAACAAAACAAAACAAAGCAAAACACTTTATAATACATAAGGCAACAGGTAGAGAACTCAGAAGGATATTGTCTCAGTAGTAGGGGCAAATTAGCTCTAGCTTAAAGTTGCTCTGGTGCCACTTAACAAAATTTAATGGCAAATCTCAAAAGAATCAATTTCCAAGTTATTTGAATGCCCAGAGCAATGCTCAAAAATATTTATAGGAATACAAAAGAATCAAGCACGTAAACAACATAAAATTCACAATGTCTAACACCCAAACTCACTAAGTCATGAAAGGAGCATGGAAGATATAAAAATGGCCAAAATCAAATTTCTAAAGATGAAAAATACATTGGATAGGATTAACATTGCAGACTGAAAAAAAATAGACAATGAGTTGTGGAATAGCGAAATGTGGGACAACTTAAAGCAGCTTAATACATGAGTAGTTGCAGTCCTAGAAGAGAGGAAGAGAAGAGAAAAACTATTTGAAGAAATAATGACCAAAAATTTTCCAATTTTGATGGAAATTATACACCCAAGAAAAAAATGAATCTATTTCATCAAAAATCAAGTAGCCTAAAATATACTAACTTAAAAAAATTTTTTTTAAATGTTCACTTATTTTTGAGAGGGAGGGTGAGGTGCAGAGAGACAGAGGGGTACAGAGGATCCTAAGCAGGCTCTGTGCTGACAGCAGCAAGTCTGATGCGGGGCTTGAACTCATTAACTATGAGATCATGACCTGAGCTGAAGTCGGACGCTCAACCGACAGAGCCACCCAGGCACCCCTAAAATGTGCTTTTAAATGCATTGTAGATACACTGTAAATGTCTCTAGCAGAAACCAAAATATATTGGTCCAGACCTGATCCAGTCAGTCACATGCTTGGTTCCTATAAGATTTTCTAAGAGTAATTTTCAGTCTGATGCAAATAGTCTATTTTGCCACTAAGTATCATATTTCAGATGTCTTATAATGAATTATATTCTCTACTTATTGACTTTATAAAGAAATGTTTCCTTCTTTTCCTCAGCTGCCACTAAGCTGCTGGGTCTTTCTGAAGCAGCCATAGGCCACGTGGGGATGAGGCCCTCCCCTTCAACCACTTGGCCAGCACTGCACCTGTTAGCGCCTGTTTAGCACTCCCTTGCACCATGGCCTCAGTCTTGGAGCTCACCTGCATCTACTTGGTCCTCATCCTACAGGACGATGAGGTGATCACTGCTCCCATTGGAGCCCATTCGAGGCTAAGATCAATGCTCCCATTAAAGCAGCAAGTATAAATGTTGAACCTTTCTAGCCAGGCTTATTTGCAAAGGCCCTGCCCAATGTGAACACCAGGATCTTCATCTACAATGTAGGGGCTGGTGGACCTGCCCCAGCAGCTGGTGCTGCACCAGCAGGAGGTTCTGCTCCCTCCACCACTGCTGCCCCAGCTGAGAAAGTGGAAGCAATGAAAAAAGAATTAGAGGCATCTGATGATGATATGGGCTTTTGTCTTTTTGACTAAACCTCTTCTGTAACCTTTTCAGTAAAAAGCTGAACTCTTAGGGGCACCTGAGTGACTCAGTCAGTTGAGCAATCAACTCATGATTGTGGCTCAGGTCATGATCCCAGTGTTCTGGAATCGAGTCCTGTATCGGGCTCACTGCTGAGTTTGAGCCTGGTTGAGTTTCTCTCTTTCTCTCCCTCTGCCCTCTCCCTTTCAAAACAAAACAAAACAAAACAAAAAACAAAACAAAACAAAAAAACACCTGAATTCTTAACAAAGTAAAAATAAATACTCCAAAACATTATTATAAAATATCAAATTAGACCCCAGCAAGTACAGACGCAGGGGCCTGAACCAGACAAATAAGTTCTGGTGAGCACTTCCTCTATCCTTTAATTGGCTTTTATTCACTTGGGTAAAATAGGGAACAGGATTAGCAAAAGAATTTTGATTGGTTGAAATGACACTTGAATTTTTTAAGCTGAGCCACAAGCTCCACACCAACTCTCAAACAGCAAAGCTCCGTGCATGTCTGCAGCCCCCAAAATATGGTAACATTCAGATGGCCTTGAATTTTACCTCCCTGTTTCTACTTGCCCACAAGTTTAGTTTCTAATTCTATTTTCCCTCGTGGAGTTTTCAAATGTCTGAGCCTTGTTTTATATACTTGAAGTATTCCAGAGATTTTAAATTGAAACAGAACTTTTTTCAATCTTAATTACACCTTACGGGCATTTGGAGAACTTGTTATCTAAAAGAATTCTTTGAGTGTATTGATCATTTTCTGAACTTTTTGTCCAAATCTGATTTTTATACATCAAATTTGCTTAACACTAGGTACTCAAAAATAAAGATCTCACAAAGATACAGAGATAACAAGTCAATCCATTTTAGAAAATGTGTTGAATCAACCTGGCCAAAGAGATTATACTAGTCATACTGAGACCCACACAGAAACCAGCATTTGCAAAGACATCAAAAAAATCAAACAATTGGCCTAAATGAACTATAATGGACTCTAGTTTCCCTTTCCTTACCCTTTTTTTTGAGATTTTTCAGTCCTGTTTTACACAATGAACTTGAAATATTTTAGTGGCAAGCATATTTGTGGATGGTCCAGAGGACATTTAAGTATGTTCTACTAAAACAGATCACTGATGGAAGAAAAGACAGGGTAGGGCAGGTGCTTGGGTGGTGTCTGTCTAACTCTTGATTTTGGCTCAGGTCATGATCTCACTGTTCATGAATTTGAGCCGCACATCCAGCTCCACTCTGACAGTGCAAAGCCTGTGTGAGAGTTCTCTCTCTCCTGTTCTCTCTGCCCCTCCCCTGCTCACTCTCTCTCTCAAAATAAATAAACTTAAAAATTAAAAAAAAAAAAAAGAGGTAATACATATGAAAGAGGACAAAGGGTAATACTCCCATGGCTAACTGCATGATTTTTGAAACAACAGAAAGCAGAACTAAAATCTATAACGTGAAGTTGCAGGAAGAAAAATTACGCCCAACATAACACTATACTTTCTAACTTACTAAACTTTCTTTTTTTTTCAAGTTTTTTTTTTTTTAATTTTTTTTCAACGTTTTTTATTTATTTTTGGGACAGAGAGAGACAGAGCATGAACGGGGGAGGGGCAGAGACAGAGGGAGACACAGAATCGGAAACAGGCTCCAGGCTCTGAGCCATCAGCCCAGAGCCTGACGCGGGGCTCGAACCCACGGACCGCGAGATCGTGACCTGGCTGAAGTCGGACGCTTAACCGACTGCGCCACCCAGGCGCCCCTTAAGTTTATTTATTTATTTTTGGGAGAGACAGTGGGGGAGGGACAAAGAGACATGGAGAGAGAATATCAAGCAGTCTCTGCACTGTCAGTGTAGAGCCTGATGCAGGGTTCAAACTCACTAGTGGTGCGATCTTGACTAGAGCCAAAACCAAGAGTTGACACTTAACCAACTGAGCCACCCAGGCGCCCCTTTCTTAAACTTTCTAAAAATCAAATATCAAGTGTCCCATTGCTCTAAGTGTGCAAATATTGACTGCCCATTTGGCAGGGATTTTGCACACAGAATTCAACTGTTGTATAGGACATTAAATTACACAACATTTAAAGACCTAATCTTTAAGTCTTTCTAAACATTCAAATCATCTGATTCTACGATCCTAAATGCCTTGGTGTTCATATTGGGAATTTCCTTTGCCCTAAGTTCTCCATAGAATGACTGTAATACCCATCCCTTTCTTGTATGTAGGAAATATTGGACTATAAGGAGACCTAGGGTAGATCTGGTTCTATCACTAATTTGTTGGGTAACTTAAAATAAATTATTTTTTTAAATTCTTTTCTTTTTTTTAAGTTTACTTACTTATTTTGAGAGAGAGAGAGCAGAGGAGGAGCAGACAGAAAGGGAAAGAGTGAATCCCAAGCAGACTCCTCACTGTCAGTACTGAGCCCAATGTGGGGCTCAACCCCACAAACCATGACATCATGACCTGAGCTGAGACCAAGAGCTGGGTGCTCAACAGACTGAGCCACCTAGGCACCCCTACACAAATCATTTTTATTTCTTGGTTTGGGTTTTGTCATCTGCAAGTGTGGCCTGGGGGCTCTAAATACATATCTCAAGAGTTCACTCCACATTATATACTTTACTTCCCCAAGTCTCTGACTCTTACCTGTGTATCAGCCAAGCACTTTGCTAGAATAACTAGCCAAAATTCTGTTTCTGGCATTCAGAAAAATGCAAAATCTCTGATATTATAATTCCATGTTGTTGATGTGGGAAATCCTACAGTCAAAACTGACTTCTACCTATTTGCTTCAACCATACTCATTCACAGTGGCCAATCATAAAGAAAGACCTTTGAAGTTTCTCTAGTCATCAGTGACCTTCACACACCAGCTCCAACATTCAACTTGCAGATTGTATTATCAAACAGTTTTACATCCTTTATAAGAATCATATTGCCCCTGCTCCCAAAGCAACTCTGTGTTATAATCTTAAAAAAGAGCAAGTAGATGAGCTCCAAGTTCAAATTAAATGTTTTGGCCATTGCAATATTTAAAAATATTAGCTGTACCATTTCATGCTGCTTCTAAAATAAATATAGAGAGGATATTACAAAAAGACATGTTAAATGTAGGGGCACTTGTACCCCAATGTTTATAGCAGCACTCTCAACAATAGCCAAATTATGGAAAGAGCCTAAATGTCCAGCAACTGATGAATGGATAAAGATATTGTGGTTTATATACACAATGGAGTACTACATGGCAATGAGAAAGAATGAAATATGGCCCTTTGTAGCAACATGGATGGAACTGGAGAGTGTGATGCTAAGTGAAATAAGCCATACAGAGAAAGACAGATACCATATGGTTTCACTCTTATGTGGATCCTGAGAAACTTAACAGAAACCCATGGGGGAGGGGAAGAAAAAAAAAAGAGGTTAGAGTGGAAGAGAGCTAAAGCATAAGACACTCTTAAAAACTGAGAACAAACTGAGGGTTGATGGAGGGGTGGGAGGGAGGGGAGGGTGGGTGATGGGTATTGAGGAGGGCACCCTTTGGGATGAGCACTGGGTGTTGTATGGAAACCAATTTGACAATAAACTTCATATATTGAAAAAAAATATAAATAAATAAAAATTAAAAAATAAAAATAGGAAAAAAAAGACATGTTAAATGAATCCCTCTGAGAAATATGCCAAATACAGGACAGAAAAATGACTAATTCTTTTCTTATAGCAACTCATCAAAATTGACTGTCCAGTCATTTGCATACCCCTAACTCTAAGCTACATTCAGAAGAATCTCATTAAAATGAAAACTCACCCACCAGCTTAATATTCTGTCCAGTGTTGACATTATGATATTCTTTTGCAGTATAGAGATGTGTTTTTATAGATTTCTTCTCTTAATCTTTCATGCATTTGATCCAAAAACTCTACTTCAAAAACAATTAAAATAAAACTGAACTCTTGTTTCCTGCCAGAGGATTGATTGGTTGTGAAATCTAGTTGCTGAATGTTTGAAGTCATTATGGAAAAATGGCATTTCTTGCTGTGTAATGCCTGCTTCATGCTGTTATCTGCTCCCAAAAGATGTTTTCTTTCTTTCTTCTTTTTCTTTTTCTTTCTTTCTTTCTTTCTTTCTTTCTTTCTTTCTTTCTTTCTTTCTTTCTTTCTTTCTTTCTTTCTTTCTAAGTAAGCTCTATACTCAACGTGGGGCTTGAACTCATGAACTCGAGATCAAGAGTTGCCTGCTCCACTGACTGAGCCAGCCAGGCACCCCAAAAGATGTTTTCTTAAAGGGGTGAGACCAAAGACTTACCTTTCCTATCTACCATCCAGGAATATGCAGGTAAGAAAAAAAGAACCATGGATGGGTAATAACAAGAAAAGCCTACCCTCAGTAACTATTAGCAGTTTAAACACGTCAATGTATTAACGCCTATGATTTTACTTGATGTACTGTTAACTTTTTAAGGGTACATAAGGCATGGACTCCCATTCACAGGAAGGGAAAATGAAACAGAAATCACTTGCCTGGTCACACAATGAACTTGCTATGGACTGAATTATGCCTCACCCCCGAATTCATATTGAAGCCCTTACCCCCAATGTGACTATATTTGGAGACAAAGACTATAAGAAAATTATTAAAGGTTAAACTAAGTCATAAGGGTGGGTCCCAGATTTGATAGGATTAATATTCTTATGCAGAGAGTGCTGGCTTACTGTATCTGAGTGCACACAAAGAAGAGGATGTGTGAGCATACAGCAAGATGGCAGCCACCTACAAGCCAAGAAGAGTCCTTTCCAGAAACCAACTATGCTGAAATTCTTAATCTCAGATTTCTAGCTTCCTGATCTACAAAAACTAAATGTCTGTTGTTTAAGCTACTCAGTCTATAGTATTTTGTTATGGCAGTCTAAGCCAAGAGCTAGTGATCATGAAACTTCTCCTAGAACCAAAGTCTTTTGACTCTGTCTTGTGTATGTGTGTCGGCATAGCAGAGTAGTCAGCATTGAAGTACTAAGAATGATCACTTAAATTCCAAGCAATTTTTCCTGAACTTATAATGTGACTGCTATGTCTTTACCTTCCATCAACTAATAGAAGTACTGGGGTGACTGGGTGGCTCAGTCGGTTAAGCATCCAACTATTACTTTAGGCTTAGGTCATGATCTCACTGTTCGTGAGTTCAAGCCCCACATCGGGCTCCATGCTATCAGTGCAGAGCCTGCTTGGGATTCTCTCCGTCCCCTCTCCTCCCCCCACCTCTCTGCTTTCCCCCATGTTCTCTCTCTCTCTCAAAATAAACAAATAAACATTTTTTTAAAATAATAGAAGTATTGTTGCCATGAAGATACTCCTTAGAGGGGAAAAATGGAAGCATCATCGTAAATGTGCAACAAATCCTGTGGATTTCTCTCTAGCAATAAACTTTTAAACTGATTCCCTTTTTAAAAAACTACACTTGTTATTGGGGAGTGATTTTCTTATGCTTCATGTCCCCTTCCTGTGAAGAGAGCTAAGGCCTCTCTCTACCCCCATACATTCAAACCTAACTGGTAAATTTTGTAAAGAATAACTAGACGTGCTCCAGTTGGCTCAATTCTTTTTTCTCTTGAGATGAGCCTGTCCAGAGAAAGCACAAATTCTTTGTTCTTCCATGTTAAAAATCTTACCTCAGCAGTCCTTCCATGCAAAGAAGTCCAAGACCTAGTAGATAAGCATACCTGAAGTCAGGATATTGTTAGAAAGCCCATTTAGCTCCCACGCTAAGCCAATTTATCCTGTATCAGTAATAAAGGGGGTATTTTGGCTCCAGTGTTTACTCTTTTTTCAAGTTTCTGGAATTACTCAGAAAGAGGAAAAGCAGTGTGTTATTTAATGCAAGTCCTTTCAGAGACCACCAGCATAACTGCAGGACAAACCTTTGTATTCTATTACCTCTACCATTTGAGAGGCCAGGAGAAAACATGTACCTTAATGGAGGTGGAATTATCCTTGCAATGACTGCAGTAAATGTTTGTTGAAGGGGAAAAAAATGGAAAGAGAAGATATACCATATATACCCAGTTTTAATGGAAAGCCTATTTCTGCCATATACATTAGAGAAATTGTTCAAGAACAGTTCATCCATGTGAAAATATTAGCACTGTAATTCTGCCAAGGTCAGTAAGACCTAGTGATTTGCTGAGATATCACCTTCATTTCACCAGGTAAATAAAGGCTCCTTTTTCAGTATGTCCTATCCAAGAAGGTACTCCATAGCAACAGTTAAATTATGAATACAGCACATATGTTCCATACCATATCATTTACAGCACAATTTAGCATAGACATAATGCTTTGTAACAAACTACAATACCATTCACAAAATGCATTTAAATAGCATAATTTAGTTCATTAAATTCAGTCATTTACAGTAAATCAAAATCATCATAGGAATTGAAGAGAGTACACAGTTGTTTGTTTGAATAGTTAAGCTAGGTAAGTCAATTTCTTTTTGAAGGTCAAGGACAGAGTTGTTTCCACTTTCTGTTATAAAAAAGATACAGCTGGTGTCAAAAGATAATTTAATGTCACCTCAAAATGATCAACCCTCTTTTTTTTTCCCCTGTCTCTCTCTCTCCTGGTTGCATATCACATCACTGCCACTCCTGAAATATATCCAACTCCTCGAAAACATTTTATATACTAGTTAACTAGAATGTGTCTGCAGACTTTACAAAATCTCAAATGTACAGATTTTTTTCAGATTTTTACCAAAATATGTATATTTGGCTCTGAGAAAGGTTCAAACACTAAATCATAGTACAGGCAGTCATCTGTTTATCTGTCTGTTTTTCATACCATATTGTAAGTCCCATGTGAGTAGGAGTCTAGTCAACCATACTTCGATTCCTACAACCTAGCACAGTGTTTGTTGATTGTAAATTCCTTGAAAGCAAGGATTGGTTCTTTGTAAGTTTTATTCCTTCTGGCCCTTACCATAATGCTTTACACATACTTAGTAAATATTTGTTGATTTAAAAATCTTTGGTGGGGGGGCGCCTGGGTGGCTCAGCCAGTTAAATGTCTGACTTCGCCTCAGGTCATGATCTCATGGCTCCTAAGTTTGGACCCCACATTGGGCTCTCTGCTGTCAGCACAGAACCCACTTCTGATCCTCTGTCTCCCTCTCTCTCTGCACCACCCTTGCTTGCTCTATTTTTCCCTCTCTCTCTCCCAAAAATAAATAAACAAAAACAAATCTTTTTGGGGGTGCCTGGCTGGCTCAGTAGGTAGAGTATGTGCTCTTGATCTCGGGGTCATGAATTTGAGCCCCACATTGGGCAAAAAGATTACTTAAAAAAATAAATAATAAATAAAAACATTTTTGGAGGGGCTTACCTCAAGATATATTTTGTAAACACACAAATTCAGTATATTTTTATTGTCTTAGTAAAGTAGTGCCTAGAATATTAAAGACTAAGAAAAGACAGGCTTCAGAATTTAACACAAATTATTTGACCTGATCTCATTGTTTCACTATCCAGTGCATTCCGAGCAGAACCACACTCCAAGTGGACACAATTATGTCTTCACCTTACATAAATCTTTTCTTAGCCTTTGCCTGAGATGCTTTCATCACAGACTCAGTATGAGGATTTAAGCCCTGGTACAACTGCTTTAAAGCCAACACTATCCTAGGCAGCATTTACAGACTCAGCATTTATCCAGACATCTGACAATTTTATGCGTGCTTTACACTAGGCACTGTGTTAAATGCAGAAGATATGGACTCAATACCTGAATTCTGTCCTCAAGCTGCTTAGAATCTAGTCCGGTACCCCATCAACAGTGCAGTGTCTAGGGTAACCACAAAGTACTCAGAGAAAGAGCACGATATCCTGATAATAAGATACCAATTCCCTTTGCTTGGCACCTGCCCATATAAAGAACTGATTTCCATTCTCAGCACATTTTGAGAGCGCCAATGATGCACTGGAGGAAGTCTAAAAGAGAGCTGCCAGGTGGAAGGATTGCCTTCTCACATTTCCTCCCCTCAGGTTACCTCATTCCTTCCTTAAAGAGGAAGGAGAATGGGAAAGACTGCTAGAAGCTCAAGGGGAATTTTTTTTTTTTAATTGAGAGTAACTGTTCTTGCAAGTATCTGAGTATTTCTGGGGTGAGTATTGCTGATTTGAGGAACCGCGTCCAAGTCCATTACATGAACAGCCTCTAATTGTATCAGTAGCTCCACAGAGCCCAAGCAATAAAAGTACAAACTCCTTAGACTGCATAGAAGATCTCTGTCATCTGGCTTCATTCTTGTCCCTCTTTGTAACAGAGACTGCTAATATCCTCCAATATCCATTTCCCCTCTTCTATTAGTAATAAAAATTTTAGCTGGTAAAAAGGCCACCCAGAAAAAAGACGTTTCCCAGTTTCCCTGCAGCTAGGTGTGGCCATGTGACTGAATTCATGCCAATGATATGCAAGTGGAAATGTCAGGTTTCAACTTCTGGGAACCATAAGAGACAAAGGATGCCTACTTATTTTGCTGATTGGGACATGAATATCATGACTAAAGTTCCATCCTGGACTTTGATGACAAGGGCCACGCCCTAGCGATGGTGTACCAGAAAGTTAGAAGGAACTGGGTCCTTGACGACTTTGTGGAAGAGAGCCAACCTATCAATTCTGGATTGCCTACCTCTAGATTTTTAACTGAAAGGGAAATTATCTTCTATCTTATTTCAGCCACTAAATTCAGCCATTGTTGGCAGACTCTGTTATTTGCAAACTCACTTTCCCCCAGTTCCTCCCCTAGTGGTCTGATATAAGCCAGGCACTGTGCCAAGTCTCCAAAAACAGTATCTTATTGAATCCTTACAAATTCTCTGTTAGATAGCTACTATTTTACTATTAGCTCCATTTTACAGATGAAGAAACAGACTTAGAAAGATGAATCTACTTGTTAAAAAGTAAAGCCAGGTTTTTGAGCCCAGACAGGTTGTCCCCAGAGGCTATGCTCTTAATCTCTATGCCATATTACCTGCCTTAGACAAAACTGCTTTCCCTATTCCATGTCTTTACTCATATTCTTCCCTTGCCACCTAAAATGACTTTCTGCCTTCCTGATGCCCTTTCCTTTCTAAACGCCCCCTTCCAAATGAAGATTCTAATGCGGAGGCACCTGGGTGGCTCAGCTGGTTGAGCATGGACTCTTGATCTCGGCTCAGGTCATGATCTCACGGGTCATAAGCTCAAACCCCAAGTGGTGCTCTATGCTGATAATGTGGAGCCTGCTTGGGATTCTCTCTCTCCCTCTCTCTCTCTCTCTCTCTCTGCCTCTCCCTCACTCTCAGTCTCTCTCAAAATAAATAAATAAATTTTTTTAAATGATAAAAAAAAAAAAGAAATCCCTCCTCAAACGAGTCCATTGTACTTTGATTATGCCTCTACTACATCACTTTGCATATCCTACCCTATTAATCTCATTAGTTGTGTTATGTGCCAGTTTTCCTCCATATATTTTAAGTTACTGGGGCACCTGGGTGGCTCAATTGGTTAAGTGTCCAACTTCAGCTCAGGTCATGATCTCACAGTTTGTGAATTCGAGCCTCATATAGGGCCGTCTGCTGTCAACACAAAGCCTGCTTTGGATCCTCTGTCTCCCTCACTCTCTGTCCCTCCCCACTCATGATCACTTGCTCACTCTCTCTCTCAAAAGTAAATAAACATTTAAAAAAACAGTAAATTTAAGATACATATATGTTTTTTAAGTTCCTTGAGGACAAGAAACATATTTTATTTTTCCTTTTATTTCCCATAGTACCTAACAGTAAAATTCAATAAGTGTTATTTGAATTGCTAAAAAAACATTCTCATTGAAAGATATGAGTTTTTGACTATCTCATAAATGAAAGACAAGTAGTGAGTTGAAGTCCTACATAACTGAAACTCTATAATAACAGCACTGTCCAAGAGAACTTTCCATAATGATGAAAACATTCTCTATCTGTGATGCCCAATACAGTAGCCACTAGCCATATTTGGCTATGAAGCACTTGAAATATGGCTAGTAAACTGAGGAAATAAAATCTTTATTTCATTTAATTTTAATTAATTTAAGTTTAAATAGCCACATGTCAATAATAGCTACCCTATTGGATCCCGCAGCTCTAAAGACTCTGTGTTGAAGCTTTAAAAAAACAGCTCCACCATGCTTTATATAGAACAAGTGCTCAGTAAATTTTTGCCATGGTACTTTGAATTGAATTTAGGTGAATAACAACCTAAGTCGACATAATGTATGTAGATTTAAAAAAAAAAAAAAAAGACTGAAAAAAAGAGAGACTTCAAGAAATCCAAGGACAACATGGAAAAAGATAAAGCATTGTCAACCAAAAAATACCAAAGATCAGGATTTGCAGCAAAAGACAATCCTCAACTCATTTTGCCCTTGCTCAAGCAGATTCTGAAAGAGGTATATCAAGATGGGCAATTATATGATGTATAAACCCAATGTAATAAAGGCTGGGCTGGCATCCATTTACAAACACCTCCAGAGGACACTGAGGTTTCTCATGCTGTCTTTAAAGAAACTGGCTGTAAAAGGTTGGGATGGGTCACACTAAGCTGGAAAGAATAAGTCCACATCACTGTATTTAACAATGATTCGTCATAAATTCCTTTTTATTTGGTGGGGAAATGACAGAAACTCACCCATTCCTGGTTACATAACTCAGAACAAAAAACTTTCCAGTTATACTCTCAGGACAAAATCTAAATTTTAGGCTTCTTCGGAATTTTTCATTCTTGCTTTTACCTCACTGAGGTAGAGCACTAGAGAATGTAGTTAGAGACCTATGCTGTTAAGTGAGCTCTTTCCAGCCTGGCCATTCTGAGTGTGACCTTTCATCAGGTTCCTGGCATAAGACAGTGTAGTCTCCTGGAGCAAAACCAGAATGTAAGATGAAAAGCCACATGCAGAGGATGACGCAAGGGAAACAATCATGACTCTCATATTGAGAGCCAGAAAGAAATTTGAGGTCTTATGCACACTAGTTCCTAAGCCTGGGTGTTTTACTCAGCATAATAACTCCCTTAACATTTTATTTTATCTTTTTTTTAGGATTTCCAGCCACAGAAGAGTGAGCGTATCAGTGATCAAACTTTAGGTATGCCACTCTGCACCACCCAGACAGGGGTCCACATGGTGTGGTCATAGGGTCCCATAATAACTTAAAGGGAAACTTTTACAGTGCCCAGAGCCCCTGATGTCCTACAAATGAAGGAAGAGGATATCCCTAAATTCCTTGCAGCAGGAACCTACTTAGGTGGCACCAACTCTGACTTCCAAATGGAACAGTACGTCTACAAAAGTTAAAGTGATGGCATCTACATCATAAATCTGAAGGGGACCTGGAAGAAGCTCCCACTGATGGCTTGTGCCATTGTTACCATTGAAAACCCAGTTGGTGTCAGTGTCACGGCCTCCAGGAACACCGGCCAGTGGGCTGTCCTGAATTTTTTTGGTGCCACTGTAGCCACTCCTACTGCTGGGTACTTCACTCCCACAACTTTCAATAACCAGATCCAGGCAGACTTCCAAGAACCACATCTTCTGGTGGTTACTGAGCCCAGGGCTGACCACCAGCCTCCCATGGAGGCATCTTATGTTAACCTGCCAACCACTGCTCTGTGTATCACAGACTCTCCTCCATGCTATGTGCACATTGCCATCCTGTGCAACAACAAGGGAGCTCAGTGGGGCTCGTGTGGTACATGATGGTGCGGGAAGTTTTGTGCACCTGTGCCACCATCCCTCATGCACACCCATGGGAGATCATGCCTGATCTATTTCTACAGAGATTCTAAAGAGATAGAAAAGAAAGAGCAGGCCACTGCTGAAAAGGCCATGACCAAGGAGGAATTTCAGGGTGAGTGGACATCTCTAGCCCAAGCAAACTGCTTGAGTTTACTGCTATCGAGTTCAGGTTGCAGACTGGTCTGAAGGCACGCAGGTGGCCTCTGTGCCCATCCAGCAGTTCCATACTGCAGACCAGAGCCCATAGTCTGCCACTGAAGACTGGTCTGCAGCTCTCATTCTCAGACCATTGAATGGGTAAGAACAACACCGGGTGGTGTTAAGCAATTCTTCTACAGGCTCCAAAACAGAATGTGGAAATAAGGTGGATAGAAAATAAATATCAGTTTCTTAAAAAAAAAAAAAAACAACTTTGGGTGTAAAATGTTTTTACTGTTCAACTCAAGGACCCATTCAGTTCAACAAATATTTTTTTTTCTTTTTCAAAGATTTTATTAGAGATCTTTAGAGAGCTCAGCAAATATTTTTTTAGTTCCTACCACGTGATAGCAGCACTAAGTGCTAATAGCACAAAGAGGAACACAATGACATATAATGTTGGGACATTCTTTAACAATGCCTTATGGAGGACAAATATTTTTATTATTTTTTATTTTTTTAAGGACAAATAATTTTTAAAATCACTGCCATGCTTTACATATGCTATTTCAGTTGCTTCAATAGCCTCTGTGAAATTGGTATTATTTTCCCTGGTTTTCAAATGAAGAGGTTGCAGCTCAAAGTGATTAAATAACCTGCCTGTTTGCACAACTGGTAACTGCCACAATCAGATCCAAATATAGAACTACCTAAATCCAAAATGTGTGCCCTTCTCACCAGACTACTCTCTTCCCCCATCCTCTCCCAAACACAACTGAAAGACTATATACTCAGAGAGTAGCCCCCAAATAATATCAAATCTCTTTAGGGCCATAACAGCTCAGTCTCCCACAAGCTGAAGTAACTATTGTTGACAATAACAGTGACTTATTGAATGTGTACTATAACCAAGCACTTACCATACTTTACCTCCAGCATCACAGTTATCTTATAAAGCAGATATTAGTAATGTTATTATCCTTACTTGACAAATAAAAGAAACTGAGGCCCAGAGAAATTAATTGAGTTGGCCAAGGCCATACAATTACTAAAGGAAAGAATTAATGGATCAGAACTAGACCCAGTTAGCTTTCCACTAACCATTTTGCCTTGGAAAACAAAGGCTCTGAAAGTACAGTAGTGTCCAGATTTAATACTAGTCCTAATTCTTTCTGGGGAAGGTGAGGATACATTTTTATTTGATTATCTAACAGAATGGGTGGGTTTAGAAGAGGAAACCCATTAAGACATGCCTGCCTGAGAAAGAACAAGCCAACCAGATTCCAAGGTGGAGGATGGACATCTCCATAAGCATCAGGAGAGTATTAAAGTCCTCCAATAAATAAGATATGGGTTATCACTGCTGAGAATAGTGAGAAGCACAGAGATTTGGAGCCAATAAATCTGATTTTGAATCCTGACTCTGTCATTTACTCTCAGTGTGATTTTAAGCAAGTCATTTCAATCTCTTTGGACTTCACTGTTGTTTTTGTATCTGCCAATGTGAATTACTCAACTTGCTAATGTGAAGTACTTTGCAAAAAAGAATTGACAGTTTTAACAACATAAAATGTACCAGAACCTGAATTAGATTTGGGTGTTGTGATAAAGTATTTGGATGTTGAGAAGTATTGGGGTGCCTGAGTGGCTCAGTCAGTTAAGTATCAGACTCTTGATTTTGGCTCAGGTCACAATCTCACTGTTTGTGAGATTGAGCCCCGTGTCAGGCTCTGCACTGACAGCACAGAGCCTGCTTGGGATTCTCTGTCTCCTCTCTCTGCTCCTCCCCCACTTGTGCTCTCTGCCTCAAAATAAATAAATAAACTTAAAAAAAAAAAAAAAAACAGACTGAGAAAGTATTACATCTAAAATCCCCTTAACGCTAACAAGAACCTTTATAAAGAGGAGGAAGTTGAGGTATGGAAAAGTGAAGTACTTTGACCAAGGTCATGTGACCAATAAGTGGTAGAGCTATGACATGAAGCCAGGAGTCTGGCTGGTCTTGAGACTTCACTTTTACTCTCTGTACTGGGATACTCTAGAAAGCCAGGGAACAGCAGCAGGAGCAGAACTGAAACAGGTAAGGCTGGAAGCTGGCACTCAAATTAAAGCTAAGACACCTGGAGAAAAACAACCAGACTAGATACTCTCCTGGGCACCTATAGGATCATAATCCAGGGAAACACAGTTGAACTAGAATGGCAGAGCTGAAAGTTACCTTAGATCATGCCTACCCTCTACTTCCCATTGCTTTTTTTGAATGAGGAAAACAGGCCCAGAGAGAAAAGAGTGGTAAGTCTAATGTCACACAAACTCACTTCTAGGGTATAGGCAGTTAAAACAAACAACAACAACAACAGCAACAACAACAACCAAACAGGCTGGGATAGAGAAACAGGTGCCAAAGAGAATATATTTCCTGACAATCGTCATTAAGAAAAAAGTCAAAATTTAGGGCAAATGTCCCCATGCACTTGTGAATGTGTAGAGGTAGATTTTTCTGACTTTCATCTAAACTTGATCTAGAAGGCACCATCTGCCTCCATTTCTCAGCTGTATGCTCCACCACACTTCACTGTTGTTTCAACTTCACTGGTATGCAACAAGAAGGCAATGTACCAGCCAGCAACTCATGCCTACATTCTCCCAGGTTTCAGTCCAGCAAAACAGTGCCTCCTTCTGGTGCTCCCATATGAGTTTTGGGCATTGGAACAACTTAGGTCATGCTCTTCCTCCTCTAGACAACAATGTTATTAGGAACAGTAACTATGTGACGTGAGGATGTGTTAACTAACTTGATTGCCATAATCATTACACATACATATGTCGATCAAGTCACCACACTATACCTTTTAGATACATACAATTTCGTCAATTATATCTCAATAAAACTGTAAAAAATAAAGGCATTAAAAAAAACAAGTCATTAGTTATCAGGAAGAACTGATGCTCTTCATTGCCAGAACTGAGTCACCTGGCCTATTCCTAATGGAATCCCATCAACTACGTGGGAAAGAGATAGTTCTCCAAAGACGTTTGGGTAGCAGAAATAATGAGCAGCAGAAAAACTAAATGCCTATTAAAAGATAAAAATTTCTAAACAAACTGTTAGCAAAACATCAAATAAGGAAACAGACATTTTTATGTATTATTTTGAGTAAGTTGGCAATATCTATTTAAAATTCAAATGTACTTTTTAAAAGTTTATTTATTTGTTTTGAGAAAGAGAGAGAGAGAGAGTGCACACAGGGCAGGGGCAGAGGGAGAGGGAGAGAAAGTTCCAAGCAGGCTCCTCGCTGTCAGTGCAGAGCCCAACATGGGGCTCGATCCCACAACCCTGGGATCATGACTTGAGCCGAAATCAAGATTTGGACACTCAACTGACTGAGCCACCCAGGTGCCCCAAATGCACTTTCTTTCTGCCCAATTGTACTTCAAGAAATTTATCCTACAGATAAATCTCACAAGCACACAGAGATGTTATTTAAAGGATGATCACTGGGAAACAAAAATAATATAAAAACAGGGAGGAGGACAAAACATAAGAGACTCTTAAATATGGAGAACAAACAGAGGGTTACTGGAGGGGTTGTGGGAGGGGGGATGGGCTAAATGGGTAAGGGGCATTAAGGAATCTACTCCTGAAATCATTGTTGCACTATATGCTAATTTGGATGTAAATTTTTAAAAAATTAATTAAAACTAAAATTAAAAAAAAAGATGATCACTGAAGCATTGATTGTAATGGCAAAACACTGTCCATTAACATGAAGTTGTTAACTTTTGATACATTCATAGAGATGAATATTACACAATTATTTTTTAATGAGGTAGATCTATATGTTCTGATATGGGAAGAAGTCTATGATATGTTGTTAAGGGAACAAAGCATATTGTAAGAATATAGGTAAATATGATCCTGCTTGTATAAATACACAAAAAATATCTGGAAGAATTCTTTTTTATTTTTTACTTTATTTTTTTAAGTTTTTTTTTTTTTTTTTTTTTTTTGTTTTGTTTTTTTTGAGAAAGATACAGAGAGCAAGCAGGGGAGAGGAGAGAGAGTATTCCAAGCAGGCTCCATGCTCAACACAGAGCCCAACTTGGGGCTGAATTCATGAACCGTGAGATCATGACCTGAGCCAAAATCAAGAGTCCGACGCTTAACTGACTAAGCCACCCAGGAGCCCCTGGAAGAGTATTTTTTTTTTAATATACGAAATTTATTGTCAAGTTGGTTTCCATACAACACCCAGTGCTCATCCCAAAAGATGCCTTCTTCAATACCTATCACCCACCCTCCCCTCCCTCCCACCCCCATCAACCCTCATGGAAGAGTATTTTTTTAATGTGTAACACTGTTTATTGTTAGGAAAAAAGTACAAGGGAGTTAGCAGTGGCAGGAAGAAAACACTTTTCAATTTATATCCTGTGGAATTTTAATTTGTTTTCCCTAGTACTCATGGTTTTCACTACTTTAAAAAGTCAAAAAAAAGTCTAAAAAACACCTGTTTATTTGACTATTAACATGACTGACAATTCACACCATTGGTTCTAAAGAACTAAAATATTCTGTTTATATGTGTTGAAGAAATTTATTAAATTACTGAAAACACGGGGCACCTGAGTGGTTCAGACCTAAGTGTCTGACTTCGGCTCAGGTCACAACCTCATGGTTTGTGAGTTCCAGCCCTGCGTTGGGCTCTGTGTTGACAGCTCAGAGCCTGGAGCCTGTTTCGGATTCTGTGTCTCCTTCTCTCTCTGCCCCTTCCCTGCTCATGATCTGTCTCTTTCTGTCTCAAAAATAAATAAACATTAAAAAAATTTTAAGTTATTGAAAACACATGTAAATGGGATCTCACCATGAAATTCTACATAATTCCAAAATGTAGGCAAATCTTCTTGTTAAGAAGCAATATAATATTTTCATGCTAATCTAGCAAATTATCTGAGCTACTGAGTCAACTTGGTTCATTTATTTACTTTGTTTATCGGTCAGACCAGCCCATCACAGAATTTTGCCACTATAAATTGGCCCCTGGACTAACTCATTCAGGCAGGCAGCAACTCCATCAAATCCAATAATTAATCGGGCAGTCCTCCTCCATATGTCACTATGACTATTCATTAAAGCAATGCATATGGCTCTTACCTACATGTGCTAGCTTTTTGCTTTTATTCATGGTTCAACAAATTTATGAACCTCAGATCCAGTGGAACAAAGAAAAATTAGTATAAAAGATATTATAATTAGGCTGACAGTTTAAAATTAGAAAAAGAAAAACTAAAATTGAGAAGAGATGTCATTAACAGCAGAACTCATGACATAGCAAACATCTGGCTACACTCTAGAAACATGAAGAGAAACATATGACCTTGTCCGTGCCCACAGTATTACTTTTTATTTGAGAAGATAGCATATGTATTGAAAAGAATAAGTAATGTACAAGGTTATCACTGGCAAGTGCCATATATTTCTAATTATCAAGATTCCCTTTTAAGATGTACAAAGCATCTTAGGAGTCATGAATAAGTGAAGTATATCATACTGCACGTAGTATATATAGTATAAGAACTATCATTAAACTTAAAGCATTATTATAAATGGAATGATTGTGTTCCCCCAAAATTCATACGCTGAAATCCTAAACCCCCAATGTGACTGTATTAGGAGGAGGGGCCTTCGAGAGGTAACTGGGTCATAAGAGTAAAGTCCTCATGAGTAGGATTAGCACCCTTAGAAGAATAGACACAAGAACTTGTTCCATCTCTCTGCTCTTTCCTCCATGTCAGGTACAATGAGAAGCTGGCAGTCTGCAACCCAGAAGAGGGCCCTCGCAAGGATTCATGCCAGAACTCTAATCTTGGACTTCCAACCTCCAGACTGTGAGAAATAAATTTCTGTTGTTTACAGGCCACCCTGTCTATGGTACTTTGTTATAGTAGCCCAAAAGTACTAAGACAAGTACATAGCATTAAACACACCACTGCATAAAATAAGAAATGAAGATTACCAAATTGAATTAATAATGCTTTGGTAACTTAGATATTCAGAATATGATTTCCATATTATTTCTTTAATAATATGCATAAGAAGTACAAAACCAAAACACTGACTGAGAGGACACCCTTAAATTGTCGTTCTGAGTGACATAAGATATGATAATCATAACTAAGATTCACCTAGTATTTACTAGGTGCCAGGTACTTTCTAAGTTATATGTAAGTACATATTTCACCCTCACAATTCTATGATGCAGGTAATTTATTATTCCTACTTTACAGATGGGAAAACTGAAGTACTGAGAAGTTAAGTAATTTGCCCAAGGTAAGTGTCGGGGACAGACTTCCAAACCATGTGGTCTGTCTCCACAGTCTATGCCTATGTGGTGAATATCTGATATGTATTCTCTAAATTATCACTTTGTTCACATTCTTATTTATTTTTTTTAATGTTTATTTATTTTTTGAGAGAGAGAAAGAGAACACAAGCAGGGGAGGAGCAGAGAGAGACAGAGGGACAGAGGATCTAAAGTGGTCTCTGCACTGACACCAGAGAGCCGGATGTGGGGCTTTAACTCACGAACCGCGAGATCATGACCTAAGTCTGAGGCTTAACTGACTGAGCCACCCAGGCATCCCATCACTTTGTTCACATTTTTAAGGAGAAAATATAAGGCAAAGAATAGTAAAGACATTATTTCTTCTTTTATTGTGGAATCTTGCACTTCCTTGTAGCCTCAAGCCATTCCTTGTACATAACAGACAACCAACAAATAGCTGTCCTACGGATGGTTGAGCTCTAGGCTCAGAGAACAGTATTTGTGACCCATGTTATCCACTTGTCTTCACAATCATATTACTTTTTCCTAGTATTCCCTAGTATTTTATCTAGTATTCCCTAATTGCTCTCTTCCCCAAGTTCCAAGCAAGAAGCAGAGTGTCTCAAGTACAAAGTTACATAATAGAGCAGAGCACTGGTCTGAGAATCAACCCTGACACTTTTTTATTATACAACCTTGGACAAATCACTTCACTCCTCTTGGAAATGAATGTTCATATTTGTCAAATGAGAGAGTTGGATTAGATGACTGATTTTCAAAGTTCAGAAGGAAGGAAGAAGGCAAAGCATATGAACAGGTGCGACCTCTTCAGCTTCAAGGAGAATAGCTCCCCTTAAACCTGTTTTACATATTAAGTATATGAGATTTTGTTTGAATAAAGGAACTCAAGCCTTTACAAAGTTTGAAGACCAATGGATTTGATCAAATTCTTAAGTACTGTCTCATTTCAAGCATTCTATCCCTCTTGACTGCACAGGCATACTCCAATACGTCAGGCTATTTGTCCTGACCTGTTCAAGAGACATTTTAACTGAATCTTAGAATTCTTTCCATCATTACAATTCTGGATCTATCCTTTCAAAAAAAGAAATTGATTTTTTCCCCTCCACTCACATTTATCAGTCCATTTTTTGGAAGCTCTTCTTGCCACATCCTTAAATAAGTAAATAGGATAACTGTGGTAATTGCCTGACCTGCAAAGTGTATAGAACTTCAAGGTTAATGCTCTTGGCACAAGATTTTTGCTACAAACAGCAGAATTCCTCTAACCCTTTGCTGAGGCATCGGTTCAATAATAAGAGAAAATCATGCCATGTATTGAATTACTCAAAAGAGTATTATCAGAGAATCCCCTGATGGTCTAACTATGGGTAAAATGTACTCCAAAAAGAACTGGTCTTAAAGAACTTCAGGAAAGGCCTTCACCAGAGATATGGGAGAAGAGCCAAAACTTAAACAACAACAACAACCTATATATTCAAGAATTGGTACAATCCTACTCCAAATATTGCGCTAATTCCCTATGTTTAATTTTATAATCCTGAACTTGCTTCCACATGAATGAAAAGAAGTTACTGTTAAGCCTATCCATTCTCTGAAATTCCTTTAGTCAGTTTTCATTAAGGACTGTCAAATACATACATCATTTAGGGCTTTTAAATCTAAATTTTATTGGAGATATATTACATATGGTTTAATATTTCAGTTCAGCAATGGCCATCAGCAATAAGCATTACTCCAAGAGTGGGATTAATTAAATATTCTAGCAAACACAGTGATCCAAATAGCAAAGAAAAATCCTGGGCACTGAGCCCAGATTCCCCACCCTCTCTTATGGTGTGTCTCATTTCTCTCTCAGATAAACTAGACAACCAAAAAATCTTCCATCATTATTAGTGAATGTGTAGAGGTGCAATAAAGGATCAAATTCTTCTACCAGGTCACCTAATAAATTTTTTAAGTAGAAAAAAATTGCACAAAATCAAATTGTTTCATAAAAAGGTATTTTTAAAACCAAGGAGAAATAAGTTGTCAGAAATAAAAGGTAACTCTCCTTGGTAATCAGCAGTTTTCCTCTAACCTGACTTTACCACTCCTTCCTCTAATGACAGGCTGGTAGTTAGTGCCTTTCTATAATTATAAGTCTGTGTTTGTTATGTTATGAAGCTTTAAAGTATTTCAGTGTTGCATATTTATAGTGAATATGAATCTCAGCTCCACAAAACCAAGATATTCAGAGCAAACTCACAGCCTTGGTCCCACAAAGATTACTAGTTTTACACTCACCAGTTAAAATTGATGATACTCCAACCTTGAATCTTAGCTTTAGGTCTGAATGTCTTGGTTTTTATGATCTTAATCTATTTGAATAGTGAGGAGGTGGGGGGAGCTCCAGGCAAAATATTTACAAAGGGTCTTATTCATCAACCATTCATGGTTCTGCTTCTTCCTTCTCTCTTTCAGCTCCCAGCAGCAGCTATTTGGTGACACAATAGGTGTGTCACAATCAAAAATAACCTAGGAATAGGGGCACCTGGGTGGCTTAGTTGGTTGAGCGTCCCACTTTGGCTCAGGGTCATGATCTCACAGTTCATGAGTTCTAGCCCCGTATCAGGATTGCTGCTGTCAGCACATAGCGGACTTCAGATCCTCTGTCCCTCTCTTTCTCTGCTCCTACCCCACGCCCCTGCTCTCTGTCAAAAATAAATAAACATTAGAAAAAATAACCTAGCAAAAACCATTTTCTTCCATCACCAAATCTGCATTTCTGGGACACAATGTACCTTAAATCTTCTGTCAAAGAACCCTCTTGATTCAATGGGGAGATGTTTACTGATAAGTATAACTCTTTGAAGCTAGAGCAACTGACAAAAGGATCAAAAAACAAAAAGCAGTAGTAGCATCATTACATTTATGTAGCCTAAATAGTTTTTAAAGTATGATCAAGTACATTACATAATTTTATCTTTCCAATAAATTTGTAAGGCAGTTATGTTATTAGTATTAAGTCGCTTATCTTGTGTGAACTTCAGAGTCCTCATCTTTAAATGGGGATATATTTCACAGGGTTGCTGTGAAGCTAAAACAAAATAACATATGTAACGTACTTGGTACAAAGTACTCAATAAATGGTAGCCTGGATTTTTTTAAATTATTATTATCCCTACAAACAGAGGAAACATCGCTTAGAGAAAGTAACCAGCCCAAGGGCATTCAATGGAATTGACTTCAGTGAGTACCTGCATAGGGCTGTGAATATAAAAATTCATGAAATCCCATCTCTATCTCTACCTACAAACTCATACTCTCAGTGAGAAAGCAAACAAGTTCTAGAACCAAATGTTCTTTTCATTCCGTTCTGATGCAAATCCAAAAAAAAAAAAAAAAAGGTAAATTGAAACCCATGTCAATGATTGCTTAGATTAAAAACCTTCCAGGGCACCTGAGTGGCTCAGTCGGTTAAACTTCTGATTTCAGCTCAGGTCATGATCTCATGGTTCGTGAGTTTGAGCCCCACATCTGCTGTCCGTGTACAGCTCACTTTGGATCCTTTATCTCCCTCTCTCTCTCTGCACCTCCCCTGTGCTCTTGCTCTCTCTCAAAAATAAGCGTGTTTTAAAAATTAAAAAAAAAAAAAACCAACAACACAACTTTCTGCTTATGCAGGTTTTTTTGACTGGTGAAGAGTAGTCTAACCCAATGTGCCCTCCCTAACGTGACTCCCCTCCATAATCAGGAAATCCTGAATAGTGGGAATTTCCTCCTTTGAATAGAAAACTTTTGCTTTTCTGTAACACTGTACAGTTGACTAAAAACACTTTCACCTATACTAAGTAATTTAATCTAACTAAATAACTTAATTTCCCCCAAATCCTGTGAAGTATGAATTAGTAAAATCATTTTAGAGTAGAAGAAATTGAGACACAGCTATAGGTGTCAAAATCCAGACTAGAACTAGATCAATAGCCTCATGCTAGTTTAATTACTAGTTTAGAGCTTCCCCACTAAACTCCCCTAATCTATGTTAAAATATTTTTGCACTCTCACCTAGATTTCCTTCTATTTTCTCTGAACCTCTGTGACACACTCTAATTCTCCTAGGGGTCCAATACCGAACCTTGTATTTGAGGACTTCCCCCAGGCAATATGTTTATTCAATAATCCATGCAACATAATATAATATCACCTTTTCAAGTAAGGCTATGACTTTTACATAGGCTACATCCATAAAGAGAGATGGAGAATGATACTTTGCATTTGTTTAGCAGTCTTTCAAAGTGCTTTCATATATATTATTCAGAGAGGGAGAATGAAATTTGAATTTAAGAGTAGAAAGGATGTTAGAGATTCTCAAATCCAGTGTTTCTTAACCTTCTTTGGGTCACTTGCCAATTTGAGAATCTGACAAAAGCTACAGACCTCATGCTCAGAAAGATGTACAAATGAACATATACATACAAATCTGCAAAATTTCATGGGGATTCTTGGACTGCCCCGGTTAAGAATTGCTCTAATTTACAACTCTCAATTTACAAAGGAGGAAGCTACTATTTTAATCGTGACAGCATTCTTATGAGGAGGCAGAGAAAGGATTATCATTAACATTTTCCAGATCTGGAAACTAAGGTCCAGTAAGGTTTCAAGACTTGCCCAAAGTCTTACAGCTAGTTCACAGAAAGCAGTAGCAGAACCCAGGACTCTGCAGAGTCTAGTTCTTATTCTTCTAGATCACATCACCCTCCCACTGGAACTTCTTCACCAGAAGAAAGCCTCTTTCTATAGCCAACAGTTTATCTGACACTTCATAACACACATAATTCTTGGCCTCCAGTGATAAAGTTCCAAATAAAAAAAATGTTCTCTTCTCAATAGTAACTCACTTCTTAGAGATTTCCAAAAAGTTTTAGTCACTGCTAACACATTAAATATTAGAATCTACAAATTAGAATTGTAAACAACTCTGTGATTTCTACATTGGTGGT
Organism: Puma concolor; assembly: GCF_028749965.1. Taxonomy (NCBI): domain Eukaryota; kingdom Metazoa; phylum Chordata; class Mammalia; order Carnivora; family Felidae; genus Puma; species Puma concolor. The sequence continues at coordinate 52,163,575 of NC_141674.1, forward strand.
TAAATACGAATCTGGTCAGCCTCTCCGTTTAGCAGCAAACATACCTGAATGCAGGCAAAGAAGGCAAATATGTTAGCACTCCTTTTGGAAGGGTGCGGGAAAGTAGTATTAGCATGTTAGAATTCTATCTAGCACACAGAATGCTTACTAAATATTTGTTGAATGAATAAATTAATTTACCCATAAATATCATTGAGTTTTTCAATATTTTGTTTCCACTTTCAAAAATTATATATAAACTAAGAATACACTCAAATACAGTACTTTGTGGTTAAGGTCTAAGTTAAACCTTCAACAGTATATTTAATACTAAACTATACATAAAAACAAATATACTTTTTTAAATGTTTACTCGGGTTTGATCAAAACAGTCTCTTTATTAAGATAGTGTTCTGATTAATTTTATTACAATTTGTTCATTCATTCTTTCATAACAAAAAACATGTAAAATATTTATTGGGAAGAAAATATCTCAGATACATATAAAATATTTAGATATGCCAAAGATACTATAATATTTATGATGAATGCTAAATTTTTGTAAGAATATAGTTATTGTTAACATTTAATTTAACTTCACTTAATAGCAGGCTATCTTGCTACTCTCAAGATTTCCATATCTGAAGAGTAGTCTTTATTTGTAAAGCCAAAAGCTTCCAGAATATGTGCTAGGGTGCTGAGCATTTTGGTATTTAAGAAGAATGAAAGAAGCTGTGTTTTAGCTTTGCTTACTTGTGCTAGCTTTAGTAGACTTTGAGTCTGAATTTTAATGTTTCATCAGCATAGTTTTTGTGATAACTGGATAGGTTAAAATTTTTCTACAAAACAAATGCTTAATAAGGCAATAAACCTGTTGAAAGAATAAATTAGCAGGCAGGTTATGCTTTTAGGATATCTATACTACAGAAAAGGTATTGTACCCACTCTACCTAGTGATTAGGTTTATATTGCAATGTGACTCATAAGACTCACTGTACTGAATAAAAATTTAGGCAATTAGTGATCTTATTTCTTAGGAAGAACTGCTTGCTATCGTATATTAACACAGATCTCGCTCAATTAAAATTGCTCACAGTCAGCAAAAATAATTTCTGCACTGTAATGAAATAATGAAATAATTATATGCAAGGGAGGACTTGTGATCTTTTTAATTATTCTATTCTTCATTTTTAAAAGGGCTATTTGAAAACGTACTCTTATAATTGATTGCTATAAATCAGTCAAACGCATTCTAAGGATCATAAATATTCTAACTTTTAAAAGACAAAGAAATGCTAAATATTCAATGGAATACTTCAATATTCAGAAAATTTAATCTGGGGGGAAAGGATAGACTGCTCTTTGGAAAATAAAAAAGTAAATTTGTTGTCCCGTGAAAAATGAAATATCTTGAATGTCAGTAACAGAAATGGAATTAACAAGAGATCTTTTTATTGTTTTTTAAGGTCATTAGGCTGTGAATTCTATAATTATGGAAATTGTCAGTCCAGTTCTGTAAGAATGTTTGCTCCCATCCATAAGGTAGTGGAATGTTCAATCAGTCTCTCTCGTGGGAAAGTTAGGTCATAACTGTAAGTGTACCAGCAAAATTGAATTAAGCAAAGAGATTTCATTAGTATTTATAGCCAGAAGGCATCTGTAAAAGTACAGGGCAAAGAAGTTATGTGGAAGTCAAAGGAGAAAAAAAAATGGGTTTCCAGTGACAAAGGCGAATCTGAAAGAGATATAAGTGTATAATGAATAAGAGCTATTGAACGCTACTGCAAAGAGGGAGTTGCAAAGATGTCAAATATTGATTTTCTTGTGTATGCCTTTGGACTACATATGTAATTGTTTGGATTTGCTGTCTTCATGGTACAACAATATTTGTTGTCGAAGGTTAAAAAGCATGATGTGAAATAAACTAAAAACTAAGAAACATGTTGGAGAATTATAATAATCCTCCACCCAGTATCTCATTGAAAGGTTTCTATATTTTCTTGCAAAAGAACATTTTTAATGAAGAAAAATGTTCTATAGTTTTCAAACAGAACACAAGATCCTTATTATTAATTATGTTAATTGATAATTATTTGATTGACTTTCAGCATCATTTTAAATTGAACCAGGTTATCTGCTTCCTTATTTTATTGAATGGATATTCTTAAAACATCTATCTAATTTTGAAAGTAGTTAAACCATACTTTATTTATGCAGTATATTATAATTAATCCAGTTAAAGCTAAATTGATAATAAAAATCTCATGTCACCACTTTAAAAGAAATACTTTCTACAGTGTTTTCCTTTTCATTATGGAAACTCCAGAAAGAGAACTTCTGCATTTTAAAGTCTACATAAGCATATATATTTTAATAACAAATTGTAAACTCAAATGAAGAATCAAGTTCATACAGTCACTAGATAAACAAATACTACTTTCTATCGTTTTCAGGGGTTATTTTCTGTCTAATTATTCACGTCTGAACAAAGAATTTTAGCAATCATAATGCTCTTTTTAAATACAAACTTGTTTCTTTTATCTTATTTTATTATTGTTAGGACCTTGAGTAATATTTACCAATATTACCTTGTTGTCTTTCCTACCACAGGAAGTTAAAAACAGCAAAACTCTCCAGGCAGGTGGATTTTATTGCACTTAAAACCACAATGACCACAAACTGAAAAGAAAAAGAAAAAAAAAAAGTATGAGATGTTTTAAGTATTGGAGGCAGACAGGGGTACAAATAAAGGCACAGTATAATATATGGCAGAAGCCTATCATTTTACCAGTGCAGAAAATATTAGAAAGGAAAAAACCTGCAGAGAAGACAATTTCTGCAGCACAAACAAGTTTCACATTTTATTTTCAATGTCTCACTTTTAACGTTACTAAATATTTAATAGCCAAGTAAAACAGAGTGAGAGCATTTAGTCTAGGTGAAATCCAAAATATTTTTTCCCAGAGCTTTGGAAGCATGTAGGACGCGAAGGAGGTAATCTGGCAGTAATGGCAGCTTCTCTCCGAGGTAAATACTTGTCAGGAACAAAACATAATTCAGTTTCACTCTTCTTTTCTGTAAAGGTTGCTTGTGGAATATCCATCATAAAGTCATTTCTATTTCTTAAGAGCTATTAGTGCCTGGCCCCTTGGCTTCATTAAGACACTCTTTTTCAATATATTCTTTTATTTTAGACTTCATCCCAGTTTCCAGCTACACAGTGCACATTGCAATTTCCCGGCCACCAAGGGAGCTGTCAGCCACGCCCCCCAATGACTGACATGCAAGGACAAGGTAGCAACGGAGAGGAAGGCGGATTTGTTGGCACTAAGTCCGAAACATTTCTTAAACCCTAGAGGTTAAAAGGGAGTTTGGCCAAGCCTCTGAGCCAGAGTGCTATATCATTTAGCTGACACTAACATTACCATACTTCCCATTAGGAGGGCATCAGTCTCCCGGCCCGTTAATCTCACCCAATGTTCTGGTGGAGCTAAAGAAGCTAGAAGTTTTGAGAGTCCCTGCCACCAGACCTCAATGTTGCCTAAGCAAGCATTAAGAGATTATGGTAATAATAGGTGTGCTTACACCAAATAAAAGGTTTCATTAATCAAGCCATATTGAGATAAACCTGTCACTGGACGAAGGAGACCAGAAATCAAATACTGTGAAAGTTCTGACAGATTGTTAAATAGAAACCCTTTAAAATAGAATTTAATTTACTGTGATATTATAGATATTTATGCATCAATAGGCAAGTGCAGATTGAGTTCAGAGGTCGGCTCTGGTATTTGAAAAATAAAAGCACAGGATGAAACAAAAGGTGACAGTTACCTTTGTCTGAAATTAGGGTTCATTAGACTAAATGGGAAGATTCTAACTGATTCATGTAGGGAACTGAAGCACAGCATGCGATGTGGTGTGCAATATTGGATAACAGGCAAATCCAATTAAGGGATCTTCATTCTGTTAAAGACTTGTCTACAAACTTAAAAAAAAAAAAAAAATCCCAAAGCCAGCCATGGAGCAGTCCAGGTGACCCTCTCTCACACCACAGTAGGTGAATATTATTTCCTTCCCAGCATTATGGTTAGGAGTGCTGGATTTGGGAGTCAGACAGACCTGAGTTCAAATCACAGCTATGCTACTTACTACTTACTTACTGGTATGACTCTTGCAAATGACCTTCTTTTGGCCTCAATATCCTAATCAGTGAAACAGGTACATACTACCAGTAACTACCTGATAGGGCTGTTGTGAGGACTGAGATCAGTTCTGCAAAGTACTTAGTACAGTGGCTAACAGTGCACAACAAACCATAGTTATTAATTCTTTTTCCTTCTCCTTTCTTTCTCTCCCTCTTCACTTCTTCTACTCTCCTTCATTTTATCTTTTGCCCCCCTCTTCCCTTCTTCTTTTACCCCATCTATCCCACAGCACCAGCAGCAAGCGCCTCCAGGCACTGTGCAGCCTCTCTGGATCGAAGAGCCCGCTGACTTGTGATTTGCAGGCAGAGTTCAAAATGAAGATATGAAAGCCTGTTCATTCATACTGCCTCATTCAGGAAACAATGTTGGAAGTTCCTTTGGCTCTCTAATGTCTGAAATTTGCTTGCTCATACTGACAGAAGTTCCAGATTCCACTAAATTGATCCACAGGTGCAATCTTTCCTTTAAAGCCAAATCAGGACTTTGACCCAAATTTCTTACTGACTGGTGGCTAAAAATATGTATGACAAATAGCTAAGAATATTTGTTTAACAAAATTTTTTAAAGAATCCTACACCCTGTATGTTTTCTAAGAATACAGGTTGACATTGTATGTTTCAATCTAATTCATATTTCTAACACTTCTCTTTACTGGGTTTTGTTTTGCATTTTAAGGTTTCTTTTTCTTAATGTCTCTATCCTGTTCCATTTAGTGTGGTTGAAAGAAAAAGGAAGTCCTTTAAAAAAAAAAGTTTGAATAATATATCAATGAATAATGGTCTCCGTAGAAAAACAGAGAGCACCTTACCCATATGTGAAAAATAATAGGCAGGCAGCATACAATCTTGTTACTATACCGCCCAGGTGTCTAGAAAACAGCCAAGACAGATTCAAAATGCTACAAAAAGTAGCTGTTCCCCTTTGAGAAAGTCTTTGTCTTACCTGAACTCCCAAGCTGGGTTAAGTGCACTCCTCCAAATCTACCTGTTCCCTGTGAATCCTGTATCAGAACTCTTCCGCACTATTGCATTATCTTCCCCACCACTAACCTATAAGCTATTCATAAGCACAGATACCTTATTTATTTTTGTATCTCCTGACCAGCAGTGGTGTTCTTGACAAATGTTTGCTGAATTGATAATATGTGTGTGTGTGTGTGTGTATAAATATATATTCACATCCAGGCCTGAGTTAAATTATCCATTGAAACCCCCTTCACATTTATTAAGTGAAAGTGGCATAATTGACCTGCATGTAAAGATAAAATGACTCAGACCACTTGAAATGATTTAATATTAAAACAAGAGCTCTGTGGGCACCCGGATGGCTCAGTTGGTTGAGTGCCCAACTCTTAATTTCAGTCCAGATCATGATCTCACAGTTTGTGAGTTTGAGCCCCATGTTGGGCTCCATGCTTAACATGGAGCCTTCTTGGGATTCTCTCTCTCAAAATAAATAGAAATAAACATTAAAAAAAAAAAAAAAAGAGCTCTGAGAAAACTTCGCTTTAAATAAAAGTGTCCTCAAACCATAACTCTCTCTTTTGAATATGTTGGTGTCACTTTGTACTTAGTCTTTACCTGTATTTTTTTTTAATTTTTTTAACGTTTTATTTATTTTTTTGAGACAGAGAGAGACAGAGCATGAACGGGGGAGGGGCAGAGAGAGAGGGAGACACAGAATCGGAAGCAGGCTCCAGGCTCTGAGCCATCAGCCCAGAGCCTGACATGGGGCTCGAACTCACGGACCGCAAGATCGTGACCTGAGCTGAAGTCGGCCGCTTAACCGACTGAGCCACCCAGGCGCCCCAGTCTTTACCTGTATTTTAAAAGAACCATAGTTCAGGGTGCCTAGGTGGCTCAGTCAGTTAAGTATCTGACTTGATTTCAGCTCACATCATGCATGATCTCACAGTTCATGAGATTGAGCCCAGAATCATGTTCTGCCCTAACAAGGCTGAGCCTGCTAGGGATTCCCTCTCTCTCTCTCTGCCCCTCTTCCACCCATACTAGCTCACTGTCTTTCTCAAAATCAATAAATAAACTTTAAAAAAAATTAGAAAAAAAAATAGAACCATAGTTCAAAGAGAAGTAGAAAAAAATCTTTTAAAGTATGTTTCAATTTTTAGCTACCACCACTCCCTCCAATATAAATCATTTGACTTTTCTATTCCTGTTACCAGTTTAATAAAATGAAAATACTGATACAGGCCAAGTATAGATACTGCATTTATTTATAAGGGTCAAACATCTATATTTATTGTTATTATAATTGCTTTTAAATTGAGAATGTTCAACTTTTGTCTTGTGAATTGTATTAGCTATCTACTGCTGTGTAACATATGATCCCTAAAATACAACAACTTAAAATAGCAAGCATTTATTATTTACACAGTTTGGGGAGTCAGGAATCTGAGTATGACTAAGCTAAGCAGCTCCGGTGCAGGATCTCTCATGCACTCCAACAATCAGCTAGTACTGAAGTTATCTGAAACTTTGACCAGAGTTAGAGGATCCACTCCCAAGATGGCTCACTCACATGTCTATTAGCAGAAAGCTGGTTTTCCTCACCAGCTGTTGAGTAGAAGGTCTCAGTTCCTTGCCATGTGGACCTTTCACAGAGCTATATGAGTGTCCTCATGAGCTGGCACCTGTCTTCCCCAGAGTGAAGGAATGAAGACGACAGTACACGGCAGAAGGAAGCCACAATGTCTTCTATGAGGTAACCTCAGAAGTGACATATCATTATTTCTATCATATTCTATTGGTCACACAGACCAATGCTGATACAATGTTGGGAGGGGACTATACAAGGCCGTGATTACCAGTAGGCAAGAGATCATTGGGGGCCATCTTGGAGCCTGGCTACCACACCAATAAAAATTAATATCCACATCAATGGAGCAGAGAAGAAATGATTCTTAGTTGATTAGGGGGTGGAAAGCCACAGTCAAAATGACTTCCAGAACTGAGATTCAAGTGTACTAAGCCACCCCAAATAACAATTAATTAAGTAGATGAACTTGGAGTTCTGACTCCTTATTCCTATGGTTTTTATATCCAGAACTCTTCATTGTATCACTTATTCCCTGAAATGACCAAAAGCAAATTTATCTTCTCCAACTTTACCTATAACTGCAACACTTGGGGTTAGGGAAAAATCATGTTTCTCCTAAGCAATAAACAACATCAATAGCCAAGACATAAAATACACCCACATCTATGGATACAGGAGCTAAAAGACACAGACTCAATATTCATAGGGGGCATTTTATTATACTAGTTCTTTTCAGCATCTCAGGTGGTTGTACAGGATCATATGCAACTAGATTCTCTGATTCTCACCTGAACGGTATGAAAGTCTGAATCCCAGTGGGTTTGACAAATACTTTTCCATTAAATGATAACTCGCCAACAAAAGGTAATTTTCCCTATATCCTACTTCCTATATCCTGCCGGGTGAAAAGAAAAATGGGAATTGAGGGGCACCTGACTGGCTCAGTTGGTAGAGCATGCAACTCTTGATCTTGGTGTTGTATGTCCGAGCTCCATGTTGGGTGTGGAAATTACTTAAAATTAAAATCAATAGAGGCACCTGGGTGGCTGAGTTGGTTAAGCACCCGACTTCTGTTCAGATCATGATTTCATGATTCGTAAGTTTGAGTACCACATCGGGCTTTCTCCTGTCAGTGCAGAACCTGCCTCGGATCCTCTGTCTCCCTCTCTCTCTCTGCCCCATCAACCCCTCTCTCTCAAAAATAAACATTTAAAATAAAATAAAATAAAATAAAATAAATCTTTAAGGGGCACCTGGGTGGCTCAGTCAGTTAAGCGTCTGACTCTTGATTTCAGCTCAAGTCATGATCTAACATGATCCATGCACAGCATGGAGCCTACTTAAGATTCTCTCTCTCCCTCTCCCTCTCCCTCTCCCTCTCCCTCTGCCTCTCTCTCTCTCTCTCAAAAAATCAAATTAAATCTAATCTAATCTAATCTAAAAAAAAAAGAAAAATGGGAATTGAGATATGAGTTCTAGCCCCAGCTCTCATTAATTGACTGTATGATTTCTAACATATCACATTTCTGCTCTTCAACTTAAAATTTTTTTTAATTTTTTAAACATTTATTTATTTATTGAGAGAGAGAGTGACAGAGTGTGAGCAGAGGAGGGGCAGAGAGAGAGAGAGACACAGAATCCAAAGCAGGCTCCGGGCTCTGAGCTGTCAGCACAAAGCCTGACGCAGGGCTCGAACTCAAGAACTGTGAGATCATGACCTGAGCTGATACCAAGAGTTGAAGTCTTAACCAACTGAGCCACCCAGGTGCCCCTCTACTTTTCAACTTTAAAGAGCCAAAAGGATCAAAAGAACTCCTCTAAAACAATTTTAATCCCATAATTCTAATTCATCTGTGCTTTCAGATAAACCCAGCTTGCTTATCCTTATCTACTGTCATTTGTGACCCTGATTACATTGATTTGTTACTACATTGTGTCAGAAAGCAATAGGACAATGGCCATATCTGAATTTATATTAGGCTTTTGTCTATCACCACCCCTCTTTCCCAAAAATACTGCTGCAAAATACCCTGTAATCATCACTGAGGAAAGTTCAGCAGAAATGAAAATACTCAGCCAGCAAGGTAAAACTATTCTGCGACTAATGGAACCAAATTGGAGATAAATTTAGGTACATAGATATAAACACCAATTTTTTAAAAATGGTTTTAACAAAAAATGATTGCTTGTAGACAGAGACAGGAAGATGTCTTTCCCCAAAGGATTCACTCTTCACAAAGTTTGGCAGCATGATGAAAGGCAGAGGAGTATGATTCCATGGCAGTAGAGGAAATGATACTCTCATCAGCTGGCAACCAATTTTCCTCAGAGGAGATACAGACACAGCTAAGTCAGGTCAAAAGTTATGAATGTCCCTGAATTCCCACGGGAAAAGACTATAGTGCAAAGAAAGGAGTTTCATCTATTGAGCCTAGACAAGCTTGAACAAAAACAGAAAGCCCTTTAGCAATTTCCTGACAAAGAAAGAAAGAAAAGCAAGAAAATGAGGGAAAGAAATAAAGGTAAGGAAGAGAAAGAGTACAGAAAGAAAACAGTAGGAAAATACAAGAATGAAAGAAAAGAGAAGGAAAAAGTTGTCCAGAACTAGAAACTCATCAAGGAAGCCCATATTGTCTTGTTCAATAAGGTACCCCTACCACCTACCACAGTGCCTGGTATAAAACAAGTGTTTGGTGTATTAATTTAAAAATGGAGATAAAGAAATAACCAAAAAGTTTTGAAAAAAGCAGGAAATTCATTTACTTCCAGCTGAGTAATTTCAACTGCAGACAAAAATCTCACAACTGAACTATAGATGTGACTGAAGGAGAGGAAGTAGATGGATCATTACAAATCTATTACCCCTCTAGAAAAAAAGGAACAAAAATACGTGTCCTACTGCTACATATCTTATCACTGTTTCAAATTTTCTGCTATATATTAATAATCTATATCAGTTACACACCTCATAAATATTTTAGGATCAATTTTTTAAAAAGAAAACCAATAACATTTTTTACATACCAGTTCAAAAAATTGTTGATGTTTCTAAAAAAAAGGAAAATAGCCCTTTATTTGAACATAGAAACCACATAGTCATCTATGTCATTTCTTAGAGTTCTACCAATATTTCAGTATTAAAATAAAATTGTCAAGAAAAAGCAGTTATGTAAAAAAACAGCATTTAAAGGATTTCTAGGATTTTAATCCTTCTGAAGAATAAGTTATTTGTTTATAAATTTGGTTGTTCAGGTTAAACAGTGACACAAGATCAAACTGTATTACAGTTCACTCAGCTCGTACAGCTCAGTTCATTCCCCTTCTACAGGTTATTTTAGATCTTGGTCTAACACAACTATCCCTTTAGGACCAGTCAGATTGCCATAGTAATTGCTCAGTGACCACAGTTGTTGCAACTTTGACACAGGAATGACCATGGTTCTAGGTCAGCTTTCATTTCACGGAGAAATGAAGACACATTAACAAAAGTGGGACTACACACACACACACACACACACATACACACACAGACTGAATCACAAACACAATGTCTGTTATAAAGAGGAAGCAAAAAGAATGGCAGCACCTTCAATTTCACATAAAAACTCAGATCAAAAATACTATTTTTTACCTCCATCATGCCACTTTTTTGAGAACATAAAAGAGATCACTTCTACACAGCATTTTAATCAGATATGCCTTTGTTTAAATGAATTATATTCCTAAATGGAAATAATAGAACCAGATAGCCTGTTAATAATCCATGCAATGTTTTTCAAAGTTCATGTCTGCTGGTAAATAAATATTTTAGAACAAGACTGAGAGATTTATTTTTTCTTAATAAAATGAATTTCAAGTTATCTAATTTTATGTACATTATAAAGAATTGAATTGAAATTTATCTGTAAAATGAAAAAAAGACACATTTCAATTGAATCGGGCATCAAATATCTGTAAATACTGTTCCATGCCCACCCACATTCTAAGCAGAGTAGGATCAAAGTAACATAAGACACTCAAAGATGTAAAATACAAGATAGTAGATACTCAAATGGTAAATTTTGTATATCTTCACATTTTATCAAAAAAGGAGCTAAGTTTTAGATGGGCCAATATTACATTCTAAAAGGAGGCCAAAATATTAATTTTTAAATTCATTTTAGTAATTTTCATTATGCAGATTTGGATTCTTATCTAGAGCTTGTCAATCAGAATTAATTATTAATTGTTACTGGAGTGGCTGGCTGGCTCAGTCAGTACAGCATGCAAATCTTGATCTGGGGGTAGTGAGTTCAAGCCCCAGCATTGAACATAGAGCTTACTTAAAAAAAATATTATTATAACTAACATTTATTGAGCACTTACGTATCAGGTACTATGCTAAGTACTTTATTACATTTTCTCAATTAATCCTAAACATTGTATGAGGTAAATAAATTACTTTCCTCTATTACTGGCAAGGCAACTGGGACTTTTGACAATACAATGGTCTAACATAACAAAAACAAACTGCCCACTACAGACCTAGAAATGCTGGAAGAAATAAAATAAACATTATTTTAAACATATGACAGGGGCACCTGGGTGGCTCAGTCGGTTAAGCGTCTGACTTTGGCTCAGGGCATGATCTCACCGTTAGTGAGTTCGAGCCCCGTGTCAGGCTCTGTGCTGACAGCTCAGAGCCTGCAGCCTGCTTTGGATTCTGTGTCTCCCTCTCTTTCTGCCCCTCCCATGCTCATGCTCTGTTTCCCTCTGTCTCTCAACAGTAAATAAATGTTAAAAAAAAAATTTTTTTAAACATATGACAAAGAAAAATAAATAAATAAAAGTATAAGTGAGGAAGAACACGCAACTCTTGATCTCAGGGTTGTGAGTTTGAGCCCCACGCTGGGTGTAGAGATTATGTAAAATAAATAAATAAATAAATAAATAAATAAATAAATAAATAAATAAATCTTTAAAAAACATAAAAATAAATAAAAGTATGACTAAGAAAAAAAGAAGGAAGGAAGGAAATCAATCAATCCTAGGTGCCAAAAATGAAAAGATCACTGAACCATAAGGTAGAATGGATCCTCAATTGGCTTGAGGAAGAATTGGTCCCAGTAACCTAAAGACTTAAGTTTTAATATGCACATAAAAAACCATAAGGCTTTGGGTGTGTATGAGGAACTAAGAATCCTTGGATAAAGCCAAGACTCCCAAATGTCTACTCTTTCTGAGAAGAGATAAACTAAAAAAGAAATATGTTTACCAGGACAAGATGACAAAGAAACTTATCTGTCTCTTTTGGGATTTAAGTTGGAGGGGGGAAAAAACTTCCCCCAAATTCACAACCTCAAGCCTGTGCCACCCATAAATTTGGGGCTAAAGTGAATATAATATGCATGGTTTAGGAGGCCTCAAATTGAGAAGTTAACACAACAAGCTATGGTTGGTGATTTCTCTGAAACAACTGGTGGAAGCAAAAGCTAAAAAGCCTCAATAAAGATAATTTCACAACAAAACATATGAGGAAACAATCCACAATGATCAAGAGTCTGTGTGTAAGAGCTTTAAATAAAAGAACACTCTGCAAAGCAATACTGAGAAAGGAATGAAGGCATAAAAAAGGGGGTACTATGATAAAAATAAATTGATTATGGAGAAAAAGATAATATAAAATTTTTTAAAATTCAGCACTTTCAGCAGTAAAATATTAAACTCTTGAGGGGCACCTGAGTGGCTTAGTCAGTTAAGCATCTGACTCTTGATTTCAGCTCAGGTCATGAGCTCACGGTCGTGAGATCAAGCCCTTCATCAGGCTCTGTGCAGGGTATGGAGCCTGCTTAAGACTTTCTCTCTCTCTCCCTCTCCTTCTACCTTCCTCTTCCCTCTACCCTGTCCCCAGATCACAAGCTCAAGCATGTACTGTCTCTCTCTCTCTGTGTCTCTCTCTGTGTGTCTCTCTCTCTCTCTGTCTTCCCAAAAAGAAAAAAGAAAAAAAAGTTAAACTCTTGACATTTAAAACTCTGGGTGCCTGGCTGGCTCAGTTGGTAGAGCATATTACTCTTTTTTTTTTTTTAATTTTTTTTTTAATTTACATCTAAATTAGTTAGCATATAGTGCAACAATGATTTCAGGAGTAGATTCCTTAATGTCCCTTACCCATTTAGCCCATCCCCCTACCACAACCCCTCCAGTAACCCTCTGTTTGTCCTCCATATTTGAGAGTCTCTTATGTTTTGTCCCCGTCCCTGTGTTTATATTATTTTTGCTTCACTTCCCTTGTGTTCATCTGTTTTGTCTCTTAAAGTCCTCATATGAGTGAACTCGTATGATATTTGTCTTTCTCTGACTAATTTCACTTAGCATAATACACTCCAGTTCCATCCACATAGTTGCAAATGGCAAGACTTCATTCTTTTTGATTGCCGAGTAAGACTCCACTGCATATATACATCTTCTTTATCCATTCATCCATTGATTGACATTTGGGCTCTTTCCATATTTTGGCTATTGTTGATAGTGCTGCTATAAACATTGGGGTGCATGTGTCCCTTCAAAACAGCACACCTGTATCCCTTGGATAAATACCTAGTAGTGCAATTGCTGAGTCATAGGGTAGTTCTATTTTTAATTTTTTGAGGAACCTCCATACTGTTTTCCAGAGTGGTGAATATATAACTCTTGACCTTCAGGTCATGAATTCCAGCCCCATGTTGGGTGTAGAAATTATTAAAAAAAAAAAAAAAATTAAGGGGCACCTGGGTAGCTCAGTCAGTTGAGAATCCAACTCTTGATTTCAGCTCAGGTCATGATTCCAGGGTCATGGAATTGAGCCCTGTGTCAGGCTCCACTCTCAGTTTAAGATTCTCTCTCTCTCGACCCATAAATACAGAGAACAAACTGAGGGTTGATGGGTAGGTGGGGGAAAGGGGAAAGTGGGTGATGGGCATTGAGCAGGGCACTTGTTAGGATAAGCACTGGTGTTGTATGAAAGCCACTTGACAATAAATTATATTTAATTTTTTTTTAACATTTACTTATTGAGAGACAGACACAGAGCGTGAGCAGGGGAGGGGTAGAGAGAGGGGGAGACACAGAATCCGAAGCAGGCTGCAGGCTCTGAGCTGTCAGCACAGAGCCCAACGTGGTGCTCGAACTCACCAACCATGAGATCATGACCTGAGCCAAAGTCAGTTGCTTAACCAACTGAGCCACCCTGGCACCCCAATAAATTATATTAAAAAAAAAAGATTCTCTCTCTCCCTCTGCCCCTCTCCTCCACTCACATTCTCTCTCTCTTTCTCTAAAATTAAAAAAATAAGTTAAAACTCAAGGAATGGGTTGAATAGAAGATTAAACACAGCTGGAAAAAAATTAATGAACTGAAACATAGATCTGAGGAATGACACACCAAGAGCCAAAAAAAATGGGAAATTTTAAAGAGAAGTAAAGAGACATGGAGGATAGAATCAAAAACTCCAACTTATCTCTGATAAGAAAAGAATGGGTAGATTAGGGGAAATGCAATATTAAAGAAATAATAGCTACAGAAATTGTATAGCCACTTTGGGAAACAGTTTGGCAGTTCTTCAGAATGTTGAACATAGTTACCGTATGACTCAGTGATATATTCTAAGTATATGTAAAAGAGAATTGAAAATACATTTCCACACAAAATACTATACATGGATATTAATAGCAGCATTAGTCATTATAGTCAAAAAGTAGAAAACAACTGAAATGCCTATCAACTGAGAAATGAACAAAATGCGGTATATCCATACATAGGAATATTATTCGTCCACAAAAAAGTGAAGTTCTGATACATGTTACAACATGGGTGAACTCTGAGAACATTAAAGTAAAAGAAGTCAGACACAAAATGCTACTTATTTATGCTTAAGGGTATGCCAGAATGAGGAGAAAATCAATCAACCAAAACCAAGCTAGAACTAACATAGATGTTAGGATTATTAGATAAGAACATTAAAAGAGTTATTACAGGGGTGCCTGGGTGGCTCACTTGGTTAAGCAGACATCTCTTGATTTCAGCTTAGGTCATGATGTCATGGTTCATGGGATCAAATCCCATGTTCATTCATATTGAAAGTCTAGAACATGGAAATCTATAGAGACAGAAAGTAATGTAATGCTTACTTAGGGTTTGCGGATAAGAGAGACAGGGGACAGGGAGTGATAGCTAAGTAATATGAGGTTTCTTCCTCGAGTGATGAAAATATTCTAAAATTAAGTATAGTAATAGTTGCACATAACTGTGAACATACTAAAAGCTGTTGAATTGTACACCTTAACTAAGTGAATTGTATTGATGTGAATTATAAGTTAATAAAGCTATTTTTTAAAAATGAAGATGAAATAAAGACTTTTTCAAACATACAAAAGCTGAAAGAATTCATCATCAGAAAACTTGTACTACTAGAACTATTTTTTTATTAATGTTTATTTTTGAGAGAGAGAAAGACAGAGTGCAAGCGGGGAAGGGGCAGAGAGAGAGGAAGAGGGACAGAATCTGAAGCAGACTCCAGGCACTGAGCTGTCAGCACAGAGCTGAATGCAGGGCTCAAACCCATGAACCGTGAGATCAGGACCTGAGCCAAAGTTGGATGCTTAACTGACTGAGCCACCCAAATACCCTTCTATTTTCCTTTATAGAATTTATTTTTTTAAGTAGTCTCCCCACCCAACATGGGGCTCAAACCCACAACCCCAAGATCAAGAGCCACATACTCCACTGACAGAGCCAGCCAGGTGCCTAGTGCTCTACAAAAAGTATTAAGGAATGTCTTTTTCGGAGAAGGAAAATGACACCAGATAAAAATATGGGCCTATTCAAAAAAGTAAAGTGCACTAGAAATGGTAACTATGTGAGTAAACACACGAATTTTTGTCTTAATATCATTAAAATGTAAACAAAAATAACAACAATGTGGTATGGGATGTATATTTTGTAAAAGTGAAATGTATGACAATAACAAAAAGGCTGAGAAGAGAGAAATAGAAATATACTACTATAAGGTGCTTATACCGTATATGTAATACAATATCACTTGAATATGAACTGTGATAAAGATGAATACTATAAATTCTACATCAAACACTAAAATAATAATAAGAGTTATAACTAGGGGCACCTGGGTGGCTCAGTCGGTTGAGTGCCTGACTTTGGCTCAGGTCATGATCTCACAGCTCTGTGGGTTCGAGCCCCACATTGGGCTCTGTGCTGACGGCTCAGAGCCTGGAGCCTGCTTCGGATTCTGTGTCTCCCTCTCTCTGCCCCTAACCCACTTGCATTCTGTCTCTGTCTCTCTCAAAAATAAATAAACATTAAAAAAAAAAATTAAAAAAAAAAAGAGTTATAACTAAAAGACAAATAAAGCAGATACAATAAAATCATAAAAATATTCAATCCAAAAGAAGGCAGAAAAGGGGAAAAGGGAGAACAAAGAAAGATTACACAAATGACAAATAGCAAATTTAAACCTAATGATTATCAATAATCACATTAAATGTAAATGGAGTAATAACGCCCCAATTAAAAGGCAGAGGTTATCAAATTGGGTAAAGAAGCAAGACCCAACTATATGCTACTTATAAGAAACCCACTATGAATACAAAGGTACACATAGATTAAAAATAGAAGGATGGGAAAAGTTATACTATGCTAATAATATACTATGCTAATAATCAAAAGAAAGCTGGAGGTGTTATATAAATATCAAAGCAAATTTCAGAACAAAGACCATTACCAGGGATAAAGATGGTCATTTCTTAAAAATAAAGGAGTCAATTCATTAGGAGAGCATAACAATCCTAAACACTAATAAACCTAATAACTATAGGTTTAAAACACATAAAGAAAAACCTGACTGAACTGCAAGAAGTAAATAAATCCACAATTAGATTCAGAGATTTCAATATTCCTGTAATAAATTGATAGAATAACTAGACAGAAAGTCAGCAAATATACATAAGAATTTAAAAACACTGTCCATTGGGGAGCCTGGCTGTCTCAGTTGGAAGAGCATGCAACTCGATGTTGAGGTCATGAGTGGTCATGTTGGGTGTAGAGATTACTTAAATAAATAAATAAATAAATAAATAAATAAATAAATAAATACTTAAAGAAAACACAATCAATCTGACCTAATTGATATCTATAAAACACTCTAACCAACAACAGCAGAAAACACATTGTTTTCAAGTGTACACAGAACATTTACTATGATAAACCATATTCTGAGCAGTAAAATAAGTCTCAGTATATTGAAAAGTATTCAAGTCACACCAAGTGACAATGGAATTTAATTAGAAATCAGTAACAAAAGGGCATATAGAAAATCCCCAAGTATTAGGGAACTAAACTTCTAAATAACCAATGGGTCAAAGGAGAAATCAAAAGAAAAATTAGGTGGGGCATGTGGGTGGCTCAGTCAGTTAAGCTATCTGACTCTTGGTTTCAGCCCAGATGGTGATCTCATGGTTCATGAGTTCCAGCCCCATATGGGGCTCTGCACTGGTGGTGGGGAGCCTGCTTGGGATTCTCTCTCTCTCCGTCTCTCTCTGCCCCTCCTCTGCTCATGCTCACCTCTCTCTGTCTCTCTCTCTCAAAGTAAATTTAAAAACTTAACAAAAGAGAAATTAGGAGGTATTTTTAACCTATATAAAAATGATAATACAACATATCAAAATTTGTGTGATGCTGCTAAACCCATATTCAGTGGGAAATTTATAGCAGCAAAAACATCTATACTAGAAAAGAAAAAAGATTTCAAAGCAATGACCTCAGCTGTCCAAAGGTAGTGAGTTATCTCAATTGACTGTTCATAGTCAGATGCACATCAAATTCGTTCCACCCTTCCCTCTTCTTACCACTGCACTGACTGGTCTTAAAAAAAAAGAAGAAAAGCATATTAAACCCCAAATAAGTAAAAATGAAGTAATAAAGACCAGAGCAAAAATGAACTACGTGGAAAATATGATAGAAAATTAATGAAACCAAAAGATGGTTTTTGAGAAGATCAGGAAAATTGATAAAATTCTAGCCAAATTGATCAAGAAATTTTAGGAGTATAAAATGAATGAATTAAAAGTGTATATATCAATAGACAAATCTTAGAAATAAATCTCATAATAGAGGGAAGAAAAAGCAAGTTGCAAAAGAATACAGACTATATGATTCTACTAAAGTTCAAAAACATGTAAAATGTGTGTGTGCATGTATGTAATATTCATAATAAAAGTATAAAGAAGAGCAAGGGAAATATGATTTTTAAAATTCAGGGTTATAATTATCTCTGGTAAGAATGGTAAGAAATGGTTCACTGAAGGCTTCAATCGAGTTGGTGACATTATTTTTAAGTTGTGGGTTGGTTAGACAAGTGTTCACTCCATTTTTTTTATACTTATGTGTACATTATACATGTTATTTTGTCCAGATAAAATATTTCATTAATTTTTATTTTTGTTTTATTTTATTTTGTGTTTATTTTATTTATGTTTACAATAAATATTTATTTATGTTTACAATTTTATTTAATGTTTACTTATTTTTGAGAGAGAGACAGACAGAGCACAAGTAGGGGAGGGGCAGAGAGAGAGGGAGACACAGAATCCTAAGCAGGCTCTAGGCTCTGAGCTGTCAGCACAGAGCCCAACGTGGGGTTCGAGCCCACCAACAATGAGATCATGACCTGAGCTGAAGTCAGATGCTCATCCAACTGAGCCACCCAGGTGCCCCCCATATAAAATATTTCATAATAAAAATTTCAATAAAATATATAGGTAACCACTAAAAGGACAGAATCAAATGTATAATTTCCAAAGCAATAGTAAAGGAAAGAAGAAAGGAATACAGAAAACTTAATGAATAGAATACAGGAAAAGATTAAGGCAAGGAGAAGGAACAAAGAAAAGCTTAAGTAACTAGAAAGCGTGAAATGAGATGACAATAAATAACAACTGAAATTAATATAAATCAACTAAATTTGCCAATTAAAAAATATTCATAGTGAATTAATAAAGCAAAAGTTTGTATGGTATACTATTTACAAGAAAGAAAAACACCTAAAACATAAGAACATGTCATTAAAAAGTTGAAAGTAAATGAATGGAAAAGGTTATTCCATTCAAAGTCTTATCAAAAGAAAGTTGACGTAGACTATTAATATCAATTAAGATAGGCCTTAAGGCAGATATGCATAGGTACAAAGAGAATCTCTACATAATGACAAAAAGAAAAATTCACCAGGAAGCTCTAACAATTCTAAATTTGTATACACCTAGAGCTCAGGCTTCAACATACAGAAAGCAAAAACACACGAATGAGTAACTGTCAACCATTATGATGTGAGATTCTAACTCACTTCTCCCAGCAATGATAGATCAGTATAAGAGATAGATGTATATGAATACAGATGTTTTGAACAACAAAATTTAGATGTCATTTTAGCTAATAACAGAACTCTGAATTCAACTGTTAGAAAATACACTTTTTTCAAGCACACAGGAACATTTAACTAAAACAACAACAGGTATTAGATTACAAAGCAAATTCTAATAAATGTAATCAGTACCTAGCCCAAGTAGCTATTTAATAAATGTTAGTTTTCCTTTCTTCCATATAGCTATTCAAACTAGTACATAGTATGGCCCAGCATTTTTATATTATCTTCAATAACTATAAATAAACCCCAATTTAAAGAATATATAGCATGCAAATATCTCAGGAGGACTGTATACAAAGTATATACTTCCTTCAAGTATTCTCAGATGTCACCTTTCAGTCCTACCTTGACAACACTATTTAAAATTGCATCAACTGTCCCATTCCCAGCACTCCTGATTGCTTTACCCTGTTCCTCCTTTTTCTTTCTTTCTTTCTTTTTTTTTTTTTTTTTTTTTACCTTGAACATTTATTGCCTTCTAAGGTAATGTATAAAGTTGTTACATCTTTTGTTGCCTTGATAGAAAGTAAGTTCCACTGGGGCACCTGGTGGCTCAGCGGGTTAAGTGTCCAGCTTCAGCTCAGGTCATGATCTTGCAGTTCATGGGTTCAAGCCCATTGTCAGGCTCCATGCCAACAGCTTGGAGCCTGGAGCCTGCTTTGGATTCTATGTCTCCCTATCTCTCTGTCCCTCCCTTGCTGCTGCTGTTTCTCTCTTTGTCTCTCAAAAATGAATAAATGTTAAAAAAAATTTTTTTAAAAAGAAAGTAAGCTCCACTAAAATAAGAATCTTTATCTGTTTCACTGATTTACCCCCAACACCTAGAACAGTGCCTGACTTGTGACAAGTGCCCTACAAAGATTTGTTCAATTATTTATCTCAAAGCATACTACACACTTAAGATCAAGTTTATCATTAACAAGGGTAGATATAAATTCATTTTTCAAAAACTCTTTCTTGATAATTTAAAGTTTTTTGGCCAGGGGCACCTGGGTGGTGCAGTTGGTTAAGCAACAGACTTGATTTCAACTCAGGTCATGATCTCACAGTTTGTGAGTTCAAGTCCCACGTCCTGCTCCACACTTACAGTGCAGAGCCTGCTTTGGATTCTCTCTCTCCCTCTCTCTCTCTCCCTCTCCCCCTCCCATCTCTCTCTCTCTCTCTCTCTCTCTCTGTCAAAATGAATAAACTTTAAAAAAATAAAGTTTTTTGGCCAATTTCTTGTCAGCTCTAATTAGATCATTGTTGCAGTTTTTATTTTGTGATGTGCTAGAGAAAAGTTCTAATTAGATCATCATTATTTTTATCTTCTAATGTGACTAAGGAAGACATCTACTAGTAGGAGAAAAATGTGGGCTCTACCATTTTATCATTAGTAAATCTTCAAACTGAAGTTTTCTTTTCAGGAACTTTTTCAAGCTTTTGTTATATGTACAATTTCTAAGGTTATTTTAATTTACTATATAATATAATCTACAAATTCACTTAACCCAGTAAATCCTAATTGCAATAACCTCACAGAAAGTTGGAAGCAAACAAACAAACAAACAAAAACAACAATAAAGGTCCCCATTAACCCTCCGTATTGTACAATTCCTATTCTCTCAGAAAGCTTCATCCACCTTAGTGATACCCTTCTTCCACTTAGGAGACTACAATTTTAAGTAACCAAAGCAAAAGAAAGAACAAATTATATATTTTTCTCCTTAATTTGGGAAAAAAAGCAAATCTGTGTACTTTCCCCACACCATATCACAGACTGTTATTAGGTTTTTATGCCAGAGTAAAGGTTAATTGCATGAATATCCTGTTTCGTACTGGTAAGGGGGGCGGGTTGCATTCCTGAAATAGGTGTGCAAACTAAATCAGTCTATACGTAGTTGTTTAGCATAGCCCCTGTGGAGTTGCTTTGTCAGTCAACAATTGTTCTCTTCAAATCCCCTGAAGTCACCACATCTCTTAGGTAACAGCAGTTATCTTCTGCTACCTTTCCTACAACTATCTGTCAATCCTGAAAGATTTTAGTGATGTTTATAAGGCTCCTCATAATGTCAAAAACTCCACCAATCCCTAAAGTCCTCCTGGCTGTTCCTCTTTTTTCTCCACCCTTCACTTGAAGACACCTCAAACTGCCTTAAAATGCATTTTTAACAGCCCGTATGACACTCTTCCTTTGTTACTTCATAACCCAGTACTGTTCATGTGCATGTTTTGTCAGCCATTATGTATTTGCTGGAACACAGGACAAACGGCAGAGACAGACCACTACAGAACACACCCATTGCAAAATGCAACCAACTCAGGACAGTAGGATAAAGAGCTCCCATAATGAGAGCAGATGCCCAGAGTTCAGATATTCTAAGAAGCCAAAAGTGTACAACAGTTCATAGAACGCAAGGGTAAAGGGAGAGCAGGATATATAGTTAAATTTTGGTAACAGTTATTATATTTATCTGAAAAATATTTCAGAGACAGAAATCTAGAAAAGCAGTGTTCTTAAAGATATTCTCTTTCCAGATGAATGTTGTTTTTCTTTTTTTTTTTAATTAAAAAAAAAAGTTTCTGTTGTTTTGTTTAATGTTTATTTATTTATTTTGAGAGAGAATACCAAGCAGGCTCTGTGCTGTCAGCACAGAGCCCCACTTGGGGCTTGAATTCACGAATTATGAGATCATGACCTGAGCCAAAATCAAGAGTTGGACACTTAACCAACTGAGCCACCCAGGCACACCTTTTTAAAATTTTTTAAATGTTTATTTATTTTTGAGATAGAGACAGTGCATGAGTGCACAAGCAGGGCAGAGGCACAGAGAAAGGGAGACAGAGAATCTGAAGCAGGCCCTGTACTCTCAGCACAAAGTCCAACGTGGGGCTTGAACCCATGAACCATGAGATTATGACCTGAGCTGAAGTCTGACACTCAACCGGCTGAGCCACCCAGGCACCCCTGAATGTTGTTTTTCTGAAAGATCATTTTGGAAGATTATATATTTATTTTCAAATGCTCAAAACATTTTTAGAACCCTGTTTGGAAAGGCCTTTGCAGAGTAAAGCACATTCTTTTGGTCATCCCTAAGGATGAGAAATGTCAGCATTTGAAGCTGGCTTTTTTTTTAGATAACAACTTCCAAAAGTGGGTTATAGAAAAGTGAATAATCAAGCCAGTACTTATTAGGAGTCAAAAGTTAGATGTGAGTGTAAAGTAATTGGACTGGTTATCTATAACCTATCTCATTAATTGTATATTAATACTGCATAATCATTTTGGAGTATTTCATAGAAGAGAACTTGGAAATGATACATAAAACCATGAATAAAGGGGAGAGGAAAAAGAAAAAAAAGGACTTAAATGACAATATTCATCATTTACAATGATCAAAAAACCACTACCAATAGCTCTTTACTATCAGCTATTATTGTACCCGTTTTAAGGATCTATTTGTTTGACCCAAAATAATAAGTAAAATTTAATATATGTATATGTACATACTCATTCATACACATATATAGAATAATGAAAGCTTTGTTATTCCTTACAGAAATATATGTAAGTTTTGAAAACATTTATATAATTGATAACGTTAGCTGCCCTACTTAAGTATTTAAGTATAATTCTTCTACTTTCAAATTTATTTTTTAATGTTTATTTATTTTTGAGAGAGAGACAGAGTACGAGCGTGGGAAGGGCAAAGAGCGGGGGGAGGCGACACAGAATCCAAAGCAGGCTCCAGGCTCCACGCTGTCAGCACAGAGCCGGATGTGGGGCTTGAACCCACGAACCGTGAGATCATTACCTGAGCCTGGACGCTTAACTGACTGAGCCACCCAGGTGTCCCTTAAGTATAATTCTGTTATGTAAAGTCTAGCCCTCTTTTTGGTATGCCATTTCTAAAAAAGTTTATTTTCCCATTCCCATAACACCAGTCCACATTCAACCTGGTTTGATATTGATCAATGTTAAAACTTTGGTATAAAAGACAAAAGAGGAGTATTTTCAATATACATTTGTTTAAACCTCTCTAAATATTTTACATACTAGAACATAACCCTTAGAAATCCTAGTTTGGGAATAGGGTTTACTTATCAATTGTTATGTAAAAGTCAAGATTCCATTCAAAATACTTTCTTTGAAAAAGATGTCTTAAGTCAGTTAGTAATATATAAAACTAATATATATTTGATGGTATAGCTGTGAATTTATAAGGTTAAAATGATTAAGAGGTTTTTTTTTTTTAGTTCTCTAGACAATAGCTTTATTAATTAACTAAAAGTTAATTAATTTTTTAGTTTTTTGTCTTCTCAGTGTTTAAAACCAGAATCTTCAAATTAAGATCAGAAAGAATAATCTTCAGATAGCAATCAGATTATTTAAATATATTAAGCTTCAGAGAACTGGGACACTGGTGGATGTAGCAAATGCTTCACCACAACGTACTTTACCGTGCTTCAAATTAAGATTTTTTTTTTCAAGCTATATCATACAGTAAAGGTACTCAGAATAAAATACACCAATATTGCACCTTAGCTTTCTAAGAAACCCCTCTTTTCTAAGAAATCTGTCTTTACAACATCTTGAACCTCGTTCCAAATATTTTTTTTATGTTTTAACTATAAATTACATAAGTGCATCCTGAAGTTACTGTGAACGCTGCTTTTTAAATTGGGTAGATTTTAGCTTTTCACTTCCAGATTTTAACAAAGGACACCATCACCACCCACCCACCCCGGTCCTCCCCATCCAGTTAATAAGGACAGGCAGTCTTATAAACTGCCTGCTTACACTGCCTTCTGAATTGACCACATTCAACCACAAATTTAAATACCTGTAATCATCTTTTAACTTCCAAATCTTGTTTAAAAAAATAAAGGGAAGGAATTTCCAGCACCTCATGGTTCTTTCTATACAAAGCTTTCTGCCTAAAAGAGTTTCAACAACATCATTTTGCATAATAGTGTTTTCTTAATTGTTGTTTTTATTGTTTTATTTATGCAGTGTCTTTCTTTTGAGCTTTTTCATCACAGCTCATAGTCATCTATGCCTGAATAGGTAGGGGATAGGGGATAGAAATATTATTTTCCCCTTTACAAACAAATAGTTTTAGAAACAAGATCACTCATTAAGATAGCAAGAGAACAAGACTAGATTCTCTGTCCCCATGCAATGCTCTTTTAAAACTACCTCTCTAATTCTTTAGTTCTCCATATTATTTGTTAATAAATTTAAGCAGCTGAGAAAGTCAAGACAAATAGCCCTGGGTAGAAGTACACATAATTTCTGTACAGAGTACAATGAACTTCAATCCTACAGCATAATACATTCAAAAAATTTTAGTCCTGGATGTTTCCCAAGGGTCTGGTGACAATCATATCAAAGTGAGGATCCGCAATGCAGTAAGGACCATGCTAAACACACATGCACTCATTTATACTTGGAATTAATCAGATTTTTTGCCCTTTCCTCTACTTCCTAATGTTTAAATCCTACTTACCCTTTCAAAACCGTGAGCAAATGCTACCTCCTTCAGGAAGTCTCTTAATCCTCCTGCTCTCCTTCCCCTTAATCCCCCAGGGCTGAAAGGAATCTCTTTCTCTTCTGAATTCCCAGGAGTATTTTATTGATATCTTTTATCCCATTTAACACATTTTACTTTATAATGTAATATTTTATGTATCTTAACTCTGCTATTAGTCTGCTAGTTCATCAGGATAAGATCCATAGTAGTTAGTAAGACTTCAATACACGCTTTCTAAAAGCCAATTGATGTATTACAGGAGTAGACAATATAGGAATAAAAGTAAAATGTTGGGCATTTCCAAATGGGAAATTACCAAAGAAAATATATGCACTCTTGAAAAGGTACTGGAGGGCTAGATAATAGTAAAGGGATACACAGTAGTTACTGTAATACATGCTAATTAATTAGATATTGAAATTTCATTTGATGCAATGAGTTTATCAAGCATTCTAATTAAAAACCTCTCATTGGCAGTGTTATCCAAAGGACTGATCTGAGAATGGCTATTCCTGTGCATATGTAGCAAAATCCAAACTCCTTTCCAAGGCTGACAAGACCTTGTATGATGTGGCCCCAGCCCAACCTCTCCAACCACATTTCTTGTTCCTCTGGTGCACAAAGCTCCTGTCCACCTATCCAAGCTCTTTTTTGCCTCAGAGGTTTTCTCTTGAGCCATTCTGCTACCTGGAACACAGTGTTGTCACCCTCTGTACCACTTAACTACCTCCTGCTCTTAGAAAGACTGATTCCACATCCTCCAGATCTTAGCTTAAAAGATCCATTAGGCAATTCTATCTTAAAATAAGACACCCTAGGCTTCCCAGCTATTATTCTGTATTGTAACACTCTACCTCTTCCTTTATCACATTTTGTTGATAAACACTTTTTGTTTGTTTATTTCTTGTCTATTACCTGTCTGCTCCATCAGATCCTATCTCTTGAGAGCAGAGACTACACCTACACAGTTAACACTGTTGACCTAATACCTAGTTTATAGTAGGGTCTCAACTCATTTGTTTAAATGAATGGAGGCTTGGTAGGTTAAGCAGCGACTTTGGCTCTGGTCATGATCTCCTGGTTTGTGGGTTCAAGCCCTGCTTCAGGCTCTGTGCTGACAGCTCAGAGCCTGGAGCCTGCTTCAGATTCTGTGTCTCCCTCTCTCTCTGCCCCTCCCCCACTGGTGTTCTGTCTCTCTCTCTCTCTCCCTCAAAAATAAACTTTTAAAATTTAACAAGTAAATGAATAATGAAAAAATGACAAATATGAATTTAAAACTGAAGTGTATAAGTTGACTTTAGTGTCTTAATAAGCTTTAACCTCATCTACTATAAACTTAAAACAGTAGACCTGGGTTCAAATTCCACTTTAACTGCTTATTACCTATGCAGGTTTGATTAATTCACTTAAGCCCCATAAATCTAAATTTCTTTAAAAAAAAAAAAAAGGACTAAAAGTAGTATCTACTTCTCAGAAATGTGAGAACTGAATGACAGAGAATTGAATATTTCTCCCTTCCTACCTAGCTATTAAGCATTCATAAATGCTTGATATTATCATGCATATTAGAATTTCTTTTGTCTCCCTTCGGTTATTTGTTCTTTCCTGGCATCATTGGCCTCTCTTAAAGCAACACTTTTACATTAATGAGGTTATTTTTTATTTTGTTTAGTTTTGTAAACAGCTTTAATAAGGTATAAATGATGTGCATAAACTGCATTGAGGTTATTTTTTGTCTTTCTTTTTTTTTTTTTTTTTTTCTTTTAAAGGAGGCTCCATGCCCAATGTGGGGCTTAAATTTATGACTCTAAGATTAAGAGTCCCTTGCTGTACTGACTGAGCCAGCCAGGTGCCCCGATGTTACTTTTTAATGTGATCTTGGCCCAAAGGGTCTTCTAGAAAATGTGATAAGGAATGATGACCGGCAAGATTGTATACAACTGTCCATGCTATGTGAATACAGGTGTGCTCCAATTGGGGAATTCTTTAGGAAATAACTATGTTTACATTTATCGAACAAGTATTTAAATGGCACCAACTTGTATCAGGCAGTGTTCTAGGGATTAGGGATACATTAGTGAAAAAATGGACAAAAATCCTTGCTTTCCTATAGTTGATATTCCAGTATTTGCTGTAGAACAGGATTTATGAATTTTAGGAAATTTGTGAATTTTTTCAAAAAGAGATTCATTTAAACAGCCATACACAGTGCTTTAAAAGCAAGGCTATAGACTCATCTTTCACAAGAAGTGAGTACATCTCTAATAAAGGCCTCCTCTACAATAGGTTTAAAGTGTGCCCAGCAGGATCTGATAGTCATACCCTAGTTACAGCTGTTTCATTCCTTTGCAGGTTATTCTGTGAGACACTTCTTAGCTGCAACTTCTCTACTTCTGAAGCTAGTGGTGACAAAAATCAGCTTTCCACCTTCCAAATCTGTTAAGTCCCAGGTCTCAATATAACGTGAGGAAACAAATGCATAGGGAAAAACATGAAAGATGGTATAAAGGAAGGAGGAGAGGTTTAACTTGGCTTCAGAATTTCAGCAAGTCAAAAAGAACGTGCTTGTTCAATTCTGTTATTTCTCTAGAGTCTGGATAGTGTTTTATCAAACTGTTGGTTGCAACTCATTAGTGGGCCATGAAATCAATTTTGTGGGTCGTGACTAGCATTTTTTTTCCCTCCAGAATAGGAAAAAAAAAATCATAGTACAACACACAGTGTGAATCTTGTTCTATGAAACATGTTTCATATATGTATGTGTTTAGTTACATTTATTTATATACTGAATCATGAATTTCTAATCATGAGTCTAAGATATAAATACTATAGAACCTTTGTATGTCCAGGAGGAGTCAGCGGGTGGGTCACTCACAGGTGCAAAAGAGAAAATAAGCTGAGTTTTACAAATCAAATAAAGTTCAACATTAAAACTTCTCCAAAATTGGAATTGGCTTATAGATTTTTATTTTAATCATTCGAGGAGAGTGTAAGGAGGATTATGACCAGATACCTCACTTCTAATTCACAAAATTGATGATCATTTAAAACAAACCTTTTTTTTTTAATCTCTCTGTAAGACATAAAATGTTGTATTCAGATATAAAACTAAGGATATGCTGAATTTATCTTTAGGTTCAACTCTTATATTTAATGTGCTGTAAAGATAAGATTGTACGATTTAGCAATCCAAGATCCTCTGTCCCCTCCCTGAGTGTTGATCCTTTCTTCCTTTGTGAAACAACATGTGAATACCTAGGGCAAGGATTAGCCTTATGGTAGAACAAAAACCACAAAACAAAAAAATGTTCCTACTAACAGTTGGTAAATTCTGGTTTCCCAACTGCAGGTTTTAATTCTTGGCTGAAAATTATTTGTAGTGCCATATAAATATTATTTGAAATAGGAGCCCTTATATCAGGAAAATCATTTCTTAGGATATTAATTCACGTCCTTTGAATGTTATTTATTTACATGGCTTTAAAAGCAATTAAGACATTTAGGGAACACATTAAACCACAGATTAATGTGCATTTTTCTCTTGGACTATCTATCATTCAAAGGATTACCCCTACCCTTTTCCACCCAGGGAGATAAATGTTTCAGAACCAGAGAGGCATATTTCCTTTCTGTCTGTTTCCTTAGAATTCATTTAAACATGCTTATTGAAATTTCCTGTCATGCAATATTTTAGAAAGATTCTCCAAATATATACAGCTTGCAGACTGTAAATACTAAATGACAAGATTGCTACCAAGTTTTCTTCCTTAGGCAAACAGTATCACTGTCAGAATCCCCTATATAAACAATTCCAGTCGGTATGTAAATTAGATTAACATAATAAAAGAGTAAGTATAGCTGTTTTCCTCTAAGTCTTTTAAATAAATAGGAGAGAATATTCAAAAACTGTGAATGCCCTGGAGGCATCAGGGCTATTTGTCAGTTATCAATACTGATCTATAAGGGGACAAGAGGACTGTCATTCTCCAAACTAAATATCGCTTTCTCTAAACAACACCCAAATCAGAGCACAAAGAAAATATTTTCCTCTCTAAGGCACAGTATTCAAAAAAAATTGAATTCCTAAGTAGTCCCAACTAGTTACAGACTGATAAGACTACCAGAGACAGAAGATTTCATCGTTTTTTTGATACCAATTTCCTATTCCTAAAAAGGAAAGATACATGGTCAAAACTAAATATGACTCTCTAAACAACTGCAAAATTGGACCACTAAAAGTAAAGTTTTCTAAATTAATACACAAAGATTCATTTCCTTAGGTTTCAGAGAACTCTCTCTAGGTCATGATTTGTTATAAAATATCCTAGAAAAAAAGATAAATATCAGATGTGGTTGGCACCCTTTTAGCATCCTCATATATGGGGGGTGGGTGAGAGGGTCTGGGACTGAAATTTTCCTCTTTTTAGCTACCTAAGTTGTGGCAATCAAGTCTTCAGGGAACCAGCTAACTAATAGGGTAAAACTAGTTAGAAAAATTAGAATCTTTGTCTTGTTTTAAACTTTCAAGGTTTTATCTTGTTTTAAAGAATAATAAACACTTAAATATTAATTATTTTAAAGTTACAGTATTGGCTCCCATAAGAATTAGAGGCCTTAATCACAGTTTTCTGTTCATATATCTATATAAGATATATCTACTAGAACTCCACTAGTTTAACACTGAGAGCTACCAAATTTTCTTTTACAAGAGTTCCTTTCACTCCTGCATAGTGACTAAAGCACAGACTCTGGAACCATATAGACTTGAGCTGAATGCTTGTTTGGCTACTTTTTAGCTGTATGACCATGAACAAGTTGCTTAGTCTAATCTACCAACTAAAAAATGGGAATATTAATCAGTATCTACTAGACAGGGCTGTTATGGGTATTGAATAAAACAATGCATAAAAATAAGTGGTAGCTCAAAGAAGACAGAGAAGTTACCTATACAGGAGGAAGAAAGGGGAAGGAAAAATAGGATGAGGAAAAATGAATGGGCAAGAACAGAAAAAAGAGATAAGGGCACAGGAAAGGGGGGAGGGGAGAGGAAAGTAGAAAGAGGGAGATTCATACTTGTAATAAATTTCTTTGTAAAGTATACCTACTGTACTTGGTAAACACATAAGCACATAACCCTGTTTGTATCACATTATCCACTATTTTTCTCCAGCCTTCACCTGAGCAATCAGCCCAAACAAACAAACAAATAAATAAACAAAACAAACAGGCAGTCATGCTGACTGGGTGTCACTTTAAATTCATGACTACAGAGCACCTGGCTGGCTCAGTAGGAAGAACAAGCAATTCTTGATCTTGGGGTTGTGAGCGTGTACCCCATGTTAGGTGTAGAGATTAATTAAATAAATAAGTATTTCAAAACTTAAAGAAAATTTGCTTTTCTGGCATTGATTAATTCAGTTGCTCAATTACATAATGAAGAATCTAAGTGCTTTCCAGCCTTTTCCTCTGCTAGCCTCAAAGCCAAAAGATGACAACTGCAAGTATGATATGCAGACCTAACAATGTCTATAGCAGAAGAGGAACTCTATCTTCCCTAGAGATATTTGTCACCAAAGAAAACCTTTCCTAGAAACCCTTGAACAACCTTCCCCTTCTTTCTTACTGGACAAAATGGTATCACGTCACCATGTCTTAATCAATCTCTGGCAAGGTGAATGAAATCATCATAGCTAGATTAAATCAATCAAGTTTCACACCCTCTGGAGCTGGAATGGGGTTCATTTTCATCAATATATATGACTGTAAGGATGACAGGAGATTCCTATAGAAGTATATTGGCAGAAGAGAATTCCATTGGCAGAAACATCTCCAGACTAGACAAAAAGGGACATACACACAGAAAAATTAAAAGAGGTGTTTGGACCTTCCAAACTTCCACAAGCAAGAAACAGGCCAAAAAAAAAAAAAAAAAAAAAAATTAATCAGCCGCAAACGTGTGCTATCTTTCGTGAAAAAGCAAGGGTTATTTGGAGAATGGAAATAACCCAGAAGGTGGAGAGACAAGATCGTGGGGAATTATTCTCAGGCACAGAGACCTAATCAAGGAAATATCACCCTGTGCCTAACTGGATTTCAGAATTGCTATGAACCAGTTACTCTTGTGTGACTCCCCTATTCCCCCTTTTTGAATAAGAGTGTCTTTATAGCAATTATTCTATGCTTATCTTACCACTGTATGTTGGGTGTGTGTGAAGGAAGGTAATTTGTCTCTTTAGTTAGGTCTTCAGATCAAGAGGAACTGTACTCAAGGAGCTGTCTATACCTGAACTTGATTTATATGATGAGATTCTGAACTTTGAGGTGATGCTATAATGAAATGAGACTTTTAGGAACCTTGAGAGTTAGTGAATACATTTTGTATGCAGGAGCAACATGAGTCATAGGGGATCAAAGAGTGGATTGTGGTAGCCAGCCCCCCAAGATGGCCACTGATGATCACTTTCTGGTATTCGTATCCTTATATAGTGCACTCCTACACTGTATTGGGTTGTTCTGTGTGACCAATAGACTCAGCAGAAGTGATAGCATGTGATGAGGCTAAGTTATAAAAGACATTTTGGCTTCTCTCTTGCTCTGAGGAGCTACCTGTTATGTCATAAGGATATTTAAGTACTCCTATGGAGACGCCTACATGGCAATGAACTGAGCCCTCCTGTAAGCAGCCATGTGATGGAGTCCTAATCAAATCTTCAGATGAATGTAGCCCCAGTCAACAGCTTGTCTGCAGGTTCATGGGAGATACTGAGCAAGAACCACCAAGTGGCTTAGTCGATTAAGCACGGGGCACCTGAGTGCCTGATGCCCTACATCTGGTTCTGTGCTGACAGTATGAAGCCTGCTTGAGATTCTCTCTCTCCCTCTCTCTCTGCCCCTCCCCTGCTTGCACTCTCTCTCTCTCAAAAATAAATAAAAAAAATTAATAAAAACATAAATCTTTTCCTCTAAAAAAAAAGTGTTATGGATCCTTTTAAAAGAAAATAACACAAAATGGTTGACACAAATCTTCTCTTCCCATAAAAGAGCAGAATATCAAAGTAATGACTAGACAATAAAGGTCTCTGTTCTTGGTTCATCTTCCATCATTCAAATAATTAATATTAAAAGTATAGAAGCATTTAATCAATATGTCATACTGAAATATTTAACTCAGTTGTGAGTGCCAGTGAGAAAGTTGTTGGGGATGAGGAAGGAATGGAAGGGGCAGGTGAAGAGAAAGATGATATTACAGAACAGTATAATGTAGTGGTTAAGAGCATGGGCTCTGAAGCCACACTGCACAGGTTCAAACACTGGCTAACCTTACTCATTTGTAAAATGGGAATAATTATAGCCCCTCCCTCATAAGATTGTAGTAAAAATTAAATACATGTAAATTGCATATGAAAGCATGTAGCACATAGCAAGTGCTTAATAAATCACTTTCATTATCCTGGGAACGTGGATGGGATGAGAATGTACAGATGTACTCACAAAGATTCAGTCACAGTCTTACTTGGCAGGTTATGCTGCTTCAACTCCCTTCAGAACACTTCAGGAGAGTCCAAAGAAAAGCCCTGATCTAACTGGGAGGCAATTAAAACTATAGTAAGTGGCACCTATGTGTGTTTCAAGCACTTTTCTTTCTTTCTTTCTTTCTTTCTTTCTTTCTTTCTTTCTTTCTTTTTCTTTCTTTCTTTCTTTCTAAGTACTTTTCTATCCATTAGTAGAAAACCTGAAGGGCAGTTTGACTATGTTCCAGGTGTTGAAAATTATGTTTACCATGTATGGGGTGACCAAATAATTTATTATCCAAACTGGGACGATTCTGAGAACAAAACAGGCCCTAGATATACTTATACTTGAAAAGTAGACTTAAACAGTTCCGGGCAAGTAGCAATAGTTTGGTCACTGCGACTGGCACAAGTTCATAGAAAGAGGCAATACACATGCTTTAATGAAATCAAACAATGACATTTTGTGACTATGCACAAAATGAAGAAATGATATCTTGATAACTGTCTTGCCAGAATTTGAATAACTAACCTACTTATAGTTAAGTAATTCCTATCAGAGATGGCAAAACCCTTATAATAATATCTATATAACAATTACACATAATAAGAATATATCTCAAAAACACTTGATCTTATTGACTACACTTATCTCCTCAAAAGTCCCTCTTGCTTCCTTTACATGATGGTATTCCTCCCAATTTATGCTCTATTTTCTCACTCTCCTTTATGGGCCCTTTCTCTTTCACTTATCTCTGATATTCCCATGGCCTTTTCCTCATCCCACACATTCCCATTTGCTGAGCTTATGGCTTTCAGATTCTTCTTTTTTTTTTAAGAGGGAGAATGCAAGAGTGGGGAGAGGGGCAGAGGGGGAGAGAAAGAGAGGTAAAGAGACGGAGGGAGGGAAGGAGGGAGGGAGAGAGAGAGAGAGAGAGAGAGAGAGAGAATCTTCATTAATTATGCTGAGCATGGAGCCTGACTCAGGGATCCATCCCACAACCCTGGGATCATGACCTGATCTGAAATCAAGAGTTGAATGCTCAAGGAACTGAGCCACCCAGGCACCCCAGAGCTTACTCATTGCTTGAACTATTACACTTGAATGCTGATGACTCTCAAATCTTTATTTGTAGTCCTGGCTTCTCTCTTAAGTTCTAGACCTGAGATGTTCAATACTATAGACATTAGCCACATGTGGCTGTGGAGTACTTGCAATGTGGCCACTTCAAACTGAGATGGCTATAAGGATAAAATACACACCATATTTCAAAGACGTAGAAAAAATGAATGGGAAATATCTCAAAAATTTTCATACACATGTTGAAATGACAACACTTTTAGGAATATTGGGCAAATAAAATGTATCATTAAAATCAATTGACCTATTTCTGTTTACTTTTTAAAACGTAGTTATTAAACATTTAAAAGGACATGCACGGCTCACATTTGTAGCTCACATTATACATCCATTAGACAGCACTACTCTAAACTCTTATTTCCTACTAAGTATTTCTACTTAGAAATTTTACCAGCGCCTCCAACTCAGTATGTGGAAAACTAAACTCATCTCTTTTCAGTCCGTTCTCCACGCTGATGAGAGTGATATTGCTAAAACACATATCCAGTAATATCACTCCCCTGCTCAAAATTCTACAATAGTCACTTTCAGGATAAAGATAATAATAATCTAAGACTGAGAAATCTCTATCTTCAAGGGCTTACAATGTCTGCCTCTCTTACTCTTACAACTAAACTGAAAATTCCTAGAAAGCTGAGACTATGTCTCTCAATCAAAAAGCAAAACAAAACAAAGCAAAACAAAACAGGAAAAGGCATTTCAAAGATATAACTCATTAAAGAAATTTTAAGTATGTGTCAAACCCTGCTCTAAGCGTGTTGGGTTATTTAATCCTTACAATAACCACATAAGGAAGGTATCATTATCCTCATTTTACAGATGAGGAAATATGGTACAGAAAATCTACGAATGTGCTCAAAGTCACACCGACTGGTATATAAAGGAGTTCATGGTGTGTCCTGAGAATAGCATATATCCCATGGAGCTAGTGCATTGGGTACAAGTGACACTAGAAGTTAAGCTGGAGCCAGATCATGGCACACCTAAATTACTTTCTTAAAGAGTTGGATTTTCTTCTATAAATAATGAGGTTTTTGATCAGAAAGTGACTGTCATGCTCTAATATTTAAGGAGATAACATGGGTAGTCATGGGGATGACTGAGGAGAAAGGGACTAGAGAATGTTCCTCCATCTGTATTTTCCCAACATTGCCTCCAGACACCCAAATTTCTTATCTGGGAGTTACCATGAACTCCTTCTCTTTTATTAATTAGACACTTACTCCTACCAATTTTACCTCCTACTTCTCCAATTCATCCTCTCTCTCCAGTCCCATTGCCAATAATTTGAGCCACAATTCCATCACTTTTGAGGTAACTGAAGTTGCCTGTTTACTATGTCCAGTTTTACTCCATCTAATTCATTCTTCACGTGCCCTTAAAAGACTGTTCCAACATTTTACTCTGATCATGCCAATCATAGAGTTGAAATCCATCCGTGACTCTTTACCATTTTCAGGCCCTTGAGCACATATTCAGGAATCTTCCTGATTTCACCCTTGTCTAGCTCTCTGCTATCAACTCCAGCCACTCCCTGCCTCCTATTTCTTTTTTTTTTTTTTTTTTTTTTTTTTAACATTTATTCATTTTTGAGACACAGAGAGAGACAGAGCATGAGTGGGGAAGGGGCAGAGAGAGGAGGAGACACAGAATCCGAAGCAGGCTCCAGGCTCTGAGCTGTCAGCACAGAGCTCGACGTGGGGCTTGAACTCATGAACTGCGAGATCATGACCTGAGTCATGACGCTCAACTGACTGAGCCACCCAGGCGCCCCCTGCCTCCTATTTCTGTCATATTAGACTATACACTTCTCCTCACATCTCCTATACCTCTGTGTCTTTGCTCATGCTGTGTTCTCTGCCTAGAACTCTGTTCCTCTCTTCATCCATCTAACAGCAGTTATCATTATTCAAGACAGTTCAAGCATTATTTCCTTTGGGCAACCTTCCTATGTAGTCCTTGTCTTTTCCCAGAAGACTTAGGTATGTCTACTCTGCACTCCTATAATAGTCTAAGTATTTATAATTCATCACACTACATTTTAGCTATAGATTTCTTGAATAAGTCACCCATTAGAGTGGGGCTGTGTCTTACTGATGCCTTCATTTAATCAATAGTTATTGAGCATGACTCCCCTTCCCCATGTTTAGTGCCACCCCCCAACTTTCACCTACTCCCCACCCAGGCGATGTTTAGCTGGAGGCCAGGGATACAATAGTGAACAAAGCAGATGAAAATTCCTAACCTTATGGAGTTAATATTATAAAAGTGGAGTCTACCTTATTAACTCCTGTAGTTCCAGTGCCTGGCCCTCGATGAACTAATATGATAAGGTTAGAAAAGGAGATGGGCCTACTAGCCAGTCTTTTCAGTAGTCTCTCCCTGTCAGGCTCTTCCATAAAATCTTTTCCTTTCATCTATGTTCCCATTTAAATCTCTCCCATGTGTTAGTCAAAGCACTTGCATGTCATCTAAAATGGGTCATACTGGACCTAGACCAAATTTCTAAGCAAAGTTCTATTTTTATACTATACCTTCTCCCTTCTTCCTATTCTCATCTGTTTCCTTGTCACACTCTATTCCCCATTTCCCTTGAGACCAAGTACCCAGTGGCCTATCTAGAAGGACACTCAGTCATCTTAGTACTTTGTTTTCCCAAAGTACCCCAGGTTCTAATTTACTCCTCCCTGATTTTTTCCCAATGCCCCCTGAAGTTAGAGCTAGCTGGTCAGTATTATCTTCTGTATTGGAAAGCTTCACATTTTCTCATTTCCCACCCACTGAGCCCTCCCAAGTGCTCTGTTTACCTCTACCACAGTACTTATCACCATGGAATCCTGAATTTAATTCTTTTCCTCCCTAGCCTTTTCCCGAGTTTAGAATTGTTCAAAGTATTAATAAATGAGTAAATGAATATATATGCATTTATTTATACAGTTAACCCTTGAACAATGCTAAGGTTAGGGGCACCGACAATGCAGTCAAAAATTCGGGTATAACTTTTAACTCCCCAAAACTTAACTACTAATAGTCTAGTGTTGACAGGAAGCCTTGTCAATAACATAAACAGTCAACACATATTTTGTATATTATATGTATTATATACTATACTCTTACAGTAAAGTAAGCTAGAAAAAAAGAAAATGTTATTAAGAAAATCATAAGGAAGAGAAAATGCATTTGTAGTACTGTACCGTATGGCAAAAAAAAACCCTTCTTGGGAGCCTGGCTGGTTCAATTAATAGAGGGAGTGACTCCTGGTCTCGGGGTTGTGAGTTCGAGCCCCCCACACTGGGTGTAGAGATTGCTTAAAAATAAAATCTTAAAAAACAACACAAAACAAATAAAACCCTGACTATAAGTGGACCTGTGCATTTCAAACCACATTGTTCAAGGGTCAACTGTATATCCCCTCCCACTGAATTCAGCTGTATGACTTCCATCCTTCTCCTATACATTGCAGGGAGATCTACAAAAAGAGGCAGCCAGAAATATCCGCTTTGGACCAAAGGTTAAGAAAGTTCTTTCTTTAAAAGTATTAGAAGGAAGGGCACTTGGGTGCCCCAGTCCAATGAGCATGATGAGCACGGCACTCTTGATTTCCACTGGGGTCATGATCCCAGAGTCCTGGGATCCCGATATGGCTGGGCTCTGAGTGCACAGCCTGCTTAAGATATTCTCTCTCTCTCTCTCTCTCTCTCTCTCTAATAATAAATAAATACACACATAAAAGTGTCAGAAGGAGAATTTAAGTTTTAAGAGTGTGTTTCCATGTCCCAGCTCTGTATGCGTACCTTTAGTATGTGGCTTTTGCATTGTTTGTAAACTCACTTTGAGCTGAGTGAATTCAGTATGCTAGAATGGCGTTTCTACATGTGATCTAAGTGGGTCCTTTCCCCAGGATGTGACTGAGTCCATGGCATGGTCTTCTTGAGATTCTGTCAAGGGAAGACTGGGCTGGAACCGGAAAGCCAACATGCTACTCAAATTTAAGTACCCTGTTGAGTTTGTGTTTGGGAGTAGGGAGAAGGGGGGACTTCTGCAGGAATAGAAAATCATAAACCTTCTGAAGGTCAGAGTTGTAAGAGGTCTTCCAGTTCACCTGGATGGATACTCTGGGCCATGCATAAGAAGGAAGTGGACCCGACACCCCCCCCGCAGAGCACCCTCCCTGGGGACTGACTCCTAGGCCGTACTCCCCTTCCCCCCACCCAAGACTGCACCTCCACGCAGAGTGCATGCAGACGCGCTAGCGACAGCTCCTAGAACCAGCCCTCCCAACCTCTCTTCTCCCAGCCAAACTCCAGAGATGTCAAAGATTCTTAAGCAGGGGTTTTCCAATCTGCCCCTGAGGGACCGCCCCTGAGGCGAGGCGGGCCGGCCTAGGCTGCGATGTAGAGAATTCGATGTCCGAGCGACCTCCTCGGAGGAGTGGATCGAGTTAAATATAACCGCGCGAATGGAATGGCGCTAAAAATAAGGCAACAGCTGGCCGGTCCACAGCCCTGTCCCGGGAAGGGCGGGGGCCTGAGTGGTCCTGCTCCCGAAGACCGCTCCCTGATCCAGGGACCCGGAGGCAGTGGCGTCCGCGGGCCTGGGCCGGAAGGCCAGCGGCGTGGGCGCGAGCTGCTCGTGGGCCTGAGAGGCCTCAACCTGCGAGCGTCCGGGGACTGGACTCAGGGCCGCTCGGTGTCCTGAAGGAAAACTTTGCTAAGGAATCAGAGACCCGGGCGAACTTGCCTGGACGTGACAAGGTGGAAAGGCTGGCGCTGAGCTCCTGCCCGCCCCGCCGCCAGAGGGAGCTGCGTGCGAGAGGAGGAAGCCGGACGGACCCTCGAGGACGCCGGGG
Organism: Puma concolor; assembly: GCF_028749965.1. Lineage (NCBI taxonomy): Eukaryota > Metazoa > Chordata > Mammalia > Carnivora > Felidae > Puma > Puma concolor. The sequence goes on from NC_141674.1 coordinate 52,201,781, forward strand.
CATCACCCGAGATGGAGGCGCAGGAGCACCTGTGGTGGGCGGCCCCGCGCGCGCACACACACGAGACTCCCGCGGCAAGTGGCGTTCGGCCTTTGCGCTCCGCACTTTCCCACAAGCCCTTTCCGGCGCGCGCCCCTCGGCCCTGCCCGCCAGCCCGCGTCGCCCAACCATCAAGGCAACAATTGAAACGTTTCCAAAACGGGCTATTTATTTGCTCCCAATAAATCGATCGGCAGGGATTAAAAAATCGATGTGGCCTGGGTGGGCGAGTCGTTCGCCAGGAGGGAAAGGTGCTACCGGCCTGCGCCTGAGGGGAGGCCGCAGGCGGGCGCGGGCCTGGGAGAGGCGTGTCCCGCCCGGGCCACACCCGAGGGCTGGTCACCTGGGCGCGCGGGCCCCGGCCGGCCGCGTTCCCTCGGGCGGCGAGGGGCGCGCGCCCGCCGCCTGCTTTCCTCGGGCCCTGTTGCCTTTCAGTCTGGGGCTCCGGGCAGGCCGTGGCCGCCAGCGGCCGCAGCGCCGCTCCGAGGCTTTTGTTGCTCCTCGGCGGGCTGAATGGGGTTTTGTAAAGCGGGACAGATAAAAATGAGCAGCATCATATTGTTTGACAGAATGAACCCGTATGATGAAGTGTCGGCTCCGAAGGGGGTGAAAATGGTGAATTCCTAAAAACCCAGCCCTCGGCTCCTCCGCGAGCTGCCGGTAGCCTGGAGGGACCCAGCGGACAGCCGGGCCCGGCCGCATCGCTCCAAACCGTGTCGGAAAGACACGAGCTTTCAATGCCAAGTCATTTTTAAGCCCCGATATTGCCCAGGACCTTTCTCCTCGTGGATGAAAAGAACAATTTTCGAGAGAAAGGCTCGTTTTGATTAAATCTGACATGCTGCTGATAACTCCATGCTAATGTGAAATAATTAACATAATAGCCATAATTAAAAGCACGCTAACAATGCCATAAATTTATCACACAATTTTACTAGCTTTCTGCCCCTAACTGCTCTCTCATCGTTAATTAAACGTGTTGCCTTTTACAGAATGGATGTTTATACATTTCCAATATAAATAAATTCGAAACCATCCTCTCTCTCCCTCTCTCTCTTTCTCCTCCTTTCCCTTTGGTCTTTCGCCATTTATAGGTACTTCTTGGCATGGGCCCTGAGTGGCGGACACCTTGAAAATAAATGAAGTTTTGAGATGGAAATCCAAACAAGAACGTTAAATTAGCTTTTTTTTTTTTTTCCCCACCCCAAAGAGATCTGGAGACATACACAAGGTTGGTGGGAAGTGAGTTGAAAATCCCACCCACTTGGAAATAGAAATAATCTGGGTGGGTTGGGGACCTGGGTGTCATCTCAGCCCGTCCCACCTTGCCCGGTGGTGGCCATCCAAACAGAGGCTGATAATAGTTTAACATATCTATGAAGATTGTCAAGAAGAAGCCGACTTTGTTTCTTGGGACGAGGGTGGGGGGCGGGAGTGGAGGGAAAGGAGGGGTATTTTCCAAATGGGCTCCACCCACGTTTCCTTCCCTCTGCTATAGAGCGCGGCTGCTCTCGGTGGGGGAGGCACCCCTTACTGCCCAGAAACTGGTCACATCTCCCCGGATTATAAGAAAAAGCGCACCAGCGCACGGGCGTGATGATTCTATCTCACTTCGGACCAACGATTTATTCAAGCTGTTGGCATAGACCCTGACTTAAAGGAGGAGGAAGAGGGCACTTGGGTTCGCTTGGGCCTGGCGAGGGGTAGGTGGGCCATTCCTGTCTCCCGCACACTCTTACCGTGCCTCTCCTCCAGTGTTGACCACTTAGGAACCCAAATTGAGTTGTAATTAACTTCCTCTTCTCCGTCATAAATTGTTCCATCTATTCCTCCCCCACCCCCATTTCACCCCCCAGAACACACTAAATCTCCCCTCCCCGGAGACGTCTCAATTTCCTTCTTATCGATCCAGACTCCACTTTTCTTGTTTCCTGTTGCTAGAACCTCGGTCCCCTCCACCACCGCCACGACCTCGCCCTCGAAGGATCCCGTTCAGGTGGCTTCCCTAGCTGAGTACCACGGACTCTACGGGCCCCAGGAGAAACGCAGGGAGCCTCATTCCCTTCTCCTTTGGCTGAAACGTTTCAAACATTTGAACAGGTGAGACAGCTGGGTGCCATCTTCTTTAAATTCCTCTTGGGAAGTTTGTTTGTTGCGACCCAAGTAGTTACTCTCACTCATAATAATTGTGTGTGTGTACTTGTTCTCCTTCTATCTTCCCCAGTAGCCCTCTGCGACCCAGACAATATTAATCCACATTTCTCCTCCCCCACCCCCAAATATTTCTGGTCCCTCTATCATATTTTTTCTTTCCGCGACTAATGTGTCACTTTCTCTCTGTAGCTGTCTCGCTTCTTCAGTCTCTCTCTGTCCTGAAGTCTGGCAGTAACTGACGATTTGTGGGCTCTTAGCTGCAAACTGCAATTACGAGGCAAACAGGATTTACTTAGCCCAGAATCTAGTCGGCGAAAGGCAGGTCCCTGCACAGCTATGGGCTCCAGCCCTTCCGCCCCGGCGGCATCCCGCAGCGAGGACTGCGGGAACCTTCCGGCCTCCCACCTGGGCCGCTGCTTTGCCTCCTTCCGGCCCCGGGAGGTTGCGCTGGTGCTACAGTCAGCCCGGAAGGGGGAAACCCGTGGCGGGTTCCCCAGTCCAGGGTGGTCGCGGGAAAATCCGCTGCCTTGGCTGGAAATCGATATTAAGCGGTTGGGCCGGCACAGGCGACGGACGTCGGGGCCGCAGCCAGTAGGTCCTGCATGTCTCATCATTTAGCTAATCGAGTCGAAAAGTTTCTGTAAGGGCCAGACCCGGCATCAGATGGTAACACTGATTGAACAAGAGATTAGCACAATAGATCTCTAACCGAGGGGAAGCGTTGCTTTTCACGCTACGCGCCGTAATTAATGGTATGAATCAATTAATTTGACTTTTATTGTGTCGAATGAAAAAAGCGCAACAAATGGAACTGGCGGCTGGGAGTTGTTCACCCCCCACCCCTTCCTCCAGGGAGGTTCCAATGAGACACCAGGGAATGGACGGATCAGGCCAGGTCTTGGCCGAGGGAGGGTGAGGCAGCGACCAACCGCGCCGAGGAGTCCTGAGAGCCAGCCCTGGCGGACAGCAGAATCGAAATTAGGCTCATTTGGAGGCTACTTTAAGAAGGCTGCCGAGGGCAGCCCCCGGAGCCGCTACACTCCCACTCCCACGCTCAGGCGCTCTCTCTCTCTCAACACACACACACACACACACACACACACACACACACACACACACACACACACACACGGCACGCGTCCACGAGAGCCCAGCTTCTTGGGCTGTAATGGGGCTTGGGGCCCACGCCTGGCATTGGAGCTGGACAACTGAAGCTATGTAAAAGTAATTTCTGAATTTCAGATTTCGGATTTCTTTTTTCTTTTTTGTCCTTCCAACCTTCCTTTTGTAATTATTGCGTTGCTCGGACAGTTGCAGCTGGGTGCAGGGGGCAGCCAGCTCGCGCCACTCCCGTCGGTTTCACGGAAGGCTGTCTAGATGGCATTGTAAACGGTTCGCACCTGCGGGGCCACAAAGAGGTGCTGCTGCGGAAATCAACTCAGAGATACATTTTAGGGTCAGGTACAAAGGGGAATCGGGAGGATCATTTAAACACAAAAAAAACTTTGGAGTTCCGCGGCTGTCTCTGGATGGAGTAACTGCCCCCCTCCCCCCAATCCCCAGTACAAACCAGGAATGTCCTGCGAAATGGAGATCCAATGGACTAGTGTTATAGCCAGGAAATTATCTAATGGAGATGAAAGTCAATCTATGTGTCTCACTGCCTATAATGAAGTAAGTTTACGGATTTTTTTTTCTAGGCCAAGGATTGAGAGCGTCGTAGGTGAGAGACACAGACTGAGGGAATCAGAAGCACCACTGTCCACCAGGAATTAAATCGGTTTCCCAGCGTCTTCTGTAAATATTTCACCAACTATTTCCTCTCGGACCGCTCGCTCCCCTTGTGCTCCTTCCTCTGGTGAGGCCAAAATTCTCCTCCCAGGACTTAGCGGACAGACAGGACTTGGGTTCAAGGAGCCCGCCACGGCCGGCCCGCTCTGGCAGCTCGCTGTGAGGCGGCCTAAAACTTCGGAAGGAGAGGTGGCGCATCGCGGACTCAGCAGGTCAGGAGCACTATCCCGAGGTGCGAGGTCCAAGCGCACGCACTGGCAATGCCACGCACCCGTGGTGGTTTTGCGAGCCTCCACCCTCAACCCCAGTTAAATCCCCACAGCCTTTCCTACCATCGATTTTCCTTGCCAAGGAAACTCGGTGTGTACCAGCCGCATCCTCGCCTCCTCCACCCGCTCTGCTACTGGTTTCCGCGGGAAGTCAAATCTTGGAGGATTTACCTAAGCCTTAAGAGGAAAGAATCCACGTGAGTTAGCAGCAACTGAGAGCCTAGCCCACCCGCACGCTCGAGGCCGCCCCCCATTCCCAAGAGGCTGGGCCCCGCCGCCCGGTGAAGTCACACCGCCAGCTCCCGGCGTCCCAGCCCGAGCGCGGCGTCCAAACTGGAGGCCCGGAATCCTCTACTTCGCTCCGCTCGACTTACCCAGGCCGCTGCCAGTCCCGGCTCCTTCCCCAGCGCCTCATTTCCGACTTTTTCACTTGCTAAGTCGTTTAACAACTCCCAGCTGCTAGTTACAGCCTCTTTATTTATAGGTTCGCTGTTATTTTACGTCGTTTTTATTTCTCTCGGCAACTATTCTAATAGATTAATCAATAACTATTTTCTGACCTTCGGGAACCCCAGCTGACGCTGTTGTGGCCGCGCGGGGAAAAAATTTATATATATATATATATATAGAAGCACGCTCACATCTAGCGGGGAAAGCAAAGGCAGGACCCAGGTGGTTTGGCTTTGAGGGGAAAGGGAACGCGTCACCTCAGTAATTGTCTCCGCCGAAAGAGCACCGAGACAGAAGGGGATCTGAAGTCTAATTAGCAACACGGAGCCGGATGAGCAGCCCTTACTCAAGAGCTAAAAAGAATCAAACCCCAAAAACAAAACGGAGGCTACTAAGTTTTTCCTTAAAAAAAAAAGGGGGGGGGGATGAGAATCTCGTTCGGTGTTGCCCAGTCCCAGCCTAAGGAGTGTTGGCAAAGTGGAGAAGGGGGAAGGGAGAGGGGGCAGGGAGGGCAGGGCAGCGAGAGCCGCAGGGTCCCGCGGACGCTCCCAGGCCCACGCCCTCACGCGCTCACAACCACCCTCCAGCACTCACACCCACAGGCTCCCTCGACCCCTGAGCAAGGCTCCAGCCTAAGCTGGGGTCCAGGGTGGGCCAGGACGCCCTCGGAGCCCTCGGGATGCTGGCGCACCGTGCGGCGCTGAGTTGCGCGTCCCTCGTCCCTTTGTTGACAATTCCCTGAACCAACTTGAGTTTGGCCGGCTCCACCGCGGCCCTGACGTCACGCGCGGTCACGTGGCCCCGCCTCCCGCTGGATCTTTAAGTAGAAAGTAATCTATCAGGCCAGTCCTTAAAACGGGACTTTCGACTACGGGGGCTCGGCGTCCCTGACACCCCCCTCCCCCTGTTGCCCCTGTCCGCGCCCTCCCGAGCTGTTGGGCGCCCGGCGTCCCGCGCCCGCCTGCGCCGCTCTTGCTCTCCACGCCCGGGCCAGAGGCCGAGGAAGGCGGGCGAAGTGAGGGGGCGCGGCGTGGAGAAGCCGCCGTGGCCCGGAGCGGCATCGAGCACCTAGTACCGAGAGCCAGGGACAGCAGGAGTTTGAAGAGCGCGGCCGCGGGGGGCGGACGGCAGCGCCCGCGCCGCGCGATGCCGGGCTGCTAAGTGTGAGCCAAGCCGGGAGGGCCCCGAACCACCTACGTCCCCCTCCCCTCTCCCATCTTTCCGGAGCACCCAAGCCCCCTTCCCCTGAGCTCGGCGGCAGCCCCTGACGACTCCCATCGCCCGCCGCTCCTTCCCCGCCGCCGCCACCAACCCCGAGGAGGGATGACCCTCTCCGGCGGCGGCAGCGCCAGCGACATGTCCGGCCAGACGGTGCTGACGGCCGAGGACGTGGACATCGATGTGGTGGGCGAGGGCGACGACGGGCTCGAGGAGAAGGACAGCGACGCGGGCTGCGATAGCCCCGTGGGGCCGCCGGAGCTGCGCCTGGACGAGGCGGACGAGGTGACGCCAGCGGTACCCCACCACGGGCAGCCTCAGCCTCCGCACCAGCAGCCCCTGGCATTGCCCAAAGAGGCGACTGGAACCGGGGCTGGGCCAGGGGGCGAGGCGGGCGCTTCCGAAGCTGACGGCTGCAAGGGTGGCGTTGGCAGCGAGGAGGGCGGCGGGAGCGGAGGCGGGCCCGGCTCGGGCAGCGGTGCGGCGGGAGGCCTGGCCCCCAGCAAGCCCAAGAACAGCCTGGTGAAGCCGCCCTACTCGTACATCGCGCTCATCACTATGGCTATCCTGCAGAGTCCGCAGAAGAAGCTGACCCTGAGCGGCATCTGCGAGTTCATTAGCAACCGCTTCCCCTACTACCGGGAGAAGTTCCCCGCTTGGCAGAACAGTATCCGCCACAACCTCTCGCTCAACGACTGCTTTGTCAAGATCCCCCGCGAGCCGGGCAACCCGGGCAAGGGCAACTACTGGACCCTGGACCCGCAGTCCGAGGACATGTTCGACAACGGCAGCTTCCTGCGGCGCCGGAAACGCTTCAAGCGCCACCAGCAGGAGCACCTGCGCGAGCAGACGGCGCTCATGATGCAGAGCTTCGGCGCTTATAGCCTGGCGGCGGCAGCAGGAGCCGCGGGGCCCTACGGCCGCCCCTACGGCCTGCACCCCGCGGCCGCGGCTGGCGCCTACTCTCACCCGGCTGCTGCGGCGGCAGCGGCAGCGGCCGCGGCGCTCCAGTACCCATACGCGTTGCCGCCAGTGGCACCCGTGCTGCCGCCTGCCGTGCCGCTGTTGCCCTCGGGCGAGCTGGGCCGCAAAGCGGCTGCCTTCGGCTCGCAGCTCGGCCCGGGCCTGCAGCTGCAGCTCAACAGCCTGGGCGCTGCGGCGGCCGCCGCGGGCACGGCGGGCGCTGCGGGCACCACGGCGTCACTGATCAAGTCCGAGCCGAGCGCGCGGCCGTCGTTCAGCATCGAAAACATCATTGGCGGGGGCCCGGCGGCGCCCGGGGGCTCGGCGGCGGGCGCTGGGGGCGCCGGGGTAACTGGGGGCACTGGGGGCGGTGGGGGCGGCAGCGCAGCACAGTCCTTCCTGAGGCCGCCCGGGACCGTGCAGTCCGCGGCGCTCATGGCCACGCACCAGCCGCTGTCGCTGAGCCGGACGACGGCCACCATCGCACCCATCCTGAGCGTGCCGCTCTCTGGACAGTTCCTGCAGCCAGCAGCCTCGGCCGCGGCTGCTGCCGCCGCTGCAGCGCAAGCCAAATGGCCCGCTCAATAGGGACGTGCCGGTGGCTGGGACCGAGGGCCGGGCGGCTGCCCGGGGCGGTGGCTGCACTTCTAGTCTGCGCGCCCCGCCCCGGGCCCGGCCCCCCTGCCCAATCCCGGACTCTGCCTCTCTTCCATTTCCTCCCCCCGACCCCTCAACACCGACCTTCGGCGGCCTCCACCCCCTTGCGCACACCTAGGCTGGCGGAGCAAACACACCGCACGCCCGCCGGGAATAGCTTTCTGTACAGGTAAAACCGAAAAACCGAATTTTCCGAAAATGTACCCCGACGGCTCCTGCTCTCAGTACCGTGGGGGTGGGAGGGAAATTCTTTGTACATATTTGTATAAAAATTATTGACTTTCCTTTTGGGGTTCTTATTTTTTTAAGAAAAAAAATTCAGTAGATTTAGAGCTCTGAACTTTCATTTTTTTTGAAGGTTCACTCTCCGCAGTTTTATGTGAGAAGAAAATGTATAGAGACGTTGGGAGATTTTAAATATAAAAAAAATTTTCAAAAGGCGAAAAGTGTCATTCTATTATAAAAGTCTGTTTATATATGAATGAATATATATGGTATTCTAAATGTTATTCCATCGTGTTGTACACAACTTTGTAAATAAATTTTTAAAATGCTTACCCTAGTGTTTTATTTAGAGGTCTGAGGTAAACGACAATATTTTAAAATTGTGTTTACATTTTATCTTTCCCAAAAATTTGAGGAGTTTCAAGTAATGACCCTTTCAAACTTAGCTATGCGTAATTTGAGTGTAGGAAAAATTTAATTGGAGAAAGGAAAGAATATGCCTAATTTAAATCGTATTAATATTTTTCTTTTAGTTTTTACATAAAATTGGAATGTGGGTGAGGATCTTGTTCATAGCAACCCATTAAGTCTGAATGACCAGATATTTCTATAGACAAAAATAAGCTGCCGTTAAAAAAAAATAACCTAAGTCTAAACAACAGCACAATCTTTTTTTTTTTTTAATACCAGACTTCTGTCTTCCATAATGAGAGTCCTTGGTTATTTCAATTATTCTTTCAAAAAACATAAATTACAAACATCCCCCCATTTTAGCATTTAAATCTTAAATTTTTGAAAGTATTTATTTTCATTCCCCTAGTGGAAGTGGTAAATAAACTCCAGTTTTTTGTTTAAATGTATGTTATGGCAGTTTAGTTTTTGCAGTGGAATTGTATTATCTATATTAACCTGATCAATAATACATAGTTGTCCTATTCTTTCATAATATTTTTAAATAATATACCTCTTTTGTATGGCAGTAATAAATCCAGACATAATTTTGATTTCTGAAGGATTTCTGTGCATGCCTCTCCCTCCAACCCGCAGTGTTCCGAAGGCCAAGGAATACTGGCCTTAACACCCTTTTAAAAATAGGTGCCCATCATCCCTTCCTCCTCCCCCCTTTTTTAAAAGTCTTGTTTTTTTTTTTTTAAATAAACTTAGGCTAGGTTAGTGTGAAATGAGAGATCATAGGGCAGGAATGGGGAGATGTCCTCCTAGATTATTTTTAATGTGCATTTCAGCTGTCGTAACCTTAAAAGTACTAAGGTAGAGAGAAAACATCTAGAGCGGGAAGCCGTTTCCCATCACCACCAACATATCCTCAAACGGCATCAATTCTAATTATTTTGTAATTAATTTAGCTGTTACAATTACTTATGCGAAATCGCTTTTTAAAACTGGAACGGGAAGCAGTGCTGTCAGCTCGGCCCTATGCGCGTCCTGCTTGCAAAACACAGCCAGTCCCTGTCGGTGGCGTCCACCTCGCCTCTTCGTCGTGGAGATGCCTCCCGGCTTCAGATCCGAGCCTTATTTCTCTACTATAGGCGTGGGCTACGGAGTCGCTTTGAAAGACGTGTCCTGGAAAATACCGAATCTGTTTTCCTGGTAAACAGTAAACATTATTGTGTCCTGAGTAAACATTCCTCCTGGATCAGGGTCCTAAAATAAAACAAGCTGCTGGGGGTGAGATAGTTTAACCTGATAAACAAGAACCTGATAATCAACTGCGGCCGAAAGAAGCAACAGTAACCTTCACGGAGAAGAGATTATGGACCACACAGTCTCCGGGCGGGTCCCCTCTAATCTCCTTTTACAAGGAAAACTAAACGGATCTAAATTTGTTTGTGTGTTGCAGCTATAAAAGTAACAAGTTGTTTCACAGTTGTGTCTGGCTAATCGGTTTTTACACAAACAGCAAATGGTACATGATTTGTGCAAACACATAGAGGTTATTTCTAATTTTAGCCGACACCCCTGGGAAAAGGGAAAGGCAGGGCTTCTTGAATTCACTTTTAGCCTCAAGAAGCTGCTGATCCAAGGCTTCTAAATGACATTGGATAACAGAGGCCTCATTCCATCCCTGATCCTTTGTTACTTATAAAATTACTCGCTCATATTTCCACGCATAGCAGCAATACCGGCCGAGCCTGAGCCCGCAGCTTGACACTCCGCCACAAGCCGACGCTTGAGATCCGCAGGGCTTTTTCCAGCGATGCATTAGGTGGCAGGGAGAAGAGGAGCAAAGATCCGCCGGAAACTTTCCTTCTAGCTACTTCTCAACCTTGAACTAGAGCCTGGAGATGGACCCCTTCCTTTATTTCTTGGAGAATAGGAAACTCTCAGATCCAGACCCCAAGCTGGCCCAGCGGCTGTTTAAAGTGCTGGCAGATGTCTGGGAGATAGACCTGGCTGTACTCCTTTGGAAAGCTCTTTTTGGTTTAAGCTTGTTAAACCACGAAGGTTTAGAGCAGAAGGGAAAATGCAAATATATATAATGAACGTAAGCATTTGGTGGGGGGAGGGTTGAAACTCACATTTGGTTTGAACGCTGGCACCAGCGACGAAAGGCACTGAAATCCCCCTTTACATTGAGATTTAAAGGCAACACGACTGATATCCACTTTTTATTCCACTTAAGCAGGTTTATTTGTAATAAAAAAAGAAAAAGGAAGGGGGTTGATTTTTTATGGGAGAGAATTTTAGCTTTCGGCTAAACGAATTTAAACTGGTTTCCATTCCTCCCGCACTCATTTCCAGAATGTCAATCCAGTTTCGAGGCCTGTAGTCCTTAGAACTTATCCAGAGCAGAGTCCCTGAGTGGAGCCCTCGCACGCAGTCCCTCCGGGAATGGAGGGTGAATCCGGAGGTCCAGGGAAATATGAACCTAGCTAGAGCAAAATACTTGCACGGGCTAGGATAGGCTCGCGCTGCGATGGCGGATGCGGCCTGTAGGGGGCGACGAGCAGATGGAAAACTTACCCGTTTTGTCTCCCAGAGTCCAGGCCCAGCCCTCGGAGGCTTCTCCTTGCCTCGCAGCCTCGGAGCACCCTGACACCCTTGTTCATCTTCCGGGTCTGGGACATCCAGGTAGAATCTCGGAGAAGCTGCTTCTCTCAGCCTGTCTCCTGAAAGGGACAGAGTCCCGAGGGAAGTTTATCTTAAAGATTGGGAAGCAATAAAGTTTAGTGATGAGGAAACATCGACTTGGAAGCAATTAAGAGTTATATTTGAGGTTATTTATTTTACATGGTTTATAGGAAGAGCCTTGGCAGTGAGGAAAACATGAATGGCCAATGGCTGAAGGGGGGGGGGGGTTAATGTGGGTTCCTTGAAGAACGGTCCAGAAGAAAATGTGATCTGAAAGCTGGTTCCAAAGCCATGTGCCCGTTGGACTCCACCTGTGTCTGTGATGGTGGCAAACTGCATCCTGAATTAGTTAATATTCTCCTTTCTGGGGTGGGGAGGGGTTGTAAGAACATTCTCTGGGTGCCCAGGCCCAATCATGGGGGGGGGGGGGGATAACAGGAAGGAATGGAAATGAGAGAGGCCTTGCAGAGGGGGGTTTCAAGCAGGGATTAGGCATTTTGTGACTGTGACCTTGAACAAGCTGCTTGGTTTCTTTGAGTCTCTCCATTTCCTTACCTCTACCGTGAGAATGAGGAGTCTACCTGATGCTTTGGCTTACAGGATTAGGTGAACTGTTGCCAGTGAAAAATATTTTATAAACTGTAAGGAGCTAGGGAGATGTAAGAAGTTTGCTTGATATTTTTTAATGGCTTCTGGACAGAGAAACAACTCTGTTCCAAACACCAGCAGTATTTGGCTTGGTTTTGAAAAGCTCGGTGTTTGGTGTGAAAAGTGGGTTTTTCTAAGAAGGGTGGTAGAACCTATTCCAGCTCCTGTCTACCTGGAAGGTAAAAGTGGCTGGTGAGAAGAGGCTTTTAAAAGGTGGAGTCTCCTCCTGGTCTTAAGTCCTACCATGCCTTGAGCCTGAGGAGAAGCCCTCATTGCCAGCTCTAGAGGCCTGGCTATTTCTTTCTGGCTGAGCAGTCCACTTTGCTGTTTGCCCCTTTGTTTCCACTCTCCGCAGCAAGTGGAGAAACAGGAGCCCTCCGCTGACAGACACCCATTAGCGGACGACATGGGCTCCGGGGGGAATTAAAGGTAACCAGATCTTAAACATGTGTGAAAGACCACCATCCCTTTGCTGTGCCCCCAACAGTTGGCAGAGTTATACCTAGCGCCAACTTTTCTCTTATCACCACCCCCTCCCCTTGCCTTCTTAGAAATGTACAGGTCATTCTTTGCTTGCCAGGAGCAAGATCAGCCAAGGAGGGCAGTTGCACAGAATAAAATTTGAAAATAAATGCTGCAAAATCAGCCATAAAGTTCTAAGAAAGCATTGTCATCTTATTTTTATTTCCTGAGGGGGTGTCTTACATCAGAATTTCTCAAAATAAGAATTAAATTAATCCCCTCCCCCATTTTAATATAAAGCTCGTACTCAAAGACCTTCTTTTCCAGATGACATCGTGCTGATGGGCACAGCTTTGTCCTGTCAGTGGCAAGGTGGGGAGGAGGAGGAAACGCCTTCGTTCCCTGGTCTGAGTCCTCCCGGGCTGAATTTCGGAAGTATCTTCTGAAAAAACAGTCCTACAGAACATTCTCCCCTCTTTTTACATAGGCCCAGAAGGTGCTGTGACTTCTCCAAGGTCACTCAGCAGCCCAAGCGTAAACTATGGAACAGAGGAGGAAAAAGTCTTCTCTACCTAGTAAGGATGTTCGACTTGAGGAAAGGAAAAAACTGAACCCTGGGGCAAAGAAGGTTGGGAAGCGCAGAGAAAAGGAAACAAACAAACAAACACCAAACAACAAACACGGAGAAGCGCTGGGCCGAGCGGGATTCGGCTCCAGGAAGACCGAAGTCCTGGACCCTGGGGTGGTTCCGAGGCCTGGCAGGCCGCTACGCCCCAACTAGCTGGTGCGCCCCTAGCCCAGCACTGGGCGGTTCTGCCGGGACCGAGGGTTAGAGTTCCTTCTTGCCTCGTAATTTGGGAGGGGAAGAAAGAAGGCGGGAACTCCAGGCCCGCACCTCCCTTCACCGCGCAGGTCAGCGGCCCATCCACAGCGCTCTGGGGTCGGCAGTCGCCCCCGCCCTTCCACCTTTGCGCAAGCCAGGAGGGCTCGGCCTGTGGGACTCCAGCTCCCCCTGTCTGAAGGGAGGGAAGAAGAGAATTTGAATTAATTAGGGAGAAAACCCATCGGTAAAAGGTGCCTGCTGCAGGGGTGGGGGCAGCGGAGGGCGCGGTGGGGACTCTCCTCCCCGCCCTCCCCCGCGGCGCCCCACTTGCAAGCGCTTAGGAGAGCTCGCGACGCGAAACAAGTCCCGGCCGGGCGGCCTGGAAGCCCCAGCCTGGGATCTCTGGGAAACCGAGAGCAAGTTTACTGCATTCTAGTTAGGCCACAGCCCTGGCGAGTCTTAAAAGGAGGGTCGTGAGGACTCTGGAGACCTGGCTGGGTGGCGGACAGACCCAAGTGTCACCAACCCGGTCCTGTTTGCCTGGCCGTCAATGCGCGGCAAGTTCTCTCGGCCATCCCGGCCCTGGCCTCTCCCTCTTCCGCGGATTCGGGCATTTGGAATGCTCCTTCCTGGGATGGATCTGGCAACAGGGGCTGCAGTGCACGCCTTATTGAAGAGGGGAGCTTTGCTTCTTTTCCTCACTCCATCCCTTCCACTCTCTCCTCTCGACAAATGGTAAGCGCGACTCAGTTTTCTCCCAGAGATCGACAACACATTTTGCCCGTTACCCTGTTCTGTAGGGGGCGTGTATGCCTGGTATCGCAGGGAGCTTTGCTGTCAGTGCCGGAGCAACCCCCAAAGCTTGATGTTGTCTTTGCTCTCAAACTCCAACTGGGAGGCAGCGCCTCCTCCGGGAAGCCCTAGGGAACTTCCCAGCTCCGGTTTGTTGAGCCTCGTTGGAGACCACTGTGCCAACGAATGAAGCGTTGTCACTGATGCCCTGTGAGTTTCTTACTGTCTAACATTGCTGAGCACAAAAGAGACAACTAAAATTATTTGTCTAGCGAATGACAAGAGAGGACCATGGGGATGAGGATGAGGAAGGCTGTTAATTGATCAAATCAAGTCTTTCTCAAGAGTTTGGGGACCGTTTTTCTTCCCATTCCTTTTCTTCAGTCCCCTTCTTTATGATAATGCTTTTATAAGCACCATGTTAACATTTTAAATGAAGGAATTTTAAAAACATTTATTAGAGATCTAAGAGGTATAAGACATGTCACGTTCATAGTGTGATTAGATTTTCTGGAATGTTTTCTCTGCCTTCTCCTACCTGGAATACATACCATGAGAAGTCCCACCTTCCTAATGAGGAAACCCCCTCTATGGTACTTCAGTTTTTAGCCAGCTTCTGCTTTAATTATTCCAGTAGAGGAGGAATCAAACCTTGCCAAACGTTAGGGGCATCTTTATTTGTTACACTGTCTTTCTTTTATAGAACGCTTTTATTTCTTTAGTAAAATATAGAGGATTGGAGAGTCATTTGCTTAGATTTTAATATTAAAGATGACCTTATAAGATGATCATATTATCATGTGTTGGGTTTCTTTATCTAGAAACAACAAAGAATTCACTGTGGTTTGGCTTTTACATTAAAACTATTGTTTGTGGGAGGAAGTGAGCAAAAGCTAAAGCTTTGAGATAGCATCAGGGTTCTATCTTCAGTATACATGTTTCAGGGCTGTCCAGGGGCCTTGTTCTCAGACCCACTTGGAGAGCCCTAGCTACCACCTCCCCTAGGATTGAATTCAGGCAATACTGGCAGTAAAAGTCTTGTGGGATGGTTGGTTGTTAGAATTTCATGTTCTTTATTTTAACCATAAAAAAGTATTTTTTAATGTTTATTTATTTTTGAGAAAGGGAGAGAGAGTATGGGGGAAGGGGCAGAGATAGAGGGAGAGAGAGAATCCCAAGCAGGATCCAAGCTGTCAGCACACAGATGGACTTGGGGCTCGATCTCACCAAACATGAGATCATGACCTGAGCCGAAGTCCAGTGCTTAACTGAGCCACCCAGGTGCCCTCCTCAGAAGCATTTTTAAAAAGCTAAATCGTTTAATTTATTTTTCATTACTGTAACCATTGGCATAATAGTCACCTCTTACCTGCAGTCATCCCAACCATATGAAACTAGATGTCTTCTCTGAAAAATATTCATGTGGATTCTACTGTTTAATATAAACAAAAAAGAAATCACAGATTATTTGGCTATTGCCCTCCAACTAGGATCAAGATAACATGCTTTTTAGCCTTATACACTTAATACAACTTTTTTTTTTTTTTTTTTTTTACAAATTTATATCTAGTTTATGTGGTCTCTCTTGATTTAGTCTTTATAGAGCCCAGTTAGCCTCTTCCTCTGCCATTGTTACAGATTATACCAGTAAGCCATCTCTCAAATTCTACCATCTTGCAAATGTAAATGTTGGTTACAAGAGCAAGGTGGTACCAAGATCAGCACAAATTAATCACAACCACTATGAAACATCTTCTTTATTGATGGTACTTCAACAGTATCACCTTTCCACATACATCAGGAATTATGACTTTATGATAAAGTTGCTCTTGTTGCTGGAGGGAATCGAGTGCAAGTATTAATAGATTGGATTTAAAGACAAGACTAATTCTTAGTCCTAGTCTTGACATTGAACTTGGAAGTATTTGGTGGACTCTGTATTTGCCCACGTAAAGATTACTATTGAAAATTTAGCTGAGAGAAAGAGAAGAATTATAGTATTATAACTATCATTTCAGAATTTTAGCCAACAGATCTTTTTGAGTAACTGTTTAAAAATTTAGAGATTTTTTTAAAACTTAATTTCACTTTTGTCTTAAGATATCAACTTTTCCAAGACATCTGTCATTCAAACCTCCAGCAGTTTGATGACTCCTTTACTCTGATATTGATAGTGTATATTGTAGTTTAGGGTAGGGGACTGAATCACCCCCTCTCTACCACCATCATCCATGAGGCCCCATGAATAAATTGAAGCTCCCCCTTACAGGATACTGTGAGTGAATCCACCCTCCACTTTGGGAGCCATCATTTCATTCTACTGCAATATATTCAATATACATACTTAATGGGTTACATGTTTTGCTTTTAAAATTTTTTTTTTCAACGTTTTATTTATTTTTGGGACAGAGAGAGACAGAGCATGAACGGGGGAGGGGCAGAGAGAGAGGGAGACACAGAATCGGAAACAGGCTCCAGGCTCTGAGCCATCAGCCCAGAGCCTGACGCGGGGCTCGAACTCACGGAGCGCGAGATCGTGACCTGGCTGAAGTCGGACGCTTAACCGACTGCGCCACCCAGGCGCCCCATGTTTTGCTTTTAAATATTCTTACATAATTGAGATGAAGTGTGAGGAAAAACTTCATTAAATTTTGAGAGCTAAAAACTTACTGTGTAAGAGATAGCTATACTGTATTTTCAAAATTGATTCCCTTGCTAAGGAGGGTTTATTATTTGAGGTGCAGAATGATATTCTGGAAGGAGTATGGGCTTTGGATGTGATAGTTCTAGGGTCAGATTCTGGCTCTGCCAATTCCTAAATATAATTTTCATAAGTTATTTAGTCTCTCTGAATCTCAGTTTTCTGATCTATAAAATGGGGATCATACTGTGAAGATTTACTATGACAATGTATTTGGAGTGCTCAAAAATGGTGGTTATTGCTCTTCCCCTAAGTGGCCTGAGATGACCTCTGAAAATGGTTCGCTCTTCACTTGACCCAGAAAACCCTATGAAATCATGCAAATCAAGAGGCTCAAGGGGCGCCTGGGTGGATCAGTCAGTTAAGCATCTGACTTTGGCTCAGGTCATGATCTCACAGTTCGTGGGTTCGAGCCCCGCGTCGGGCTCTGTGCTGACAGCTCAGAGCCTGGAGCCTGCTTTGGATTCTATGTCTCCGGCTCCCTTTCTACCCCTCCCCCACCTCTCTCTTTCTCACTCTCAAAAATAAATAAACATTAAAAAAATAATAATAAAAAAAAGAGGTTCAAATCTTCACATTCACTTTTAGGAACACATGTGAAACTGTCCATGCCATCAAGAGTATGCATATCCAAAAAGCCACCAAGAATCTGAAA
The DNA here is from genome assembly GCF_028749965.1 of Puma concolor. NCBI lineage: Eukaryota > Metazoa > Chordata > Mammalia > Carnivora > Felidae > Puma > Puma concolor. The sequence continues at coordinate 52,218,718 of NC_141674.1, forward strand.
GATGTCACTTTTCAGAAGCAATGTATGCCATTCTGTGGCTGTAATGGTGGAGTTGGGAGGTGTGCCCAGGCCAAACAGTGGGGCTGGACACAGGCTCAGTGGCCCAAAAAGAGTGCTGAATTTTTACTGCACATGCTTAAAAATGCAGAGAGTAATGATGAACTTCAGGGTTTAGATGTAGAGTCTCTCGTCATTGAGCACATCCAGATGAACAAAGCCCTCAAGATGTGGCATAGAACTTCTAAGGCTCATGGTAGGATTAACCCACATGGGAGCTCTCCCTGCCACATTGAGATGATCCTTACTGAAAAAGAGCAGATTGTTCCTAAACCAGAAGAGGAGGTTGCACAGAAGAAAAAGATATCCCAGAAGAAACTGAAGAAACAAAAACTTATGGCCCAAGAGTAAATTCTGTATAAAATAAATGCAAATAAAAGTAAAAAAAAAATGATGGTTATTATTACTTTACAGTTTTGCTGATTTTGTAGCGGTCATATTTTCATGAGGCTACCTTTATTTTTTTCTTTGATATCATACACCAATAGTTGTCACATCTCATATTTAAAAATGAAGCTGCTGATACCACCGTCCCTTCCATCTGTTTGAGTGAGGTATCATTTTTGTGTTCTCACAACTTAACAAATGTGAAACAATTTACTCTGTAGTGCCACTTGGTAAATCACTTTTTCACTTTCAGGGTATTTTTCAGTCTTGTGGATGAGAGGTCTTGACAATAGTCATTAAAGATGTGATAGCACTTTCACAAGAACAAGGACATGTGCCTTATGTCTTTGCTGAGCTCTGGTCTAGGTAGACTAATTTTAACATTTTTCTACATCTGCACTAAGATTTCACTGGGAGAAGTCACTGCCTAGATGGGATCTGATCAGGCAAATGCCTAATTTTGAGCTTGTAAAGATCTCCTCAGTTGTACTATCTGGCTAATGGGAGGATGTGATATCGTATAGTTAAAGGAAGATGTGATAGAAATCAGATTGATTAGGGTTTGCTGCCTCATGATTTTGACTAAATCACTTGAAACCTCAAATCATGATGATTTAGTTGAGACTTATGTCTATTTAGCTTATTCAAATTAAAGCAAACATTACTTAAAAAGTATGAGAAAGGAAGAGTGGAAAACCATTTAAATGTGAAGCTGCCATTAATTCTATTCAATGGGCATGGGACACAGGGGTATATGTAAGGGTGCCATGAAGTTGCTGTTTCCACAGTTAGTTTCAGTTCCCTTATGTATCTTATAATGTGAGCATCTTGTACAGAAAATGGGATGAGATCTCAGTGTTTAAATATACTGCTCTTATCTTTTTGTACAACATGGCCCCTAAATGCAAGCTAGTTATTATACATAGAATTAAACCAAAGACACATCAGACAATGGAGGAGAAAACTATTAGATTAATGGAGAGACTATATGCTTGTCTATTATAAGGGCAACTTTTAAGGGATTTTGTGACTAATTTTTTATTATATTTGATTTTTTACCTTACATGTTACTTTGTAATCTAACTCCTGCACAAAATGCAATTTCCATTATAATATCTGCCTTACCAGGGTTGTTCTGGGAATCAAATGAGATAATATATGTTAAAGTGCTCTGCAAAATTCACGGTGCTATAAAATATAAAATGTGTCTGGACAAGACTTGGTCAGCCATTTAAGTGTTTTACTCTGTGTTTTCACACAGAAAGTGAATTGTAGCTGTGTACAGAACAACAATCACAATAATAATAATAATAATAAAGATAGAAGCTAAGAAGATTGATTAATCGCCTACTTAGAACAAACCAGGAAATGTATTTAGTGCTTTAAGTGGATTATCTCAACTAGACACTGCTTTGGGAAAAGTTCTTCTACTTAGTTTTCTATACTCCAGGCTCTTCTAAGGGTACCTCAGTTTCAAATATTATATGCACTTTCTGGGAAGCCTCCACATTACTTGTGTGGGTGTGTAGCCAGTATGTTTTCTTCTTATACAGATGAATTTAATAACTAAGAAGTGCTGGGTGAGAAGATACTTATTTCCTACTATTTCCATGGGGAGGAATTTTCATCGGAGGACACATGAACCTGTACCTCTTATTCATTCCTCTCTGAGGGAGGAAGGAGGACTTACCTGATTAATCGGTATTTTTTAATACAAATTTTCTTCCTTCCTTCCTTCCTTCCTTCCTTCCTTCCTTCCTTCCTTCCTTCCTTCCTTCCTTCCTTCCTTCCTTCCTTCCTTCCTTCCTTCCTTCCTTCCTTCCTTCCTTCCTTCCTTCCTTCCTTCCTTTCTTTCTTTCTTTCTTTCTTTCTTTCTTTCTTATTTAGGGAGAGCACAAGTAGGGAAGGAGCGGAGAGAGAGAATCCCAGGCAGGCTCTGAACCACCAGTGCAGAGCCCGATTCACAGCTCAAACTCATGAGCCACGAGATCATGACCTGAGCTGAAGTTGGACGCTTAACTGACTGAGCCACCCAGGTGCCCCTGTTTTTTTATTTTTGAGAAGGGGGAGGGGCAAAGAGAGGGAGAGAGAGCAAAGGAGACCGAGACCCCAAAGCAGGCTCTGTGCTGTCAGCACAGAGCCCTGTGCGGGGCTCAAACTCACGAACTGTGAGAGCATGACCTGAGCCAAAATCAAGAGTCTGATGCTTAACTGAGTGAGTCACCTAGGTGCCCCTGATTACTCAGTTTAGAAGAAGGAAATGAGCATTTGTGGATCAGCCACTCCTACACATTTTGGATTTGCCTGCTCTCAGAAAGGATGCATTATGGTTTTCAGCCTCTGTCATGCCATGACCTTAGCAAAACGTGATCTTACTTGTAGTTGAGATCTACAGGTGTTTTGTGCTCCCAGTGACTAGGTAGGTAAATCTAACTAATTCAGCCACTATTAGCCAGTTCACTTAGTTGCACATCACTTAATGTAGATTTCGTTAGAAGTAAAAATAACATTTGTTATCTGTGACTCCTGTGTCTACTTCTCAACTGGTTCTAAAAGTAGGTGGGAAAGAGAAAAATTATGAAGCAGTTCTGCTTAAAATCCTAACAAAAGACAGTGTAAGGGAGTGGTTAAGAGCACAGGGATGGAAATGAATTTGCCTAATTTCAAATTTGGGCTCCATCACTTTTCAGCTGTGTTATTTTATGCAAGTTATTTAAACTCTCTGTGCCTTAGTTATCTTATCTGTAAAATGGGAATAATAATAGAACCTACTCTCATAGTGAGAGGATTAAATGAATTAATACATGTAAAATGCTTAGAATAGTCCTGAGTGTATCAGCATTCAATAGATGTTAGCTTTTCTTACTATTAAATTAACATTGATAGCCCAAGGATACAATCTAAATATTTGCACATAATTTGCATTCAGCTTCTAACTTCCCTCCTTAAAAAATGTTGATTCATGGGGCACCTGGATTAAGCACTGGACTCTGGATTTCTGCTCAGGTCATGATCTCATGGTTTGTGAGTTTGAGCCCCATGTCTGACTCTGCACTGATAGCGAGGATCCTGCTTGGGGTTCTCTCTCTCTGGCCCTTACCTGCTCATACTCACATTCTCCCACTCTTTCAAAATAAATAAATAAACTTAAAAAAAAATGTTGATTCCTTGATTATCAGCACTGGGGCCTTCTACTGATTCATTCTTCGTGTTCAGTATGGTATATTTAGTCCTTTTCTTCTCCTTTTCTTTACTTGCCACAATCCATAGAAATGGGACTCACAGTGACATACCTTTTAAATTTCTGTGAGGTCTTCAGACTAATCCACTGTGCTTGCTCTTATTTCAGAGCCCCATAGCAATTTGCCTATCCTATACAATTTAGCTATTAAATGTGTGTTATCATATGGGATGCAAAATAGGACAGATTTTCTTTTCTTTTATTATTATTATTTTTTAATGTTTATTTATTTTTGAGACAGAGAGAGACAGAGCATGAACAGGGGAGGTTCAGAGAGAGGGGGAGACACAGAATCCGAAGAAGGCTCCAGGCTCTGAGGTGTCAGCACAGAGCCCAACGCAGGGCTCGAACTCACGGACCGTGAGATCGTGACCTGAGCCGAAGTCGGACGCTTCACCGACTGAGCCACCCAGGCGCCCCTATTTTTTTTCTTTTAAAGAAAACTACCTCAGTGTCTCTTCTTAAGGTGCAAATATGTTGCAGTAATATTTGGGGAAGTATGTTCAACATTTTATCATGGAGAATTTCAAACATACAGAAAAGTTGAAAGAATTTTTTTTAAGATTTTCTAAATTTTTTTAGTAATCTCTATATCCAACGTGGGGCTTGAACACACAACCCTGAGATCACATGCTCCACCAGTTGAGCCAGCCAAGTGCCCTACAAAGTTAAAAGAATTTTGCAACAAGCACCACTATTCTACTATTCTGCCATTAACATTTTAATACACTTGTTCCATCACAGAGTTTCCAGCATTCATCCTTTGATCTATTCATCATCCCATTTTAGTTTTTTGGTGCCTTTCAAAGTAGAATGTTGCAGCACTATTTTAAAATGTTAACCTTTGGGAGGGAGGGGAGAGTGGGTGATGGGCATTTGAGGAGGGCACCTGTTGGGATGAGCACTGGGTGTTGTATGGAAACCAATTTGACAATAAATTTCATATTAAAAAAATAAAATAAAAAGTAAAATGCTAAACTTTACCGCCTACAACTCCTCTATTTCCTATCTGAGGCAGAAGCAGTGTGGCAGAGTGAAGCCTGGCAGCCTGGGCTTGTAATCTAGCTTTGCCACTTACTAGCTATGTGACCCATATAACATTACTGTTACTTAATGTCTTTGCCTGCAAAATAGGATAATAGTAGTACCTACCTCATGAGGTTGTGAAAGTGCATGTAAAATGCTTATTAATAGTGCTTGACCAGCAAAACACTTGTAGAGTACTAACTTATATTGGGCAATTTATACATATTAACATATTGAATTCTCACCAAAACTCTGTGAGATAGTACCATTATTATAAAATATAATGTGTATTAGCTATTATTATTTTTTATAGCAGAAATACATAGAGAAAAAGTCTCTCCTTAGTTTTTTTTTTTTTTTTAAGATTTTATTTTTAAGGGCACCTGGGTGGCTCAGTTGGTTAAACATCTGACTTCAGCTCAGGTCATGATCTCAGGGTTCCTGAATTCGAATCCCACACCAGGTGAGCTTGAGCCCCACCTCAGGTGAGTTCATGGCCCACTTTGGGTAAACATGAGCCCTGCCTTGAGTGAGCCCCGCTTCTTTCTGTCTCTCTCCCCCTCTCTCTCTGCCCTTTCTTCACTTGCACCCCCCCTCTCTAAAAAAAAAGAAAAAAAAATAAAAGAAAATATTTTATTGTTAAATAATCTCTACACCCAAGGTGAGGCTCGAACTCACAACCTCAAGATCAAGAGTCAGACATTCTACCCACTTTGCCAGTCAGGTGCCCCTCTGTTTAGTTCTTGCGTTTTAAATATATATATATTATTTAAATATATATATTTATATTTATATTTTAAATATATATATTTATATTTATATATATATTTAAATAATATATATAAATAATATATACATAAATATATATATTTATATATATTATTTAAATATACATACTTATTGAGAAAGACAGCATGAGTTGGGGGTAGGGGGAAGAGGGAGAGAGAGAGAATCTTAAGCAGGCTCCACACTCATCACAGAACCTGAAGCGGGGCTCGATCATGTGACCCTGGGATTAGGACCTGAGCCAAAATCAAAAGTAGGACACTCAACCAATTGAGCCACCCAGGCACCCCAAGTCCTTAAGTTTTAAAACAGACATTTTGGAGTTCATGGCAAAAATAATGCCATGGGTTCTGCATTGGCCCAGAGCAGGAGTGTAACATCCTCAGCCCTGCATCCCTATGTCTTGTGTGTTTCTGAACTTACATTCTTAACCAGTGGGGCTAGAAGGGGACTCTGCCATCTTCTGGTGGATGTGTGCAGGATCCCTCTGTCCACACCTTCTGGAGGAAGCGCTGTTGCCATCTGGCTGTGTGTGAATCACATTCGGGTGGGTCCACACCAGGCATAGGTGGGAGCTTGGAACTTTCTGTTGTTTATTCAGTGCCATGGATTTCAAATGGACTTCTTCTTGCCATGAGCATCCAGAGTCCCATGAAGGGTCTGTGACCAAGAAACACTGGAAGCATCACCCCAGAATTATGGTGAGCCTTATTCCCTGTCACCTCCAAGTGGAAGATAAGTTTCAGAACAAGCAAAGAGCTCTATTTTTAGAAGAAATGTGTTAAACTCAGAAATGATGAAATCAAAACTTTTATTCTTTTTCTTTATTTTTTTAATGTTTTTATTTATTTTTGAAGGAGAGAGAGACAGAGCATGAGCAAGGGAAGGGCAGAGAGAGAGAGAGGCAGACACAGAATTCGAAGCAGGCTCCAGGCTCTGAGCTGTCAGCACAGAGCCCAATGCAGGACTCAAACTCACAGATCATGACCCGAGCAGAAGTCAGATGCTCAACCAGCTGAGCCACCCAGGCGCCCCAAAACAAAACTTATATTAAAAGGCAAAGATGCTAAGAAAAAAAAAATAATGCCATGATAAGGAAGCTTTGTGAAAGAGACTGGCTCTTTTCCTGTTGAAAGCCTATGTACTCAGGGAAAAAGTTTAGTCACTGACAATTCATTTTGGAACAACAGATAAAAGAGTCTCACCTGACCAAACTATGTAACGTTTCCTAGTCTTGGGGAGAAGAGAGAAGAAACAACTAGGGTGAAGCTTATTAGGATATTTGGAGACCTGTACCAAGCCAGGCTAATTTCTAGAGTTGGGAAAAATATAGCCCTCTGGATATGGATTTGTGGATTTGACAGCAGGGAAGAATTGTGTTTCCTACGAATAAGTTTTGGACTCTTGTGATGCAATTTTTTACTTATTCGTTGATTTTATTATTTTATTTTATTTTACTTTGTTTGGTGAGAACACTTAAGATTTACTCTTTCAGCAAGTTTGTAGTATACAATACAGTATTAACTATAATCACCATACTGCAGGTTAGATCCCCAGCATGTATTCATCTTATAACTGGAAGTTTGTATCCTTTACCAACATTTCTCCATTTCCTCCCACTGTCCTCCAGTCTTGGCAATCATTTTACTCTCTGCTTCTATTATTATTTTGAGTTTTTTAGATTCCACATATATACAGAATCATACAATACTTCTCTTTCTATCTCTGGTTCATTTCACTTAGCATAATGTCCTTTAGTATGATACCATGATTTATAATAAGAAATATATGTTTTGGCCTTTTCTTTTTTTATCCCGTCCCTCTCTCCATTCCCAACTAGAACATCATCTACTGCCTCAGGAAAAGGAAACCATAAGAAACAAAGTAAGTTGAATTTTTGGCTTTTGAACACCAAAAACCAAAGACATGGCAAAAATAAGTAAGTAAGTAAGTAAGTAAGTAAGTAAATAAATAAATAAATAACATGCTTGGATGAGTACAGTTATTTCTGGTTCCAGAGAAGATACAAATTTTATGGATTGGAAGAGAGGGATAGTCCCAGACAAACTGGGACAGTTGGTAACCCTAGTTTAGCAGGGAGGTTGTTTTGTTTCCAAGTATACTTGGTATTTACAAAATAAATTGTGTTGTTAGGATATATTAAGGACCTCTAATTCATTATTCTAATAAAGGCAAGTGGCAATATTTCAGTGTTCCCATTATACAGAATATAAGTAGGTAGCTGGAATTCTCCAAAGTTTTAGGAAGAATGCTTTCCTCATGCATTACTGACTTGAGTTGGCGATAATGTTCAATTGCTTCCATTTTTTTATTTTTTCTTTTTTTTTTTTTTTCTTTTTTTTTATTTTTTTTTTCAACGTTTTATTTATTTTTGGGACAGAGAGAGACAGAGCATGAACGGGGGAGGGGCAGAGAGAGAGGGAGACACAGAATCGGAAACAGGCTCCAGGCTCTGAGCCATCAGCCCAGAGCCCAACGCGGGGCTCGAACTCACGGACCGCGAGATCGTGACCTGGCTGAAGTCGGACGCCTAACCAACTGCGCCACCCAGGCGCCCCGCTTCCATTTTTTTAAAGTTTAGTTATTTATTCTGAGAGAGAGGGAGGGGTGGGGGGGGGGAGAATCCCAAGTGGGTTCCATGACATCAGCGCAGAGCCTGACATGGGCCTCAAACCCATGAACTGGGAGATCATGACCTGAGCTGGAATCAAAAGTCAGATGCTTAACCAACTGAGCCACCCAGGTGCCCCATGCTTCCATCCTTTTAAAGTTTTAATTTATTTATTCATTTGAGTAATCTCTACACCCAATGTGGGGCTTGAACTCATGACCCCGAGATCAAGAGCTGTATGCTCTTCCAACTGAGCCAGCCGGTGCCCCAAATTGCTTCTATTTTTGTATTAAAAATTTTTTTAAGTTTATTTATTTTGAGAGAGACAGAGATAGTGTGAGCAGGGGAGGGGCAGAGAGAGAGGGAGAGATAATCCTAAGCAACCTCCAAGCTATCAGTGCAGAGCCACATGTGGGGCTTGATCTCACGAAACTGTGAGATCATGACCTGAGCTGAAGCCAAGAGTCAGATGCTCAAGCAACTGAGCCACCCAGGCACCCCTATTTTTTTCATTTTAATTTAAAATAATTATTGTAAGCAGTTTACATGAATAAGCTATATAAATATATATATTATTTTCCAATTTTATTTGTTTTATATAACCCTGTTTATTTGCCACAGGAAATTGGAAATAACTATAATAAGTATAAGCAATATGGAGGTGAGGTTAAGAGCACGGTCTCTAGAGCCAGACCATCTGGGTTCAAATCATAGCCTTGCCTCTTACTAGTTGTGTGATATTGGACAGGTTCCATTTCTTTATCTACAAAATGGGAATTAAAATAGTATCTATCTATTAAGGGGGTGTGAGGATGAAATGAGTTAATACGCATAAGGTGCTTATAATGGTGCCTGGCATTCGTAGTAGGCACTCAAGAATTATTAGGTGATTTGCAAGTTCTTTTGCTGTACTAATGAAAACTTGAGTTTATCCATAGTTCATTATTTTCATAATTAAATATTCAAAAAGAGTTGGGGGGATAGGTTAAAATGTTTTCTCAGGGCACCTGGGTGGCTCAGTTGGTTAAGCGTCCTACTTATGCTCAGGCCATGATTTCATGGTTTGTAAGTTCAAGCCCCACATCAGGCTCTGTGCTGACAGCTCAGAGCCTGGAGCCTGCTTTGGATTCTCTGTTTCCCCCTCTCTCTGCCCCTCTCATGCTCATGCTCTGTCTTTCTCTGTCTCTCAATAATAAATAAACGTTAAAAAAATTTTTTTAATGTTTTCTGAAATGACACATTGTTTTCCTCTCCCCACCCCCCCATTCATATGTTGAAGTCCTAACCCACAATGTGACTGTATTTGGACATAGAGCCTTTATTTATTTATTTGTTTATTTATTTATTAATACGAAATTTATTGTCAAATTGGTTTCCATACAACACCCAGTGCTTATCCCAACAGGTGCCCTCCTCAATGCCCATCACCCACTTTCCCCTCCCTACCACCCCCCATCAAGCCTCAGTTTATTCTCAGTTTTTAAGAGTCTCTTATGGTTTGCCTCCCTCCCTCTCTAACTTTTTTTTCCTTTTCCTTTCCCACCCCCATGGTCTTCTGTTGAGTTTCTCAGGGTCTACATAAGAGTGAAAACATATGGTATCTGTCTTTCTCTGTATGACTTATTTCACTTAGCATCACACTCTCCAGTTCCATCCACGTTGCTACAAAAGGCCATATTTCATTCTTTCTCATAGCCAAGTAATATTCCATCGTATATATAAACCACAACTTCTTTATCTATTCATCAGTTGGTGGACATTTAGGCTCTTTCCATAATTTGGCTATTGTTGAAAGTGCTGCTATAAACATTGGGGTACAAGTGCCCCTATGCATCAGCACTCCTGTATCCCTTGGGTAAATTCCTAGCAGTGCTATTGCTGGGTCATAGGGTAGATCTATTTTTAATTTTTTGAGGAAACTCCACACTGTTTTCCAGAGTGGCTGCATCAGTTTGCATTCCCACCAATATTGCAAGAGGGTTCCTGTTTCTCCACATCCTCTCCAGCATCTATATTCTCCTGATTTGTTCATTTTAGCCACTCTGACTGGCATGAGGTGATATCTCAGTGTGGTTTTGATTTGTATTTCCCTGATGAGGAGTGACGTTGAGCATCTTTTCATGTGCCTGTTGGCCATCTGGATGTCTTTGGACATAGAGTCTTTAGGAGATAAAGTTAAATGAGGAGATAAGGGTTGGGCACTAATCAAATAGGACTGGTGACCTTGTAAGAAGAGAAGAGATTCACTCTGTGTCTCCTACACACACACACACACACACACACACACACACACACACACACACACACCTGAGGTAAGGTTATTTGAGGAGACAGAAGGTAGCCATCTATGAGCCAGGAAGAAAGTTCTCACCAGGAATCTCCCCTGCCAGACCTTGATCTGGGACTTCTAGCCTCCAGTGTTGTGAGAAAACAATTTTATGTCGTTTAAGCTGCCCAGCCCATGATATTTTGTTATAGCAACTCAAGCACGCTAAGACAGATTGTTAATTAATGAGCACTGAAGACTGAGGAAAACCCTTAGAGTTGCATTTATTTGCAAAGACTGGGTAACATCACCTCAGTTTTCTTACCCCAGCCTGCCCTACACAAAAGTGCCTGATGACTGAGCAGAATGATGAAGTAGAAGGAAGACCACTTCATTGGCACAACCCTGCCCCTCATCAACTGAGTGATTTAACCAAGTCTTTTTTTTTTTTTTTTTGGACTGCATGCTTTATCTTTATTATTATTTTTTTATTTATATATGAAATTTATTGTCAAATTGGTTTCCATACAACACCCAGTGCTCATCCCAAAAGGTGCCCTCCTCAATACCCATCACCCACCCTCTCCTCCCCCCCACCCCCCATCAACCCTTAGTTTGTTCTCAGTTCTCAACAGTCTCTTATGCTTTGGCTCTCTCCCACTCTAACCTCTTTTTTTTTTTTTTTCCTTCCCCTCCCCCATGGGTTCCTGTTAAGTTTCTCAGGATCCACATAAGAGTGAAACCATATGGTATCTGTCTTTCTCTGTATGGCTTATTTCACTTAGCATCACACTCTCCAGTTCCATCCACGTTGCTACAAAAGGCCATATTTCATTTTTTCTCATTGCCACGTAGTATTCCATTGTGTATATAAACCACAATTTCTTTATCCATTCATCAGTTGATGGACATTTAGGCTCTTTCCATAATTTGGCTATTGTTGAGAGTGCTGCTATGAACATTGGGGTACAAGTGCCCCTATGCATCAGTACTCCTGTGTCCCTTGGATAAATTCCTAGCAGTGCTATTGCTGGGTCATAGGGTAGGTCTATTTTTAATTTTCTGAGGAACCTCCACACTGTTTTCCAGAGCGGCTGCACCAATTTGCATTCCCACCAACAGTGCAAGAGGGTTCCCGTTTCTCCACATCCTCTCCAGCATCTATAGTCTCCTGATTTGTTCATTTTGGCCACTCTGACTGGCGTGAGGTGACACCTGAGTGTGGTTTTGATTTGTATTTCCCTGATAAGGAGCGACGCTGAACATCTTTTCATGTGCCTGTTGGCCATCCGGATGTCTTCTTTAGAGAGGTGTCTATTCATGTTTTCTGCCCATTTCTTCACTGGGTTATTTGCTTTTCGGGTGTGGAGTTTGGTGAGCTCTTTATAGATTTTGGATACTAGCCCTTTGTCCGATATGTCATTTGCAAATATCTTTTCCCATTCCGTTGGTTGCCTTTTAGTTTTGTTGGTTGTTTCCTTTGCTGTGCAGAAGCTTTTTATCTTCATAAGGTCCCAGTAATTCATTTTTGCTTTTAATTCCCTTGCCTTTGGGGATGTGTCGAGGAAGAGATTGCTACGGCTGAGGTCAGAGAGGTCTTTTCCTGCTTTCTCCTCTAAGGTTTTGATGGTTTCCTGTCTCACATTCAGGTCCTTTATCCATTTTGAGTTTATTTTTGTGAATGGTGTGAGAAAGTGGTCTAGTTTCAACCTTCTGCATGTTGCTGTACAGTTCTCCCAGCACCATTTGTTAAAGAGACTGTCTTTTTTCCATTGGATGTTCTTTCCTGCTTTGTCAAAGATGAGTTGGCCATACGTTTGTGGGTCTAGTTCTGGGGTTTCTATTCTATTCCATTGGTCTATGTGTCTGTTTTTGTGCCAATACCATGCTGTCTTGATGATGACAGCTTTGTAGTAGAGGCTAAAGTCTGGGATTGTGATGCCTCCTGTTTTGGTCTTCTTCTTCAAAATTACTTTGGCTATTCGGGGCCTTTTGTGGTTCCATATGAATTTTAGGATTGCTTGTTCTAGTTTCGAGAAGAATGCTGGTGCAATTTTGATTGGGATTGCATTGAATATGTAGATAGCTTTGGGTAGTATTGACATTTTGACAATATTTATTCTTCCAATCCATGAGCAGGGAATGTCTTTCCATTTCTTTAAATCTTCTTCAATTACCTTCATAAGCTTTCTATAGTTTTCAGCATACAGATCCTTTACATCTTTGGTTAGATTTATTCCTAGGTATTTTATGCTTCTTGGTGCAATTGTGAATGGGATCAGTTTCTTTATTTGTCTTTCTGTTGCTTCATTGTTAGTGTATAAGAATGCAACTGATTTCTGTACATTGATTTTGTATCCTGCAACTTTGCTAAATTAATGTATCAGTTCTAGCAGACTTTTGGTGGAGTCTATCGGATTTTCCATGTATAATATCATGTCATCTGCAAAAAGCGAAAGCTTGACTTCATCTTTGCCAATTTTGATGCCTTTGATTTCCTTTTGTTGTCTGATTGCTGATGCTAGAACTTCCAGCACTATGTTAAACAACAGCGGTGAGAGTGGGCATCCCTGTCGTGTTCCTGATCTCAGGGAAAAAGCTCTCAGTTTTTCCCCATTGAGGATGATGTTAGCTGTGGGCTTTTCATAAATGGCTTTTATGATCTTTAAGTATGTTCCTTCTATCCCGACTTTCTCAAGGGTTTTTATTAAGAAAGGGTGTTGGATTTTGTCAAAGGCCTTTTCTGCATCGATTGACAGGATCATATGGTTCTTCTCTTTTTTTTTGTTAATGTGATGTATCACATCGATTGATTTGCAAATGTTGAACCAGCCCTGCATGCCAGGAATGAATCCCACTTGATCATGGTGAATAATTCTTTTTATATGCCATTGAATTCGATTTGCTAGTATCTTATTGAGAATTTTTGCATCCATATTCATCAGGGATATTGGCCTGTAGTTCTCTTTTTTTACTGGGTCTCTGTCTGGTTTAGGAATCAAAGTAATACTGGCTTCATAGAATGAGTCTGGAAGTTTTCCTTCCCTTTCTATTTCTTGGAATAGCTTGAGAAGGATAGGTATTATCTCTGCTTTAAACGTCTGGTAGAACTCCCCTGGGAAGCCATCTGGTCCTGGACTCTTATTTGTTGGCAGATTTTTGATAACCGATTCAATTTCTTCGCTGGTTATGGGTCTGTTCAAGCTTTCTATTTCCTCCTGATTGAGTTTTGGAAGAGTGTGGGTGTTCAGGAATTTTTAACCAAGTCTTTTAACCTCTTCATGACTCAGTTTTTTCCTCAGCATAAAACAAAGTGTCAGATATACACATATATAGATAAATATATATTTATATTTTCATATAATTATGTTGAACTACATGTTTGAATCAATGACACGTTTGAATCAATGAGATGAAGGGGGAGCAAGAATACGGAGTAGAGACTAAGAACATAGAAGACCAAGTTGTTAGAGCCAGAAGCAACTGCCATGAGAATAAGTCCTTAGGTCTTTCCAGAGATGTTGGGAAAGGCACTGGAGGTGAAACAGAAGTTTGAGTCAATTTTTCTAGGTCTTAATAGGCAAGGAGAACTTGGCTGCCATCTGGGTTATGAAGAGGTTTTAACTAGATGCTCTCTAAATCATCTTCTGGGGTGCCTGGGTGGCTCAGTCAGTTAAGCATCTGACTTTGGCTGAGGTCATGACCTCATGGTTTGTGAGTTCAAGCCCCATATTGGGCTCTCTGCGGTCAGCAAAAGAGCCCCTTTGGATCTTCTGTCCCTTACCCACCCCCCCCCGCGCCTCCCCCACTTGTTCTCTCTCTCTCTCTCTTTCAATAAATACATAAATAAATAAACTTTATTTAGTTTTTAAATTTTTTTTAATGTTTATTTATTTTTGAGAGAGACGGAGTGTGAGCAGGGGTGGGAGGGGGGTGGGCAGAGAGAGATGGAGACACAGAATCTAAAGCAGGTTCCAGGCTCTGAGCTGTCAGCACAGAGTCCGACGCGGGTCTTGAACCTACGAACTCTGAGCTGAAGTCAGACGCTCAACCGACTGAGCCACCGGCACTCCAAAATTAATAAACTTAAAATCAATCAATCAATCAGTCAATCATCTTACAGCTCTTGTGTCCTATAACTTAATGATTGTAGGGGCTGAGGAAAGGAGCAAAGAGGGAAGATGAGGACTCATTTAATGCTAAAAATGAAATAAAATATTAATTGGTTCCCCAATTCCCCTTCATTTCTGCAAATTATAGGAGTCTGTCTTCCTTCTTTTGCATGTATTTCACTACCTGCCCTTAATGTTCATTTTAACTTGATTAGAGTGTCTTGTCCTCAGCATTCCCTGGGATAGCCCTGGCCCCGTAGGCCACTAAGGGCAATGCTGTTGCCTCTCACTTCATCTCTCATCCATACTTGCAGGGTGTGTATTAGATTAGGGCTAGACCTCTCAGATCAACCTTAAATTCCAGCTCTGCCACTCGCTACCATGAACCTTTGAACAAGTTACTTAAGCACTCTATGCTACATGTCATTTTATGTTTTAATCTGTTAGGTAGGGATAAATAAAACACACACATCACATGGTTGTTGAAAGGATTAAATGAGAAAATACCGGCAAACTCCCTTCAAATTTTAAATACTGTGGGAACAGGGACAATATCTTTCTCCTTATCATGCCTAGCATTTAGTAGGTGCTCAGTAAATATTTTTTGAATGAATAAAAATAACTCGGCCTGGTGTCTGGAACATAGTAGGTGCTCAAGAAAAGAACATTATACATATCACCTTCCCTAGTTGTCTTCATTTGGTTTTGTCTGTCCAGCATCTATTTGCTCATTTTCTAGTAGCAAAGCCTCAGTTTCCCTTTGTGAAAGTTCCCCTTCCTCATTCTCAGTTTTTGTGGTTCTGGTGGGGCTGACCCCATATCTCTGCTCCCCAAGTTGGTATGTGGCCCAGCCCTGGCCCAATTTAGGACAATGAGAGTCAGGCCAGGTCTTTTTCTGGACCTAACGTGAGAGAGAGACTCTCTTTCCATCTAGGTTGCCAAGTTGGTAAAAGGTAAGGCTAAAGCAACTGGAGGCCATCTTGTTCCATTTGGGAAGAATCTGCTGAGGAATAAAGCCACGAAGAGCAGACCTGAGGGGTAAAGGGAAACTGATACCTCATGATATTCTTTAGCATCTAGATCCAGCCACAAGTAAGATAGGCACAGGTCTCTGTCTTTGAGGAGCCTGTAATAGGAAAGAAAACAGTATGATTGGAGAGGGTCAGGCTGCCGTGGAAACACTAAGGCAGGATACCTAGTGAGAACTTCAGTGAGCAGAAGTAGGTTGGGGGAAGACTTCTGGGTAGGCAGGGACATCTAAGGAGAGATCAGAATGATGAGTATGAGTTAGCCAGGTGAACGGGGTGATACAGGGTTGGTACACATCACAGAGGATAGAAAGGAAAAAGAGTATAAGAAGGGACAACAAACAGTATGGTGCTTTCAGGGAATTCAGTATGACCAAAGCATACAAAACACTTTATCAAACACAATCTCATTTAATCCAACATGTTAAATCTTTCACAGTGAAAGGAATATACCAGTTAGAATGTGTTCAGTTGCAAGGAAACGAACACATGACTAATGGTGATGTAAACAATGAAGACATTGCTGGTACTGCAATTCAATAATGTCATCAAGCATCTGGGCTCTTCCCATCTTTCTGTTTCACCATCCTGGGCTTTGGGTCATCATGCCTATTACTTTTGGTAGAAAGAATAAAGCCCCCTTGAGGATGTCCATATCTGAGTACTTAGAATCTATGAATATATTAAGTTCTATTGCAAAAGGGACTTTGTTGATTTAGTTAGGAATCTTGAGATGGGGAGAGTACACTGGTTTACCCAGGTGGGACTAATGTAATCACAGATCCTTATAAGAGGGAGGGAGGCAGGAGAGTTAGAGTTAGAGAAAGAAATGTGTTGATGGAAACAGAGGTCTGAGGAACAGATTTGAAGATACTGTGCTAATCGTCTTGAAGATGGAGGAAGAACTCATGAATCAAGGATGAAGACTGGCTTTAAGAGCTGGAGAAGTTTTGACCTCCAGAACTGTAATATAATGAATATGGTTTTTAAAAAATGTTCATTTATTTATTTTTGAGAGAGAGAGAGTGTGTGTGCATGCACGCACACACACGCAAGTGGGGAGGGGGCAGAGAGAGAGGGAGACAGAAAATCCCAAGCAGGCTCTGAGCTGTCAGTACAGAGCCTGATCCTGGGCTCAAACTCAGAAACTGTGAGATCATGACCTGAGCTGAAATGAAGAGTTGATGCTTAACTGACTGAGCCACCCAGGTGCCTCATGAATTTGTTTTTAAGCCATTAAGTTTGTGGTAATTAGGCAATAGAAAAATGAATACATCACTCATGGTTGTAAGATGGCTGTCAGAGCTCTAGGTATTACTTTCATATTTAATGCAGGAAGAAAGGGTAGGAGATAAAAGGGCAGAGTATGCTGCATCTATCCCTTTTGTCAGGAAAGGAAAAACTTTCACAAGCGCCCTACCTGCTGACTTCCTCTGTACACATCATTGATCAGAACTTGGACACAATGGCCAATTCTAGCTGCAAGGGAGGGTAAGAAAGTATCTCACTTCCAGTCTCATTTGTTTTGTATATGGTTTCAGCATTTACCTGTTTGGTAACTCTCTTGTCAGGAGGGAGGCTTCTCTCAGTGAGAGGCCATGGTGAGATTGGTGATCATAGTTAGAGAGCTTGGGTAGACTCCTTGGCATAGCATAGATATCTGGGCAAAGGATATGACAATTATAGCTTTTGGTAAAAGTTCCTAAGCCCGCTTTAGTGTACCAAGAGGAACACACAGCTGAGAACAACAAAGAGTGACTTTGGCAGGGAGACAAAAGCTAAACACAAACTAAGCTGCCTTCAGTAGGGATCACCCTATTAGCATTGACTGGACCATAGGATTCCCCTGCTAGTTCTGGCTGTTGGGTAGAAGTTTGTTGGAGTGGACTCTCCACATATGTGAATGGGGGAACACCATTCTTGATCCCTGTTCCCACCTCCTATAGATACATTCACATGCATGTATAGATGTATATATACAAAGATGATCATTGTATCAATCTTTATAAGTAAAAAAGCAGAAACAGGCTAAATGACCATTTGAAGAAACTGCTTAAAAAATTTATGCTATATCCATATAATGGAATGCTCTACAGGCATTTACATGGCTGATGTAGAGTAAATTACATACTCTATTAGAGGAATCAAGCAAGACTCAGAGCAGTGGATAGAATATGCCCCTAGTGTGATGCCTGTTGTCTCTGCAGATGGGGACTGAGGTTTTGAGGGGATGGAAGACATATTTTTGCTTGTTCTGAAAAAAAAAATTTTTTTTTACCAGATGTATTATGCCAGTTATCTACTGCTATATAACAAATCACCTCAAAATATAGTGGCTAAACAGCTATTTTATTTTGTTATAATTCTCAGGGTCAGCAATTAGGGCTGGACTCAGCTGGGCAGTTCTCCTGGTATTCTCTTGGTCATGTGGTTGCAGCCCTCTGGTGCCTGGATGAGAGCTGGATGATTTAAGATAAACTCACTTAAGCGTCTGGCAACTAATTCTGGCTGTCTTCAGAAACATCTGTCTCCATCAGGTTAGCCTCTGCTTCTTGACACAATGCCTCAAAGAGAGCAGGAGCTGAAGCTGCAAGGCTTCTAGAGGCCCAGACTCCCAGAGGAACTCACACAACACTTGCGCTGCATTTCGTTAGTCAAAGAAAGTCACATGGCCAGCCCCGATTGGTGGACTGAAGAAGCAGACTCCACCTCTTACTGGTAGGAGCTGCAAATAATTTGTGGCCATTTTTAGTTCACCACATTCCCACATTCTGTTTTCAAATAAAAGTTTACTTAAATAATGCTATTTGTAATAAATTCAGAGGATTTTAAGAATTGGGTGACACTTTGGAGATTATGTAATATAAAACCCTCTCATTTTATAGGAGGGAAACAGGTCAGAAAGGTAAAGTGTTTTGGATAAAGTAACTCAGTGATAACATCAAGATTGGAACCAGGTCTTCTGGGTGTGCTCTTAATTCCACAGTAAGATTTCCTTTTGCCAACAAAGCTTATTAGTGATCTTTGATCAAGAGAACTTGACACCTTTGAGGGTGCCTGGGTGGCTCAGTGGGTGGAGTGTCCAACTCTTGGTTTAGGCTCAGGTCATAATCCCAGGGTCATAGGATTGGCCCCCACATTGGGCTCCATGCTGAGTGTGGTGCCTGGTTGAGATTCTCACTCTCTCTCTCTCTCTCTCTCTCTTTCTCCGTCTGCCTCTCTCCCCTACTTGTGTACTCTCTTTCTCTCTAAAATTAAAAAAAAAAAAAAAAAAAAAAAAAAAAGGAGCTTGACAACTTTAGGGGCACCTGTCTGGCTCAGTCAGTGGAGCGTGACTCTTGATCTCAGGGTTGTGAGTTCAAGCTCCACGTTGGGTATGGAGATCACTTAATAGAATTACTTAATAGAATCTTAAACAAAGAAAACAAAAAGAGACAACGTGACAACTTTGTAGCCCTATTGCTCTTATAGTTAAGAATGTTAAAGGTTTTGTCTTATCCAAGTGAAGGAAAAGACTAAAGAAACAATCCAAGCAATTCTGAGAAAAGTAAAATGGGAATTTGAATTATCTAAGTTGTCTAGTCTCAGTACTTCTTTTTCTTAGTTTTTATTTCTTTTAAGAAACTTAGCCTTGAAGTACCTGTGGAATAAATAGTTTACCAAGTCATAAATACCTTGGTCAAAATTGCTTTATAAAATATTCAAATGGATCTAGATGATTTTTTATTTTGGGCTATTTTTAAAATGACATATACTATTAAGTATATTCCTATTATTTTGTTGGTCCTACCAGGAATTTTGGAGTGCTTAGTCTGCTTAGTCTTTAACAGTTCTGCTTAGTCTTAAATTAATATAACATTTATTATTAATTGGTTGGTTAATTAATATTGAAGTTAAGCCAGCAAATGTTTACTGTGACCTCACAAGTCCAAAGTATTGTGCTGAAAATTGTAAAGAGTATAGAAAACAATAAGGCATTCCACTTTCCTAAGAAGCTTAACAGCTAGTTGCAGGCAAAACCTATATATAACAGTACAAGGAGAAATGAATTAAATGCTATGAGGGAGGTACTAGCAAAGTGGAATGAAAGTATAGAAGAACGATTACAGCCATGCCAGCTGGGCAGTCTATCATTATTTGTGGCAGAAAGGAAGAAGAATCAGAAGAGACTTCTTCTATATTAGAAGCATTTAGCAGGATTTCTTCACAGAAAGTTAAAGTTGGGGAATTTAAATGGCTTAAATGCTTAGGATATGTGTCTGGGTTATTGGGAACCCTCAGGACAGATAGTCTTTTTCCTGTAAAGGGGGTCTTTTTGGTACATAAAGTTTTAAATTGAAGAATCCCTTTAATAACCACTATGCATGGATATCTGGATTAGTTGGACTCTACCAAACAATTAAAATCAAAGTTCTGTTCTTGCCAAGTAAGCAAAAACACATAAGTAGCCATTCTAACACAATTATCCTTTTACAGACTTACTTCTTTTTGGGTTTGCTAACACAGTACAATAGATTATAAGCTCTGATGAAGAGAGAGAGAAACAGGGAGATAATTTCTTAATTTATATATCTTTATTTTTTAAATTAAAGATTTTATTTCATGTTCATTCATTGACATTTTCTTTTATGTTCAAAAATCACCTAAATAGGGGTGCCTCAGTGGCTCAGTCAGTTAAGTGTCTGACTCTTGATTTCGGCTCAGGTCATGATCTCCTGGTTTAGTGAGTTTGAGCCCCATGTCCACCTCTGTTCTGACAGCATAGATTCTCTCTCTTTCCCTCCCTCCCTGCCCATCCCCTGCTCATGCTCTCTCTCTCTCTCTCTCTCTCTCAAAAATAAATGAGCATTTAAAAAAATCACCTAAATAAACAGGTGAGCAGTGAGTCAGAGGTTCCCTAAACAACAACAAAATGCTGAAGTTGGTCCATATTGCAGTGCGAATGAATGGTAAAATATCTATTCTGTTCATTAGAATATAAGCCCATAAACCACTCCTTTCAGAGCCTGGAAACCCTGAGAACAAGTTGACTTGATGTGAGGATGGAGTTTTAACCAGCTATTGTTGCTTTTTTTGGTTTAAACAAGACTTTTAATCCCATTTTATGGGCACCTATGTTATTTTTCAACATCTGGTCACCTTATGATAAGCAGGTGCTAATGAAGCACAGGATATATATCATTGGATAAATATGAGCATTGTATTTTTCTTGAGGGACAACACATATTCTTGGGACTTTTATCAAGTTACATTTTACTAGTCCTAAAATATTTAGAGTTATGTACTTAAAAGATACAGAGCATAGGTATTACATCCACAGAAAGTATTTTAGTCAGTGAATGTTCAATGTAGCAGGTAGAGATGAACTTAACACATCTTGTAGACTGAACTGGGAACAGACTCTTCAGCCATAAAATGCACTTAACAGTCTATTTAATAGTGGCGAGGTCCTTGAAAATGCAATATCCATGCTAATCTCGCCTTTTTCTAAATCACAGATGAAAAATAGGTCAGTTAGGTAGAGCCTTCTCTTTCTATTTAAAGTGTGACATTTAATCTATTTAAACAACTACCAAAACTTTATTAATTCAATGTAAGATAAGCGTGCCGAGAAAGTAGAAAACATTATTAAGGACACAAGGTTTTCCAAAATTTGATCTGATGTCTTAGATCTCAGGATCCAATATAGTCTCAACTTGGGGATTTCAATCAAATCAGTAACACCAAGGAAGGACCAGAAAAAAAAAGCAACCCAGAATGTAATGAAATTTCACATTTAAAGGAAATGGCTTAAAGAAACTGAGTATTTTACAAAAGAGGCAAAAATTAGAAAAGGAACCTCTAGAAAAACGTTTTTCACTTCCTTGATGCCTTTAGGGAAACTTCATTTGGAAAGAGGAGTATACACAGACAGAAAGCTTCCAGCAGATAACAAACTAAAGAGTCAAATTAGGGCTTAATGTAACTAGATACCGGCTTTGGTGCATTTCTTTTAAACTACGATGTTCTGCAGAATTCTTTGGAGAGGAAGATGCAGGGTATGTGATAAATTGTAATTGCATTTCACTGGGGTCTATTTTGGAGAATGTTCACACTTTTCTCCTCTAGCCCCTCTCCTTTATTTGAATAGGATTTAGTATTCTCTGGCCCCACCCTCCCAATCAACCCAAATGTATACCTAGGGTAATGCAATAGTTCCAATCGTTCCCAAGAACAATTATAAAGAATAAAAGCTCCTGTATTTGGAGTGTAAACACAATGATACTCGACTACAGTTTTGGGTTGGGGCTTTAGAAAAAACTTTTTTTGTTGTTTTAAATTTTTTCTTGGGTATTGCATTCTCGGGTATTGCAAATTTGGGTGCCATAATTTAAGGGAGAAGATGTTTTCCTCCTCCTAGCTCCCTTCTCCAGATCTTGAAAGAAACCCTGGAGGAGAAAGGGCACCTAGAGGTTATTTCTCCTGCTTAATGGACTACTGTGGATTCAACAACAGTTTAGTTCTGTTCAGTTCAGCTCTTATTCCAGAAAACTAACTCCATCAATTATAGAAAATAACTTTTTATAGAGTTTTTTCCAAACCTGTCTTCACTGCATATCCAGGAAGGATTAGTTTCCTTCACACCATCAAAGCACCTAGGTTCTTTCCTTTATTTTATGAGAATCATTCAGGTGATATGTAGTAGCTACTATTATTGGGCACATGTGGTATCTCATTTAGATTTTTAAATCCATGTTCCCAGGGGCAGAGTGCTCCTATTGACAATATCCGCTATCTCCCTCCTCATTAAAACCAAACCCCAAACCCACTGTAAAACAAAACGGTGATAAAAAAAATCACACCTTACATATTTTGTGTCCTGCCCCTCTCCTCAGTGCTCTTTTTTAGTTTGGCAATCTTTTTAAAAAATTGGTGAGTCAAAGCAAAAAAAAAATCGAGTAGGAAGAAAAGGCTTTATTTGTGACTTACTCTGTGTCTCTGGTATGACTTTACTATAAATAAAAATTTATTTAAAAATCTGACTTTAAATCTTGATGTATTTATTGTAAAATTTACAAGTTGGAACCTCCTACCATCTTGATTTATTTGATTTTAAAATGGAGTTCTTACCATTTCCCTTGGGGAGACTTTTTGGTTTGAATAGTTCTTACTGGCAGGTTGCCTTCTTTATATTTAGCCCAAATTTTCATTTTCAAAGACCGTTTAGATAAGTACCATGATAGCTCTAGCCAATGGATCTGTGTGTCACATAATAGAGTGTGACAATCCACTCAGTTGTGAAAGACACTGGAGATAAAATAATAAAGTAGCATTTGTGTTATCACATTGGCTTTACAAATCTAGTTAAACACTGACCCAACAGTGTTACTCATTATTGGAAATTATAGATGTTTATAATTCTCCAAAATATGTTGAGTTAAGTTATAGTGTATATCATATATTTAAATTTAAATTCAAAATCCTGGGCTGAGAGAGATGTAGATTTGTGACACTCCTTGGAGATTTGGGGACCATGAACCAACGAATACATTACATTGCCACATTAAAGAACTCTTTTTATCTGTAAAGATGTAAGCACCATCCTCCATTTTAATAACTTTTAAAAACAGGGTCTTAAAATCTTATGATTTTAATGAACTTAGACTTCTGCACCAAATTATATCTGTGGACCTTTAGATTTATATTTCTTCTGTTTTGTTTATATCTCAATATAAATATATAAAACTATGAATTCCCTAGAATTGTTCCTAGATTCTGTTACAATAACAATGTTTGAACTATGTGGTTGGAACATGCATTATTTCTTTTATGGTCCATATCAACAAAATTATTTTTATATGTGTGATTATGTATATACACTTGAAAAATCTGTATTTGTAAGAGAATAATTCCAAGTGGCTTCTGAAATTGACAGTAAAAATAACAATGACTTATATCTCCTGCACTATTTATATAATACTGGTCTACAAACTTCTTAAAGGCAGGCTATTTATTCAGTAAATATTGGTTGAGGGGTGTCTGGCTGGTTCAGTCTGAGCATGTGACTCTTGATCTTGGGGTCATGAGTTCAAGCCCCATGTTGGGGGGGTAGTTTATACTTAAAATAAAAAGAAACTTAAAAAAATATATTTGTTGAGTAAATGAGTACATCCATAAGTAATTATAAATTAACTTCATTAGCTTCATTTAAGCAATAAAGACATTTAAATCACTCCATTCACAGTAGATAAGGATGCAGTTTAGGTTGATTCCACTTTGGTCCCATTCAAATATAAGGTAAGTTTAGGGGCGCCAGGGTGGCGCAGTCGGTTAAGCGTCTGACTTCAGCCAGGTCACGATCTCGCGGTCCGTGAGTTTGAGCCCCGCGTCAGGCTCTGGGCTGATGGCTCGGAGGCTGGACCCTGTTTCGGATTCTGTGTCTCCCTCTCTCTCTGCCCCTCCCCCGTTCATGCTCTGTCTCTCTCTGTCCCAAAAATAAATAAATGTTGAAAAAAAAAACAAAAATTTAAAAACAAAAAAACAAATATAAGGTAAGTTTCTTGTTTTTTTTAAGTTTTTTTTTAATGTTTATTTATTTTTGAGAGAGAGACAGAGACAGAGTGCAAGCAGGGGAGGAGCAGAGAGAGAGGGAGACACAGAATCCAAAGCAGGCTCTAGGCTCCAAGCTGTGAGCACGGAGCCTGATGTGGAGCATGATGTGGAGATCATGACCTGAGCCGAGGTCACACGCTTAACTGAGCCACCCAGGCGCCCCAGGTAGGTTTCTGAAGTCCCAAAAGCTATTAGTCTCATCTATAAGGCTGTTGGGTAGTTTGAAACCAAGGTGATTCGTGTGTGTGGTGTGTGTGTGTGTAAAAACTATTTGGCTATCCAGTGGAATAATTTGTAGAACAAAGGCAGAATAACTGATTCTTTTTTTTAAATTTTCTTAATGCTTTATTTATTCTTGACAGAGAGAGAGAGAAAAACAGTGAGTGGGGGAGGGGTAGAGAGAGAGCAACACACAGAATCTGAAAGCAGGCTCCAGGCTCAGAGCTGTCAGCACAGAGCCTGATGTGGGGCTCAAATTCACCAACCCTGAGACCATGACCTGAGCCCAAGTTGGATGCTTGGGCTGAGCCACCCAGGTGCCCCTGATTCTTTTTTTTTTCATTTACCAGCTTTCAAAATAATAAATGGTTTACTAGCTTCCTTCATTGATGAATTTTTATTTATAGCATTATGAGCTCATGGAGAATGGGACAATTCCACAGATAATTCAAATTTGATGTGTTTCAATTCATTGTACTTATTATGCTTAGTGATGATCAATGTGTTCCATATATGGCTAGCCAGAGTCTCTTCAGTTTGGCTCCTGAGACTTTCTGACATTGACCTTAATAGTTTAATTTTAAATTTTTTTAAATGTTTATTTATTTTTGAGAGAGAGAGAGAGAGAGAGAGAGAGAGCATGGGAGAGGGGCAAGGAGAGAGGGAGACAGAGGAACACAAGCAGGCTCTGCACTGACAGCAGACAGCCCCATGTGGGGCTCGAACTCATGGACCATGAAATCATGACCTGAGCCAAATTGGTTGCTTAACAGACTAAGCCATCCAGGTGCCCCAACCCTAGTAGTTTTTAATAGTTTCCTTGATATCTACTATAACAAAATGTTCCAGATCTATTTTTGTATATTTTTTTTCCAGGCTATTTTTCCAAGAATCCCTTGTTCCTTTTAATAGGGCCATACGTATTTTAAGACAGTCTTTGTGCTAAGGATGCTCATTATTACTGAGTTGGTTTTTATGTCCTTTCAGCAAAAAAAGCTAGGTGATATGTTTTCTTTTTATTTCCTCCCTCTCTCCCTCTTTTCCTGTCTTCATCCTTTACCCCCTTTCCTTCCCTTCCTTCCTTTCAATAATTCAATAAAATAAATCATGAGTTTATACTGATGCTTAACTTCCATCTTACACCTTTAACTCATTTTTCACATTAAGAATCCTGATATCAAAACACCAGCATGATAAAATTTGAATATCACATAACTCTTCATTTTCTGTACCCCACACATACAGTAGAGGACAACACTAATCTTAACACCAACAACATAATTACTAATAACCATTATTTTATTTTATTTTTATTTATTTTTAAAAAAATTATTTATTTTTGAGAGAGAGAGAAAGAGAGAGTGAGAGAGCATGGCAGGGGCAGAGAGAGAGGGAGAGAGAGAGAGAATCCCAAGCAGGTTCTGCACAGTCAGTGCAGAGCCTGATGTGAGGCTCGAACTCATGAACTATGAGATCATGACCTGGGTTGAAGTCAGATGCTTAACCAACTGAGCCACCCAGGTGCCCTTATTTTGTGTTTTTAAACAGATCTTTTTCCTTAGGGTATACTGCAGTCAGGGGTTTACTATCAAATTACCAAGTTTTAAATTCACTTGGAAGAGTTATTTTCTGTGTAGTTCAGCTACCAACTGGATACACATTTCAATTTTTTTGTTTCATTTTAATTCTGGTTTTTAGGGATTTCTTTTTTCCATTTAGTTTTGTTTTGTAATTAACTTTCAAAGTTCACAGTCTTAATAAAGATAGTCTTCATGTCAATATTTTGGCATTTTTTTGTGTGCAATCTCTGTAATCCTGAGCTTCTTTTATATAGACCTTAAAAGGAATCAAAATAACTAAGACCCATGTTTATTTTATTATACTTTTTTTAACGTTTATTTATTTATTTATTTATTTATTTATTTATTTATTTTAATTTTTTTTTTCAACATTTATTTATTTTTGGGACAGAGAGAGACAGAGCATGAACGGGGGAGGGGCAGAGAGAGAGGGAGACACAGAATCGGAAACAGGCTCCAGGCTCTGAGCCATCAGCCCAGAGCCTGATGTGGGGCTCGAACTCGCGGACCGCGAGATCGTGACCTGGCTGAAGTCGGACGCTTAACCGACTGCGCCACCCAGGCGCCCCTGTTTATTTATTTTTAAGAGAGAGTGCGAGCAGGGGAGGAGCAGAAAGAGACACACACACAATCTGGAGCAGGTTCCAGGTTCTGAGCTGTCAGCAAAGAGCCTGATGCAGGGCTTAAACTCATGAACTGTGAAGATCATGACCTGAGCCGAAGTCTGACATGTAACCAACTGAGCTACCCAGGCGCCCCCATGTTTATTTTTTAAAAACATTTATATATTTATTTTTGAGATCGAGAGAGAGAGAGAGAGAGAGAGAGAGAGGACAAGCTTGAGCAAGGGAGGGGCAGAGAGAGAGGGAGACAAAGAATCCCAAGCAGGCTTCACACCATCATTGCAGAGCCTGACGTGGGGCTCGAACTCACAAACCAGGAGATTATGACCTGAGTTGAAACCAAGAGTCAGATGCTCAACTGACTGAGCCCCCCAGATACCTCTTATGGTTTAATCAGGCTTCACACCATCATTGCAGAGCCTGACGTGGGGCTCGAACTCACAAACCAGGAGATTATGACCTGAGTTGAAACCAAGAGTCAGATGCTCAACCGACTGAGCCCCCCAGATACCTCTTATGGTTTAATCATGGTTCTGACATTTATTTGCTGTATCTCTTATAGAAATTATAAAATGTCTCAAACCAGCATTTCCAACTGTGTTTCATGGACCACCCTGTAAGATGGGAAGTGGGAGGTGGGGTGGGGTGTGGGGATAGAATTCCATGGTCAAATAAGTCTGAAAATTCCATATTCTCTTGGAGAATCATGATGTACATAACACATAAAAGACTCTGAAAAGACCTGAAGTAAGGAATCCTTTTTAGATTAGTATAACCCACTGTTTTCAAACTTATTTGTCTCAGCATCAAGAGACAGTCTTCATACCTTTTTTTTTTTTTTGACAACACTTATTTCACTGAATGAGAGTTCTATGAAACATACTTTGGGAAATGTTGCTCTCACGTTTTCTTGTATGTCAGAAAGGGATAATAATACCTGTTCTACCATTCTCTCAGAGTTACTGTATGGATCAAGTGAATTGGATATGAAAGATTTTTAGTATATAAAAGAGGCTACTATTTTGGAGATGGCAGAATAATGGAAAATGACATACAAGGGTCAAATTAGGAAGATGTACAGGCAGGAAAAAGGAACCTATTTCAAAGAGCAGCTATGATCAGGTGAATGATTTTCAATGAGACTCAGGGAAGCCCTAGACTCGAGACAGGAAAGTGCTTGTTTTCTTCGTGGGTGGAAGTAATCTAGAAAAGGAACTACCAACTACCACAAAAGAATGATTTATGTGAGGAAGTTTGCCTAGTGCATTGAGTATTGACAGTATAAGGTATGTATCGGTTTATTAGGGCTGCCATACAGAATACCACAGACTGGATGGTTTAAAAGACAAAAATTAGTTTCTCACCCTTCTGGAGGCCAGAAGTCCAAGATAAAGGTGTCAGTAGGGTTGGTTTTTTTGAGACCTCTTTCTTTGGCTGTAGATGGCCATCTTCTCCCTGTGTCTTCACATGGTCTCTCCTGTGTATGGGCACATCTGTGACCAAATTTCCTTTTCTTACAAGGATACCAGTCAGATTGGATTAGAGGTTACCCTGATGACCTCATTCAAAATGCATTTACTGAGCATCTGTTATGTACAGGTACTGGGCTTTCAGAGATGATAGTATCTACTAGAGGCAAAGAGCAGGAGTAGGGTGTAGATGTAGTGGGGAGGAAGTTCAGCCATGAAATAGAGGCTTAGATGTCCCTTCTACTACTTATTCAATGAACATTTTAAGTACCAGCTGTGTGCTTGTTTTTAACTTATTTTTTTATTTAAAAAATTTTTTTATGTTTATTTCGGAGACAGAGAGAGAGACAGAGTATGAGTGGGGGAGGGGCAGAGAGCGAGGGAGACACAGAATCAGAAGCAGGCTCCAGGCTCTGAGCTGTCAGCACAGAGCCCGATGCAGGGCTCGAACTCACAAACCGTGAGATCATGACCTGAGTCGAAGTCAGTCGCTCAACCGACTGAGCTACCTAGGTGCCCCTACTTTTTTTTTTTTGAATTTTTAACATTTCTTTATTTATATTTTGAGAGACAGACTGAGCATGCGTGGGGGAGGGGCAGAGAGACAGGGAGTCACAGAATCCAAAGCAGGTTCCAGGCTCTGAACTGTCAGCACAGAGCCCGACATGGGGCTCAAACCCATCGGCTGTTAGGTCATGACTGAGCTGGAGTTGGATGCTTAACCGGCTGAGCCACCCACTCATCCCTATTTTACTTACTTTGAGAGGGAGTGGGAGACAGTGCACAGGAGGGGCAGAGGAAGAGAGAGAGAGAAAGAGAGAGAGAGAGATTAAGAAAGAATCCCAAGCAGGTTCTGCATTGTCAGTGTGGAGCCCAGTGTGGGTCTAGAACTCACTAACCGTAATCGTGACCTTAGCCAAAATCAAGAGTCAGACGCTTGGGGCTCAGGTCATGATCTCCAGGTTCATGAGTTAGAGCCCCGACATGGGGTTCTGTGCTGACAGCTCGGAGCCTGGAGCCTGCTTCAGATTCTGTATCTCCCTCGCTCTCTGCCCCTCCCCCACTCATGCTCTGTCTCTGTCTCTCAAAAATAAATAAACATTAAAAAAAAAAAAGAGTCGAATGCTTAAACCAGCTGAGCCACCCAGGTGCCTGCTGGCTGTGTTTGCTATTAATGCTGTGCCAGAAGTTAGGCAGTAAGGAGAGGCTTATACCAATTTCATCATTTGGAGATGTATAGTTCTCACATATTAATATTTCTGCAATCGTGTTTTATAGTCATAACTAGTTTAAATGGTAACCTTATTTCTTAGTTGAACATAAAATAATGGTGCTTCTGGGGCACCTGGGTGACTTAGTCGGTTGAGTGTCAGACTTTGGCTCAGGTTATGATCTTGTTCGTGAGTTAGACCCCTGCATAGGGCTCGCTGCTGTCAGCTCAGAGCTTGCTTCACATCCTCTGTCCCCCGCTCTCTCTGCCCCTCCCCCACTATGCTCTTTATCTCAAAAATAAACAACAAATGAAAAAAAAAATGGTGCTTCTTATAATTGATGGAGCCAATTAGATTCAATAAAACATGATTTTTAGTTTGTCAAACATGGTTCTTATCCACAAGATGCTTACTATTTATGATCTTGCAAGGTACTGGATTTCCCCCTATGCTTGTAATCATGTAATATCTTTCATCAGTTTGTCTTTTTCTTCTTGGCCTTAAATATGTGTTTACTGAAGTATGGTTGTCTATTTTCCCACTGTACTGTCTTGTCTCTCTCATTCTTCAAATGAGAGACTTTCATATCTCTACCTTCAAACCCAATTGTTTGTCTAGGCTCTGATTCATAACTGGTACCTGAAGATTACTACTTTGTCTGGTTGTCACCTCAAACTCACAATGCAACACCTTTTCCTCCAAGTCAGCTTCTCCCTAGACTTCCCCAGATCTTTCAGATTTTCTAGTAATTCAGACTTGAAACCTTGGGGAGCCATCCTTGATTTTACCCTCTCCTTTGTTTCGCTTCTTCTACATGTCTACTGTGTTATGAGGATCTGTACATTCTTCCTCTTGCGTTGATCTCTTTTCCAAGTCCACTGTTACCATCTCAGTCCAGGCCCTTGTCTAATCGTGCATAGGCTAGTATAATGATTTCTACCTCTTCCTCTGATTCATCTTATCCATTATCACTTTAAATTTTCACTAACACTGTAGTGTACACTTGACTCCCTGCTAAAAGTCATTGAATGGCCCCTTACTGATCATTGAATAAATTCCAAACACCACAGCCTGGTATTCAAGGCTCTCCACAGTTATCCCTTTCCAGCTTCATCACCCACCACCTAAACTAGAGGAAATGTTCTGCACTTTTCAGCTGCTACAACTTTGGCTTGAACCATTTCCTTTGCCTGGAGTCCTACTCCTATCCTCCAGGCTTTCCTTCAAAGCTCAGCTGACTGTCCAGGGAAAGCATTTCCTGACAGTTTGTAATTTACAGTGAATCCTCTTCTCTGAACTCCTATAGTACTTAATGCATATATTAATAATCTGACATTTTTTAATTTATTTTGAGACAGAGACAGAGCATGAACGGGGGAGGGGCAGAGAGAGAGGGAGACACAGAATCGGAAGCAGGCTCCAGGCTCTGAGCCATCAGCCCAGAGCCCGAAGCGGGGCTCGAACCCACGTACCACGAGATCGTGACCTGAGCGGAAGTCGGACGCTTAACCGACAGAGCCACCCAGACGCCCCAATAATCTGACATTTAGCGTGTGCTCCCTTCTATTGCTTTCTATCCTTTTATGCATAAAAATGTCTTGCCAATGAGAAGTCTCTGAGGGCAGGGACTTGGCCACATTTCTCCATGTTTCTAGTATTGACAGTCTTTTAAATATTGAATAAAGTTTTAGAGTTGGAAGTTTACCTAGACACTCTGACTCATTTCACAGGTGAAGAAAGTAGATCCAGAGAGCTGTGCAGACCCACTGAATAGAAAGCCGTAGTTAAATATTTGCTGTTACTTATGGCTTATATAGAATGGCAGGATTCAGCAGTGAGGAATGAGTGCATTCTCTGAACAGAGGAGGGAATGTAGTTATTTTGGGCAAGTTTGGGGATAAGTGATCCAAGCTACCTGATGGGGAAGGTGTAGTGACTACCTGAGGGCAGCGCTGTTTCTTTGTATAGCCCACAGGCTCTCGAAAATGGGTAGACGTTTAATGTTTCTTACACGGAGTAACCTACCAGCTTAATACATTCTTCATCAGGGGCATGTAGCTTGAAAGTGAAGCAGGTTGGCTTTCTGACTCCTTGAGGGCACAGGCACAGAGAAAGACCCACTGCCCGGTGGTGAGACTAGCCAAGGGCTCTTCACTCTGTGGAGGGAGCCAGGACGCGCCCCTGACAGGAATCTGTGGACTAAGCAGCCGCTCGGGCCTTGGCCACCAGCCCGGGAAAGAAGAGCAAGGGGCTTTCCACCTGCCCTAAGCCTAACCCGGGGCCGGGAGGCCTCTCAGGTTCCGCCATCCGGTGCCCCGCCTCCTAAGCCGGCCACCTCCTCTCCGCGCCTTTTCCCCGCCCCTCCCCTCACGCTCGACGGGCTCGCCCCCGCGCCCGGCGCGCACGTTCGCGGAGGCGGAAGACCGGAGAGGCGCTCTGCCGCGGGTGCGAGCGCGCAGGCGCCTCCTTGGGATATCTGCGGGCGCGAATCCTAAGGTTCTACCAGCTGCGGGGTAAGAGGCCGGGACCCTAGGGTGTCTGGGCTGGTGGGTAAATGTGGGGAGGGGCGGGGGACTCGCGAAGCGCTGCGATCCGGTCGGCTGCTGGCAGCCCGGATCCCCAGCCTGGCTCCCGGTCCAGCCCCACTCAGAGGGGAGGCTGGCGAGGCCTCCCTACCTCAGCCTGCAGGCTCGCTTGGAAGTCGGGTGACTGGACGTGGGGATGGTGGTGGGACCCCTTGACTGCAGCGGCCTCGGCGCCCTTGTTCCTGCGGTCTTGAGGGTCTGGACCGCTGGAGAAAGGGAGGAGAAACGTTAGGATGGTCCCTTTCGCCAGACGTGCTCTTCTGGGATGGGCTCACACCCTAGGTGTTGTGTCCACCTTGGGGGAAGGACCTTTCAGAAAAAAGGAACAAATTCGGCCCTGAGGTGTGAACGACTGAGGTTTTTGCTTGTTTTTATTTTTGGTCGAAATGTACTCTGAGGAAAGTAGGACGGACACTTCTCTGCCACCTGCGTGAAAACTTGGCGTGTGGATGGGTTAAACAGTTAACTGTACTTTGCTTTGCAGAGCCCTTTTTACTGTAAAGGAGAAGAGATCCGTTAAAAGTGTCATAATGTTTTTAGGCACAAAGGACTCAGTAAAAATGGTACCTCCCCTCTTCATACACAGAAAGATCTCCATTCAGCAAATGTTTTATGAGTACTTGCTTTTTGCCAACATTGTTCTAAGTGCAGGGAACAGAGCCAACAGCTAAGAAAAGAAGATCTTTGCTTGCAGGGAGCTTATGTTCTGGTTGTCAAATAAATGTAATTTCCTCTTATGTTTTTTTTTTTTTTTACTGGAATGTAACATATGTACCATAAAATACTCTACACCAATCGTAAGTTGTAACTTGCTGATTATGGTAAAGAAAATGCATCTTTTAGCCACCACTCGAATCAAGAAGCAGAACGTTCACAGCTTCTTCTGAGAAGACCTCCCTGGAAGACCTCTCCCAATCACCATCCTCTCTTTTCTCCGTAAAGGTAACCTCTTTAATGATTTCTAATACCATAGATTAGTTTTGTTATGAGCCTTTCATAAATGGAACCATGTTATATGTACTCTTTAGTATGGAGCTTTTTTTTTTTTAAGATTTTATTTTTTTTATAAAATTTTTTTTTTAACGTTTATTTATTTTTGAGACAGAGAGAGACAGAGCATGAAGAGGGGAGGGGCAGAGAGAGAAGGAGACAGAATTGGAAGCAGGCTCCAGGCTCTGAGCCATCAGCCCAGAGCCCGACACGGGGCTTGAACTCACGGGACCGCGAGATTGTGACCTGAGCTGAAGTCGGACGCTTAACCGACTGCGCCACCCAGGCGCCCCTTAAGATTTTATTTTTAAGTAATCTATACACCAAGTGTGGGCTTGAACTCACAATTCCGAGATCAAGAGTCACAAACTCCACCAGCTGAGCCAGCCTGGTGTCCCTAATATCTAGCTTTTTTTACCCATTATGTTTGTGAGATTATTCTGTGTTGTGTTAAGAATACAATTTCTGATAGTGAAAAGAATTAGGAAGAAAATTAAAGAAGGTAATTGTACAAACAGTAAGAGGTGGAAACTTTAGTAAGGTGGTCAAGGATGAGCTTTCCCAGGGGATGACTTGAGACACAATATGAATGACAAAAGGTTAGCCAGTGAGCTGGGTAAAAGCATTCCACGCAGAGGAGAGGAACAGAGGGTAATAAATGAAACTGACAGGTTTTAGGAAGAGAGGGAAGATCTTGTAGGAAAGTGGGAGGAGATGAAATCTGAGAGGCAGGCAGGGGTCAGATGATAGAGGGTCTTATGTCTGGAGTATTTGCATTTTGTTCTAAGTGTAAAAAGATGTGCGGAAAAGATGTTTTTGATGCCCTTTAGTTTTAGCATGAGCCATTTGTGAAGGATCGGAAGTCCTTTCCATTTTATTCATCAAAGAAACCCCACAAAACTGGGTAACTGTTGGGAATTAGGGGAAACATTAACATGTTGGGAGACCAGATCTTTTGTATTGTCAGGATTTATATTAATTCAGACACATAATATGTTTCCAAAATCGATTTAGTATACACTTTAGAAATTAGTCATCTATTCTACACTCTAAAAATATTCTTCAAGTAGTTGTTCAGCTTCTGTTAGAACCTGTTAAAGAGGAACTCCCTTTTTAAGAAGCAAATCATTTCATTTTTGAACAGCTTTAATCTTTAGAAAAGCTTTCCTAACACACACACACACACACACACACACACACACACACACACACACTTTATTTATTTATTTATTTTTACTTAAACTACTTATGGGCTGCCTGGCTGCCTGGCTCAGTTGGAAGAGCACGTGACTCTTGATTTCAGGGTTGTGAATTCGAGCCTCACATCGGGTGTAGAGATTACTAAAAACAGTAAGTAAATCTAAACTAGTTAAATTTTTTACTTTTATTTTTTATTTTTATTTGTTTTTGAATTTTTTACTTTGAAATCAAAATACCTGTAACACTGATTCTGGGTCCCTACAAAACTGACAGTTATCACCTGTTACTTGTCTCCCTTTTAGTACTCAAGCAGTTGATTTTTGTACGTTTGTTTTTTCACATTTAAGTTCAGGGCTTTGAATTTATTTGAATTTATTCCTGTCATGATCTTTGGAGTTAGAGTTAGTCCATCATAGATGTTCACATTTTCTTGGATGTGATTCTTTCATCCATCAGTTATCCCTTCCACCACTCTGCTCTTGGCAGACTTGATGAGCATCATATTAGTTAAGCATTATATTCTTTTTAAGTTCATTAAGATTATTTAGTGTTATTGGCAGTCTTATTTTTTGTTACTTAAGGTTCCTGGGGAAGTTCTTACATAGGATTTTCTGGAATTGTGGATAATTGACTTAACTTCATCATACTAGTGATTTAAATTTCGTAGATGCAGTATTAGTTAAGCTATATATTTTTTTTATTTTTTATTTTTTAAAAATGTTTATTTTTTTGAGAGAGAGAGAGACAGAGGGTGAGCGGGAGAGGAGCAGAGAGAGAGGAAGACTCAGAATCCTAAGCAGGCTCCAGACTCTGAGCCTGCAGCACAGAGCCTGATGCTGGGCTTGAACTCACAAACTGAGATCATGACGTGAGCCGAAGTCAGACGCTTAACTGACTGAGCCACCCAGGCGCCCCAATTTTTAAGTTTACTTATTTATTTTTGAGAGAGAGTGATCCAGAGAGATAGAATATGAGTGAGGGGGTGAGCGCAGTGCAAAGAGAGGGAGAGAGAGAATTCCACGCAGGCTCGTGCTGTCTGCATGGAGCCTGATATGGGATTCGGAACTCACAAACCATGAGATCATGACCTGAGCCAAAATCAAGAGTGGGATGCTTACCCAACTGAGCCACCCAGGCACCCCAGTTAAGCTGTAGTTTTAAATTGAGGAATTAACATTTGTAAAATCAATTTTAAACATGATATCTTGGTAAAGTAAATTGTTGTATTGCAGTTCTGGAATATATAGTGCAGCATATTGATAAAAAGGGCTTTTTGTGTTGGTCTAAAAAAGAATTTGGGGGCATCTGGGTGGCTCAGTCAATTAAGCATCCGTTTCTTGGTTTTGGCTTGGGTCGTGATCTCATGGTTCATGGGTTCAAGCCCCACGGTGCTCTCTCAGCTGACAGTGCCGTGCCTGCTTAGGATTCTCTCTTTCCCTCTCTGCCTCTCTCCTACCTCTCAAAATAAATAAATAAACTTAAAAATTTTTTGAATAGTTTATAATGGCCTGTAACTTGTGTGAAATCCAGAGTCAACATTGGAAAGTGATTGAATTTTAATTTTTCTGCTTGCTTTGTTTCTGTGATAGAAGTTCTAGTGAACAGTAAAACAATTAAAAATGAATACAGTAGGAGGGAGGAAAGAGAAAGGAAATTTATATAATCCAAATTTGAATAATATATTTCCATAGCCTTATTTACCGCTTTGAGTCATTCCTCCTGATTGAGCTAGACTTCATTAGTTCTAGAGTTGACTTTGCTATATTTAAATAAGAGAATAACTTTTGTCACTATATTGCATATCTGAAACTGATATAACACTGTATATTAACTCCACTGGAATTAAAATAAAAAACTTAATAAAAAAGTAAATAAAACTAATGTTTTATTACATTCTTAATTTTTTTCCCCCCAGTGGGTGGAATGTGCCAATTTTCCCCTAGTTTTTTCAGTTGACTTACTGTATTTTTCTGGTTATATTTAAAGTATATCCTGTGGTTAAAATGGCCCATGATTTTTCAAAGCTTTTTTTACTTTTAAACCATCCAACCCAAGGAGAAAACTGAAGGGAAAAAAAAAAAAAACCCCATGGAAATGGTTAATTGCATTTTACTGCTTTTGTATTTTCTTTTAAGAGTTGGGGTTATTATTTATTCTTGTAAAGGTTCATTCTTTAAGGTAGAAAAATGGTGTGGTTAGTGAATGTATAGTTTGGAAGAAAAGAAGTAAAAATCAAACTACATGAATTACTTTAGCGGAACATTTTCTCAAACTAAGTAGAAAGATAAAATTTCTCTCTCTCTCTGTACCAAAAATAAAACATCCCTAAATTTACTTTTGTAGTCTTATTTTTACCTGTAGATAAACATGCTTTGGATGGAATTGACTCTTCCACTCTCTTGTTTTTCTTCACTCAGAAATATTCCCTCATAAGAACAGATCCTTACCATATCTTTAGATTTATTAAGTCCCATTTAACAGGGAGAGCTACCTTTTGAGGTGTATTTCCCAACTAGAAGACTAGGAAATAAGGAACTTTAAAACTACCCACTTTCCTCCTTGCCCCCACCTCCAATTCTGTGTGTTTCTACTTGGTTTAATGGATTTTTTGTTAGACTATGCTCAGCTAAATCTTGGTCTCTCTCTCTCTCTTTTTTTCTTCTAGGCTACTTCATAGACATAAAGATCAATATTTAACTGGAAAGGAAGCATCACTTAAAATTCTCTCAAACTCCTAATTCCAGGGAATTGATAACATTTCTCTGATGAAGAAAAGAAGTGCTACTGACTGCATGTTAAAAGTATTCTGGCACTGGTCCTGTTTTTTCCCCTCCCTAGATTTGAAGAAAAATTATGGAGAAATGGCACTTGATGACAATTGTGGTCTTAATAGGACTAACAGTACGGTGGACAGTTTCTCTTAATTCTTATTCAGGTAACACATTTTTACTGTTTAAAAGATGGGTAAATATTCCTTGACTAGTTTCTTCTTCATCTTCATCTTTGTTTGGTAATAGTTTGTAGTTACCTGATTGGGACAGAGAAGAATTTGAGGCTTTATTGGTATGGTCAAGAAAATACATTTAAACATTAAATTCTAATATAAAGAATATGTATAAGAGCTTAATAGAAGCATAGGCTTTGTGACATGAGAAAACAAAAATGTATTCTAATGAGGAAGACGACAAGTTGAGAAATGATTACATATTAGGCATCGAAGAGAGAACTGAGCTAAGTACCTCAGGGTGGGAGTGGAATCAAAGGAGGCTTTTTTTGTTTAGGGTAGAGAAGCCATGTTGCTAGACTGAAGGGAAGAGATCAGTGGAGAATAAGATTGGGAATGATGTGAGAGAAAGAGAGGGAGGAGAATTGTTGGTGTGTGGTCCTGGATAGGGAATAAGATTTGACTTAACCCTGTGAGTATTTATTTAGCACTGCTCATGTTCCAGGCACTGTGCTAGATGCTAGAAATACAAGGTGAATATCCAGTACTGAAGGGGGTCCGTATTTTAGTAGGTAAGCAGTCATGGTACCGTGTGTTAATTATGACTAGAAGTATTTGTGAGGTACAAAGGTAACAGAAGTGCATGATGACGGTGCATTAGTGAAGACTTTTCAGAGAAGACGTTTGAGTTGAAGGTTTGAAAGATGACTTGGAATTTGCTAGGCAAATGACATGGGGAACATGTACAAAAACATGGTAGAATGAGAGCATGGTTTTAAGTAGTCAGTATTGGAGTAGCATCAGAAGAAGGAACAAAAAGGATGGGGAGGGAGTGGCTCGAGATTAAGCTATGCAATTAGGTTGGCAAATTACTTGTATTTTAGAGAAATAGCTTTCATTGTAATGAAAAAGGATTGTAGGAAGCAGGTTGGAGGTAAAGAGACAAATGACACAATCATAATAATAGAAGTATGAGCTACTATTTTTTAAGTATTTACCATATGCTAGACACTGAGTATTTTGTTGTGCTTACCACAACCACTGAAGGTAAGTAGTAGTACCTGTAATTTACAAATGGAAGATGTGACAACTGATAAATAACAATGGGGATTCAAATATAGTTGTATTTTATTCCAAAATCAATATATGACACTGCTCTGTGGCTTCTGAGAAAGAAGTCCTGAAGTAAGCCAGTTAAAAAGATGCATAAATGAATTTGAGGAATATTGAAGTAAAATCACTTGGATGCAGCAGTAGACTTGGGTTCAAATCTTAGATCTTCCACCCTCACCTGTTAGTGCCTGATCTTGGGGAAGTTACTTAATCTCCATGAACCTCTTACAAAGGTACCTCTACTATAAAGTGGGAATATTAATATGTATTTTAACAAGATTGTGGGGATTACTTGAGATACTATGCATGAAATGTATTTTCTTTTTTAATAGTGTAGGAA
The DNA here is from genome assembly GCF_028749965.1 of Puma concolor. Taxonomy (NCBI): domain Eukaryota; kingdom Metazoa; phylum Chordata; class Mammalia; order Carnivora; family Felidae; genus Puma; species Puma concolor. The sequence goes on from NC_141674.1 coordinate 52,257,119, forward strand.
TATAATCAGCATATTGATGGTTCACAACTATTATCTTGTTTGATCCTTACATTAGATCATTTAACCCCAGAATGTTTATTGTCTGCTGTGCAGCAAAAATATGTCTTACTGGTGATCAAGTCTTTAGGTCTGACTTTTAGGGTGACAAGAATAATAAATAGTATCTTCCTATGATACTGTGATTTATAAAAAAAAAATATATGTTTGGCCTTTGTCCTTCTGGCACAGAGCCCCTAAAAATCCCTTGGAATTTTCTAAGAGAAAGTGAAAAATTGTCTTTTGTTATGGTAATGTTGACTTTTGGAGCCACCTAAGGATGGATGGAGGCTGGTTTCCAGGAAAACCAAATCTTATGATTAGAGGGTTGGAACTTTCAGTCCCACCCTCTGATTTCCAGGGAGGGGAGAGGGGCTTGAATCAGTCACCAATAATAAAGCTTTCATAACCCAAAAGGAGGATGGCGTTTGGATAACTTCCAGGTTGATGAGCACATGGAGATTCAGGGGGAACGGAAGCTCAGCACCTTTGCCCACACCTTGCTCTATGCATCTCTTCCATCTGCTGTTTTGAGTTATATCCGTTTATAATAAACCGGTAATCTAGTAACTAAATGTTTCTCTGAGTTCTGAGATGCTCTAGCAAATTAATTGGACCAAAGGAGGAGGTTGTGGGAGCATCTGATATATATAGCCAGTCTGTCAGAAGCTCAAGTAATAGCCTAGACTTGTGATTGGCATCCAGAGTTGGAGGGGCTCGTTGGAACCTCCAGTCTATAGCTAGTGTGTCAGAATCTGGGCTGGTGACTGGCATCAGACGTGGAGGGAGGGGGCAGGCTTACAGTACTGAACCCATAACCTGTGGAATCTGATGCTGTCTCTGTAGATAGTGTCAGAATTGAGTTGAATTGTAGGACATGGAGTTGGTGTCTGAGAATTGCTTGTTGGATGTGTGGGGGAACCCCCCGTAACCCACATTGTAATTGGGTCCCTGAATCACCCTATCACTTCCCTAGAGAAGTTCACAGTCAAGTGGGCAGGGTGGACTTGAAAATACGTTCTACGTTAAAATAAACGAGGTAGACTGGGAACACAGGAGACTTGTAATTCAGACAAGAAAGGCTTAGAGTATAACGTTAAGGATAACAAACATTGTTTGTTCTGAAAGCGAGGGAAGGATTTACTAGGCAGAAAAGGAATCCTTTTTTCTTGGTTAGAACCAAAATAGGCAGGTCCTATTTCGTTCAGTTTCTCTGTAAGCTTAACACTCAACCTGAGATTTTGCAAATAAAGTGTAAGAGATGAACCAGAAAACATTTGTGCCAGTTCCTAGAGCAAATTTTATCTTGGTCATGCTTTCTAAGCTTTTTTAGTATTGAGGCAGTTCCCTAGTGGGAGGGTCCCTATTACCCTATATACTACACAAGTTTTGAATTTTTGTCAGTCCAGGGTGTGTGAAATGATATTTTGTTGTGGTTTTAATTTGAATTTCCTTCATTACTAAAAGATTGAGCATATTTTCATGTTTACTGGCCATTTATATTTCCTTTTCTGGGATAGTTGCTGTGCCATTTGTACATTTCTATTAGATTCTTTTTTCTAACATAATCTGTATTTTTTTGTTTTGTTTTTTCTCATGAATTCTATATTCTGGAAGCTAACTTTTGTATAACTTGTAAATATCTTTTCCAAATTTATGGATTATCTTTTCACATCTTAAGGTGTCTTGATGAACAGGATAAAATAATGGAATTAATCTTTTTCCTTTATGATTTGTGCTTTTTGTATCTTTAATAAACCCTTCCCTACTCCAGTGACAAAGGTATTTTCCTAAAATTTTCTTCTAAAAGTTTTAAGATTTGTCTTTTCTATTTAAGTCCTTATCTCCTGAAAATTGAATTTTGTGTATAACATGTCATCTAGGGATTTATTTTTAATTTTTTTTCACATGGATAATTAGTTGTTTTAACCCATTTATTGAGAAGTGTATTCTTCCCCACTAATCTGCATTACCAGCTCTATCTCAGGTTTTTATATATGCATGGGTCTGTTTCTGACTCTTGATTCTGATAAATTGGTCCAGTACCGCAGTGTCTTATTACTATAATTTTACAGTACATCTTGATATATTATGAGTCAAATTCTCCCACCTGATAGTTCCACTTCAGGATGGTCTTAGCTATTGTGGGCTTTGCTCTTTCATTTTGCAGAAGGCAGAATTTCGAAAACGGCCTCCCAAAGATGTCCTGCCCCATTCCCCAGAACTATGAAAATGAGATCCCACTTTTTTTGCTCAGTATATCTTTTTCTTTCCTTTTTTTTTTCAGTGTATCTTTTTCTACCCTTTTACCCTTCACCTCTAAATCCCTGTGATTTAGACTTGACTAACCAGTTCCCCTCCTTAATTCCACTTTCTCTTGCTAGTTTGCAAGTTGTACTTTTATTTTGTTCTTTCAAGGTGTGGTGTGGAGATTTTCACATATATATTTAACTTAAGAAAGTCTAAAATTAAATTTTTTTTAATGTTTATTTATTTTGAGAGAGAGCTAGAGAATGAGCAGGGGAGGGACAGAGAGAGGGGGACAGACTCTCAAGCAGGCTCCACACCATCAGCATGAAGCTTGATTGGGGGCTTGAACCCATGGATCATGAGATCATAACCTAAGCTGAAATCAAGAGTTGGGCGCTTAACTGACTGAGCCATCCAGGTACCCCAACAAAGTTTAAAATTAATATATTTATGTCTTCTTTCTGAGCAAGGTAAGGACCACAAAATGCTTTTTTGTAATGCTTTTATTTATTTTTGAGAGAGAGAGAGAGAGAGAGATCCTGTGTGGGCACCTGCGAGTGTGGGGGAGGGACAGAGAGAGGGAGAAACAGAATCTGAAGCAGGCTCCAAGGCTCCAAGCTGTAAGCACTGAGCCCGACGCAGGCTCAAACTCATGAACCATGAGATCATGTCCTGAACCAAAGTTGGACACTTAACCAACTGAGCCACTGAGGCACCCCAAGGACCGTAAAATGCTTCAACTCTAGTTACAAGTCCACCCCCACCATTAAAATGTTATTATTGCCTAGAATTTTAGACATTAATTACTGTTAGCTTCTGTAACAATTCATATTTATTTATGTTTACCCTCTGTGTTTATCATTTTCTGTGCTCACGCTTTTTACAATTGCATCTTCTTTTGAGATAATTTTCTTTCTTTTTGAAATACATCTTTGGGAGATTTTAAAAATTAAATTTTTTTTTTAATGTTTATTTTTTGAGAGGAAGAGAGAGAGAGAGAGAGAGCAAGTGCATGCATGAGCTGGGGAGGGGCAGAGAGAGAAAGAGACAGAGGATTCGGAACAGGCTCTGCGCTGACAGCAGAGAGCTTGATGCGGGGCCCAAACCCACAAACTATGAGATCATGACCTGAGCTGAACTCAGATGCTTAACCAATTAAGCCACTCAGGTGCCCCAGAGATTTTAGTTTTTAAGCAATCTCTACACTCAGTGTGGGGCTTGAACTCACAACCCTGAAGTTGAGAGTCAGTGCTCCACCAACTGAGCCAGACAGGCATCCCCTAAGAAAATTTCTTTTAACTAGGCTCAATGCACCAGTGTAGGGCTTGAACTCACAACCCTGAGATGGAGTCACATGCTCTACCCATTCAGCTAACCAACCAGGCCCCCTGGGAGGTATTTTTCTTTTTTTTTTTAAAGTAAGAGCCTGTTGGCTTTTTATCTGAAAATGCCTTTATTTTGCACCCTAACATTTTATTCTGGGTATGGAATTCTGCATTGGCAATTATTTTCTCATAATATTTTGAAAATCTCATTCGGGGCACCTGGGTGGCCCAGTTGGTTAAGCATCCGACTTTGGCTCAGGTCATGATCTCACGGTCCGTGAGTTTGAGCCCTGTGTCAGGCTCTGTGCTGACAGCTCAGAGCCTGGAGCCTGTTTCAGATTCTGTGTCTCCCTCTCTCTCTGACCCTCCCCCATTCATGCTGTCTCTCCCTGTCTCAAAAAAATAAATAAACAGGGGCGCCTGGGTGGCGCAGTCAGTTGGGCGTCCGACTTCAGCCAGGTCACGATCTCGCGGTCCGTGAGTTCGAGCCCCGCGTCAGGCTCTGGGCTGATGGCTCGGAGCCTGGAGCCTGTTTCCGATTCTGTGTCTCCCTCTCTCTCTGCCCCTCCCCCGTTCATGCTCTGTCTCTCTCTGTCCCAAAAATAAATAAAAAAAAATTGAAAAAAAAAATTTATAAAAAAAAAAAAATAAACAAACATTAAAAAAAAATTAAAATCTCATTCATTGTCTTTTAGTTTCTATTGCTATGTTCAGATATCAGCTGTCATTTCAGTTGTTATTATCTTTGTAGGTAATTTGTCTTTTCTGTCACTGAAATTTCAGTATGGTGTATCTAAGTGTGAATATTAAAAACTTTATCCTCAGGATTTTCTGGGATTTCTGACTCTAATGAATGGTAACCTTCTGTTTCTTCTCATTCCATTTTCTCCTTGTAAAACTCTAGTTAGATATATTAGATCTTTGGTTATTTATTTATTTAAATGTTTATTTATTTGAGAGAGAGAATGAGAATGAGCAGGGGATGGGCAGAGAGAGAGGGAGACACAATCTGAAGCAGGCTCCAGCCTCTGAGCTGTCGGCACAGAGCCTGACATGGGGCTTGAACTCAGACCTTGAGATCATGACCTGGATCAAAGTTGTATGCTTAACCAACTGAGTCACCCAGCCACCCCTGATCTTTGGTCTTTTATTAATTCACCACATATGTGTAGGGCACTTGTGCCAAAGCAGGTAAGATAGCAGAAAATAAAACAGACAACAATCTCTTTGTCTCATCGAGTTAATATTTTCAGTTCTCTCTTCAAATATTGCATCTCCCTCATTTCTGTTTTCCCTGTGCAACTCTTTTTTCATAATGTTTATTTTTTAAATGTTTATTGATTTATTTTGACAGAGAACACGAGCAGGGGAGGGGCAGAGAGAGAGGGAGAGAGAATCCCAAGCAGGCTCTGTGCTGACAGCCCCCGACGCAGGACTTGATCCCATGAACTGTGAGATCATGACCTGAGCCAAAATCAAGAGTTTGGATGCTTAACTGACTGAGTGACCCAGGCGCCCCACTTGTGCAACTCTTATTAGATATGTTGGAGTCCTTCATCCTATCCTCCATGTCTCATAATCTCCTATATTTTTCATATCATGATTTCACCCTATTGCTTTTTTAATAATCAACAGATCTGTCTTCCTGTTCATTACTTTCCTTTTTAATTGTGTTTAATCTATTTTAACTATCCACTGAGTTTTATAATTTTAATAATTGTTTTATTTCCTAAAGTTCTACTTGTTTCCTTTTCTTTTTAATTAATTAATTAATTAATTAATTTTTTACATTTATTTATTTTTGAGAGACAAGCAGAGCACAAGTAGGGGAGGGGCAGAGAGAGAATGAGACACAGAATCCGAAGCAGGTTCCTGGCTCTGAGCTGTCAGCACAGAGCCTGAACCAGGGCTGAAACTCACAAACCATGAGATCATGACCTGAGTCAGACCCTTAACTGACTGAGCCACCCAGGTGGCCCTATTTGTTTCCTTTTCAAATCATCTTCGTCATTTCTGATTATCTCTCATTCCTTCAGCATATTCTAGTGTCTTCTTTTATATCTTTAAACATAGTAGCCATACTTATTTTATATTCCCTATCAGAAAATTCTAGTATCTGCAGTCTTATTTCCTGGTTTGTTGTTTTTGTAGAGTCTAGCTCATGGTATTTTGTTTCTTTGTGAGTTTAGTGATTTTTTAAAAAATTGTGAGCTCATGTTACCTCGAACTTTTATCTGTGAGAATTCTTTGAGGCCCGGGTTCACTATATATTTTTCCACAGAGGATTTATGTTGCCTCTTGCTAGGCACTTTGCGCACTATTAACAAATGTTAAACCAAATTCTCCATCTTAAGGTTTCTTTGGCTCTATACTTGGTGTGAATTCAGGCCTCACACTGGGTGAATGCAGGATAATGTTATTTTCAGGAGACTTTTTTCTTGTACTATAGGAGCCAAGGCAGAGGTAAATACTATCTTCACCATCTCCCACAAAGCATTTTTTTTTAATATCCTTGTAGATGGTTCTCTGACATTGAAGGTTTTACCTGTTCAAGTACTAGGCTTTGCCTCCTTAATTCATTGCTTAGAGCTTCTCAGTAGCCAGGCTATAGGCCATAAAAGATCATTGGATAGCCTCAGGACAAATGTTTACTTGTCTGTATCTTATACTTTTTTTGTTGTTTCCGCCCCCTGAGGAATTCTCTTGTTTTGATGTTAATTCAGCCATACCCCACCCTGTATTGGAAGTGTTTTCCTTATCTTCTAAGTCTGCCTGGTTGCTGGAAACTGGTCTCATCTGCATTTTTAAAAGCTCCACAAGCTGCTCTGATCTTTATAAAATGTTGATACAGATGATGGTTAAAGCCACAGGGTTGGGAGTATTTATACCGCAAGAAAAAAACACATTTAACCACTGATCTCCTTCACAGAGAAGGGGAATGATTAAAGGAGGTTGAGAAGAAACCATGAGGGAGGATTAGAGTCTGGAAGCCAGGAAATCAGAGAATTATAAGAAGTAAAGACTGGCCGTCAGTGTCAAGTTCTAGACATGTCAAGTAGGGTGAAAATTAAAAATAGACAAAAGATCTCTAGGAGGCCAATGTGAGCCTTCTTATTGTCAGACTATAATAAATTGAGGGCTAAATGGTAGTTACCATTTAGTGGACATAATGGATTTTAGGAAGTTTGTGAATGGAAGGAGGGAGCTAGAATGGGGTAAGGAGGTCAGAGGAAAAGCCCAGTTAAAAGTTGTTATGTAAAATATATAGTTTATGTTACCTTTGCTTTCAGCCCATAACTGGCACATGGGATGGTCATCTCCTTTTCTTCCTTCAGCACTATTTTATTCCTGATCATTATTTAGTTTGTAATCCTAATTATAATTTTCCTTTAGTCTTCTGATTTTGACAGATATATTATTTTCTTTGAACTTTTCTTGTTGAGGTAAAGTTGAAAAAACTAAGGGTATAGAGTAGAATAATTTAAGAAATCACACTATTTCAGTATTACTGGCATATATAATCAGATGCTTAATGGGAATTGAATAGAGGACATCAGGCATATATAATACTTTTCTATCTTTGTGACTTACATACATTATTTATTCTAACATTTCTCTCCTAAACTCTGACCTTACTCAGTTACTCCCCTTATCTGAAAAACAGGACTCTTGGGGCACCGGGGTGGCTCAGTCGGTTAAGCATCTGACTCTTCAGCTCAGGTCATTATCTCATGGTTTTGTGAGTTCAAGCCCTGCCTCAGGCTCTGTGCTGGCAATGAGGAGCCTGCTTGGGATTCTCTCTCTCTCTCTCTCTCTCTCTCTCTCTCTCTCTCTCTGTCTCTCCCCCCCTCTCCCTCTCCCTCTCTCTCCCCCTCCCCCTCCCCTCCCCCTCCCCCCTCTCCCTCTCCCTCCCCCTCCCCCTCCCTCCCTCCCTCAATTCCCCCCCTCCCTCTCTCTCTCTGCCCCTCCTCTACTCATGCTGTCTCTGTCTCTCTCAAAAATAAATAAATAAATAAAAACACCAGGACTCCTGCTTATTTTAAACTTTGCTTTAATTAATTAATTAAATTTTTTTAATGTTTATTTATTTTTGAGACAGGGAGAGACAGAGCATGAACGGGGGAGGGTCAGAGAGAGAGGGAGACAGAATCTGAAACAGGCTCCAGGCTCTGAGCTGTCAGCACAGAGCCCGACGCGGGGCTCGAACTCAAGGACCACGAGATCATGACCTGAGCCGAAGTCGGATGCTTAACCGACTGAGCCACCCAGGCGCCCCAATTAATTAAATTTTTAAGTAGGCTCCACTCTCAGAGTGGAGCCCAGTGTGGTGTTTGAACTCACAACCCTGAGATCAAGACCTGAGCTGAGATCAAGAGTTGGACACTTAACTGACTGAGCCACCCAGGTGCCCCTAAACTTCACTCTTAAATAGGCCCATAAGAAAGTCAGCATAATAAAATTACTTTTGGATTACTGTATAGGAAAAGTATTGTTATTGTACAGTAGTAGAATATTTGTAGGCTCTTTCTTAGGTGGTTGTATGTTTCTGTCATTTTTTAGATGAGAAGAATAAAATGCTAAGCACTAAGAAAAATTGTGATTTTGAGTTATTAACCCCATCATAAAGAATATAACATTTTTAGCACTCATGTGTGAAGAACTTTTATGTCATAGGAGGCTGGGAGAATTAAAGAATTAAGTATGACATCTGTGATTCTGCTAAGATTTTTTTCTCTCAATTAGAATACTTTTTTTGTTATCATAATTTCTTTTTAACATGCTTATTCTCGTTTGCATTTCATTTATCTTCTTTTAAGATTGTAATTAGGAAGCACTCAAGTAAGGAAGTTCAGGTTAGCTTGCTTAGTATTAGTCCATTGTTTCTCCTTTGGAAATGCATATATTGTATAGCCAAACTACTTATGTGTATTGTAATTTAAATTTTTCTAGAATGTGTACTTACATGTTTACATTATACTCCTTACTTGAGTGCTGCTTATGTAGTTAGTTTTTACAGACCTAGAAATAATGAGCAAAGATTTTTTTAAAAAAGATTTTATTTTTATGTAATCTCTGTACCCAGCGTGGGGCTTGAATTTACCTTGAAATCAAGTGTTGCATGCTCTACTGACTGAGCCAGCCAGGCACCCCAAAATATTGAATAAATCTTGCCTTGTTACTTTTAAACAAGCTTTGGGGAGGAAACAAATTCTTTTTATTTATTTATTTTTGTTTAAAGTTTATGTTTTAGTACTCTGCACCCATTGTGGGACTAGAACTTATGATCCTGAGATCAAGTGTTGCATGCGTCACTGACTGAACCAGCCAGGAGCCTGGGGAGGAAACAAATTCTGATGTTAATGTGTTTCTTATTTCTTGTAGAGATTCACAGTTCCTCTGTACTTGGTCCAACTGTTACTGATGTTTTTTGAGCAAATAGCAACACTTGAACGAAGGAAAGTTATTTTATTCTAATACCCCTTTTCCCCTAAGTTGTATTGGTTATTTAGGAGGAATAGGCCATTGAGAATCTTTTTTTTTTCTTTTTTTTCCCCAACATATCAATCATTGTTAAAGTATGAGCGTGCTCTATTTAACTGGTTAGCTTCTCTCAACTTCCCCATTGCTATATATAATGTTTCTTGTTACTCACCAAGAACATATCAAAAGAGGATTTTGTTCTGGAAAATTTTAGCCAAATTCTTTTCTCTTAGAATGTTTAAAATTTAAATGTAAAGGCAGTTAGAATGTATTGTTATCAAAGAAACTACTTTTAAAATTATAACATAATTCTGAATAGTTCAATAATTTATAAAATGAACATTTAAGTGGTGTTTAAGCCCATTTCCCTGAGAACAAGACAAAACTGAAACTCTGTGGATACGTATTAGTGTGTTTTCTTTATGTAATTCTGATTCTCCTGTAAATGAATTTGTAGAATTAATCACTGTGGAAGGAATCCTTTTTGTCCTTCCCAGGTGAAGCTCCCATAGGTACAGTTGGGTTGTCCTTCTGGGTTGCTTTAAGGGCACTTTAGCAGTTTTAAAAACTTAAGTACTAATTTCATAGCCAGTGTCAGCTGGATTTATTGAAGTAGGTCAGACTCTGGATAGAAACTTGTTTCTGAACCCTAAAGAGAGTCATTATCCATTCTTCTATTTGTTAGAGAATGGTAATAAATTCTTCCACATTGACCACAAGTCTAGAGCAATTTCAGAAAATCTAGATAGTTGGATTTTTTCAGGTATAGAAAATTACCTAAGATCCTCTCTGACTTTTATTATCCCCATGGAGCTAAACAAAAAATAAAGGCAAATAAACAAAAAATAGAAATCAGTTCCAACCCCCCCCTCCCCCAAAAGAAGCCATAGACCATGGTTGTATTCTTTAAAATAGAAACAAACAGGGGCACTTGGGTGGCTCAGTCGGTTAAGCATCTGACTTCAGCTCAGGTCATGATCTCACGGTTTGTGGGTTCTAGCCCTGCATCGGGCTCTGTGCTGACGGCTTGGAGCCTGGAGCCTGCTTTGGATTCTGTGTCTTCCTTGATCTCTGTCCCTCCCCTCCTTATTCTCTTTCTCTCTCTCTCCTAAAAATAAATAAATATTAAAAAAGAAATGAAACACATGCATTTCTAACCTGTAAAATAGACATACAAAAATTGCAATTCATTGGGGAAATATTTTTCCTTTTTAAAAAAAAATTACAGGTCAATTTAATTAAGTTTTTTTTTAAGTTTATTTAGGTTGAAAGAGTGAGCGCAAGTGGGGGAGGGGCAGAGAGAGAATCCCAAGCAGGCTGCATTTCTTCAGCGTGGAGCCTAACCCAGGGCTTGAACTTATGAACCATGAGATGATGACCTGAACCAAAATCAAAAGTCTGACACTTAGTCACCCAGGTGTCCTGATTAAATACATTTTTAATGAAAGTATGCACTATATGCTTAGCAGTATGTTTCCTTTGAACTCTGGAAAATCACATTCTCTTGTGTTCATAGAAACGAAAATTCTTACTTGGGTAGCAGTTAGGAAATTGTATAGTCATGTGACAAAATATGTGATACTGAAAATACATTATAAGGAGTCAATAATCAGTGAACAATGTGTGTGTGTGTGTGTTTTTAATTTATTTAGAGAGAGAGAGTGAGTACAGGAGGGGCAGAGAGAGGGAGAGAGACAATCCCAAGCAGGCTCTGTGCTGTCCTCCACGTGGGGCTTGAATTTACAAACCGTGAGATCATGACTTGAGTCGAAACCAAGAGTCAGACGCTTAATATGCTGAGCCACCCAGGTGCTTCAGTGAACAATGTGTTTTTAATTTATAAGGGAAGGTTTCATGAAGGATTCGGAATTTGAGATGGTTCTTGGAAGTTGGATATGAGTTGTTGTAAGGGATATATAAATAGGGAGTAAGTAGCATGAACAGAGGCTTGGAATTTCAAAGTGTCAGACAATAACTTAAAAATGTTTTGGGCAAGAACCAATAGATGGGCACTGTGTTAAAATAGTTGGCATAATTACTTGGTTTGCCATCACAGATGGCACAGTTGCACATCTGGTTAAGTGGAAAATTGGACTCAAAATTTCAAATCTCTTCAACTTGAAGTCCTTGCTATATCACACAGGTTGTCTCAGCATCTATGCTTCAACATCATTTATTGAGAATCTAGTAGGTGCCATTACATCTGAGAATACAAAAATGAACAAGATATGGTACTTTTTTTTGAGAGAGAGACAGGAGTGTGTGTGTGTGTGTGTGTGTGTGTGTGTGTGTGTGTACATATGTCTGTGTACTGTGGGTAATTCCTTGTGACAGTCACTCTTTATATATGCTTTGGAGATGTTAATCTGCTTTTCCCATGATTATCTCAACAGTGGGGTTATCTCCTTGGGTGGAGATGCTAGCCATTTAAGAATATTGGTATAGTATAGCCATTAAATGCACAAAACCCTATTTAACATAATTTCCAAAGCTGGAGAAAATATGCTTTGGATTTGAGTGAATTTTAGTACATCATTCTCCAGTGTGAAATTAATTATTCCCGGTGGATTAATGAGTATATTTGATTGTATGTGATTTTCAATTGCAGATTTAAAAACCTATGACTCTAGGTGTCTGGGTTTCTGACAATTTTTTAGTCACCTGCTAGTTAAATAGTGGATGTTCACAATTTTCGAATGGAATTACCTTTATGTCATTTAACATGACTTAAGGTTAATAACCCACTCACACATGTTGCCAACAATATAAAACTGGATTATGGAGCCAGTTTGCCTGGGTTGAAATCCAGACCCTGCTACTTAATGCCTGGGTGACCATTGCCTCTCTTGTCACCTGTAAAGTAGGGATACTAATAATACTTCATTGTTGTATCTGGCACATATTAAGTGCTATCAATTGTTAAAGATCTATTATTCCGTATTTGCTATTTTGAAATAAAAAAAGCCGAAACTGATAGTTTTTATGTCACTTATTTGACAGCAAATCCTGACCTAACTAATGTCTTTTTCTTTTTTTAAAATTTGTTTTAATGTTTATTCATTTCTGAGAGACAGAGAAAGAGTGTGAGTGGGGGAGGGGCAGAAAGAGGGAGACACAGAATCTGAAGCAGCTCCAGGCTCTGAGCTGTCAGCACAGACCCCGGATGAGGGACTGGAACTCATGAATGATGAGATCATGACCTGAGCGGAAGTCAGACGCTTAACCCTCTGAGCCACCCAGGTGCCTCTACTAATGTCTTTATAACATATAGTATGTTTTGGTTCTGTACTGAACCTTGTTATTTGTATTTAGTTTGCAAAAGCCCTTTGTAAAGTATAGATACTCATTTTTATTGTTTTATGATACTTAGTGGACAGTCTTTCTGGTGAAGTAAAAATAAACTTGGATATTTTAAAATTAGTATTATTAACTAATTAATGTTAATAATATCTTGTATTTATTGAATGTTTACTGTGTGCCACATCCTTTACTGGGTATTTTATATCATTATCTTACATATTCTAGTAGTTCTCCAGGTAGTTCTTGTTTTTAATGGGTTGAGGTTTAGGGAGGTTAAGTAACTTGTCCAAGATCACTCAGTCACTCTGTGTGCTAACAGTGATAGGATTCAGACCTCATCTCTGCTGTTTTTGGTAATGTCTGTGATTCTTTTCTTTAACCTACACTGCCTCTATAATTTAGAAAATTTTCAGTGTGACTGGGTGGCTCAGTCAGGTGTCCAACTCTTGATCTCAGCTCAGGTCATGATCTCACGGTTCGTGAGTCCAAGCCCCGCATCGGGCTCTGTGCTGACAGCATGGAGCCTGCTTAGGATACCCACTCTCTCTCTATTTCTCTGTTCCTCCTCGACTTATGCTCTCACTCTCTCTCTCAAAATAAATAAATAAGTTAAAAAAATTTTTTTTAATTTTTCATGAGGAAATAAAATCATTGGTATATTAAAGTATATTGTTGTCTGGCTGTTTTTACCTTTCATATTAGGTGCTGGAAAACCCCCTATGTTTGGTGATTATGAAGCTCAGAGACACTGGCAAGAAATTACTTTTAATTTACCCATCAAACAATGGTATGGATAATTTTAACTTGATTTTATTGTTTATCATAGTTAATACAGATTATTTGAAGATACGTAGGAAAATGTATATAAAAGGAATATATATTCAAGGAAAATATGCTATTCCTCTTCAGCATACTCATTTTCCTGTATACTGATACCACTTATTACCTTGTATATTATAGGCTCATATTTAAAGTTTCATACTCCTGGAAGTTACCCATGTACTCAGTTAGCAGCTAAAATATGATGAGAACTTTGAGGAAAGAACACTGTATGCTTTAGAAGCTTCTCTGGTTTAGAACCATCTCTGGATGGTTCTAAACTAAAGAACCATCCTGGGCTAACGATATTTTTTCTGGTGGTTTCACAAACTTTGTTAGGAATGAATGAGATATGAAAGAGCTACTGCTTAGCGGTGAGGAGTGTAGGTGCTCAAATTAGACTGCCTGAGTTCAGATCCTTGTTCTATTGTCTACTAGCTGTAGCTGTGTGACCTTTGGCAAAATTACTTAACATTTCTGCCACGGTTTTTTCACTTGTAGAGTGGAAATGATAGAATACATATTTCACTGGGTTATTGTGAGTATTGAATAAAACAATACATGTAAAACACTTAGACTAGTGTTTGCAACAAGATGAGCTCTCAGGAAACGTTAGCTGTGGTTATATCTTTACTGAAATTTGTGCCTGTGTCATCTTTATCAAATATATTCCAATAACAATTGATAACATTGCTTATTGATTTATTGGATGCCTAATAGATTATTTTATTAGACTGGCTGTACAAACTGTTTACATTGTTCTGTTGATTGCTTTGATCACTGCTTTTTTTTTCCCCTTATATACTGATAAATTTATTCGAGTCTTTAGAATCCAAATGAACCATTTCATGTGATTTTATGTGAGGAAAGTATATGATACCTTTTTTTCCAGAGCTAAAATACATTTATTATTATTATTATTTTTTTTTTCAATGTTTTTTATTTATTTTTGGGACAGAGAGAGACAGAGCATGAACGGGGGAGGGGCAGAGAGAGAGGGAGACACAGAATCGGAAACAGGCTCCAGGCTCCGAGCCATCAGCCCAGGGCCTGACGCGGGGCTCGAACTCACGGACCGCGAGACCGTGACCTGGCTGAAGTCGGACGCTTAACCGACTGCGCCACCCAGGCGCCCCTATTATTATTTTTAAATTAAAGTGTAATTGACATACAAAACCTGTTCCAGGTGTACATCATAGTGATTTGATATTTTTATACCTTACTCAGTGATCCCCATGATAAGTCTAATCACTTTCACCATACAAATTTATTACAATATTATTGACTATGTTCCCTGTGCTGTACATTACATCCCCATGACTTATTTTATAACTAGTTTGTACCTTTTAATCCCCTTCACCTATTTTGTCTACCTTCCAACCCCTTCCCACTCTGATAACCAACAGTTTCCTGTCCATATGACTCTGTTTCTGTTTTATTTGCTCATTTGTTTTCTAGATTGCATACATAAGTGAAATCATACAGTATTTGTCTTTCTCTGACTTTTTTCACTTAACAATACTTTCTAGGTCCATCCATGTTGTTGCAAATGGCAAGATTTTGTTCTTTTTTGTGGCTGAGTAATATTCCACTGCATATATTCAGTTGATCCTTGAACAACACAGGTTTGAACAAACTACAGAGGTCTACTTATATGTGGATTAAAAAAAATTTTTTTTAATGTTTATTTTTGAGAGAGAGAGCATGAGCAGGGAGGGACAGAGAGAGAGGGAGACACAGAATCTGAAGCAGGCTCCAGGCTCTGAGCTGTCAGCCCAGAGCCTGACGCAGGGCTCGAACTCACGGACCGTGAGATCGTGACATGAGCTGAAGTCGGATGCTTAACTGACTAAGCCACCCAGGTGCCCCAGGGATTTTTAAAATAAGTATAGTACAGTGCTATAAATATATTTTCTCTTCCTTATGATTTTAATAGCATTTCTTGCTAGCTTACTTATTGTAAGAATACAGTATGTAATACATGTAATATACAAGATAAATGTTAATCAACTGTTATGTTATTGGTAAGGCTTTCAGTCAGCAGGCTATTGGTAGTTGAGTTTAGGAAATCAGAAGTTATACATGGATTTTCACTATGTTGGGGGTTTGGGGCAACTAACTTCTGCATTATTCAAGACTTATTTGTATATAACATTTTCTTTATCCATTGATCTAGCAATGGATACTTAGGTTATCTTGGCTATTGTAAATTATGCTATAATGAACATAGGGGTACATGTATCTTTTCAAATTGGTGTTTTCATTTTCTTTGGATAAATACCCAGAGGTGGAATTGCTAGATCATATGCTAGTACTATTTCTGATTTTTGAGGAACGTTTGTACTGTTTTCCATAGTGGTTGGACCAAGTTACATTCCCAGCAGTTCACGAGTTCCCTTTTCTCTACATCCTCTCCAACACTTGTTTCTTGTCTTTGTGATCTTAGCCAACCAATCTGACTGGTGTGAGGAGATGATACCTTATTGTGGTTTGGATTTGTATTTTTCTGATTATTAGTGATGTTGATTATCTTTTCATGTGACTGTTGGCTGTCTTTATGTCTTTGGAAAAATGGCTATTCAAGAATGTGCTCTGCCCATTTTTTAATTGGGTTGTTTGTTTTTTTTATTAAGTTTTGTAAGTTCTTTATGTATTTTGGACATTAACTACTTAGTGGATGTGTGATTTGCAAATACAGTAGGTTGCCTTTTTTTTTTTTAATTTTATTTTTAAGTAATCTTGCTATACCCAACATGGGGCCCAAACTCCCAACCCCAAGATAAAGAGTTGCACACCCTACCAATTGAGCCAGCCAGGTGCCTGCCTTTTTGTTTTGTTATTTTCCTTTACTGGAAAAGAACTGCTTTTTAGTTTGATGTAATCCCATTTTTTTTTTTTTTTTTTTAGCTTTTGTTGTCCTTGCCTTAAGATACTGTTCCAAAAATATAGTGCTCAGACTGATGTCAAAGAACTTATGCTTATGTTTTCTTCTAGTAGTTTTATAGTTTTAGTTCTTTTTTTTTTAAATTTTTTTTTAACGTTTATTTATTTTTGAGACAGAGACAGAGCATGAACGGGGGAGGGTCAGAGAGAGGGAGACACAGAATCTGAAAGTCTCCAGGCCCTGAGCTGTCAGCACAGAGCCCGACGTGGGGCTTGAACTCAGGGACGGCGAGATCATGACCTGAGCTGAAGTCGGCTGCTTAACCGACTGAGCCACCCAGGCGCCCCAGTATAGTTTTAGTTCTTATATTCAAGTCTTTAATCCATTCTAAAGTTATCTTTGTGTATGGTATAAGATAGTGGTCCAGTTTCATTCTTTTGCATGTAGCTGTCCAGTTTTCCCAACACCATTTATTGAAGAGACTGTTATTTCCCCATTGTATATTCTTGGCTCTTTTGTCATAGATTAATTGACTATATATTCATAGGTTTATTTTTGGGTTCTCTTCTGTTCCATTGATCTCTGTGTCTGTTTCATGCCAGTACCATACTGTTTTTTTTTTTTATAAGAATAACATTTTACTGGAAATATATTTTTATTTAAATAGATTTTTATTTTACTTCATATACCCTTATATGAATTTGCTTAGCAATTGAATTCAGCACTAATTCTTTTTTTTTTTTTAATGTTTATTTTTGAGAGAGAGACAGAGACAGAGAGACAGAGCGCGAGCATGGGAGGGGCAGAAAGAGACAGACATAGAATCCGAGGCAGGCTCCAGGCTCTGAGCTGTCAGCACAGAGCCTGATTCTTTTTTTTTTTTCTTAAGGTTTATTTATTTTGACAGAGAAAGAGAGAGAACGACTGGAGGAGGGGCAGAGAGGGGGAGAGACAGAATCCCAAGCAGGCTCTGCAATATCAGTGCAGAGCCAATGTGGGGCTCTAACTCATGAACTGTGAGATCATGACCTGAGCTGAGATCAAGAGTTGGATGCTTGACTGACTGAACCAGCCAGGGGCCTTCATACTGTTTTGATTACTGTAGCTTTGATAGTTTGAAATCAGGGAGTGTGATACTTCCAGCCTTGTTCTTTCTCAAGATTGTTTTTGCTATTTGGGGTCTTTGGTGGTTGCATAAATGTTTTTGTATTCTTTGTTTTTGGTCACTGCTTATATATGATTCATTTAAGAGAGAGTTTCATACATGAACGTCATATTGAACTTCCTATTAATAGGTTGGCTCTACCCTAGTCAAAGAGCATTTAAAATTGAGATGAGCTAAATATTTGACACTATGCATTGTACTATTTTGAGCATCTTCCATACATTTATACAGTGATTTTTTAAAAAAAGTTTATTTATTTTGAGAGAGAAAGAGTGAGAGAGAGAAAGCAGGGGAGGGGCAGAGAGAGAGAGAGAGAGAGAGAGAGAGAGAGAGAGAGAGAATCCCAACAGTCTCTGCACTGTCAGCGTGGAGCCCGACGTGGAGCTCCAACTACTGAACTAGTGGGACCATGACCTGAGCCAAAACCAAGAGCCAGCTGCTAAACCAACTGAGCCATCCAGGCGCCCCTCCTCATATAGTGACTTAACCAATGAGTATCACTCTTCCAATTATTAATACATTTTTAATGTGTTTTTCTCTTGCTTGATTGATAGAATAAGGTAATGTTTGTTGAAGGAAACCAGCCCATTGCTTTTGAGTTTTGTAATTCTTTTTTATTCCTTTGTAAAAATTACACAGATAAGACAATTGTATTTTTGGCTGTTCTCTTGTTAAGTACTTCTTAACAGATTTTGATATAAAAGTAATTGTGATATTTCGTATTGAAAGATTAAGGTGATAAATTGTAGCTTTTGGCTTTAATGGTAGGTGGCGAAAACATTGATTCCAGGAGTGAGAATATAATTTTTTTTTTTGAGAATATAATCTTAATTCAGTATGGAGAGTGGATTATTCTGATCTCAGTTTTCAGTTTTCTGCACCAGTTGTCTCCTACTTTAACCCAGATAATCAGAAGTTGACTGTATGTATACATTTTCATTCTTTTTTCTTTGTTAAAAACCAGACAGTGTATACCTCAGATATAATTATATGATCCAGTTTTAACCATGATCTGTGAGCCTTAAATATTATGAAATGGCTAATCTCGGTAGTAAATTTTAATAGTTTTGAAATCTTTATTAAGGAGTGGGTACCATGAGAATCCTGAATCGTAGACTTAGAAACAGAGACATATGGTATAAAGAAACATGATTTATCATTAGTTGATTATGCAATACTTCATGATGTTCATAAGAAATTTAAGAAATATGATTTAGTATAATAAATGTCAGAAATTTTCTCTTTATGAGTGGATAGACTAGAACACCAAAAATGTACACCTGGAAATTCTAAGAGAAACTGATCTGTTTCAGATTCATGTTTAAATGGTGTGATTTCTTATTTTTTTTTACTTCAGTTTTCCAATAGTGAAGTCTTTCTCTTTTTACCTAGAGAGTTAGCTATAGGTAACTATAGCTAACTTGTCAAAACTCTTTCAAGTGAAATAGTTATTTAAAATATATCAGGAGGGGTGCCTGAGTGGTTCAGTGAGTTGTGTCCAACTTTTGATCTTAGCTTAGGTCTTGATCTTAGGGTTGTGAGTTCAAGCTCTGCATTGGGCTCCACTGTGGGTGTGGAGCCTACTTAAAAAAAGAAAAAGATATCAGGATTGGTCATGTTAACTTTAGAAGTGTTAGTTTTAATAACTAAATAATTTTAAATTAAAAGAAAACTTTTTATTATTCATTGTGTATTACTGTAATAAAATAGAACTAAATTTATAATAAGCTTTATAATGCACATTCCTTATATGTGGGATCAAGAGCACTTTTGGCATCAAGTAATAGAAAACCTGAGTAATAGTAGCTTAAGCAGTAATCTTTTTATAATTTTTTTTCTGATACTTATTTTTGAGATAGAGTGAGAGACAGAGTACAAGTAGGGGAGGGACAGAGAGAGATGGAGACACAGAGTAAGAAGCAGGCTCCAGGCTCTGAGCTGTCAGAACAGAGTGCTCGAATTCACAAACCGTTAGATCCTGACCTGAGTTGAAGTCGGACACTTAACCGACTAAGCCACTCAGGTGCCTCGATAAAATAATTATATTAGCTCAAGAAGTAGGTCATTGTAATGCTAGTAAAGTGGCTCAGCAATAGCAATCAGGGACTCAGGCTTTCCCCATTCTTCCTCTCTGCTGTTCTTTCTTCTTGGAATGTTAGCTTTTCATCCTGAGTCTGTCCACTCCATAGTCTGTAGATGACTGCTCAGGCTACAAGTGTTGTAACTTTATACAGCTATGCTCAAGGCAGGAATAATAGGAATGCCTTCTTATTACCTCTCTTTTTGTCATGGAGCAAAATCTTTCCCAACTTTAAAGCAATCATTAATAAAAGATGCTTGACTCAGTGCAGGTATGGTTTATACCTGGGGCTAATGGAAGAGTCCACTTACCCTGAGCTTGTTTTCTAAACAAAATCACAGTTTTATAAATCAAGAGAATTGGTGGGTATGGCTGTTTATTTCAGCATTGTTTATAGTAATGAGAAATCTGACACACTCTAAATTTTCTCTTCTAGGGGGATGATTAAATAAACTATATTTTCTCTGTTCACATGTTTTTTTCTGGATAGATTGTTAGAAGTGGAATCTCTGAAGTAGACAGTTTTAATGGATACCAACACAAGAATATCTTCTTTCTACACACATTTATCAACACTTAATAACCCCAGACTTTTAAAATTTCCATTTCCTTGAGTACTTGTGACATTGAACATTTTTTATTTGCTGATCAATGTATTTCTTCTAAAAATTGCATATTTATATCTTTTTTTCATGTTTTTGGTGGATTGCAGGTCTTTTTTGTAATAATTTGTATGAATTTATTTATATTATTTTTAATTATTTATATTTTAAATTTATTTATTTATTTTGAGAGTGAGAGACCCTGTGAGCAGGGGAGGGGCAGAGAGAGGGGGAGAGAGAGAATCCTAAGCAGCCTCCATGCTGACAGTGCAGAGCCCAACATGGGGCTCGATCTTACCAATTGTGAGATCGTGATCTGAGCCGACCAAGAGTTGAGCCACCCAGGCACCTCTGTTTATTTACTTTTAAATATTTATTTATTTTGACAGAGAGAGAGAGAGTGCAAGTGGGGGAGGGTACAGAGAAGGAGAGAGAGAGTCCCAAACAGGCTGCATGCTGTCAACACAGAGCCCAATGTTGGGCTCAATCTCACAAACCATGAGATCATGTACTGAGCCAAAACCAAGAGTTGGATGCTTAACCAATTGAGCCACCCAGGTGCCCTTAATTTGTATGGTTTTAAAATAAAGTTACAGGGGCGTCTGGGTGGCTTAGTTGGTTAAGCATCCAACTTTGGCTCAGGTCATTATTTCATGGTTCATGAGTTCGAGCTCCACATCAGGTTCTGTGCTGACAGCTCAGAGCCTGGAGCCTGCTTCGGATTCTGTGTCTCCCTCTCTCTCTGCTCCTCCCCTGATTGCACTCTCTCTCTCTCTTTTTCTCAAGAATAAATAAATGTTAAAAATAAATTAAAAATAAAATAAAATAAAGTTACAGTAGTCCCCTACTATCCATGGGGCATAAGTTCCAATACCCGCAGTGTATGCCTGAAACTATGGATAGCACCAAACCCTATAGGCTGTTTTTTCCTATACATGCATACCAACAATAAAGTTTAATTCATAAATTAGTACAGTAAGAGATTGATAATGATAACAATAATAAAATATAACAACTATAACCATGTACTGTAATAAAAGTTATGGGAATTTGTTTCTCTCAAAATATCTTATTGGACTGTACTCACCTTTCTTCTTGTGATGATGTAAGATAATAAAATGCCTACATCCTGAGATGAAGTGCAGTGAATGACATAGGCATTGTGCTGTAGCATTAAGCTACTGTTGACCTTCTGAGGATACGTCAGGAGGACAGCCTGCTTCAGTTAACCACTGGTCGCTGCAATCTCAGAAAGTGAAACTGTGGGTAAGGGAGGACTACTGTATATTAATTTTCTATTCTATGTTAACAAATGACCACAAATGGTAATTACTTAAAGACACATTTTTTTTTCAATTTTTTAAAATCTTTATTTCTTTTTGAGAGAGAGAGAGACAGAGTGAGAGCAGGGGAGGAACAGAGAGAGAGGGAGACTCAGAACCCGAAGCAGGCTCAAGGCTCTGAGCTGTCAGCACAGAGCCCGACGCGGGGCTTGAACCCACGAACCATGAGATCATGACCTGAGCTGAGGTCGGTTGCTTAACTGACTGAGCCACCCAGGCGCCCCTTAAAGACACATTTTTTATCACACAGCTTTTTTTTTTAGGTCAGAAGTCTGGGCATGGCTTATCTTGATATTCTGCTCAGGGCCTCTAGGAGGCTGCATGCAATCCAGTTGTCATCTGGGGCTCTAGTCTTACCGGAGTTTGAACTGGGGGAGGAACCATTTCCAAGGTACCTCAGGTTGTTGGCAGAATTAATTTCCTTGCGTCTGCAAGACTGAGGACTTCAGTTTCTTGTTGGATGCTACCCTCAGCTCCTAGAGTCTACTTGCAGTTTCTTGCCATGTGGCTTCTCCAGTATGGTCACTTATTAAAACACGACAGCTTCCCTCTTCAAAGTCCGTGAAAGGGAGTCTTTCTGGCACACTTACTAGCAAGACAGAATCTTACATATATACAAAACATAAGCACAAGAGTGATATCTATGACCTTTGTCATATTCTCTTGGTTACAAGCAAGTCACAGGTCTTGCACACTTAAGGGGATTGTATACATTCAGGGGCATGAACAATAGGAGATGGGATTTATGGGGATGACCTTAAAGTCTGTCTGCTATAACAGTATTCTACGTTTTAATCATTTTTCTTAATGTGTATGTGTGTATAAAATAAACATCATCCTGTTTTTCTTGCCTTTAAACTTTTCTTAAGGTGTCTTGTCATATAAAAATTTTACATTTTGATGTGGAGAAATTCTTTGAACTATTGTTGAAACTCTTCTGTGAATTTGAAACTATTTCACTTCAAAATATGTTTTTTGGGGGGACCTGGGTGGTTTAGTGGTTAAATGTCCAACTCGTGATTTTGGCTCAGGTCACGATCTCACGGTTTGTGAGATTGAGGCCCACGTCAGTGCAGAGCCTGCTTGATATTCTCTCTCCCTCTCTCTCTCTCCCTCCCCAGTTCGAGTGCCCACATGCCCACTCTCTCTCAAAAATAAGTAAACTTAAAAAATATATATGTATTTTTTTAAAAAGTAAAAATACCCATGACTCTGGGTTGTGTATTAGAAAAAAACTGTATCATGGGGTGCCTGGGTGGCTCAGTCAGTTAAGCGTCGGACCTTGGCTCAGGTCATGATCTCATGGCTCCTGAGGTTGAGCCCCACGTTGGGCTCTGTGCTGACAGCTCAGAGCCTGAAGCCTGCTTCAGATCTGTCTTGGTCTCTCTCTGCCCCTCCCCTGCTCATGTTCTCTCTCTCTCTCTCTCTCTCTCTCCCCGTCCCTCTCCCTCTCTCTCTCTCAAAAGTAAAAAAAAAAAAAATTAAAAAAATCTAAAAAAAAAAAAAGAAAAATTGTATCTTGAAGTTAATGATAACACTCTTGAATGTAATTTCATAATTCGCATGGTAGCCAGATTTTTTCTGACAAAACATTTAACTGAGATTATTTGGGAATTCATTGGCAAAGTACATTTCAACATATAAATAGCATGTGCACAACTTTTCAGATATATCTAAAATATATAAGGCAGAGAATTAACTAGTTGCTTTGTTTCTACTAGTAGATTTTGAAGTTTTACTGGAAACATTTGAAAGCTACTTTTTCCGTAAATTCCGCTCTTATTTGTCCACTTCCATAAGAATAGAGAACAAGGTGGTTAGCCCTGTCATTCCTTCTTCTCAAGTCCAACCAGTGACTTTACTGTTAGTATCTATCTTTGCATGCTTACACTTTACTGTCATTGCCTCTTTTACTTATCTCCAGAGGATCCCAAGGTTGGAGTAAACAAAAAATAGCTTTTGTTTCATAAGAAGCAGAAAACCAAATGAAATTGTATTGGTCAAAATGGTTTTCCATTGCTAGATACATCCCATTAGTTTTGTGGCTAATACACAGAACTACTATTGTGTACTTGCTGTGTGTCAGGCAGTGATTTAACAGCTTTACGTATTTAACCCAATCATTCAACAACTCTGTGAGGGAAGTACAATAAAATTTTATGCCAATGTGCCTGGAAGTGAGGTGAATTTGGAAATAACACAATTAGTGCCTGTCTTCAGAGGGCACTAGAGAAGTGAGTCCTCTGGTCTCCACTATTGGCCTGGCTGAGTTTCTCAGATGTAAGCTGTCAAAAGGAGTTCTAGCTAACCTGGAAATTCTTGGGTTCACTGCCTCTTGGCTTCAAGTTTCAGCCAGATATAGGGCCTAGGATGGTTCACATGGATGTTGCTGCTGGAGCGGACAACTGCCACCAGCTGGTACATGCTGTAATACCCTATGCCTAGATCTCTCGGCTGTCTAGTGTGCCTTGATCATTTTATTAGTTCCCATCTCTTCCATATCAACCAACATTTCATGTGACTAACTAAGTAAAACAGACCTTCTGAAGATGAACAATAGACTATTTAATGGGATTGAATGTTAATTTAAAAGAAAATTGTAATCCCAAAGTAGGAGATTGTAACACTTAAGAAATTTGACCCATTTAAAGTATATAATTAAGAAGTCTGTTTATGTAAACTTAGTTTTCACTTCTTTAGCCATAGTAGTTCTATATAGTGCCTTTCCATTCTGGCAAACTGCAGGAGCCTATTAATTTATGAGTGTTAGACCTAGTTTTCTTCCCCAGTGCACAGAATCTTGCATATAATAGGCTTTCATTATAAGTTGGTTGAATTGTTTTCAAGGTCTTACTAAAAGTATACCTGTTCCATAAGGTATTTCTCTTTCCATAAACCAAATCTTTGTGTATTCTTTGATACTGATTTTTTGCCTTTCTTTGTTTTTTAATTTTATTTTTTAATTTTAAATATATATTTATTTTGGGAGAGCGCAAGTGGGGAAAGAGCAGAGAGAGGGGGACAGAGGATCTGAAGCGGGCTCTGTGCTGACAGGCTGACATCAGCAAGCCCTATGTGGAGCTCCAACTCAAAAACCATGAGATGATGACCTGAGCCAAAGTCGGATGCTCAACCGACTGAACCACCCAGGTGCCCTGAGTTTTTAACTTTTTAAAGTAATCTGTATACCCAACATAAAGCTCAAACTCAGAACCCCAAGATCAAGAGGTACATGCTCCACTGAATGAGCCAGCCAGGTGCTCCTGACTTTTTTACTTTTTTTAAATTGTTATTTTGTATTGTTTCTTTACTTTGTTAGGTTATCAGAAGTAAATTGTCTTTTTTGCATGTTATTTTGTTGTATACATGTTAATCATTGACTTAGACGATTAATAGAGTGACAATAAGTTCTGGTTTGCCTGGGACAATCTTGGTTTGCATTTCTTGTTAGGGCTTAATTATTAATAATTTCCTCTTTTACTCTCAAGAGTAAGCCGAGAGTGTCTTGGTTTAGATAATAAATTACTTACCTGTACTCAAAAACTTTTAATTGTGATTTCACAAAATTTAACTGAAGGGGAAAAGACAAAGTTTAGATGAATTTTTTTTATCTTGTATAACATATTTTTTCATTTTAATTAAATGAGATGTTAAATTATAAGTCTGTTTCTTGAATATTGATTAATGGAATGTTGCTTTTTTTTTCTAGGTATTTTAACAGTAGTGATAACAATCTACAATATTGGGGATTGGATTATCCACCTCTTACAGCCTATCATAGTCTTTTATGTGCATATGTGTAAGTTTTTTGTCTTTAATGTAACTCTAAATGTTTATGCGCTTAACAGGTTTAGTAAGAAACTGTGTGATCTGGGTTTGTTGAGTAGAGGACAGATTGTTTGTACCTACTTTTGTATTGTGGTTTGTAAAGCATTATACCTTTGCAGTCAGGTTGTAAGTTAACTATCAAAGTTTGAACATTTCCATAATTTCTTTGGAGGATAGGCTAGAAAGAAATGTAAAAATCTACCTTTGTTTTGAAGCACAGATACTAGTAATTACTCATGGACTACTGACAAATACATCTAATATGGTTAGTTGTGTATGCTTTTTTTTATGGAATGGTCCACAGTGAATGAAAAAGATAGAGGTCCAAATGGTATTCTGACTAACATGTCAAGTTAGAAACTCTAATTACTATAGTGTCTCACTTAGGATTTAAGATCAAGGTTGGAATTCCTTCTCTTTTAAAGAAATAGAATGGTTTATAGAAGATTATGAAACTTCTCTTTGGTGGAGACTCATTTTTGCTCTTTTTTAAAAAAATGTTTATTTATTTTGAGAGATAGCATGAGTGGGGGAGGGGCAGAGAGAAAGGGAGAGAAAGAATCTCAAGTAGGCTCTGTGCTGTGTGGGGCTCGGTCTTATGAACCGTGAGATCATGACCTGAGCCGAAATCAAGAGTAAGATATTTGACTGAGCCACCCAGGCACCCCCAGTCTTGCTCTTTAATAGTATCCCATTTCAGACTTGAAGTGTGCTAGCAAAAATTTGAGGAACTTATTCATATTACTTTCCAAGCTCAAATCTTATTTGGTTTTTATTTTTCCTTTATTCATAGTTTGTGAAAATTAGCTTCCTGGATTAAAAATAAGTCCCTAAAGTTTATGATAATCAGATATACTTTGTAGTGCTCAGAGTAACATAATATGGTTGAAAATTTAATTTATCTTTAAAAATTATGTTTACTTTTATGCAATGATTTATAATTAGTAGCTATTGCTGATTGTTATGATAACTGAGAAGATTATAAACTATAAAACATAATCCTTTGGTCAATACTAGCATATTGTCCTTTATAAAGTATGTGTTTAATAAATGAAACATGACACATCAGATTGTTTTTATACTGAAAGAATTGTGAAGGTAGGGATTTTTGTGACATGTTACATGGTTTTGTTGGAAGGTGAGTGAGGTAGACCCTGTGTTACAGCTTAAGTCAGTTTCACATGATTAAATAAAAGAGTGAAGCGTAAGAGCAATGGGCACTTCTTGAAATAGATTCATATGTCTTCAGATGTTCTTATGGCTAAAAGAGATGAGTAATACTGTATGTGTATATATGCTTTGATTTTTCAGGGCAAAGTTTATAAATCCAGACTGGATTGCTCTCCATACATCACGTGGATATGAAAGTCAGGCACATAAGCTCTTTATGCGTACCACAGGTAAGAGAGCAAAGGAGTTGATTCTCAAAGCACATTTTGATTTTTAAAAAAATTGTGAATAAACTGATAGAAAATTCTATTACTCTTATTGACTTTTAATATTGTGTAACTGTATGTATACATATGTATAATACATAATCAAATGTATATGTAAGCTGAAAAACAAGAGAATAGGAATAATTTCGGGTGCTTTACATTTATTATTATCTCAATTCTTTCAATACCCAAATGAGCTAAATACTGTTACTATCTTTACTTTAATCTAAGGGGGTGGAAGCACAGTTGAGTGATGCTAATAGCTTACCTGAGGTCAGATAGCCATAAATTGAAGTTTTAGTTGTTTACTGCTGCATTAATATCTTTATTCCAAATTCCTTTCACCTTTTTTTTTTTTTAATGTTTATTTTTGAGAGAGAGAGAGGAAGAAAGAGAGTGAGAAGGGGAGGGGCAGAGAGAGAGAGAGAGAGAGGGAGAGAGAAAGAAAAACAGAGTCCCAAGCAGGCTCTGTGCTGTCAGCGCAGAGCCTGACACAGGGCTCAAACTCACAAGTCAGGAGATCATGACCTGAGCTGAAATCAAGAGTTGGACTGACGCTTAACCGACTGAGCCACCCAGATGCCCCTCACCTTTTTCTTAAAGTAAACCTTGTGGTTATATCTTATACATTGTATTGCTGTGCATTTTTGCTAAATTAAATAATCCATTCAACAGGTATATATTGAGCATGTATTATGTGCTCTTCTAAGAGCTTGAAAGTAGTAAGATTAGGTTTCTTTAAAAGCTTTACATGATTTAGACTTTAATGCTCTGTCTTGGCCTTTTCCTTCATTAGTCTGAATTTAGTTGGAGTTTGTTCTCTTCATCATTCATCCAGTCATGAAATCTGAGGCCCAAGAGATAATCTGTCTTGCCTGTCTTTCCCTCTGCCATACCATTTTCCTTTCCTCACAGAGCTTTAATCCTCTCTGAACTGCATACTCACTGGAGGATTATTTAGCTTCTGAACTAATACCTGTATCTGGGAACTCACAACCTTTAGAAACAGTCTGTTGTATTTTCAGAGGGCCCCAGTCACTCAACATTTCCTTTTTATGTTGAACCTCCACTTGTCACTTTAGGTTCTGTTTCCTTAGGCTACATAGAACAAGTCTGATCCTTTGTATACCTAACAGCCTACAGACATTTGAAGTCACCTCTTCTCCAGGTTAAATATTTTTAGATACGTTAGCTATTTCTTAGATGGCCAGCTTGTTGAATGTGATTATGGTTTGAGGCCTCTGGTTGTGCTCCTTTGAATATGTTCCATTTTGTCAGTGTCATCTTAAATGTGGCATCTGGAGCTGAAAATAGATTGCATGCTTCTAAAACTGACAGTTTACTGTCATTTACCTTATTCTGGACACTGTAGTTAGCCTGGAACAACAAAAAAAATAGTCTCGTTGGGTAGCTATGTTGTACTGTTGAAGAACTTAATGTATTTGTATTTCTTTGTTCTAAAAGAACTGAACATTCCAAATTATGAATTGGTTTTTTTTTTAACTGTGTTTTTCAGTTTCCTCCTTACCTGGGTCTGTCAAGCTCTTTATATGCATTAATTAGCAAAAGTTTATGTAGTTTTATAAATATTAACATTTAAAAAGGATTCTTACATGAATTGCATCATTTGAGGTATACTTCATACCAGAAAATTTGGAATATACAGATGCTGGCAAAAAAGTGTTGTTTTCCTTTGCTTTGAGTATCCTTAAGTCTAAGTCAGAGCAAAGAGGGAATGAATTTTGGATACATCTAATTGATTTAATGTGTGAATTTATTAGAGATAATTACAAGACTCTTAGAGTTGTAGCACCATAACAATTGAAATTAGGCACAGGTGAAGGGAACGGACAGGGTGTAAAGGCTTTGTCCAGAGTGGGTGAGAGCCTCCTGTTAACAGAATTTCCACTCAGGGTTAGAGTCGGGGGAGGATGGCTTTTCATATGTTATTGAAAATCCCAGCAGACCCATGTTTAAAATGATTTGGTTGCTTTTTCAGTGTTAATTGCTGACTTGCTGATTTATATACCAGCAGTAGTTTTATACTGTTGTTGTTTAAAAGAAATCTCAACTAAGAAAAAGGTAAGTTTTAAAGTTAACCTGACATTTCATCTCTGAAATGTTTTATTAGCTTCACTATTAAAGTATAGAGCTTACAGAAGCCATGCTTTGGGGAATAGGCTATTGTAGAACAGTGATTCTTTTGTCAGTTAAACTTACCTTAGACTAATAATTGCAATGTTCAACTGTAGTAATAAGATGCCTGGGATTTAGATGTTATGTACTGCTGGATTACATAGCATACCGAATTTATGGCTTTACTGATAAATCTGAATGGTTTGTGGGAAGGAAGGCATTTTGAAGAGTCGGTGTATATTGTCTTATTCCCACTTAACAGATATTCCTTCGGGTCATTTTATACAGGTTAATCATTAGATTGACTTCTTTGATTTGTATATCTACACGTGCTTTCTCTGACAAATACCTGTTAGTGATTTTTTTCCCTTATTACTGAGGTATCTTATGTCACCTCCATGAAAACCTCAGTGTTTGGAGAAATATTTTATAAAAATAATTTATAAAAATTTTGATAAATTACAAGGTGAGAGGGAACATTTGCTGTGTTGAATCAAACAGTAGTCTTACTCTGATTTGAGTCACATGACTTTTTAAAAAAATTTTTTTAATGTTTATTTATTTTGAGAGAAAGAGAGAGAGTGGAGGAGGGGCAGAAAGGAAAGAGAGAATCCCAAGTAGGCCTGGCACTGTCAGCATAGAGCCTGACATGGGGCTTGAACCCATGAAACTGTGAGATCGTGACCTGAGCTGAGATCAAGAGTTGGATGCTTAACTGACTGAGCCACCCAGATGCCCCTGAGTAACGTGACTTTCTTATTTCACAATGTTTTTCTTTACAGGTTGCTAATGCATTATGCATATTGCTGTATCCAGGCCTTATTCTTATCGACTATGGACATTTTCAGTATCCTTTACTAATTTAAAAATGAAGTCAGATGCGTATTTTGAGATCTAGGCTCAGGGTGTATAATGTTGTCATCCAGTAATGTCTTACTTGCTAGGGTAAGACATTTACCCTATTTAAACTTATTAAACTGTTTTTTTATTTAAACTGTTTATTTAACTTATTTAAACTGTTTTTCACAATAATATGATAGAATGTTTTCACCAAGCTTTTACTTTAAGAGTAAAGTACAGATTTATTGAAAGTAGAATTGCTTTTCTTATACCCTTTTGGCTTGGGAACAAAATGTTGGTCACTGATGAGCTCTTCTGGAGACCTGGAAAAAGAGTGCCAAGTATGCTTATGCTCTTCTAACTCTAAAGAGGTGTAACATATCTTCTATCTTTTGTAAATGTCATCTGACATTGACAGAAAGGAAATAGTCATCGAGTTTTTCGAGTTTTAAACCAAGATGTTTCTCTAACAGATAGCGGTAACTGGAAGCTTCAGAGAACTAAAACTGAATAATTAAAAGCTATGTGGATTTTATGTGTGTAATTTTTTGATATGTAAAGTAAGGAACATTCAAACATATCTTAGAGGAAAGTTGATAAAATTTGGACATGACCGTCCATTTTATCTTCTGATGTATTAACTATTACTGTCTGTCCCCATCTGTCCCACAGCAACATGATCGATTGATAGCTTTTCCTTTTGATGCCAGTCTGTTTTAGTTATAACAAAATTAATATGTGTATTTGTCAAAGGATTTACAAAAGATTAAATCAGAGTTTTTATTCTGTCCACTTTCCTAGTTGCCTTTTTTGTTTTTTTGCAATCTGGGATCATGGCCATCTGATAACTCTGATAATATCAGGAACGCTGAAATAAAGAAAAAAAAGAACAACAAAAAAAGTTGTTTACGAGATTTTAAGAACTGTATTTACTTTGAAATGTAACACTCTTACAGAAAAGTGCACAAAATGTAAATGTGTGTCTCAGTGCATTGACAAACGATTACCAGGAGTCAAAAAATAGAATGTTGCCAGGATCCAAAATCTGCACTTGTACAGCTCCTAAGTACTTCTCTCTCCTCCTTTCCCAAAGATAGCCACATACCAACTGATAACACTATAGTTTAGTTTTCCCTCTTTTCTGGACTTAATATAAAAGAGACAACACAACAGGTATTCCTTTGTGTTTTGTGTTTTTGGTTCAACATTTTGTGAGTTATTTTGTAGTTGTGTGTAGCTGTGGTTTGTTCACTTACATTGCTCTATGTTCTATTGAAAGAATACACATAATTTTGTTACTCATAGACATTTGGATTGTTTCCAGGTTTTGGCTATGATGATATGTTGCTACGAACAGTCTTATAAATGTCTCTTTGTACACATATAAATATATTTCTTATGAGAGAAATTGCAGAGTTATAGGGTATATTACATGTTTAATTTTAGATATTCCTGAGTGGTTTTTAAGCATGGTGTACCACTTAACATTCTTGTTAGAAATGATGTTAGTGTTCCAAATACTCATCTTCATCAGTAGTTGGCCATTTTCGTTTTAAACATCCTGATGAATTTGTATCTCCTCTGTGATTAACATCAAACTCTTGAAGCTTTTGGGATTATGTAATCTGGTGGGGACACATTTTTTAACTACTATGTATTTTATTTTCCTCATTTATTAAATGGGGATAATAATTACCCTTACTTTGTATACTTTTTTTTTAAGTTTGTTTGTTTATTTAAATAATCTCTACACCCAACATGGAGCTGGAACTCATGACCCTGATCTCATCAGGAGTTGCATGCTCTTCTGAGCCAGACAGGCACCACATTTTGTGTGCTTGTTTTGAGAATTAAATGGATTTTATTATTTATAGCATTTAAAACAGTACCTGGGAGATACTAAGCTCTATATGAGTATTTATTGCTATTATTATCTGTTGTTCTTGCTGCTGCTGTGGCTGCTTTTAACTATTTTTTACTTTTTTGGGCTCTGAAATGATTTGTTCAGGCATAGGTATTTGTGACAATTATTTTGAATACTCTATGTGTCATTTATTTTGAAGACTCATGTTCTTGAGTTCTGGGAAATTCTCGGGTTTGATGATTTTCTCACTTTACTCTTTCTTGAGCTTATTAGACAGATGTTAGAGCTTTCATCTCTGTGTTGAGCATCTCTTTGTCTTTTGTTTTATGGTATACAAGATTATCTTGACTTTATCTCTAACGCTTCTGTTAAGTTTCATTTGTTTTGTTAATCCTATCTTAAATATGAATTTATTCTTTTTTCTACGATTCCCTGAATTATGTCCATTCTTCTAGGGTGACTTTTTTTCCCCCTTTTCCTTCTGGTTCTTTCTCTTGTCATAGGTTTTTCTTAAATGTGTGTCTCATCCTAGTGTATCTGTGATTATTTAAGAGTATGACAGAAAAGAAAGCTGCATGTGAGTTCTCTGTATTTGGCCCACTATAAGGTAAGTGGGCAAGGGGCTGGCCAGTACACTTTGGGGTCCTTAAGTGTCAGAATGTGGAGGTTTGGCACTGTAATGTTAACTTCTACACTAGCTGCCCTAGTGTATTTAGTGTATATAGTTTATTACACTTCTTTGGAGAAATATTCCTTCTGTTCCCTGGGGGTAGGGGATGGGGTAGTGGTGGTAAATATTTGGTTGCCAGATAATCTCTACACAGGAGTAAGATGGGATTTGACTTCTCCATCTAGGCATTTTCACTTAATCCTCCTGTTTTCTTTTCAACATGTTACTCAAGCACCCTAACCTTCATGGTGTTTCCTGAGTGGTCTAGGGGCTTGCAGAGTAGATTGGCTTCTTGGTTGCTTGGGCCTCCTGTATGCATTTTCTAAGCTCTGGCTTCTTCCATTCTATTTGTTACTGCTTATGTGTCCTTTCTGTCTTCTAGAAGTGTGTTGAAATCTTTATCTGTTGTAACCCATCTTCCTATTCTTTTTTACAGCTGTGAATATTTAAAAATTCCCTATCATTTTAAGGGGGTCTTGGGAAGGAGAGGAGGGCAAACATGAGTGCGTAGCTACCATTTGAGCTGAAAAATCTAATTGTAATGTTGTTTTGCTATAATAAGGTTATTAGTTTCTGATCAACTTATAACTTACTATATTGATTCATATTATAGAGGAGGTATAGTGATATCAGTATGTGTGTGTTTTACTTTGGAGCATTGTTTTCTTGTCTAGATTTTGGTATGTTATTATAGTAATAGTGTGAAATAGTCTAGCAGAAACAACGCTACGTGTTAACTACTTAGTGGTCTTTAAACCTGGAACAAATCTGTTGCTCTATTTAGCAGTCTGATTTAATATATTTGAGGCCATTATATACAATTTCAAATTAGTTTATGACTTCAATACTTTAAATTTCTGTTTAGAAATAGCTTTCATTGTATATATTGTTTTAAAATCACATAAGAAATATGTTCTATAAAATGCAAGATCTATTTGTTTTAATTATTGAGATAATTTCCTTGACACAGGAACATATATAATTCTGTGAGTCTTGGCTTTGCTTTGTGGGGTGTTCTTGGAGTATCTTGTGACTGGGACCTGCTAGGCTCGTTGGCATTTTGCTTAGCTATAAATTATAAACAGATGGAACTTTACCACTCTTTGCCATTTTTTTGCTTTTTACTCGGCAAGTGTTTTAAAAAAGGCCTGAAAGGAAAGGGGTGAGTGGCTTTTACACTACAGAATTTAAAAAATTACTTCAGAGAATTTATTTGGCATACTTAACCAGGGAGAAGGTGGTCTTTCATTTTGCCTTTAGGTGACTTCTTATTAATGTGTTGGCTCTGAAGTGAGTTGGAAGAGAGATTGTCATGTTCTGTATTATTTTAGATCTTCCAAACTAGAGAAATATTTTGATCTATGTAAATTTACTGGAGGTAATGTGGATTGGCTCTTGTTAGAGTATTGCTATAAGATTTCATCCATTTAGAGCATATTACATTTTATACTTACTAGAAATACATCCCAGTTTGACATTTTTTTTCATGGCTGATTGGAAAGGCATCTAAGTTAAATGTTAATTAAGATGGTGATAGTCTTTGTTAGAGAGGTGTACATCTTAATGATTGTGAATTGCTTAACTCTGATTTGACTAGACTGCCATATTAAACCTTTTTTAGTAGCATAGATTTATTATTGCTGTATATTTGTATTTATCATCTTTAGTGAGACTGAGACTGATTTCTTAGAATTATTAACCTTTCCTTGTCTACTGGTCACCTTTGTTTTTGTTCTAGGTTTGTATTGTTAATTAAGCTAGCTTGTACGGTTGTAGCTTCCTTCATTCTCTGCTGGCTGCCATTCTGTACAGAAAGGGAGCAAACACTGCAAGTTCTAAGAAGACTCTTCCCAGTTGATCGTGGATTGTTTGAGGTATATTTAAAAACTTTCTTCTTAGGGCACCTGGGTGGCTCAGCCGGTTGAGCTCAGTTGGTTGAACCCAACTCTTGATTTCGGCTCAGGTCATGATCTCAAGTTTCATGAGTTTGAACCCTATGTTGGGCTTGGTGCTATGCAGAGCCTGCTTGGGATTCTCTCTGCCCCTCCTCCGCTCTCTCTCAAAGTAAATAAACATTTAAACAAACAAAATAACGTCTTTCTCATTGGGGCACCTGGGTGGCTCAGTCAGTTGAGTGTCTGACTTCGGCTCAGGTCATGATCTTGTGGTTCGTAAGTTCGAACTCTGCATCGGTCTCTCTGCTGTCAGTGCAGAACCCACTTTGGATCTTCTGTCTCCCTCTCTGCCCCTCTATCACTCCCCCCAATAAATAAACATTAAAAAAAAAAACCCTAAATTTTCTTCTCACTCTTTTCTTGTTACACTACCTGTGCTGTGAGTCCTGGGGATTTCATGTAGAAGACACACAAGGAATGTAACTTCAGCTGCACTCCTTTCAGTCATTCCTTGCCAGTTATTTAATCCAGTATATAATCTAGCTCAGCTGTCAGTTTCTAGTACATTAAATGAATAGATAATATTTATGCCATCATGAAAGCCATAATTCAATTATACATTTTTATAATGAAATAGGATCCATAGTGAAAGACAGCATGAGAAGTTGTAGCTACAAAGTTAACAGCTTTGTAATTTTTTGGTTTATATTCTCTTTTTAGTCTTAGGAAATTATTTATTAAACTAATAATCATGTTTGCTTCAGCAAGATCTCATAATTCCTTATATAACCTTCATCCATAGTAATTTTTAATGAGAATCTTTCATTTCATTTCATTTAATGCTAGCTTAATCACTCTTGTTAAACTTTTATTACATGGATAATTTGATGATTTAGATTTAGTAATTAAATTAAACAAACCATTTTTCTGAAACAAAAAGGCCTTTTAATAAAGTTAGACAGAGACAACATATTTAGAGATAATTTGCTTTTGATAAACATTTCTTTTAAAAAGAATTAGAAAAGTAGATCTAATTTTTGAATATATAAATTGTTCTAGATTATCTTTTGGTGGATCTATAGGAGGATGGAACCAGCATTTTGAAAGAGATAAGAAAAGAGTTTTGTGTTGTGATGGAATAGGAATGTGTGACTTGTATGTTGATGGGGATACTGCTGCTACTGATATTGATAATCACAAATAATCACTATTATTGTCACCACTCTACTTACTAGGTGCCACATACTTCACATGTGGTTTTATTTGATTCTTACAATAGCTCTGACTGAGGTATCTATTGTATCCACTTTGTAGATTAGAAAACTGAGGTCAGATGGGGTGCCTGGGTGGCTCAGTTGGTTAAGCATCTGACTTTGGCTCAGGTCATGATCTCATGGCCCCTGAGTTTCAAGCCCCACGTCAGGCTCTATGCTGACAGCTCGGAGCCTGGAGCCTGTTTCAGATTCTGTGTCTCCCTCTCTCTCTGCCCCTCCCCTGCTCACGGTCTGTCTCTGTCTCTCTGTCTCTGTCTCTCTCTCTCAAAAATAAAGATTAAAAAAAAATTTTAGAAAACTCAGGTCAGAGATTCATGTAGCTTGTACATGGCAGAGCTGTGGTTTGAATTTTGAAAATTGTGTTCCTAACTTCTTTATATTTCCTCTAACCTTAAAGCCTATTTAAAGAAAAGTTTAATTCTCCATCTAAACTGCTTGGTTATTTGCCTTGTTTCTATTTCAGAAATAGTATTTATCATGATAATTATAAAAATGAGTATCATAATGTTTGATGGGGTTGCTGGTCACCTCCATTCACTTGTCCTCAAAATCTGAAGAGTATTTTCTTTGATCTGACAGAGGGAAGGAGGGTGGTACAGTTGTCAGTGATGGTTACTTTCTTGATGTTATGCTTACACAGCTGTGAGTTAAGCAGCTGTGTAGAGGATGGGTTTCACGGGCAGAGAGCTGTAGTTACAAATTTAATTTTGAAAGTGATCCTACCACAACTGCTAATGTCTTTAAATGCCTTGATTTATTAGCAATTAACTCTTGTCATTGTTAGTTGCTAGTAAGTTATACTTGAGATAATTTCAGGTATGTGATAAAGTGGGTCAAAAATGTATGTTTTATAAATTAGGAAAAAAATAAGATTTCCTAGAAAAATTTCCAAAGATGAATAAACTTCAGTATTTAGGGATCGTGTACTGTTGTTTAAAAAATAATGAACATTTCTTGGGAATGTCTAGATTATGATTGGCTAGTGATATAGGTCAGTTTGCATTGCAAAAAAAATGAAGAATTTTTGTGTGTATGTGTGTGTGTGTGTGTGTGTGTGTTCCATGGAGAGTTTAATCAACTTAGTTATAAAATTGTGAACAAGAGCTTCATGTCTCAAAAGTTTAGAGATTATGGGCTGTACCTCATAGAATTTAATATTTCTTTCAGTTATATCAGAATGTAAATTTTTTTTTAAATATGTATTTATTTTTGAGACAGGGAGAGACAGCATGAACGGGGGAGGGTCAGAGAGAGAGGGAGACACAGAATCCGAAACCATCTCCAGGCTCTGAGCTGTCAGCACAGAGCCTGACACGGGGCTCGAACTCACAGACCGTGAGATCATGACCTGAGCCGAAGTCGGATGCTTAACCAACTGAGCCACGCAGGCGCCCCTCAGAATGTAAAATTTAACAAATCTCTTTTCAGGATAAAGTAGCCAATATTTGGTGCAGCTTCAGTATCTTTCTGAAGATCAAGGATATTTTGCCACACCACTTCCAGATAATAATCAGGTAAGAGATAAAAAGTTTGTATATAATGTTATATAAGCTTCTCTCTAAAAGTGTTATGATAATAACTCATTTATCTGACATCATTAGGGAATGAGATGTTTTTCATTAGTGAATTTTCCACATAATATAAACCTATCACTCTACACAACAAAACTTTTATTTGCAATATTTAATGTGATAATCTTTCTGGATTGTTACCTACTTCCCTCCCCCTTAAACAAAGTCTACTAAATAGGATTAAACACTGTCTTGAGGAGTCATGATTTTCAGTGGTGTATATCAATCTGGGTTCAACCAGAGAAGAATCAGTAGGAGGTGTGTGGGTGCGTGTGAATTTATTACAAGGCTTTGGTTTATACAGTTGCGGGGTCTGACTGAAGAGCGTAGAAGTCCACAAGGCAGGCATTCGGGAAGGAGTATCTAAAGGGGAAGGAAAAGCAATTCAAATCCAGTTGCTCTTTGGAATCTGAGTTTAGGGAAGCCCCAAGCCCTCTTTTCTTTTTAATTTTTTAAAATTAGCATTAATTTAATCAACATTTTAAATTAACAGTAATTAACATTAATTAACATTAATAAAAAATGTTAATTTATTTATGTTTGAAAGAGAGCGCACAAGCAGGGGAGGGGCAGAGAGACAGAGGGAGGCTCCAGGCTCTGAGCTGTCAGTACAGAGCCTAGTGTGGGGCTTGAACCCACGAACCGTGAGATCATGGCCTGAGCTGAAGTCTGTTGTTTAACTGAGCCACCAAGTGCCCCCAGGCGTAAGCCCTCTTTTAAGTCTTCTAGGGGCACCTGGGTGGCTCGGTTGGTTAAAGCATCTGACTCTTGATTTTGGCTCAGTTTGTGATCTCACAGTTGTGAGATGAAGCCCCATGTGTGGAGTCTGCTTGGGATTCTTTCTCTCTCCTTCTCAAAATAAATAAACATTAAAAACACATTGGGGCGCCTGGGTGGCGCAGTCGGTTAGGCGTCCGACTTCAGCCAGGTCACGATCTCGCGGTCCGTGAGTTCGAGCCCCGCGTCAGGCTCTGGGCTGATGGCTCAGAGCCTGGAGCCTGTTTCCGATTCTGTGTCTCCCTCTCTCTCTGCCCCTCCCCCGTTCATGCTCTGTCTCTCTCTGTCCCAAAAATAAATAAACGTTGAAAAAAAAAAAAATTAAAAAAAAAACAAAAAACACAAGTGAAAGTCTTCCAACTGATTAAGCCAGGCCGTTCAAGAATCTTAATTTTGATTAAGTTAAAAATCAGCTGAATAGGAACTTTGATTACATCTGCAAAATCTCTTCCCAGCAACACCAAGATTAGTGTTTGAATAACTGGGAGAATGTGTATGTGTGCATGCTACAGAATGGGTGCTGCCTCCCTCTGTCCTCTAGTTGTTTTGAGAATATCCTGTGTAGCCCACTGTAGGAGGAAGCATACTAGAAAGAGAATTCAGGGAACTGTGGTTCAGCTAATCCGGGTTAACACTGCCACAAAGCCACCAATGGTGGGAAAATCAATTATTGTATTGTGTTGTAATACTTGTCTTCAGGGCTTGCAAAAGCTGTTTGCCATGGTACTTAATGGCTCCAGATGGCTCTACCTTTTGAATTCCTTTTCCTCCTTGCTCATCAGCCATTACTAGGAGAGGCTCTAGCAGTGGTCCACTCCCTTTCTAACTTGTTCTTTCTGATTTATCATGGGCTTGAAAATCAGGTAGTTAACTTTTGTGAGAAGGGGGCCAGAGAGATTCTCTTGCGAATAAATGTTATGATTGTTTGTATTATATATTGTCCCTTTTATACCTGGTTGTGTTTTCTTAATTTTGAGTGTTTGATAATTGACTTCTAGTTATCTGTTTTTTGATTCTTTTCTATAAATAACATAAGTATTGTAATGTTGTTTTCTGTATTATGTAATCATGTATATATTAAAGTGGCTAAATATTTCAGTGCATGGATTTTATTTAAATGTTATTTGGTTTTAAATTTAAATTTTAATAAATAAAAATAGGGGTGCCTGGATGGCTTAGTCGGTTGTGTCCAGCTTCAGCTCAGGTCATGATCTCGTGGTTGATGAGCTCGAGCCCCGCATCGGGCTCTGCTGACAGCTCAGAGCCTGGAGCCTGCTTCTGATTCTGTGTCTCTCTCCCTCTCTGCCCTGCCCCGACTCATGCTCAGTCTCTCTCTGTCTAAAAATAAAATACACATTAAAAATTTTTTTTAATTTTAATAAATAAAATATAACTTTAATTTTAAATCAACCTAAGTTGGTAAGTAATGTGATCCTTACATTAAAAAAATATTTCCTTGTTTTAGATACTGCTACCAAGAAAACAAATGTTTTATTTTTATTCGTTTTTTTAGCTTTTGTTTTACATTTTTGAGCCTGCTTCCTGCATGTGTAAAATTAACACTTCAGCCCTCTTCCAAAGGATTCAGATTTACTCTGGTAAGTTTCTTATTACTTTAAATACTTAATTCTTGCTGCAACTGATAATTATATTCTTGCTCTGACTGGACTGAGAAATAATACATTCATTTATTTGGTGAGCATGTATTGAGTGTCTGACATACTTAGGTGCTAGGCTGAATGAATAATCAGAATCTTTCAGTTTAACTCAACAATTATTTAACTTCTGCTTTGTATTAGTCAGTGAGGGAATACAAAGAAGAAAAGAGTGGTGACAGACATGTTTAAATAATTATGCTATAAAGCAGATGGTATTAAGGTCTATTACACGTTTAGCGTTGTAATAGTGTGGGAAAGGGAGATACTACTTCGGGGTCAGATTAAGAAAACTTTTTTTAAGTTTATTTATTTATTTTGAGTGAGTGAGAGAGAGAGAGAGAGAGAGAGAGAGAGAGAGAATATCCCAAGCAGGCTCTGTGCTGTCAGCTCAGAGCCCAATACGGGGCTTGCTCTCACAAACTGAGATCACGACCTGAGTCGAAACCAAGAGTTGGATGCTTAACTGACTGAGCCATTCACATGCCCCTGGGGGCAGATTTTAGACAGCTTCTTAGAATAAGTGGGATTGGAGCCAAATTTTGAAAGCTGGGCAAGATTTGAAATAGGAGGAGGTTATATAGCAGAAGAGAATGCAAGGCAGGAGGAAGAGCTTGCAGATACAGAGGCGGGAAAGGATAGGGGATGCTAATAATGGTTATTAAACAATGAAAGGTGTGTGTGTGTGTGTTGAGGTTAGGAGAGGATATAGTGAGAGATAAGAGTCAAAAAGGATCAAACTGGGTAAGACTTTGAATGTTGGATTCAAAAAGTTGGAGTTTGATTTGTGTGCCAAAGGAGCCAAAAGACATCTTTGAGGAGAGTGGACAGATATCTGTTTTAGGAAGATGACTTGTGTTAGTTTGAGGATGAATTGGTTATATTTCCTACAACTTAGGATGTCTCTGAATGGGTTCACAATATCCTCCTTGGCTGTATTTCTGTAGTGTTTAAAATTTTGTTCCTTTGTGCCTTGATCAATAAAATGACATTTTATTTATTTATTATTTTTTAAAGTTTATTTATTGATTTTGAGAGAGAGAGAGAGAGGGAGAGAGACAGCACGAGCAGGGGCGGGGCAGAGAGAGAGGGAGAGAGAAAGTCCCAAG
The DNA here is from genome assembly GCF_028749965.1 of Puma concolor. NCBI lineage: Eukaryota > Metazoa > Chordata > Mammalia > Carnivora > Felidae > Puma > Puma concolor. The sequence continues at coordinate 52,297,459 of NC_141674.1, forward strand.
CAGGTTCTGCACTGTCAGTGCAGAGCCTGTCACTGGACTCAGTCTCACCAACTGAGATCATGACCTGAGCCAAAGTCGGACACTTAACTGACTGAGCTACCCAGGCACCCCTATAAAATGACATTTTAAAAATATCTTTTTAAAATACCAAAAAAATTTAGTTTATGAAAACAAAAGTCTTAGTGGACTTCTAAGGAGACAACAATTTAGAAATTATGGTTTCAGTTTGGGGACTGCCACTTATTTACATTGCATTTTGAAAACAAGCCAGCACATAATGGTAAATACTGCAAAAGTATGTATGAGTACCACAGTGTGAAAAGGATGGTTTCATTTCCTCTTTGCTTTTTTATTACCGTTTCATTGACAGCTTCTCTTGTTTCATTCTGAGAGTGAACTCAGCATTGTAAGTCATCGACAGTTAATATTCTATAGGATTTTTAGAACAGAAGGAATCTGGTTAGTAATGCTCTGATGTCTTCAGTAGGCTTAACTTGAAATATTTGCAGGCTTACATGAGATTATGCTATTTTTCTAAGATATAACATACTAATAAAGGTAGATTTCACAGATAAGCAAATGAAATTTCAGAACTTAAGTAACCGTAGCAGTGTTAGAGGTAATTACTTTTAGGATTATAAGCCAGGAAAAACATTTTTTCCCGTATTTTCCTAATTTTTTCTTATTTTCCTAATTCCTATTTCCTAATTTTTCTTATTTTCCTATTTCTGTTTGCTATTTTTTTAAGTTTATTTATTTATTTTGAGAGAGAGAGGGAGGGAGGGAGAAAACATGATTGGGGGAGGGGGAGAGAGACAATCCACTTGGGATTCTGACAGGCTCTGCACTGTCAGCTCAGAGCCTGATGCGGGGCTCAAGCTCACGAACCATGAGATCATGACCTGAGCCTAAATCGAGAGTTGAATGCTTAACCGACTGATCTACCCAGGTGCCGCTGTTTGCTGTGTTTTAATACAAGCCACTATGTTTAAAAAACTAAAAAAGATTTATATTAATGACTTCTGTAATTTTATTTGTGTTGATGTTTTGAATTTTTACTGATTACTTCTGAGAACTTTGAAATCATGTCCCATTATAATTATTTTCAAGTGTATTCCTTTCAGTAAAGATTGAATTATTTCTCAACATAAGTCTGTAATTGAGGTAGTTGATAGTGTGAACACTAATATATCTATAGCAGCAAAGTGATTGTCTTTAATTTATTCAAGTAGTATTTTTCGAATGCCCTCTAATGTGCGAGGAGGTCCTTTTCTAGGTACTGGTGTGTAAGTGAATGGCAGGTAACCTCCCTGTTCTCTTAATTGGGGTTTTTCATGCTAGTGGCAGGAAAGGATAAGCAACAAAATAGATCTGTTAACCAGGAAATATCTGGGAGTGATTAGGATTATTAAGAAAATAGCATTAGGTGAAAAGAGTGCTGATGGATTTGGTTAGATTGAGGTAAGTGACATTTTGAGCCTAGAACTGAATGGCCAGAAGGAGCCATTCACAAGATCTGTGCTCTGACTTGATAAAATGTTTTTCTTTAAAGCATGAACACATTGGCATATTTGGCACATAGACAGGTATGAAATGGCTGGTATGGAGTGAGTGAGGGAGGCAGTAAGAAATAGGCTGGAACAGGAAGGCAGAACCCATATAGGAGTTTGGATTTCATTCTTAGTGTTCATGGGAAGCTACCTGAGGACCTTAAATAGGGAAATTTACATGATCTGGTGTGGTGGCTGAGTGCACAGTGGACTGTGGGAGGCAAGAGTGTAGTTACCAATTAGGAGGCTGTGGCAGGAGTCCAAGAGAAAGATGAGTGTGGCTTAGACCACTCCTCTGCCACCATCAGCAGAGGGCAGTGGAAAGAAGTAGGTAGATAATGTATTTAGAAGGTGGTGTAGATAGGATTTGCTCTGGGTTGGATTTGTGTAGATAGATGTCCAATATGCAGATCATAACCTTCTGAAAATAGATATAGATAATTTTGATTTAAAACCCCAAATAACAAATGATTACTTTATAAAATATTCAATATATTTTATTGAAATGTACATTTTAAAAACACTAAAATAGATTTGTCTTGCTGGTTTTAGATTTTGAACTTCTTGTCCTTCAATGCTTTTTAATTAATTAAATTAAATTAAATTTAATTAAATTTAATTTAATTTAATTGTTAGAGATTCCAAGGGAGGATGAAGGTACGATTGTTGTGTCTGAAGTATTTAGTAGTTTTGTTTATTCATAACTGAGTCTGAATGAACTTGTTTTTGATGGTTAAGTATAGCTGTATAATCATTGTTTTTTAATAAATATTTTACTAAATTTGAATAAAATTATGCATATTAGTGTTGTGTAGGTATTTTCTTTCTAGATAGAAGCTACATTAAGCTTTAAAATTTTACTTAAAATGACTTTATTTAGATTCATATTTAAACTGCTGTTATGATTGACAAGCTGTTATATCTCATTCTTCCCCCTTTTTCCTTAAAGGTTAGCTGTGCACTATCATTCTTTTTATTTTCTTTCCAAGTACATGAAAAGTCCATTCTCTTGGTATCATTGTAAGTAAAAATGTTTCAAGTATGTGTTTTATTTATTTATTATTATATGTTTATAATATATACATAAATTTGTTACCTACATATAATCACCTAAGTGACAAATGTTATGTAGTTGGATAAAATTATTCATAACATTGTATTTTTCCAGAATGATTTCTTACAATTTTACTTCTTTATAAAATATAATATTTTAAATTGAAAAGGCTTCATAGAATTATTACTGACACACTTATTTCTGTCTGTTTCTTCATATATATTTTTTATATGCTAATATAAATATGTCTTCTAAAGAGCTTTTCCTCAGATTGGAGGCTGTTTATCATCTTTGCCTTTTTCATTTCATTCATTTCCACATCTATTCAGTAGCTTTTGTTCTCTGTTCTTTCACCTCTTGAGGGGCTTTCATATGTTGGCTCCGTCCTGTTTCTTTTGTCAAAATCTTTGTTTAGACACAATTGGCCATTCTTAATCAGACTGCTTTGTTTTAAGAGCATTAAAATTTTTTCCTGGTCATCACAGTTCATCATAGATATTGGGTGACAGTGGAGGTATATTATCCCAACATTAAAATAGTGTTTACCCAGAACACATTGGAATACTTGAATCCTGCCCTAGATCAATCCCAGCCTGTGACTCTTCCATGCCTTATCCTGTGTTTGCTAGGTTCCTGTGGAAGAGCCATGGACAGAATAACCAACGACAAATGGAAAAAGTATTGCTTTTGTTAGGTGGAGCTTTGGACTAAGATCTCAGTGCAGAGCTTGCTCTGAGCTGGGCTGACCTATGTGGAAGGCTTCTTTGCTTGAAACAAAACTGTCTCACATCATTGCAGACTAGCAGGACAGCTTAGTGTCATCCTCCAAAGTCTAAACCTGAGTTAGTTCCTACCACTATTAAGTGAGGCTTGGCTGACCCTCCACAAATTCCTGGTGCCAGGTGATGGAACTATGGAAAGGTTTGCTTTTAAATTCCCCAGAATTTCTACCCCATACAAAGGCAGCCCATTCAGTGATCTATAATCTGACCATACATAGTAGCTCTTGGGCCCTGAATTTCTTTTTTTTTAAATTAAAAAAAAAATTTTTTTTTAACATTTATTTTTGAGAGAGAGAGAGGGACAGAGAGAGAGAGAGAGACAGACAGAGCATGAGTGGGGGAGGGGCAGAGAGAGAGGGAGACACAGAGTCCGAAGCAGGCTCCAGGCTCTGAGCTGTCAGCACAGAGCCTGATGCGGGGCTCGAACTCACAGACTGTGAGATCATGACCTGAGCTGAAGTCAGACGCTCAACCGACTAAGCCACCCAGGCGCCCCGGGCCCTGAATTGCTTGGAGTTCCTGCTCTACAGCTGTGCTTATGTCATTTATAACAGTGCATGGCTTTAATGTAATTTTGATAAAATATTTTAAAGTTAGCATTGAAAGTTTTTCTTGACCTGTTCCTAGCTAATCTATCGCTAAACAGATATATCATTCAATAAATGTTCAGTGAGTGCCTACTGGTTGTCAGGTACTGTTCTGCACACTTGGTATGTATCCATGAACAAAACAGACAAAAATTCCTACGTTCTTAGTTTTCATTCTCAAGGACAGACACTAATAAATAAAAATAAGAAATTAAACAGTGTGTGAGAAGGTAATAAAGGCCATGAGGGAGAAATAAAACAGGATAAGGGAAGTTGGGAGTATTGGAGGTGGGGTTACAGGAGAAGTACAGGTTGTAATCTCAATACAGATAGGTAGGCCTCATTGAGGAGATATTTGAGAGGACTGGAGATGATGAGGAAATTAGCTGTGTGGATATTTGGGATAATAACATTCTAGATGAAGAGAACAGCCTGTGTGAAGGTCCTAAGATGGGAGTATGCCTGGTATGTTTAGTGAACAACAGAATGGCCAATGTGGCCAGAATGGGGTGGTCAAGGTAGGGGGTAATAGAAGGTGAAGTTAAAGAGGTAACAGAGGTATAAATTCTATAGGGCCTTGTAGGCCACATTAGGAACTTTGGCTTTTATTCTAAAGGAAGTGGGGAGCCTTGGAAAGGTGTTGGGGAATAAGCATGATCTGACTTGATGTTTTATTTATTTTTATTTTTAAAATATTTTTTAATGTTTATTTATTTTTGAAAGAGAGACAGAATGAGAGCAGGGGAGGGGCAGAGAGAGAGAGGGAGACACAGAGTCCGAAACAGGCTCCAGTCTCTGAGCTGTCAGCACAGAGCCTGATGCGGGGCTCGAACTCACACATCGCGAGATCTTCACCTGAGCCGAAATGAGATGCTTAACTGACTGAGCCATCCAGGCACCCCTGACTTGATGTTTTAAAAGGATCCACTCTACTTGTCAAATTATACACATTAAATATGTGCGATTCTTTGTGTATCAATTATACCTCAATGAAGTTTAAAAAAAAAAAAAAGCATTCTGGCTACAGGTCGTGAATAGATTGTATGGAGCAAGAAAACACAGAAACCACTTAGAAGGCTGTTACCATAATCCAGGTGAGAGGTGGTGGTGATTGGGATCAAGGTAGTTATAGTGGAAGAAGTGAGAAGTGGTCATTGTGGATATATAAATAGAGCCAGAAGGGTTTCTGATGATTTGTATGTAGTATGTGACAGAAAAAGAAAAATGAAAGGTGTGTCAATGGGTTTTGGCTTGGAACTAGGAGGATAGAATAGTGATTGACTGAAGTCGGGAAGAATGCCATTGAAACAGGATTAGGCTAGGTGTACACCTGGTGAGACCAAGTTCAGTGTTGGACAGATCTTTGGATATTGAAGCAGAGATATTGGGTTAGCATTTAGATTTAAGTCTAGGTTGGATATATGAGAGGGGTTTGAGCTAAAGATAGAAATTTAGTAGTTTGTCAGTAGAGAGGACAAAGTCATGAGACTGGATGACATAATCAAAGGAGCGAGTATATATAGAGACAAGAACCAGGGACTGAGTCCTGGGCCACACAATGTTAAGAGGTCTTAGGAGAAGAGGCAAATAGGAATGGTTAGTGATGTAGGATGAAAAACCACAAGGTTGATATCCTGGAAGCTGACTAAAGAAAATATTTAAGGTCATGGGTCACCTATCTTACACCATTGGCAAAAATTAACTTGAAATGGAGTAGAGACTTAAATGTGGGGTGCCTGGATGGCTCAGTCGGTTGAGCATCTGACTCTTGATTTAGGCTCAGGTCATGATTCTAGGATCATGGGATAGAGCCCTGTGTTGGGCTCCATGCTGAGTGTAGTGTCTGCTTAAGATTCTCTCTCCCTCTGCCCCCTGCCCCCAATAATAAAAAAAGACTTAAATGCAAGACCTGAAACCATAAAACTCCTAAAAGAAAACATAGGGAAAAAGCTCCTTGACATTGGTCTTGGCATGATCTTTTGGATATGACACCAAAAACACAAAGAACAAAGGCAAAAATAAATAAGCGGGATGACATCAAAGAAGCTTCTGTATAACAAAGGAAATGAGTAACAAAATGAAAAGGCAGTCTGTGGAATGGGAGAAAATACTTGCAAACCATATACCTGATCAGGAATTAACACCCAAAATATATAAGGAATTCATACAACTCATTAGTAAAAAAAAAACAATTTTATTGAAAATGTTCAAAGGACCTTAATAGATACTTTCCCAAAGAAGATATACAACAGGTACATGAAAAGGTGTTCAGCATCACTAATCATCTGGAAAATGCAAATCAAAACCATAATGAGATATCACTTCACACATGTTAGAATGGTTCTTATCAAACAGACAAGAGAGAACAAGTGCTGGTAAGGATGTGGAGGAAAGGGAACTCTACATTCTTGTTGGGAATGTAAATTGGTATAGCCACCATGGAAAACACTGTAGAAGTCCCTCAAAAAATTAAAATATTACTATATATTTTGTATATTTCAAATAATTTGAATCATACAATATGTGGCTTTTTGTGCCTGATTTCTTTTATGTAAGATTTTCAAGGTTAATCCATGTTGTAGCAGGTATCAATACTCATTTTTATGCCTGAATAATACTGCATCGTATGGATTTACTACATTTTGTTCATCCATGCATCAATTGGTGAACGTTTGAGTTTTCACCTTTTGGTTATTGTGAGTAGTGCCACTATGAACATTCCTGCATATTCGTTTGAACATTTGTTTTCAGTACTCTTTTTTTTTTCAAGTTTATTTGTTTTGGCAGAGAGAGAGAGAGAGCATATGCACACAAGGAGGGGTGGGGCAGAGAGAGGGGGAGAGAGAATCCCAAGTAAGCTCTTTGTTGTCAGCACAGAGAGCCTGATGCAGGGCTCAGTCCCAGGAACCATGAGATCATGACCTGAGTGGAAATCAAGAGTTAGATGCTTAACTGACTGACCCACCCAGGTGCCCCAGTACTCTTGAGTCTATACCCAGGAGTGAGATTTCTGGGTCATATAGTAATTCTATATTCAACTGACGGAGGAACCATGAAACTTCCACAACAGCTATACCATTTTGCATTCCTACCAGTAATGTAATGTATGAGGTTTCCAGTTTCTCTACATCCTTTCCAGCTCTTGTTATTTTCCTTTTTTTCCCCATCCTAGTTGTATGAAGTGGTATTTCATTGTGGTTCTGATTTGCATTTCCCTAATAACTAGTGCTTTTGAGCATTTTTTTAAAGTTTTAAAATCTTTTAAAAGTTTTCTATTTTGATGAAGTTCAATTTATTATTTCTTTTGTTGCTTAGGCTTTGGTGTCAAATCTAACAAACTATTGCCAAATCCAACATAATAAAGACTTAGTCTCATGTTATTTCTAAGAATTTTATGAATTTAGATCTTATATTTAGGTTTTTTATCCATTTTGAATTAATTTTTGTATATGGTATGAGATGGGTTCTTTAGGTGAGTTTTGCTGAAAAGGGGAAAAAAAATAAGAGCAACAGCTGTTAGAGAAAGTAGAGTCAAATGAGGTTTTTTTTTTTTAACATTTATTTTTGTGAGAGAGACAGAGTGAGTGGGGGAGGGGCAGAGAGAGGGAGGGAGAGAGAGAATCCCAAGTAGGCGCTGCACTGTCAGCACAAAGCCCAATTCAGGGCTCAAACCCACAAACTGTGAGATCATGACCTGATCTCACAAGAGTCAGATGCTCGACTGACTGAGCCACCCAGGTACCCGTTTGTTTTAAGATAGGAGAAATCATGGTGTGGGAATGGTCAGTAGAGAGGGAACATTGATGATAGAGGAGGGAGGTAGGAGTTGTTGGAGCAAATTCCTTGGAAAGGGAGGTGGGATAGGACCCAGAGCACAAATGGAACTGGCATTGGACAGATGCATGAGTTTTCATTTTAATAAATAGAGGGAATAGGGTAGATAGGTACAGATGCTGGGGAGAGAGTAGATGTGATGGTGGCATCTGTGAAAGTTCTTTTAATTGCTTCAGTTTTCTCAGTGAAGTGGAAGGCAAGGCCATTGGGCAAGAATGTGTTGGAGCTTTGGGGATTATGAGGAGAGAGAAGGTGTGAATTATTCTAAGGAGACACAGAATGTGAACAGACTAGAGAAATACGTAGTAGGTGTTGGACACACTCGAATATCATGATCATATATTTAAAGTGAAAATAGTGTGGGTAAATGTTTTTCTCAAGAGCAGTTCCTCACTATGGTTGGAATAAGTACAAGTGGAGAGTTGGGCCTTTCCAGGTTTATGGTTTTGTCTAGTGAGGATAATGGGCTTGCTCGGAGCTTACGAGTGAATGCAGGGCGGTATTATAATGATTGACCTTAGAATTTAAACTGCTTGGTTAAGAAGGGGGAAAGACTTCAAAGGAGTGAGGCAAAGTGAAAAGGTGGTAGGAATAATGGATTGAAAGTCTTGATGGGATAAAAGATTGTTTGGAGTTTGGAGTGCTGAAAATGTAGGAGATAGTGGTCAGGATGCAGTTGATGGGTTGTGATTATGGAGGGGTTGCAGTCCTGAGTATGACCCTAAGGTGTAGGGATAAAGATGTGATCACCAGAAGAGAGGAGCTCCAGCAAATGAGAAGTCAGCATGTTGGAAGATCACTTATGTCTATGTAAAAATTGCCAGGAATTAAGATGAGTAGGGTTGTAGAGAGTGACAGTGAGGAGTTGAAATGATTGAGTAATGAGGGAAGTGACCTTGTGGTTGGTGGATGGTAACAAAGATGAGGACTAATAGAGATGAAGCCTGATGACATGAGATTCAAAGGTAGAGATTGGTTGGGCGGAGAGAGGGAGAACTGGTGTGGAAGAAGTGATAAAGACCAAGGATGCTATCTCCCTCTGGGTCCATTTGTTTGAAGGCTGTGGAAACAACAAAACAGGCACAGTTGAGAGGGCAGAGGGACAGCATTTTCCTCAGCGGGAGGGAGCCAAGGTTTGTTTTGAACAAGGTGATAAAGGGAAAGATTCAAAGAGGTTGAGGATGCAGAGGATTTTGGTACTTGATTATAAATATTAAGTACCTTGAGGTCAAGGGCTGAGTTATATTCCTCTTTGTATTCCTTTCAGAGTAGTGCTTATACATAATAAGTTTTCCACAAATGCTTATATTCAGTAAATGAATATTGAATGAATAAATGGGAGTTTTGACCCAGAAAGAGAAATAATGTTTATTGAGCACCTACTATGTGTATATTTTTAACATAAATACATTCTGATTTAAAAAGCATCAAGCAGTGAAACTGAAAGTCCTCTAGTATTTTCTTTTAGTGCAGTAGTTTTCAATTGGTTTGTAACCCTACACTTTACATCTCATATGCTAGTTGATATGGGGGAAAGTCATCCTTCTAAAAAGGAGAATGCTCAAAGCTTCTAAAATAAGGAGACCCAAAACAACTATAACAACAAGTATTGTACACAAGTAATGTATCACAATCACTAGTAAACGTTAGAAACACAGAAATAATCATGTTAAAAAATTAGGTAATACTTGTAAAAGAGTTCTTTCAACTACTTAACAATACAAGTATTATTATTTCCATTTATACATTAGAAAAAAAGGCTAAATTAAGTTCAAAGTCATACAGTAATAATTGGCAGAGATGGGACTAAGACTCAGGTCCTCTTCTACTTGAACATTGCCACAGTAGAATCCAGAAGGTAATGAGACCAGGGTGGGTGGTAAGGTCACAGAGTTGGGACCCATAATCCTAAACACTATAATAAAGTTCCTTTTATTGGCATTATGCTTCCTCTTCCTATACTATTGTTCTTTTCCTGTAGCTGCTTCTTACTTTTTTCCCCTCTTTTCTTTTATTCTACCATTATCAGCTTGTTTCCTCTTGTAAGTTTTATCTCTGTTGTTCTTGCTTCAGTGGCAGAAGATGATCTTGTCTGTTACAACTTTAATTTTTAACTTATATTAGTAATATGTATCATGGAGGATCATACAAAAGAAGTTTGGATACCACTATACTGGGAATGGATTTATTTCCCAAGTAGGATGAAACATGAAAAAACTCTATCTCTGAATGTTTGGATCTGTTTATCTGATCCTTCCTTTAAGCTGCTGTTTGTAGGCTAGAAAAAAAATGTTCCATTAATGGAATATTGAAAGAAGCAGTTTTTCAGTTATTATGAGGAGTAGATACCTTTTCTATGTTTAGACTCACTTAGTTTGGATTGATAGGTATTAAAAAAAATGAATCAGTGATCTATATGGAGACCTTACTGGCTGTTTTTTATTTGTTTGTTTGTTTGTTTAGCTACCCCAAAGATCAGACAGATAAAATGTATTTATATTTTTCACAAGAATTGGAATTCTGTCAGATTAAAATATTTTTTTTTCTTTATCATTTTAGACCAGTCTGCTTAGTTTTAAGTGAAATTCCTTTTATGTCTACCTGGTTTTTACTTGTGTCAACATTTAGGTAAGTCAAACCAATATTCATACAGTATTTTCAGTATACTTCTTATAAACTCATTTAAAGCTTTTTTCAGAGTGATGTGGTTTGAACTGGCAATTCTCTTTTGATGTTTTTTCTGTTTTTCCCTTACAGTATGCTACCTCTTCTACTGAAGGATGAACTCCTAATGCCCTTAGTTGTGACAACGATTGCATTTTTTATAGCTTGTGCAACTTCCTTTTCAATATTTGAAAAGACTTCTGAAGAAGAACTTCAGTTGAAATCCTTTTCCCTTTCTGTTAGGAAATATCTTCCATGTTTTACATTTCTTTCCAGAATTATACAATATTTGGTAAGTTGTTCAGATTTTAAAGAATGGTACTTAGCATGGCACTATTTAAAAAAAAATGTAATACCTTTTTTCTTTTATAGCTTTTTTGAGATATAACTCACATATTCACCTATAAAGTCCACCCATTTAAAGTATGCAATTCACTGGTTTTACGTATGTACGTAGAGTTGTACAACCATGACCATAACCTAATTTTACACTATCTCTATCACCCCAAAAACGAACCCTGTTCCCATTAGCAGCCATTTTCCATTCCACCCTAATCTCCAGCCTTGGACAGCCAGTAATCTACTTTCTGTACCTATATATTTGCCTATCTGGACATTTCATATTAAGTGGAATGTATTATTCTGCTAGGGCTGCCATAGCAAAATACCACAGACCAGGTGGCTGACGCAACAGAAATTTATTTTCTTACAGTTCTAGAGGCTAGAAGTCCAAAATCAAGGTGCCTCATCAAGGTTTCTGGTGAGGTCTCTCTTTCTGGATTATAGGCAACCCTGCTGTGTCCTTATGTGGCTGCTTCTTTGTGTGGGTGTGTAGAGACTTTGGTGTTTCTTCCTCTTCTTTTTATTTATTATTTTTTAAAAATTTATTTAAAAAAATGTTTTTTCTCTTCCTCTTCTTATAAGGACACTGGTCCTGTCAAATTGGGGTCCCACCCTTATGACCTCATTTAGGCTTCCTAAAGTTTGTGATTCCAAATGTAGTCACATTGGGGTTGGGGCTGCAACATGAATTTTGCCGGGACATAGTTCAGTCCATAACATGGAATCATAAAAAATATAGTCTTTTGTGACTGGCTACTTTCACTTAGCATAACGTTTTTGAGGTTCATCTGTGTTGTAGCATGTATCAGTACTTCATTATTTTTTATTTCCATACTATATTTCATTTTAATAGATACAGCACATTTTGTTTATTCATCAGTTGATGGGCATTAGGTTGATCCCACTTTTTGGTTGTTGTGAATAATGCTGCTGTGAAGGTTTGTGTATAAATTTATCAGCATATTGTTTTCATTTCCCTTGAATGTACCCTTAGGAGTGGTAGTTCTGTGTTTACTATTTTGAGAAACTGTTGGCCAAAGTGCTACGTGATTTTACATTCCCACCAGCAATATATGCCGGTTCTAATTTCTCCATATTCATGATGGTACTTGTTACTGTCTTTTTTATTATAGCTGTCCTGGTGGGAGTGAAGTCTCAGGGAGGTTTTGATTTGTATTTTCCTAGTTACTAATTATGTTGAGCATCTTTTTATTTGCTTATTGGCCATTTGTATATCTTCTTTGAAGAAATGCTTATTCAAATACTTTGCCCATTTTTAATTGGGTTGCCTTTTTATTTTTGAGTTGTAAGAGTTCTTTATACATTCTTGATACAGGTCCCTTACTAGATATGACTTGCAAATATTTTTTTCATAATCTGTAGGTTCCTCCTTCACTTGTTAATGGTATTGTTTCCAGCATGAAAGTTTTTTTGATTTTTATGAAGTCCAGTATGTCTATTTCTTTGTTTTTTGTTGTTGTTATATTTTGTTTTTTTTTTTTAAAGTAAGCTCTGTTTCCCTCCTGGGGTTTGAACTCACGACCCTGGGTTCAAGCGTTGCATGCTCTACTGACTGAGTCAGCCAGATGCCCTGTGCTTTTGATGTCTTATCTAAGAAACCATTGTGTAAAGGTCATGATTTACCCTTATGTTTTCTTTTGAGAGTTTTATTTTTATCTTGAGGGGGCACCTGGCTAGCTCAGTTGGAGGAGTGTGTAACTATTTTCATTTTTATTATTTTTTTTTTTACAAAAACAACTTCAGTTTATTCTTTAGTTCAAAACAAAACAAAACAAAACAAATCACTTGACAGGCTTAGCTCTCTAGGAGATCTTTATATGGCAAAGTACAGGTTTAAAAAAAATCCACAAAAGCCTGAAATTTTATCCTATGGCTATTGCAACTAGGTGTATTTAGAGGACCTTTATTTTGTTTAATAGCAATTATATTGAAGTTCAACACAAAATTCACCTTTTTAAGGTGTATAATTCAGTGTCTTTTAGTATTATGCACAGAGTTGTGTAATCATTATCACTATCTAGTATTAGGACATTTCATCACTCCAAAAATAAACCCTGTACCCATTAGCAGTTGCTTTCTGCCCCTTCTCCCCAACCCCTGACATACTACTTTTGTGTGTATGGATTTGCCTATTCTGGATATTTCATATAAATGGAATCATATGAAATGTGGTCTTTTGTGACTGGTTCCTTTCACTGGGCATGTTTTCAGGGTTCAACTATGTTGTAGCATGTATCAATACTTCATTACTTTTTATGGCTAAAAAATATTCAGTTATATGGATACACCACAATTTCTTTATCCATTCATCAGTTGATGGATATTTGGGCTCTTTCTACCTTTTGGTTACTATGACTAATAGCTGTGAACATCCATGTATAGGTTTTTGTGTGGTGATATGTCTTCAGATACCTTGAGGATATTCCTAGAAGTAGAATTGCTAGTTATCCTATGTTCAACATTTTGAGAAGCTGTCAGGCTGTCTTCCAAGGTTTGCATACCATTTTACAATCCCATCAGCAGTGTTATAAGGGTTCCAGTATCTCCACATCCTCACTGACACTTGTTACTGTCTTTTTATTTTAATCACCCTAATGCATTCAAGGTAGTATCTCCTTGTGGTTTTGATTTGCATTTTTCTTTTCTTTTTTTTACATTTACATCCAAATTATTTAGCATATAGTGCAACAGTGATTTCAGGAGTAGATTCCTTAATGCCCCTTACCCATTTAGCCCATCCCCCCTCCCACAACCCCTCCAGTAACCCTCTGTTTGGTCTCCATATTTAAGAGTCTCTTAACGCTTTTGTCCCCCTCCCTGTTTTTATATTATTTTTGTTTCCCTTCCCTTATGTTCATCTGTTTTGTCTCTTAAAGTCCTCATATGAGTGAAGTCATATGATATTTGTCTTTCTGTGACTAATTTCGCTTAGCATAATACCCTCCAGTTCCATCCACGTAGTTGCAAATGGCAAGATTTCATTCTTTTTGATTGCTGAGTAATACTCCATTTATATATATACCACATCTTCTTTATCCATTCATCCATCGATGGACATTTGGGCTTTTTCCATACTTTGGCTATTGTTGATAGTGCTGCTATAAACATTGGGGTGTACGTGTCCCTTCGAAACAGCACACCTGTATCCTTTGGATAATTACCTAGTAGTGCAATTGCTGGGTCATAGGGTAGTTCTAGTTTTCATTTTTTAAGGAACCTCCATACTGTTTTCCAGAGTGACTACACCAGCTTGCATTCCCAGAGGAGTAACTCTTGATCTCAGGGTCGTGAGTTTGAGCTCCACATTGGGTGTAGAGATTACTTAACAAAAAAATCTTAAAAGAAATGTTTTAATTTTAGGTCACTGATTCTCTTTGAGTTAATTTTCGTATATGTTGTAAGGTAGGAGTCCAACTTTATTCAGTTGTTCCAGCACCGATGAATTGTGTTGGTACCTTTGTTGAAAATCAACTGATCCATGGGGAGCCTGGGTGGCTCAGTCAGTTAAGTGGCTGACTTCAGCTCAGGTCATGATCTCGCAGTCTGTGAGTTCAAGCCCCACGTCGGGCTCTGTGCTGACAGCTCAGAGCCTGGAGCCTGCTTCTGATTCTGTGTCTCCCTCTCTCTCTGCCCCTTGCCTGTTTGCTCTCTGTCTCTTTCTCTCAAAAATAATAAACATTTAAAAAGTTTAAAAAATAATTAAAAAAAAAAAAAGAAAATCAACTGATCCTAAATATAAGGATCCTAAAAATCAATTGATCCTAAATCAATCCTATTCCACAGATACATATGTGTATCATTATGCCAATACTACACTGTCTTCATTACTATAGCTCTGTAGTTAGTTTTAAAATTCAGAACATGAGCCCTCCAACTTTGTTTTTTCTCATGATTGTTTTAGCTATTTTATGTTCCATATTATTTTTTGCATCAGCTTGTCAATTTCTCCAAAAGCCCAGCTGAGATTTTGATAAGGATTATTTTGATTCTGTATATCAATTTGTGGAATATTGCCATCTTAATAAGATTTAGTCTTCCAAATCCATGAACATAGTATACATTCCCATTAATTTAGAAAATCTGTAATTTTCTTCAACAGTGTACAGGTCTTATGTACTTATGTTAAATTTCTTTCTAAGTATTCTTTATGATGTTTTTCTAAATGGAATTGTTTTCTTAATTTTGTTTTTATAATGTTCATTACTACTGTATACAGATACACTTGACTTTAAAAAAAATTTTTTTTAACGTTTATTTATTTTTGAAAGAGAAAGAGTGCAAGCAGGGGGTGGGGGGGGGGGCGGGGGTGAGGGGCAGAGAGAGAGGGAGACACAGAATCCAAAGTAGGCTCCAGGCTCTAAGCTGTCAGTATGGAGTCCGACACAGGACTCGAACCCACAAACTACAAGATCGTGACCTGAGCCAAAATCAAGAGTTGTACACTTTAACCAACTGAGCCACCCAGGCGCCCCTGGTGTTCTGTTTTCTATTTCATTGATTTGATTCTAATTTTATTCTTTCTCATGCTGCCTTTGGTTTGGTTTACTCTTTATCTAGTTTCTTAAATTTCAAATTTAGGTGATTGATTTAAAAATTTTCTTCCATTTTTATAGAGGCATTCAAACCTGTAAATTCTACTATGTCACATTAAGCCAGCTTTCCATAAATTTCGACATTTGCTTTTCTGTTGAGTTAAAAATATAGTCCATTTCCATTGTGATTTCTTCTTTGGTTCATGAATTACTTAGAAACTTGTTCAGTTTCCAAATATTTGGGGATTTCCCAGATTTCTTCCTGTTTTTGTATTCTCATTTAATTCCAATGTGTTTATGGAGTGCCTGGGTGGCTCAGTTGGTCAACTGACTTTGGCTCAGGTCATGATCTCACGGTTCGTGAGTTCAAGCCCCGCATTGGGCTCCATGCTGACAGGTCAGAGCCTAGAGCCTGCTTCGGATTCTGTGTCACCCTGTTTCTTTGCCCCTCCCCTGCTCTCACTCTGTCTCTCAAAAATAAGCAAACATTAAAAAATTTTTAAAAATTTCAATGTATTTAGAGAACATACTTGTATTATCTCAGTGTTTTCAAATGTATCAACTGTGTTTTATGTTGGTTTTTCCTGTTTTTGAGGGGTATTTTTGCTAGAAATGGAATTGTCTTTTTCTTTCAGCAATTTGAATGTCATCCATCTTACTGCCTTGTGGCCTCAATGTTTTCTGATGAGAAGTCAGCTGTTAATCTTACTAAGGATAGCTTGTATGCATATTTTTAGATGCTTATTATATGTCCATTTGAATATGAGTCTGGAGTTTAGGGGAGAGAGGTCCAGGCTGGATGAGCTCACAAAGGTGTGAGTACAGAAGACGACTAAGTACTGAGTCTTGGGATACTACAGTACATAGAGGTAGGGGACATAAGGAGCCATCAGAGTTGTCTGAGAAGGATTAACTGGTGGAGGATTAACAGTAGGAGAGTATGGTGTTATGGAAGTCAAGTGAAGGAAGTATGTCAGGGAGATGGGAGTAATGTGCTATTTCAGATGCTGTTGAGAGATCAAATAAGGTGATAAGAAATAACCAGTGGAAGTCATTATGGATCTTTGATCAGGGCAGTTTCATTGGAGCAACTGAGGTGAAAGTCTAATTGGTGTGGATTTACTAATGAAATGGGAGGAGAATTGGATGCATTAAGTTATAGGCAACTCCTTTGGGAAACTTTGCTGTAAATAGGAGCAAATGGGGTAATAGCTAGAGTTTGTTTAAAATGGAAGGAATTTTAGCATGTCCCCTAACACTGATTCTTCAACCAGCCCTGTATTTCTTAAGTTTGAAACTTTAAATTTGATTATTTCAATTCAGAAGTTAGAAATTTTCACTTTACACTAAGATTGACTCAGGGGATTTTCCCTTTGGAGGGTATTTGTAGCCGTTTATACCTGTCTGAGTCTTTTTTGGTTACTATCCCTAAGCTTGCATCTGGAATGAGCACTGCATACTCTATTCAGGTCGTTAAATCCTGCCATTAAAACATCTTCTAGGGTTCCATTTTTGTACCACCTTCTTCATGAAAGTCACCAGCAATGGTTTCTCACTTCTTGCTTAGAAAGCAAGTAAATGTGGAAATATAGAACATTTACTTAAGCAGCTTCTGTGTCAAGAAAACTGCTACACAATTACAATAAATGCAGTATTTTTACTACTCATTTTGGCCTTTAATAAAATGTGACCTTGTGATTTTAACTAGTTCATGCATTTCCCTAATTAAATTGAAAACTCTTTGAGGCCAGAAGATTACATTTTCTTTCATATGCCCCACCATGATTTACTACAGCATTAGCTCATTGAATGTTGCATGAACATGAAATATTACTATTTGCCATGGAAGAGTTTTTTATAGATGGGTTCTTAGATTAGCTTAGAACTTTATATTTTATAAGGACTCAGGGCCCTGGAGTGTAGCCTGAATTTAACCCTGACTAGCAGTATTGTCTGTTCCAGGTAACTTTTAAGTACTTGGGTGGTATTAAGTATGACAGGAATTCTCAGGCTTTGGCTACACATGGGAATCACTTGGAAGCCTTTAAATCCTGAGGCCTACCCTAGAAACTGATTGGTCTGAAGCATGGCCTGGTCATAGAGATTTTTAACCCTCCACTGATGATTCTAACATGCAGCCTAGGAGGAAGAAATCCACCATTAGAAGAGATTGGAGTCCCACCCTTTACCTTCAGTTCTGCTCACTTACAGCTGTAAGTAAATGTTACCAGTACATTTAATCTTTTATATTATTCAGTAATTTGTTTTTTCCCTCCTTGTAGTTTCTTATCTCAGTCATCACTATGGTACTTCTGACACTGATAACTGTCACACTGGATCCTCCTCAGAAATTACCGGACTTATTTTCTGTATTGGTTTGTTTTGTATCCTGCTTACATTTCCTGTTCTTCTTAGTCTACTTTAACATTATAATCATGTGGGATTCCAAAAGTGGAAGAAACCAGAAGAAAATCAACTAGGTACATCTGCAAACACGTGAAAATATTAACAGTGCTTAAACGGTTTTTGAACTTTTTGCTGTGAATAAATAAAATTATCATTTTGAGGATCATGGAATTACAGGGAAAAGATGGTGAAAAGTCATTGTTGTCTATACAAAGTAAATTTATATGGGATCCAAGCCCAGTGGAGGCTTTTATTTTCTAACTATTGAGTGGCCAAGACATACTGTAGTTTTATAATATTCAGTTATCCAAGTGGGAAAATAAGAGAAAATGCCCTTAATCCCAGTATTTACTCAGGAAATATACAATTTGTTGTCTTAAAGAAAATCTGCAAATCCAGTGAACTCACTGGGAGAATTTAACCCTTCTTTTTAAAGGAAATTACTAATTTTGGTATTTAAATTTCATTTTCCTTCCTTGGAATACAAGTAATGTGTATTTCATTCTTTAGAAATCTATCTCAGGGTTTAAATTTGTGACAATCTTTTAAATTACTGTGAGAAGGCAATTTAAACTGCTTGAAGTTTGAACATGCCTCATTACATGGTACAAATTTGAATTTCTTTTTAACAGGCAGAGAGGTTAAACCATGTTCTTATTTTTTCCAAAATGCCGATTTACTTAAATGCAATTTAACAGTGAATTTTCTTGAATTTAAATCTAAGTGGTTTGAGTGATGTCTTTTTAATTACTCATGATCACTAGTTCTAAACTTCCAGGATCATTCTGTTTAAGTTAAATGGTCTTATGCAGGATTTCATCCTTCTGATCTTTTTATTGTTGTTGTTGTGACATGGTTCAGGATAACCACTTCCATAGCATTGATTCATATCATGTTTCATATTGACTTGGCTCTGTTAATAATGTATCATTCTATATTAGGAGAAGCTCATCTTTACTGTCATATTCAATTGGTAAAAATGTATCATATCGATGTTATAGTTTCTTATGTAAAGATGTGTTGTCTAGATGTGTTGTCTTTACTCTCTGTGATAAGAATAAAACAATTATTTTCACATCAACGTGTGTTTTTAATGAATATATTTCTTTTATAAGATAGCCATTAAAGTATCTTGACTGGTGATACATTTTAAAACAATGAACACATATACACAAAGAAAATTTGGTTCTAGACATGGACAGCCACAGGCTGATACAAGAAGGTATGTACTTCTAAGTCTGATAAAGGAAGTAAATACATTTAGACAAAGCAAAAATCAGGAAGTATTTCTTTTTCGAAGCAAATGTGCATAAAGACTCAAAGGGCAGGTCAGCACAGAAAAGCAGCCTTGAATCACTGCCGAATCAGCAGGAACACTGCTGTCCATGGTCACCATCTGTAATCACTGTGCCCAAATGTCAGCATCTTGGCTGGCTGGTGTAGTCCTATTTTTTTATTTTTTATTTTTTGGAATAGCATACATAGATTTAACACAGGATGTTGATTTAAATCGCTGATGAGGAAGTTCTAACTTCTAAATAACTGGAACAGAGAAACATTATTTGAAAATGTAAATATTAATAGAATATGTACATATTCAAAGGATGTTATGGGCAAAGTCTTTAAATATACATTTTCCAGATTTAACCTAATCATATTGAGTTAACATTGTAGCTTTTATGGAGACTTGTAGCAATTATAAGTCAAGTATGTCTTAACTATCTGTTAGAAACCAATTTAAGAGTCCACTCTGAACTTGGATTAGGTTCCAAAATACCAAAAATGGGGGCACCTGGATGGCTCGGTTGGTTAAACGTCTGACTTCTAATGGTCATGGGTTCAAGCCCTGTGTTGGGCTCTGTGCTGACAGCTCAGAGCCTGGAGCTGCTTCAGATTCTGTGTCTTCCTCTCTGTGCCACTCCCCTGCTTTGTCTTCTCTCTCTCAAAAATAAACATTAAAAAATTAAAAAACAAAAACAAAATACCAAAAATGTCCAGTGATGAATTAAAAACACAGAAATAGGCATTTCTAAAGTATTTCAGTGACAGGATTACTGGGATATCTAAATATAGATAGGTAATGCAAAAATATTAAAGATTTCTCACTTCACTAATCTACCTGTCAAAAAAAATGAACACTTCTAAGTTATTTTCAAGTTCATTTTAGAGGGAAGGGCCCTTTCTGAGAAATGCAGTTTTCTCTGTTGCCAATAAACTTAGGTTTGCTTCTTAAAATGAAAAGAACAGGGTGTATGTTCATGTATCAAATATGAAGCATACAGAAGCCATTTTCCTTTGAGGCCTTAAGGAGGGGAGAAAAATCCCAGATGTAGCATTCTGTCCAAATGATAAACCACAACTAAGTGAGTGAAACATTTACAAAAGTCAGGGCAGCCAAAGGAGCCTCTCTGTTCAATAGAAAGAGTAAAAGATGGATAGGATGTAACTAAATAATGGCTGGAGTAACACAGGGGTTTCAAGTCTCAATTGCTCTCTCTTCTGTTATGTTCATTGGAAGATCAGGGCCAAGTGTATCCCCCGCCTTCCTCCATGCCGCACCCCCTCCCCCCCATATAAACATTAGTTTTGTGTGTGGATCTTTCTGCTTTGTCCTTCATGTGGCCTCCAAGGGTGATAAAGCGAGAGTCATCTGATCTACAATGAAGAGGACTGGGAAATGATTCTTAGCAGACCCAGCTGTTCTGAAAGGCAAAAGCTTAGTATATCGAGAGGTCAAATATACAGTAACTGATTTAATAGCATTAAGTACATACCTACATAACTTGCATTACATATGAAACCAAACTACTTCTTAACCCTTTAATTCCTGACTAATGTAAGTTTCTTTATATGCTTTGGCTTTACATCCTAAGGTTAGTTTTCAGTGCTAGAACACAAAAAGAATTATTCTTTTTGGTATATTTTCAGTAATATCCTATTACAAGGACTGTTATCACAAAGTGTTCTTAATATTTAGCAGATTATTTTAAAAGTCTTATTTAAATAGTACCAATAAAGTCATTAGTGAAGGCAATTAGGTTTAATAGTTAATTGGGTTACTATTTAGTATCTATGTCATTTAATAGTTCTTAAAACCCATTTTCATTTTAAGAAGTAAATCTGAAATTTCTCTAAATGGAAAATCAGTTATTTTCAAACAAGTTAAATTTTGTTTCAGATTTTCATACAGTATTTTTATTTCATGATACAGTAGTATCTTCCACAAATTTTATCAAGACTTAGGGCAAGTACCAAGGGAATAGCATTTTTTCCCCTGCAGAAGTGGTCAAAGAAAAATACAGAAGTTTTAAAAAACCGTGTTATCAAGTTATAACACATCCTGTGATACCCTCTTCCCCTTGTTTCGTGAGAGTACAGATGATTATAATACAAAATAACACCACAGAAAAATAGAAATTTAAAACAATGTTTCAAAATCATTTGGAAGGAATCAAAATGATTCCTGACCCATAAGAAAGGTCCTTTCAATTCAGTACAGTGTGTAGTTCAGTTTAAGAACAACTTCATATTTTAAAATGTACTGAAAAATGCATTCCACTATTCTATAAAAGGGATAAAAATTTTTAAACATTGAAATAGTTTTTCTGCACAAACATAGGAATAACTAGAATATAATAAAGACTCGTCCCCGAGACAGTGGCTATACAATAAACTTCTTGAAAATTCTATAAGTGTAAAAAATCTAATTAATACACATCTGGGGCTTTAAATGGGAAAGTGGTACCTAATTCCACTCACCATTAGATTTAATCTGAGCTTTAAAACATACAGTTTTACCAAAGGTGCCATTTTCATAAATGTTCTAAGTCTATCCACAAATGCTAAAAGTATACAGAAGTATATGTGATACAGAATTGAAGATCTTGTTCTACATGTTGGCTTACATTAAAGGGTCAAGAAGAAATGTATTATTTACATTGAGATTATCTACTGCTGTGTGTAGAAAGTTTAAATTAGCTGCAAGAAATTTTATCTAGACACACACCTGCCTAGTGCTATGATCTGGTATTTACTGGGCAGATTAATTACAAACATTTCTTCTGTTCCTTTAAATATGATCAGGCAGATGCAGAAGAAGTTGGTGTCCATAGTAAGTGCATTTCTTCTAAATGTCTGCAGGATATAAAAGATGATTGTTAAGAATTAGTTTTCAAATTAACATGCATCTCATACACTACTTAAGACACGATTTAAACACCCATTTACCATGTAATTTGGTACCTAGTTTAGATATTGGCAATCTCTCATTTGCTTATTTTTGAATCTTCTAAGCAACATTCACCTTCACAAATAATCGTCAGTATGATTACTCAGACATCACACTCTTCACTTTATGTGAAGATTTATCTGAGATACTTCTGAGAGATTTCTGAAACTCCTACATGATCTACTTGCTGAAAACACCAAAATCTACATGCCTTTTGTCTGTAAGCCTTAAGGGCCTTTCAGCAGGTGTTTCCTCCAACAGCTGCCCCCCAAAAAAAGAGACTGTATTTACTGACATTCCTATTCAGCGAGTGTCCCTCTGGGGACTCCTAGTGGTGGCAGAAGTTCTTGTCATTTGGCTTAGGACCTTTGTGTGAGAGGACGTCTTTGACAAGAGCAGCTATTGGCAAGTGATGACACATTTCCCATAGGGCATGTGGACCTTTGATTCCTGAAATACCCCATTCATGCTTACACTGGCAGCCATGAAGAAGTAATGCATGGTAGTCCCCTATATTTCCCTATTCATGGGAGTCCACATATATTCTTGTCCTAGAAGAAGGTAGGGTGCCAACTGAAAAACCAACTCTTGTCAACTTGAGTCTGGTCTGAATTCCTATAGAAGATTTTAAGCATTCTAGTATTGACTTAATATCCCTGTAGGTTATTGATACGTAGTTATCAGAACTAATGACAATACCATTCAGGAAAGGAAGACTATCATTAAATAGTTACTATGGGGGAGGTGCTAGTTAAGCTTATTCTGTACAATCTCATAAGGTAAATATTATCAGTCCCATTTTATAATTAAGATTTAGGGAAACCAAGTGCCTTACTTAAGGCCACAGAGCTAAGTAGGTAGCAGAGCTGGTGCGGGACATGTAATCCAAATCCTGTCCTCTGTTATAATGCCAGACCATGCAGAGAAGTTTCATCGATTGATCATGACTGCTAGAAGGGAGCATAGCATGTGTATTATCTCTACACTGCCATACTGGCTCTGGAGATGAATTATCTCAGAACACAAACGAAATACAAGTTAGACATAGTGATGCAGTTCATGAGCAGTATTTTGACAGAATTCATCCTTCGTATAACAACTATATTCTCTCTAAAATATATTTTGGATTGTTACTTCCCTAAACAATAATCTTCACTGGTCCACTTCTGCCTAATGAATAAAGTCTGAACTTATTAAGCCTAGTGATCATAACTGTCAATGATGTGGTTGAACCTACTGTTCAATCGTTCTGCTTTTCTGCCTTTTTGTTCATGTTGTTCTCTCTGCCTCGTATGTTTATACAGCCCATCAAAATTACCCATTTTTCAAATTCAAGCTTCTTAGTAAAGTACAAAGTTTCCATTACTAGGGTCTGGAAGGTCCTCTGTCAGACATAATGTAGAGTGAAATAACTAGAATTGATTTTCAAAGAATGAACTCTTAAATAACGACCTAATCACTCCATCCTGAGGTGATCTATGTCTGTTGTGTATTCCTATACTATTGCTTATTCTTCATTTGGTTCTTAGTTTATACTCCTTGGTCTGAAGAGGAAGGAACTGTCAATTATTCTGCTCTCTATACTCCATGGAGGAGTGACAAACTTGACTGGCCAAAGTCCAGAACATTGGTCTACATTTTGCCAGTAATATTATATGTCACTCTTTTTACACAACACTCTTTCCCATTACTGAGTTTCGCTTTCACTGTCTACTCTCAAGTCCAATGCATCTTTGGGCTTCCTAATTTCATGTTGTAAAGAGACCAGCCCATTTTATCTATCTCATCTGCAATCAAGCATAGGCAGGTCTATTTCAAAGTTCCGGCTTTCTCCTCAGGTTCAAGGTTTAGATTCACAGGGTTCAAGATTTAGACTCAGTGTGGGAGACAGGAGGTTCCATTTCTGCCTTAGGCACAATCTATATTAGTTACCCCAAGTTTCTGCCAGAGGATCTGCCATGTTGGAGGTTATCAATTCCTCCAACTAATTAAGTTGATACTTGGATCCTCATTGGACTCCTAGTCCCTTTTTGTACTTGCTATTGGTCAGAATCCTGGAAAGAAGAGGGGAGAGAGGTCTGAATTTGTACTGCTTATTATAGTTTGCCTTATATTATTATCATTTTATGTGTATAATATTAATCTTGTATCTTTAGCTTGACTACTAGGTTTTAAAAGGTTGGCATTATGCAAGTGCTTTGTTTATACTAAGCCATATACTTTTGTTCACCAAATGATTTATCCAATTGTTTCTAGATGAAGTATCCCAATATCTCCTGCAGTATCACCTATTACTATTTAACCCACACCATGCTTCCACCATCCCTTTGCTGGTCTTTGTACGTCTGTGACCCATAGGTTGCTGCCTCTCTTACTCACAGTATCTCTTATTCTAACATGATTTTATAAAGGCTTTGTTTGTTAAAAGCTATGGGAGTGAATCCGTATGGGTTATTTCCCCCAGTAAATAATAGAGGTCAGGAGGAATAATCACTGAAGTGTGAAAGGGCAGGAGCTGATGTGCAGACAGGGAAGCTGGCCACAACGGTATCAGGAGTACTGTGACTGTCAGAGGTTTCTAGGGCACAGGCCAAAATGAGAGAACATGGAAGAGAGACCTGAGGAAGCCTAATGTAAGGTGAGTTATAAGAAGGTTTTGAAATACGGGTAAGTTTTTGACAATGACGGGAAAAACGTATGTCAAGCAAAGGAGACAGGAACAAAGATAAGGGAATGAGAAAGATTCTCTCTGAGGAATGTGCCTGAAGAATGATACATAATCTGGACTGAGGCACAAGGACAAGGAAAGCTGTGGTCACATGAGGGAGAGTTCTGAATGTCAGTATAAATTTGATTTTACTGTGAATGTGGTAGAGTGATACCTTCTTAAGCATAATTTGTCCAGTAGCAGAACAGGCTGTAGGGGAAAGGGAGCAAGGGGCAGAGAGGCAGGTTACCATAGGGAGGATAATATGGATGAAAGGTAATGAAGGAATAAATTAGTGCAGGGGTCATGGAAAGGAGAGGTAAACATTTTCGGAAGTGATCTAACCTGGCAGCAGTTGGGTATGGGGCCACAAAAAGGGACAGAAATTTGAGGTTTTGAGTCTTATCACTGGATGAGTGTAATCCCTAGAAAAAACAGAAATGAGGAAGAATTTGGGGGGGGGAATAATAAAAATCAGCGCACTTGGGGGACAATATATGGCAGCTGAGCTTGTGGGTTTACAGCTCAGGAGAAGGTCACAAATTGATTTGGAAACCATATACAGTACTACACTAAGGTGAGAACTAAAGCCAAGGAATGGGTGAGATCACGAAGAAACTGCCCAAAACACAGTCAAAAGAACCCAGGGAAATGCCTCAAAGGTGAAGTCCAGTTTCATTTCTTTGTCTTTTCCCTCCACTGCTTCCCACTGAAAAGGAAGTTGAGTGGTAGGTCAACTTTCATTCTTTCAAGTCTTTTGAAAGTACTCCTCAAGTTAAAGACTCAGAAGAACATGGCTAATGTGTGATGATCTTGGGGCACCTGGGTGGCTCAGCCAGTTAAGTGTCTGACTCTTGATTTTGGCTCAGGTCGTGATTTCATGGTTGGTGGGATTGAGCCCCATGTCGGGCTCTATACTGATAGCAAGGAGCCTGCTTGGGATTCATTCTCTCTCTCTCTCTCTCTCTCTCTCTCTCTCTCTCTCTCTCTCTCCCTCCCTCCCTCCCTCTCCCTTTCCCTCTTCGTCTCTCTCTCTCTCCCCTTCTCTCTCCCTCTCTCGCTGCCCTTCCCCTACTCCCACTCTCTCAAAACAAACATTAAAAAAAGAAAAACATGTGATGATCTTTACCAGAATCCAGCAACACAAAGCTATTCCCAGCACGCCTTAGTTACCTGAAGTTCATGGATGAGACTGTCATATACTAAATGCATATGTTCTCTGCCAGATGTATGACTGTCTTCTAATAGTTTCTGTTGGATTTCCATGGACTAGAAATTGTATAAAATGTTTAGTCCTATAAGTATGTGTGTATATGTATATATATTATATCCTTCCTGTTTAATGGGATCTAAAACCTCTGACCAATAGAGAAACCTGAAAATCACAGATCACTATTGTGAGTGAGCAAAGCACCGTCTCTAGCACCAGACTACTCAGGTTAATATCCTGGCTTTGCCTCTTAGGTAATTCTGGGACAAGGTATTTACATTTTTTTAAATGTTGATTTATTTTTGAGAGAGAGAGATAGAGCGTGAGCAGGGGAGGGGCAGAGAGAGAGGGAGACACAATCTGAAGCAGGCTCCAGGCTCTGAGCTGTCAGCACAGAACCCGACATGTGGCTTGAACTCACAAACTGCGAGATCATGACCTGACCTGAAGTCGGACACTTAACCAAATGAGCCACCCAGGTGCCCCAGGACAACGTCTTTGTGCCTCTGTTTCCTCACCTATAAAATAAAGATAATAACTATATATCATGTAAGTTGTTGAAAAGGTTAAATGGAATATATATAAAGTCTGGCACATTGACAGTGCTCAATAAATGTTAGCTATTATTATAAACTATTATTTGTAGTGTACAACAGAATAAACATTCTAATGAATGAAAGTGACACAATTTTGTGTATAAGATGCTTTGCAAATATTTTTAAAACAGCTAGTTTGTTAGGAAGCTAATACTAATAATTTTAAATACCATTTCCAAAGAAATGGATTGTCAGTATAGAATTCATTTTGCATTAACTTTTTTCCTAAGAGATAGCAGGCAACATCTGGTTAGCTTCTAAGAATCTTAATTAATATTGATGCCACTAAGTCTGACATAGGCTAGCTCTTCATGCGAGCTTTCAGTTATAGGTACATTAGACACTAATATCACATTATGACTCATACTGCTTCTAGCTAATATGTTATAATAAGCTAGTTATAAATCTATCATTTTTACTTACATTGCTGAATCCATAGGGAACTGTTGTGAAGGAAAGATACAACTAATTAATATATAATTATTTACTTAATTTAGCACATTTCCAAATTCAAAGACTTGTTATATCTTGTTCAGTCACATGTGTCCTACAGAAACTATAACCCACCTGTCAGTATCTAATTAGTTATTTATACTAAAGGTGCTAAATTGGGGCGCCTGGGTGGCGCAGTCGGTTAAGCGTCCGACTTCAGCCAGGTCACGATCTCGCGGTCCGTGAGATCGAGCCCCGCGTCAGGCCCTGGGCTGATGGCTCAGAGCCTGGAGCCTGTTACCGATTCTGTGTCTCCCTCTCTCTCTGCCCCTCCCCCGTTCATGCTCTGTCTCTCTCTGTCCTAAAAAATAAATAAACGTTGGAAAAAAAAAAAATTTAAAGGTGCTAAATTAAGAGCCCCCTTTACACTCACCTAAAAATATGTGCTAGCTGATCAGCCTAGCTGATGGTGTTCTTTTCAATCAGCCTCTAACTCATACATTTTGTCAGACTGTCCTCTTATTTATAAAATTAGATTATAATTTCAACAACAGCTCCAAAGTTCATGTTCCTATTTTCTTTATAGACAGTACCAAATTTGATAATGTAAATAAAATGTTTCCACATGAACAAAACAATGAAATTTAACAAGGCTAACCTTAATTAGAAAGGTGAAACCCTGGGGTGCCTGGGTGGCTCTGTTGGTTAGGCATCTGACTTCAGCTCAGGTCATGATCTCACAGTTTGTGAGTTTGAGTCCCCTGTCAGGCTCTCTGCCGTCAGTGCAGAGCTGGCTTCAGATCCTCTGTTTCCCACTTTCTGTGCCCCTCCCCTGCTTATGCTCTCTCTCTCTCTCTCTCAAAATTGAATAAACATTAAAAAAAAAGAAAAGAAAAGAAAGGTGAGATCCTACCTCAGTTTAAAATGCCTTTAAGGAATTCATAGTTGTCAAGATGATATAATTCTGTAAGAAAGAAAAGTGTTTTTTTCAAAAAACAGCTTAAAGTAAGTTGTCACAGTATATGATGTAGAATAAATGCTGAATAGAATGAAATTAAAGAGCCTAAACATAAAGTTTTATTTTACATTATAAATAGCTTTGGTGCTATAAATTCTCATTTCAACATCTTACTGATTTGCCTAATTCTGAAACATACATTTAAGAATTTAGGATAGAAAGTGCTGAGTGGGAGAGAGCCAAAGCATAAGAGACTCTTAAAAACTGAGAACAAACTGAGGGTTGATGGGGGGTGGGTGATGGGTATTGAGGAGGGCACCTTTTGGGATGAGCACTGGGTGTTGTATGGAAACCAATTTGACAATAAATTTCATATATTGAAAAAAAAAAAGAAAGTGCCAAAAAACTTATTATTATTATAATACATGCTTATCCTTTATTATAATTACTTATCTTCTGTGACAGATTCTATAATCCTGAGGGCAGGACCAGGTCTGTCTGGTTCCTTAGTATATCACCAATGCTAGAACAGTGCCTGGCTCATAAGAGGCATTCAAAAAGTATTAAATGGATGAGGCACGTAAGGAGATAGCAATTTCTAAGTATTTGAAAATATTTACATTCTTTTAAGAAATCCTTAGAATGGCATTTGTTTTTATTCATTCATTGAACATGCACTGTGGATCTTCTATCCAGGTTCTATACGAGGTTCTGAGGCTACAATATAGAGATATGACTTTTGTTTGTTTGCCAAGGAGGAGCCCGGAAGGAGCCCTGTAACCAGACGATTACAATATACTGCGACACTACAACGTTATACATTTATAAACATTCAGACAAGTGTTGTAGAAGCCTAGAAGAGGAAGCAATTTCGTTTTACCTAGGTGAGCTGGGGAGAGTCACAGAGGATGTGACATCTGAGGCTGACCTTAAAGAATGAGCAGGAGTTCGCTAGACAGAGAAGGAAGAAAGAGCAATCTAGGTAGAGAAAGGAGCAGGAGAGGCCTGGAGTTCTGAGAGATTCCAGAGGGCTGAAGCATAAGGTGTGAACAGTATGAATTAAAATGACTTCTTTCCTCCTATATGAGGTCTGAGCTAGAGGAAAAATCACCTAATACTTACTTTTCACAGAAATCTTGCTTTAACTACTTAATTAGCTATATAACACTATAAATATCTGCTTTATTATTCTCCATATGTGTTTAAAATACATAAACCACTTAGAGAATTTATCTAACTCTTTTTTGAGGAGCTTTCCTGACTACTCTAAGAGTTAAAATGGGGGAAAAAATGTTCACCTGTCAGGTGACATAAAACCAATTTCTACTAAATGTGCCAGAATAATTTTTCTCCACCTCAAAAACGGTTAGTCTTCAGTCTGTTCATTACTGTCTTTTTATAGTATTTTTATTTAATAAAACCTATTAAGACTACCATACAAATCTCTTTACTTATGCTTTTATCTTTTAACTGATCAATTTTTATATTGCTGACATCCCTTCTTCACCATTTGCTCATTTAAAAATTCATAGTATGTGAGATATGTCTCTGGAGAAAATGTCTATAAAATTTGTTACAGCTGGCAAATGTGTATGAGTCAGTGATAGCACATGACTAAATGCTTCACAGAAAATAAAATTTGTTTCTGTAGTAAGCAGAACTGTTTAAATGTTATTTATTTTTATGTTTCAAAGAAAATATATTGTGAAGTGCTGCATTGATTTAATACGCAACAATGTCTGTGTACATGCTGTAGAAGGAAAATTTATGAAACCTTTGCACAACTCCTTTAATTGAATTTTCCAAATCTCTCACCACACACAAATAATCAATATCTTCTGCAGAGAAAACCAGTCAGAATTATTACTGTCTTTCGTTTCAATTTTGTTGTCATCAGCACATACGGAGCACCTGGATATTCGTAACGTCTGATACCAAGTTATTTACACCTCTTAAACACATAATTGCTATTAAGTGAGTTCAAATCTATGGTTTAATTTTTTTTTTACGGATTATTTAAAATATAAAAATGATCATACTTCTAGAGAAGTATACAAAAATTTAAATCATGGAAAAAATTATTTAAAAGGCTTTGAAAAGTAATAAATCAGTTTGTTTTTCCTTAAATCCTAGACAAATCTCAAGTAAGCAGTCAAAATGTATCCCCAAAACAGTGATGAACAGTGTAAAATAAGAGCATTAACATTATTAATAGGAAAACTATGAACCACGTACAACATACATGAAAATTGAATCCTGATACAGAGCTGAGGACTACAGTTGTACATTAATGTATATCTGTGTCACCAAAACCAATACCTCCATTTTTTATCTCCAGATAAACCAAGAACGTTAAGACATAGGAAGGAATTTTTGTTGTTTCTTCTAAAGCTCATCATGTCTAAACTTCAGACTCCAGTGCTTTTAAAACTGAAGTATTTGTCTGAACAAAGATATTGTTTAATGTTAAGGTATGAAAAGCTAAAAGGGTAGTAGTCTTCTAGGGAGTGAAATCACTTGGCCGACATGATAAATGCTTTTTCAAGACTGAGTGGAGAAAAGAACAACATAATTTTAAGTTAAAAAATACTTCAGTGGATGGTTAGAATGAAAAGGCAGTATCAAACTATAGTCTTAGAACAGAAAGAGTTTAAAATTTGTCCTCTAGTCCAAGAATCTGAAAACTTTAAAATCCTATAACCCAGATGAATTTTACAATGTAAGACAGTAAGTTAGCTAAAGAAAACAGAAACATAGTTTGTGCTTTTCTTTTGAAGGCCACAGCTAGAAATTCTGAAATATTTTGTATTACAAACAGCTGAGACAATCAACTTTTTTGAACAATGTAAAGTTCAGATGGTTACATTTCATTTCAAATATGCATACTGCAACCTACACAATTATTCTCAAAACAGATAAAATATGTTTTGGACTAAAGCTAAGTGTCTAGATTTCATATCTTGGCAATGGCTCTACAATTTGCTTACATTCTTTTCAAAAACATTTTGTTTACTGGAAGTACTGGTCATAGACAAACAATGATGGTATTTTCTAATATCTGCAGAAAAAATGAAAATACTAAGTACTATATAATGCCATCTATTGACTTGGGAATATCTGTATTAAGTTGTTTTAAGTAGAGGTTGATTATATAAAGTAAATAAATTTCATGCCTTACCATGTGATGATAATGTGACATTCCATCTGTATCAACTCACTGAATGGTCATGTTTTAAATCTTCAGCATAACAAATTAAGAATAATTATGAAAATTCACATCCAAATCTGACAGAAAAAGGACCTTTCATCTCATTATTTTTCTAAGAGTCATAAAGCCAATATTATTTAGGAAAGTGAGGTTAGGCTTACTTCCTAAGTAACTGAAAAAAGAAAGAAAGCTTTCCTTTGTTTAAGAAAATGGTACTTAGCAAGAGAGATCCTCTTTTATTCATATACTCTATCAAAGCATTCCCTGATTTGCAACGTCCAGTTCTTTTCAAAACTATGAAAATCTCAGTGTACCTTTTAATGTTATTGTGTATGTTTTAATTTTCCCTGAATGTTACATAAAGCCTTAAGAATGTGTGTCAGATGTCTATTTATTTAAATCACTAAGCATGTTATTTTTACAATTATACTGCTCTGCCTGTCATAAAGACTGCAACGGATGCCAAACAAGCTATTTTTCCTGACATGGAAAAATAAATAGAACTAAAGGACCAAGCTGAAGGGGCAACAATAGCATAAATGCTGGAATTTTCCTGATTTTGTCTATTTTAACTATCCTAGGAAAATTTTATGAGAATCTGAAGGACATTCTTTTGATAGTAAAACAAGTAATTTTTTTCTTAAAAAAATTTTTTTTTCAATGTTCATTTATTTTTGAGAAACAGAGAGAGACAGAGAGTAAGTGGGGGAGGGGCAGAGAGAGGGGAAGACAGAATCCGAAGCAGGTTCCAGGCTCCGAGCTGTCAGTACAGAGCCTGATGCAGGGCTCGAACCCATGAAATGTGAGATCATGACCTGAGCCAAAGTCAGACGCTTAACCAACTGAGACACCCAGACGCCCGTGTTCTTATTTTCATTCAGTACCTAATAAAACAAATCCCATACATATTATGGGAGTTGTTTTTATATTATATAATTTCTAATATTATGAATATTCCCAAAACATTTTAAAATGTAAACAATTCTAGATAATAGCATAGTAAAAGAAAGGAGTACATTAGAAATTTCTATAAAAAGCTGAAGGCTTGATCCCTAAATAAGGAATGTATATACAAAGCAAATTAGTTTCACATGCCAAAGCACTAGCAAAGTCCTTGTAAAATGAATGTGTAAATAAAAGGGGTTAAAAATTAACTCAGCAAAAAAGTTATACACATATATACATATATATATACATATATACATACATATATATATATATATATATATATATATATGTATATATATATATGCATGTGTTGGTATCATCTTTAATCAAAAACAAAATAAAACCACCAAAATAAAAAAATATATATATTACGAACCAGAGAGAGAAAGAAAAACACTCAGTAAAAATACTCAAACTCATATTATAAAAAAAGTAACCTTCAAAAGATTTTTCAGACAACAATACTTTTAAAAAATTAGTTAAAAGGCTAACAAAGATTTGAATAAACTCAGGAAATATTAAGAGCTAAAGCAGCTCTTGCCAAGAAACAGAAACAGAAAATGACATATATTGTGATATATATAGATATAAAATATATATCTATATACATAGCTACTACATATTTTATGTATCTAAATTCAGTTTTCATTTACACCACAACAAATATTCAATTCTTATTAGAAATTTTAAAACATGATGTAGTCACAGGATCTCCTTTATACATGAACAAACACTTGGCCCTTAGGGAAGGCCTGGTAAAGGGCAAGTCAGTTTTAATGCCTAAAATACTAGAAAATAGTTTTAAGGCTGGTCATGTATATACACAAAGAATTGGTATATACTAGATAACTGAAAGGAGACAACTTTTTACCACATGTCTTAATAAATGTCTTAATAAATGTTCAGGGAGGGAAAAATACTTTTGGAAAAATTTTTTCCCATTATTAAAATGATGATTCACTTATTTATTCTACAACTTTCCCTTCCTCATTTCTCAAAACTTGGTGAAAGCCAACTATGTAAAGCCTAATTCTAGTCAATTCTAGAAAATTACAGATTAAAAAAAAATATTCATACCACTGGCACAGAATATAAAGAAGAGAGATTTCCTCTAGATGGGAAATAATAATCATTACAATTTCCCATTATGATCCTCTAAAATCTCTCATGTTAAAGGAGACTAAAACCACTGAAATCCAGTTACACATTATAATCAAGTTTCACAGTATAGGAGGGAAGAGACCTCAAGTCTTTTCTAAGAGCTGCTTTCATGTTCTTAAATTCTTGCGATCACGGCGGAAGTTAGCTGCTCAACTGAAAGGCTCAGGAAGCCTGCTCAGCTCTCTTCCCACAGGAGTTCTGAAGGAGTACTGCCAGGGCTCTTGCCCTGTATTAATTACCCAGGTGGCCTCGGAAGTAAGCAGCAGGGAATCCCAACACTTCCCGCGGCAGTCTCACCACAGACTTGTTAAAGATCCTAAATATTCCTAAATACAGTCTCATATACTAGATTGGCTGAAGTAGTTTCAGTTATGCCTCATATGTTTGCAGGGATTGCAAAATGGCATTGATGTCAGTAATATTAAAATGATCCTTCTTAAGTTGGTCTAAAGGTTTTAATATTTTATAGTCCACGATCATTTTGCTTACTGAGGTATGGATACGCATGTATTATGGGAAAACCTGCTAATTTCGTTTCCCATACTGTGAAATGCTCAGAGGCATATGGGTTCACAGTAGATCAAACATCATTAATGCTCTGAAAGTTTTCAGAACACTGGTTACCGAGTAACTTTTTATGCAATGTATAATCCTAATTCAACACCAAAAATTGTTATATATTAATGCATTGTTGCCCCTATTTGTCTGTATTCTCAAGAACTTTTAATAAAACGACCAAATTTAAATCTTAAACTGAAAATTGTATTTCAAAAGATATTTTAAAAGTTTAATCATCGGGGCGCCTGGGTGGCTCAGTCGGTTAAGCGGCCGACTTCGGCTCAGGTCATGATCTGGCGGTCAGTGAGTTCAAGCCCCGTGTTGGGCTCTGTGCTGACAGCTCAGAGCCTCGAGCCTGTTTCAGATTCTGTGTGTCTCTCTCTCTGACCCTCCCCCGTTCATGCTCTGTCTCTCTCTGTCTCAAAAATAAATAAACGTTAAAAAAAAAAAAAAAAGTTTAAT
The DNA here is from genome assembly GCF_028749965.1 of Puma concolor. Taxonomy (NCBI): domain Eukaryota; kingdom Metazoa; phylum Chordata; class Mammalia; order Carnivora; family Felidae; genus Puma; species Puma concolor. The sequence continues at coordinate 52,331,699 of NC_141674.1, forward strand.
CATCAGGGAAGTTATCATAGTCTGCCAAATCCAGTATAAGGTTTTTCAAATGGGATTCATGATTTTTTAGAAGATCACACTAAAAAAGGGCTCATGATGATTGGTTTTAAATGGTGAAATGAGATGAAAGGATCTTTTTTTTATAAATTAAAACACAACTCTTTACCTTTGTTGGGAGGTCCTGAACTCTTCTTTTCAAAGAGTTTTTGTTTTGTTACTTTTGTCACTAAAAAAAAAAAAAAAAAAATCCCATGTTAAGAACTAACGTGGAATGCAAATAATTTCTCATCTTAGACTAACTTAATGAAAAAAAATAATTTTAAGTAATACACATAGATTTCAAGTACAAAATGCAATACCTTATTATATCTTCCTTAAATAATGAGCACCAAATTTTTAAAAAGCCTGATATTCATTTGCAAAGGCATATTCTTTCCCTTCATATTCAGCAAGAATCCCTGAAATAACATATCGTGATAAAAGATATATGGCTTCTGATTTTCTAAATAATATTTTCAATACATGTCCAGTAGTGCCATACATAAAAAAAGTCTATCAGATTTAAATATGGGAAAAACTATTAGGCTTATCTCTAAAATTGAGAATATTAGAATACATATATAAGTTTACAAATAAGGAATGGAGATGCCATTGAAAACTCATGAATTTTTCTTACTTAGCTCTTTCGTTTTCTGCATTTCTTTTTGTAAGAAGAAACATGACATACGGGAGATACCAATGAGCTTTCCAAGCTCTCTACTGCCCTCCAAAGCCTAAAAGAAAGACATCTTAAATGAGTTAAGTTCTCTACAAATACAACATTGCTGACAAGTCTAGTAAAAATACAGTTTACTGTTTCTTTCATCTGAAAAACTTGAATTCTGTGGTAGGAAGTTTAACTTTTCTTCTGGTAGGTCAACTACTGCAAGCATTAAAATGCCTGAATAAAAATAATTTATTAAAAACACTAAACATGATCCACAAATTTACTTTTAAATGTGAAAAAGCCAGATCTTACTAAAATATTATGGTTAATTAATGTTCATATAAGAAAAGAAATTCCTACATAAAAAGTAACTAGACATATTCCCTGTAAGTTCTTTCCTGGATTGGATTCTCCAATTTAGGGCTTCTTTCCTATCTTCTTTTTTCAAATGGGGTAGGAGATATATGAAAAATTATACATCTCAAAGGAAAAAAAAAAAAAGCAAACCTGTATACTACTTAAATTTTGCATTATTTCCAGGATTTCTTCTGATGATTTTTCAACTTGAGACAGCAACACCATGAATCTATAAATGAAAAAATATACATATTTAGCAAGATCAGCATTTAAACACAGCACGTCATTTTCACAACTTTAATTCTTTTTAAGAGATCTTAGGTTCATTTTTCTAATTCTTTTCTTTAAAAAGCAGTAGAAGATGTAAATGTTCCTCCATCATTCTTTCATCCCTTTACAAACACAGTGTATGTGACCAATCACCCTGTCTTTGGGATTTTCGCTGAGCAGTGGGAGAGGATGTGAAGATGTGGTTAGTTGGCTTGCTCCCTTCTCAAAGTGAACACTAATACACCATCGAAACCTGTGAGTCAGTGTTACCCAGTAATTTTTGTAATAGGAAAAGAAGTTTTACGGTTTTCATATATTTCAGTGTGAAAAAGATTACAAAGGCACTCTATTAAATTTGGAAACAAAGAAAACTTCACTTGTAATCCTATCTACTGAACCTATCTCTAGTTAGCATGCTACCATACTGGAAAAATTCTCTTAGTTTTTTTTTTTTTTTTTTTAATTTCTATAACTTTATATCATACTTTCTGCCCTTAATATAATATTACATATTTGTTTTTGGCCACATCACCCATATGTTTATAATTTAAAGACTGCACAATATTGTACCTAGTAAACATACCAAAGATGATTTAACCATTCCCTTGTTCTTGCAGTTTTAGTGTCTTTTCCAATTTTTATATAGTCTCATAGCTGTATAAGATAATCTATATCAGTGCAGTCTAATAGAAATAAAATGTAAGCCACATATGTAATTTAAAGTTTTCTAGTAGCCACAATAAAAGAAGTAAAAAGAAATAAGTGAACTTAATTTTAATAATATATTTTATTTAACCAATATATCCAAAGTATTATCATTTCAACATGTAATCAATAAAAATTATTCATGAGATATTTTATGCTTTTTTCTTTTTTTTTCAATATATGAAGTTTATTGTCAAATTGGTTTCCATACAACACCCAGTGCTCATCCCAAAAGGTGCCCTCCTCAATACCCATCACCCACCCTCCCCTCCCTCCCATCCCCCATCAACCCTCAGTTTGTTCTCAGTTTTTAAGAGTCTCTTATGCTTTGGCTCTCTCCCACTCTAACCTCTTTTTTTTTCCTTCCCCTCCCCCATAGGTTCCTGTTAAGTTTCTCAGGATCCACATAAGAGTGAAAACATACGGTATCTGCCTTTCTCTGTATGGCTTATTTCACTTAGCATCACACTCTCCAGTTCCATCCACGTTGCTACAAAGGGCCGTATTTCATTCTTTCTCATTGCCACATAGTATTCCATTGTGCATATAAACCACAATTTCTTTATCCATTCATCAGTTGCTGGACATTTAGGCTCTTTCCATCATTTGGCTATTGTTGAGAGTGCTGCTATAAACATTGGGGTACAAATGCCCCTATGCATCAGCACTCCCGTATCCCTTGGGTAAATTCCTAGCACTGCTATTGCTGGGTCATAGGGTAGGTCTATTTTTAATTTTTTGAGGAACCTCCACACTGTTTTCCAGAGTGGCTGCACCAATTTGCATTCCCACCAACAGTGCAAGAGGGTTCCCGTTTCTCCACATCCTCTCCATTATGCTTTTTTTCAAAATCCGGTATGTACTTTATATTCATAGCACATCTCATTTCAGACTAGTCACATTTCAAATGCTCATTAGCCATGTGTGGCTGGCTAGTGACTACTGTTTCAGAGACCACAAATCTATACTATTGATTTTATGAGAGAAACTAGAAATTCTATTTAAATGCTTTTCAAAATCACATGAGTGTTATCTATTAACATTTCTGTGGTATCACAAATAAGACAAATATGTTAAATTTTCATACATGATGAATAGGTACAGTATATTTCAACCAAGTAAAATAGATTAAGTATGCAAACAAGGAATGGAGAGACAGTTATTTATGCAAAAGCTAAAACTTACATAAGGAAAATGAGAGAGCATGTGTACGTCAGTAGGGGATGGGCAGAGAGAGAGGGAGAGAGAATCCAGGCAGAGCCCGACTTGGGGCTCAAACCCATGAACTGTGTGAGATCATGACCTGAGCTGAGATTAAGAGTCAGATGCTCAACTAACTGAGCCACCAAGGTGCCCCTATTATTATGTACTTTCAATTAAAAGTCACTTGTCTGAGGCCTTGCTTGCTTACCACCTGAACTTCAGTTGGAGAGAGAGTGTCAAAAAGGAATTCCAGCCCCTTCCACTGAGCTCCGAGAGTCTGAAGGAGCAAGAGGTTTTAAATGACTCCCATTCAGGGCTGGGAACCTCCAGACTCCCCTACATTATATCAACGATCACCAACTACCTCAGGGGGCTATAGCTGAGGCAAATGCGTTACTTCGCTATGAGAAGCAATCCTGAGGGTTCTTTACCTTGCATTCTTTTCCTGGGAGGACTGAAGTGACGGAGCCTCTCTACACTGTCTTACCATACTTTAAGGAACTGATGATATTCCCTGTTGACCCTCATGGAATTGTGTGGGGGTGGGTCCTGCAGCGTTGCCGTCTTGAATGACTCCAAGAAGCTTTGTTCAGATAAAGATGTGAATGTTGTGCAGGAGTTGTGCAGTGTAGCATCTCAAAAAGACCTGTTAGCAATTCTCTCTCAAGTTAAGATATTATTGAGGGGCTCAGCTAAGCAAACTGTTATTGACAGCCTTGGAGAGCTGTAGGAACTGAGTATCAAATATCTGGGGAAACTGTTTTTTAAGATATCCTTCACATGTGTAAGCTGCTTTTGGAGGGAAACTTGTCTTCACTGCAAGACCAAGTAAACTGGTGGACACTATTATTTTATTTTTTATTCCCATTTATTTATTCCCATTATTTTATTTTTTTTAATTTAAATTTAATTTAATTTTTAGGTAATGTGGCTAAACTCATATGTGGCTCAAACTCATGACCCTGAGATCGAGAATCACATGCTTCACTGACTGAGCCAGTTAGGTGACTCCCCTCTTTATTTTAATCTCTTTTGCTCTCCCCCTCCTCCTTTTACTTCTTCTTAAATGAAATCAGCTCCTCCCATCTTGATGGCAACCAGTTTCTTAGAATGGGTACACACACACACACACACACACACATTCAAATCATCATGTTATACACTTTAAATACATACAATTTTATTTGTTAATTATACTTCAATAAGGCTGGTGACAATTACAAATAGAAAAAAGAAGGTTAATTACTCAGCCCGTTAACCTTCTGCCACACACATGTCCTTCTTTTTTTTTTTTTTTTTCTTCAACGTTTATTTATTTTTGGGACAGAGAGAGACAGAGCATGAATGGGGGAGGGGCAGAGAGAGAGGGAGACACGGAATCGGAAACAGGCTCCAGGCTCTGAGCCATCAGCCCAGAGCCCGACGCGGGGCTCGAACTCACGGACCGCGAGATCGTGACCTGGCTGAAGTCGGACGCTCAACCGACTGCGCCACCCAGGCGCCCCACATGTCCTTCTAATGTGCAATCCTGGATTTCCTATTTGTTTTCTTTACTTTCTGGACTAAGCTATGAATGCTACGAAAATTTTACAGCAGTATTGATGGTCAATATTATAAGTACATATATGATTTGCTGGATCCCTGATGCTGCTTAACTCTCCTTTTACTTAATTTAACAAATGCTCTTTTTTTTCACAAATCAAAAAAATACTCAAAATAATGGTCTGATACAGTCTCTACTCTTCAATACCGAAATTAAACTCTTATATTCAGATTTCTGCCTTACTACTCTACCGACACTCTCAAAGGCCACAAATGAACTTTTAATTAATTCCATTACTAAAAACTTATATCAAAGTCACTACCTGTAAGAGACCATTTTTGTATAAAATCTCAAGAAACCTGCAAGTTATGTGAACGTTAAAGGGACAAAATCCCAAGCACCTGGGTGGCTTAATCTGTTAAGCATCTGACTTTGGCTCAGGTTGTGATCTCATGGCTCGTGAGTTCGAGCCCTATGTCAGGCTCTGTGCTGACAGCTCAGAGCCTGGAGCCTGCTTTGGATTCTGTGTCTCCCTCTCTCTCTGCCCTTCCTCTGGTTGCGCTCTGTCTCTCTCTAAAAGGAAAGGGAAAAAAAAGGTACAAAATCCTCAGGTTTTTCTTTACCCTCCTAATACTTTCTATGTCTTATACAGAAAAAGGTAAATAGGTCACGGAACCTCTATTTATCTAATTAATTCTATTTATCTAAACCGATTATTTTGGATGACAGCTGGACTGTAATAATGAAATATATTGCTAAATTTTTTTTGAGCTCTTTCTAAAGTCAAAACACTATACTTGTGACTTTATAAGCTACAAGCTATATTTTAACCTTTAAAATAACTCTCTATGGTAAATATTATCTCCATTTTACAGATATGGAAACCAAAACACAAATTATTTAATTATTCAGGGTTAAACAATAAGAAACATAGTCAATGTGCATTCTTTGGAATTTTCTTTTTTTTTTTTAACATATATTTTTTAAATCTAAATTTTAGTTAACATGCAGTGTAGTACTGGTTTCAGGAGAATTCAGTGATTCATCACTTATATACAACACACAGTGCTCATCACAAGTGCCCTCTTTAGTACCCATCACCCAGTTAGCCCATCCCCCATCTACCTTTCCTCCAGCAACCCTCGGTTTGTTCTATGTATTTAGGAGTCTCTTATGGTTTGCCTCCCTGTTCTTGTCTTATTTTTCCTTCCCTTCCGCTATGTTCATCTGTTTTCTTTCTTAAATTTCACATGAGTGAAATTACACCGTATGTCTTTTTTGATTGACCTATTTCGCTTAGCATAATATATTCTAGCTCCATCCACATCATTGCAAATGGCAAGATTACAGTGTTTTTGATGGCCGAGTGATATTCCGTTACACACTCGCATGCGCGTGCACACACACACACATCTTCTTTATCTATTCTTCAGTCAATGGATATTTGGGCTCTCTCCATAGTTTGGCTATTGTTGATAATGCTGCTGTAAACACTGGGGTGCGTGTTTCTCTTCAAATCTGTATTTTTGTATCCTTTGGGTGGATACCTAATAGTGCAATTGCTGGATTGTAGGGTAGTTCTAGCTTTAGTTTCTTGAGGCACCTCCATATTGCTCTCAAGAGTGGCTGCACCAGTTTGCATTCCCACCAACAGCGCAAGAGGGTTCCCCTTTTCTCTCCATCCTCACCAACACTTACTCTTTCCTATGTTGTTAATTTTAGCCATTCTGACAGGTGTGAGGTGGTAATCTCATTATGGTTCTGATTTGTATTTTCCTGATGATAAGTGATGTTGGGCATCTTTTCATGTGTCTGCTAGCCATCTGGATGTCTTCTTTGGAAAAGTGTCTATTCATGTCTTCTGCCCATTTTTTTTTCTTTTAAGTTTATTTATTTATTTTGAGAGAGAGCATGTGCACGAGTGGGGGAAGGGCAGAGAGAGGGAGAGGGAAAGAATTCCAAGCAGGCTTTGATGCAGGGCTTGAACCCACAAACTGTGTGATCACGACCTGAACCGAAATCAAGAGTTAGATGCTTAAGCGCCCCTTCTGCCCATTTCTCAACTGAGTTATTTGTTTTTTGGGTGTTAAGTTTGGTAAGTTCTTTATAGATTTTTGATGCTAACCCCCTATCTGTTATGTCATTCCCAAATATCTTCTCCCATTCCATAGGCTGCCTTTTAGTTTTGTTGATTGTTTCCTTGCTGTGCAGAGGCTTTTTATCTTGATGAAGTCCCAACAGTTTGCTTTTGTTTCCCTTGCCTTTGGGGATGTGTCTGGTAAGAAGTTGCTGTGGCCAACGTCAAAGAGGTTGCTGCCTGTGTCCTCCTCTAGGATTTTGATGGTTTCCTGTCTCACATTTAGGTCTTTCATCCATTTTGAATTTATTTGCATGTATGGTGTAAGAAAGTGGTCTAGTTTCATTCTTCTGCATGTCGCCGTCCAGTTTTCTCAACACCATTTGTTGAAGAGACTGTCTTTTTCCATTGGATATTCTTCCCTGCTTTGTCCAAGATTAGTTGACCATATAGCCATGGGTCCATTTCTGGATTTTCTATTTTGTTCCATTCATCTACATGTCTATTTTTGTGCCAGGACTGTACTCTCTCGATGACTACAGCTTTGTAATATAGCTTGAAATCTGGAATCGATGCCTCCAGTTTTGTTTTTTCAGGATTGCTTTGGCTATTCAGGGTCTTTTGTGGTTCCATACATTTTGTGGTTGCATAAATTTTAGGACTGTTCTAGCTCTCTGAAAAATGCTGGTGGTATTTTTTTTTAAGTTTATTTATTTATTTTGAAAGAGAGAGAGAGAGACAGACAGAGAGGGAGGGAGGGGAAGGGGCAGAGAGAGAGAGAGAGAGAGAGAGAGAATTCCAAGCAGCTCTGCACGGAGCCTGATGTGGGTCTTGAACCTATGAACCATGAGATCACGACCTGAACCAAAATCAAGAGTCAGACTCTTAACTGACTGAGCCATCCAGGAGTCCCACTGTTGGTATTTTGGTAGGGATTGCATTAAATGTATAATGTGTAGATTGCTTTGGGTAGTACAGACATCTTAACAATGTCTGTTCTTCCTATCTATGAGCATGGAATGTTTTTCCATTTCTTTGTGTCCTCTTCAATTTCTTTCATAAGTGTTGTATAGTTTTCAGAGTATAGATCTTTTACCACTTTATTTAGGTTTATTCCTAGGTACCTTATTGTTGTCTGCAAATAGAGATAGTTTTATTTCTTCCTTTCCAAATGGATGCCTTTGTTTTCTTCCTTTCTTTCTTCATTCCCTCCCTCCTTTTCTTCCTTCCCTCTAATTGCTCTGATTAGAATTGCCAGTAAAATGTTGGACACCAGTGGTGAAAATGGGCATGGCTATCTTGTTACTGATCTTTGGGGAAAATTTTTCATTCTTCCATGTCAAAAATTTTGAACAGCTGAAAAATAAGTCTCTTAATAAATATACAGAATATAGGCATAACTTTATTTTTAAGTTTTTGATAAGCATTTTCTTTTTTTTTTTAAGTTTATTTTATTGAGAGAGAGGGAAAGAGAATCCCTTAGAGCAGGCTCCAAACTGTCAGCCCAGAGCCCGACACAGGGCTTGAACCCACAAACCATGAAATCATGACCTGAGCCTAAATCAAGAGTCAGATGCTTAACCAACTGAACCATTCAGGCATCCCTCCTTGATAAGCATTTTCAACTAACTCACCCCTAGAGATCCTGATTTAAGCAGAAAGTGATTCATAACTCAGATTCCTGTTGCATGACTGAATACTTAAAAAACAGTAAAGAGAAACTCAGACATAGAATTCTGAACAGTGGCTACCTGTCACAGTTAATTGTATACATAACATACAAATAGAAAACCCAGTTCTGGCATAATTCATTACAATGATAAAGGTTTTATTTGAATTAGTATGGAATTTTTTAAAATGTTTATTTCTTTTGAGAGAGAGAGAGAGAGACAGCATAAGCAGGGAGGGGCAGAGAGAGAGAGAGAGAGAAAGAAAGGACAGAGAGAGTCCCAAGCAGGCCCCACGCTCAGTGCAGAGCACAATGTGGGGCTCGAGCCCACAAACCATGAGATCATGACCTGAGCCGAAATCAAGTATTGGACGCTTAACTGACTGAGCCACCTAGGTGCCCTGAATTTTTTTTTTTAAATCTAAAAAATTACCTTTATGTCTACAAGAGAATAAACCAGTGGTTAAAAATAAGCTTTATACAATAGGAGGGATTTTTGTGGTGATGGGAATGTCCTGTATCTTGACTGTGGTGGCAGATACTTGAAACTGGATGTGATAAAGTTACATAGAACTAAACACACACACACACACACACACACACACACACACACACACACACAGAGTGCATGTGAAACTTGAGAAATCTGAATAAAAATCAGTGGATTGTGGCAATGTCAATTTCCTGGTTGTGATACTGTCCTACAGTTTTGCAAGATGTTATCATGTCAGGAAAGGGGGAAAAGGGTACACATGATCTCTATGTTTCACTTCTCACAGTAGCATGCCAATCTACAGGCTGAAAATAAGAAGTTTAATGGAAATAAACCCTACAAAAGGACGGTCACCATTACTGCATTTTCAGAGCAATGACAGTAGGCAGCAGCAAACTGCCAAGAGGAAGAAAAGCCAATGGCAGTGAATTATATAATGTATTTTCCTTTCAGCATATAAAGGATATGGAAGTTCACATAAAATAGTAATGTGTAGGTGGTTGTTTATAAATGAGCTTTATTGACATGTCACTAATGGCTTGTTTTCTGTGGAAAAACATTTAAACCTAGAACATAGAACCATATTTTCCTATTGGAAGAATTCTTATGTTTTAAACTTGCTAAGTTGATTAACAGGGTGTCATTTGAGGACAAATACATAACTGAAAAACAAAAAGCATACACAAGTATACATGGTATGCCATCTTTGTATGAAATGAGAACTCAGAAAAAAGAAATGAAAGGGCTTAATTTTATAAAAATAAACATAGCAAAGGTAAACCAGAAACTAATGAATTTGGTTACCTACAGGGAGTAGGTAGAAAGAATGGGGCAGGGAATGACACTTCTCTGAACATACTTTTTTGTAAAGTTTTGGCTTTTGGAACATATTAATGTTTTACAGAGTTAAAGAGTGAAATTATATAAAAAAAGATGAGAATATTTAAATTGAGTACAAACAGAAACAAGAGAACCTAACCACTTGAAATGAATAACTAACTCTTCAAACAAACAACTAATCCAAGTAATGTGGAGAAAAAGGAACCTTTGTGTGCTCCTGGTGGGGATGCACTCTGGTGCAGCCACTGTAGAAAACAGTGTTTTTGGAAGTTCTTCAAAAAGTTAAAAATAGAACTATCCTAGTATCTGGTAATTGCACCACTGGGTATTTACCCACCCCACCCCCCACCCCCCGCATAAAAAAACACTAATTCAAAGGGATACATGCAGTTTTATGTTTATTACAGCACTATTTACAATAGTCAAATTATGGAAGCAGCCCAAGTGTCCAGTGACTGATGAATGGATAAAGATGTACATACACATATACATACAGTGGAATATTACTCAGCCATAAAAAAGAATGAAATCTTGCCATTTGTAACAACATGGATGGGGCTACAGAGTATAATGCTAAGTAAAATAAGTTAGTCTGAGAAAGACAGATACTGTATGATTTCACTCATATGTGGAATTTAAGAAACAAAACAAATGAGCAAAGGAAAAAAAGAGAAACCAAGAAAGAGATTCTTATCTATAGAGAACAAATTGATGGTTATCAGAGGGGAGGTGGGTGGGGGGATGGGTGAAATAGGTGATAGGGATTAAAGAGTACACTTATCATGATGAGCACTGAGTATTGTATAGAATTCTTGAATTGCTATATTGTACACCTGAAACTAATAAAACACTGTATGTTAACTATACTGGAATTAAAATAAAAAAAAACTTAAAGAACTAATCCAAGTAGTTTTGGAACAGTAATTTGACTATATACTGTCAACAGTATTATTAGTTGTCTTATTAAAAACAACAAAAGATTGCAAACAAATCTTGAGTGCTTTGCAGTTTTGTTTTTAGCAGTGCTATGAGTGCAGGAATTCTGAAACTATTTTGTGTATGTGATAAGAATGACCAAATGTGAAAATATATTGCTGCTGTTAGGAACCAAAGATCTAATGTTTGAGAAGAGGTGAGAATATGGAAAGAGGGAAGGCAAGGAAAAAACCTTTATCACTATGAACTCATGAATTTTAAAAAGGCCGACTAGGGGCGCCTGGGTGGCGCAGTCGGTTAAGCGTCCGACTTCAGCCAGGTCACGATCTTGCAGTCTGTGAGTTCAAGCCCCGCGTCGGGCTCTGGGCTGATGGCTCAGAGCCTGGAGCCTGTTTCCGATTCTGTGTCTCCCTCTCTCTCTGCCCCTCGCCTGTTCACGCTCTGTCTCTCTCTGTCCCAAAAATAAATAAACGTTGAAAAAAATAAATAAATAAAAAGGCCGACTAATAGAAGGAAGGATGGAGTTAGAAAATCACCACAGTATAACCACCTTAGTAAAAACTAAGGTAGACTATCTTCCCAGTGTGGGTGGGCATCATTCAATCTGTTGAGGGGCTAAATAGAACAAAAGTAGAGGAAGGGGGGATTGGTGCCTTGCTTGCCTGCCTGAATTGGGACACTGCTCTTTTCCTGCTCTTGAACTAGGATTTATACCATCAGCTCTCCTGATTATCAGGCCTTTGGACTTGAACTAGAATCACACTGCTGGCTTTCTTGGGTCTCAGGCTTGCAGATGGTAGATGGTGAGACTTAGCCTCTATAATTTTATGAGCCAATTCTTCATCATCAATGTATCTCTATATATGCAAGTATTTATATATATATACACACACATATATATCTCATTATCAATACATTTTAAGAATTATATCTATACCATTTTATCTTTGAATATTATATTTTATTAATACTGTATTATTATTATATCCTTACATATATATGTATCTGCTATTGGTTCTGTTTCTCTGGACAACCCTAACCTACACAATTGCCAAAACAAAATATAAAATGCTATGATCATTTAAAATTGATGTACAAAAGTGAAATGTTCAATTTAAGATTAAAAAAAAACCCAAGTCTTTAGAATGGCTTTACAGGATAATAAAAGAAATTTAAACAAGTGGAATAAATGAAGAACCCATTACTAAAGCTGGTAAATGGCTTTACTGACTAGGATTGAATAATTTTATGAGTGGAAAAAACAATCAGCAAGCCATAATTTTTATCTAATGAAAAATATCTTGGCTTGTCCTTAAGTTCACTAATTTTAGTATCAAGTCATGGAGTACTATACATAAATAACAGCGATCTTTAGAAATTAAAAATATAGGCAAATTCCTAAGTGAACCATAACAAGGGTTCTTGTTCCTCCCTTGCTACTTGAAAGCCCACCGCTATGAGAGCGGTTGTTAAAAATCTGTATATAAGCAAATTGATGGGTTCAGAAAAATAAGTAAGGGAAGAAAGTATAAAAAGTTAGAGTAGCTTAAGAGGAGCTGATTGGGAGGAGAGCAAAGGTAAGTTTGGCTTCTTATGTGGTATTGCTGTTGTTTCAAAACATTTCCTCCTTCACTGCCTACTTTTACTCCTAAGTTTGTTACACTTTATATAATTATATCAGAAATTCATTTGGTTTCACAGGTATCTGCTTTCAAAATAGGATTATACATGATTCAAAAACTGTTACTTGCCACTTGCTCTCACCGTATGTCCTTTTGGAAAATTTGAGATTTTTACATCTGTATATCTTGCCAATTTAAAAAGACATTAAATAAGTTAAACAAAAAGAGAATGCTTGTCTCTCAATATCTAGTTGAGATTGATTTCACTGAGGAAATGGGAACTTTGCTTAGGGAAAGGAAGGAGTAGTAATTTACAGCAAAAATATTTGTGGGACAGGGTACATGAAAAGATTTGGAGCTGGGGCAACATGGCTAGGAACAGCAGCTAGTAAAAACAGATTAAAGGGGTACAATAACGTACGAGATGCCAAAGAAAATTTCTTTGAGAAACTCTTCCCTTTGTCCTTGCTGTACTCTAAAGGGCATTCAATTTTTGTATATTTTAACCTAGACTAATACTATAGTTCAGCTACATTATGAAAAAATAGACTTCTGGAGTTATAACCACAAATTACAACACCGTTTGTATGGAAAATGCATTCTGAATTCCACTCAAATGATTTAAAAAACATTTTGAAACATACCTTATAACCTTTTTCTAAGTTTGGAAAGGTATGCTAACTTACAACATAAGACCAAAAGCTCCCAAAGGGGAGAAACTTCATCTTCTTCATCTTTACCCATCCATCACATTGTGTGGCACACAGACGATATAGCTGAAAGGGTAAATGAGCTGAACATATGAACTACTTTGAAAATTTAACCCCCTATTCTGCTTAATTCAATTTTTCCAGCCTCACTGGATAGATGTAAGTATTCTTTCCAGAACATATGTGGAAAGTAGATTTTTGTAGATAATATCTTCATTCAAGGCAACACTGGCTGGCCAATATGAAAACAGTTGGATGCTGGCATATAGGTCCCCTAGGTTCTTCCGGATCCCTTAATCTGCTGGCTTCATTCATTGTGTTCCTAGCTCTTGAGCCAGATCTTTGTGAGGCATTATGTTCCCAGACAATGTATTATTTTTCCACCTATGTAAAATCTGAAAAGGGCATTTTCCTCAGTTTTACCTTAAGCTAGTCTCTTATTCATGGGCTTGGAAACTGGGCTCAATGAGTATTAAAATTAAGATATCAGATACCATGATCACATGAACACTGTAAAATACACCACAAAGTATTTTCTTCTTTGAAAAGAATACTTAGGGATGCCTGGGTGGCTCAGTCAGTTAAGTGTCAGGTCATAATCTCATGGTTTGTGAGTTCCAATCCCACACCAGGCTCTCTGCTGTCAGTGTGGACCCTGCTTCCGATCCTCTGTCTCCCTCTCTCTCTGCCCCTATCATGCTCGGGCACGTACTTTTGTGCATGCTATCAAAAATAAATAAACATTAAAAAAAGAAAAGAAGAATACTTCAACTCAGATATAAACTTTTTTAATTTCTGCAAATAAGTTATTTCTCTTACATTATTACTTTTACAAATATGACCCTTTTCTTTCAAGACACATGTGTGTGTGGCACAAAAACAGACACTCAGATCAATGGAACAGAATAGAAAACCCAGAAATGGACCCACAAACGTATGGGCAACTAATATTTGACAAAGCAGGAAAGAATATCCAATGGAATAAAGATGGTCTCTTCAGCAAGTGGTGCTGGGAAAACTAGACAGCGACATGCAGAACAATGAACCTGGACCACTTTCTTATACCATACACAAAAATAAACTCAAAATGAATGAAAGACCTAAACGTAAGACAGGAAGCCATCAAAATCCTCGAGGAGAAAGCAAGCAAAAACCTCTTTGACCTTGGCTGCAGCAACTGCTTATGCAACATGTCTCCGGGGGCAAGAGAAACAAAAGCAAAATTAACTATTGGGACCTCATCAAAACAAAAAGCTTCTGCATAGCGAAGGAAACAATCAGCAAAACCAAAAGGCAATCGAAAGGGAGATATTTGCAAACGACATATCAGAAAAAGGGTTAGTATCCAAAATCTATAAAGAACTTATCAAACTCAACACCCAAAAAACAAATCATCCAGTGAAGAAACGGGCAAAAGACATGAATAGACACTTCTCCAAAGAAGACATCCAGATGGCCAAATGACACATGAAAAAATGCTCAATATCACTCATCATCAGGGAAATACAAATCAAAACCACAATGAGATACCACCTTACACCTGTCAGAATGGCTAACATTAACAACTCAGGCAACAACAGATGTTGGTGAGGATGCGGAGAAAGAGGATCTCTTTTACATTGTTGGTGGGAATGCAAGCTGGTGCAGCCACTCTGGAAAACAGTATAGAGGTTCCTCAAAAAGCTAAAAATAGAACTACCCTATGACCCAGCAATTGCACTACTAGGCATTTATCCAAGGGATACAGGTGTGCTGTTTCAAAGGGACACATGCACCCCCATGTTTATAGCAGCACTATCAACAATAGCCAAAGTATGGAAAGAATCCGGATGTCCATTGATGGATGAATGGATAAGAAGATGTGGTATATATATACAATGGAATATTACTTGGCAATCAAAAAGAATAAAATCTTGCCATTTGCAACTATGTGGTCAGAACTAGAGGGTATTATGCTAAGCCAAATTAGCCAGAGAAAGACAAATGTCATATGACTTCACTCATATGAGGAATTTAAGATACAAAACAGATGAACATGAGGGAAGGGAAGCAAAAATAATATAAAAACAGGGAGGGGGAAAAAACATAAGAGACTTTTAAATATAGAGAACAGAGGGTTACTGGAGGGGTTGTGGGAGGGGGGATGGGCTAAATGGGTAAGGGGCATTAAGGAATCTACTCCTGAAATCATTGTTGCACTATATATGATAACTAACTTGAGTGTAAATTAAAACAAATTAAAAAGACACATGTGTATAATTATTTTAAAAACAACAAACTTACTCATCATTGTCTTTTGTTGTAGATTCCTTCCTTTCATTTAAACTGAGGTGATTCATTTTTTTCCTCTTTCCTATATACATACAGTAAAAAGAACATAAAGTTAAGGGAAAATTGTCAAGTTTTAAATAGAATTAGTTCGCCAAAGTTTAAATAGAAGCTAAAGGGGTAGACAAAAGGGAATAGGAAAAGAAAAAGTATCCTGCAATTTGTTATGGGAAAAAAGTCATTATTATGAATAACTTTTCAATAGCTATTTTGTTTTTTTATTTTAAAATCTCCACCCCCCTCTTTTTATATTTTAGAAAGAGTGCATGGGGGTGGGAGAGGTTGGGTGAAGGAGGAGCAGAGGGAGAGAGAGAGAGAGAGAAAGAATCTTAAGCAGGCTCTACACTCAGCACAGAGCCCCATGCGGGGCTCAATCTTATGACCCTTGAATGATGAACTGAGCTGAAATCAAGAGTTGGATGCTCAACCATCTTAAGCACTCAGGTGCCCCCCCCCCCAATCTCTCAATTTTTTATTCATGAGGACATTATATAGGAAAAAGAATCTTTACTAGATGACGGATACTTTCATCAGATAGTTTAATAAAAAACATTATTTTAAAGTTTCTAGTTTGTATTGTTTCACCCCTATTTTTTGCCTCAAAGTTAACAAGGGGTTGGTGCTATGCTTCTAGCTAGAAAATAGTGAGTTCCTAGTGCTATCACAGTAAAATAAATTTGATATTAGGAATCAACGTACCTGATTTTAACTGCATATTGAAAAAATGCATATTGATTTAGTAAATTCTTGGAAAGATCTGTGTGCTGGGTTGAAATGTAAATTTGATTTTATAGTTCTGGTAGAATATGATGTTTGCACTTATTAGTGGTCAATTACTATTATCATAGATAATATTAGTCATAGATAATTGTTTTATAGGCTCCCCATTTAGTTATTTTTTTCTACTGTACTGCATAGTACAGTAATCCATATACTTTAAACATATTTGATGTATAATAATACAATAATTTAATTTAAATACAACAATAATACAAACAATATTTGAGAACATATTAGCAAAAAGATTCTTAACGTCTTACATATACTGGCCTTTAATAAATGTTTGTTGAATGAATAAGGAAGCAAATAAATGAATAATCCAAACTTTTCACTGAAAAACAGTCCAGAGAAATCACTTTTTAAAATGTATAACTGGTGGGGCGCCTGGGTGGCTCAGTCGGTTAAGCGTCCTACTTCGGCTCAGGTCATGATCTCACGGTCCGTGAGTTCGAGCCCAGCGTCGGGCTCTGTGCTGACAGCTCAGAGCCTGGAGCCCGTTTCAGATTCTGTGTCTCCCTCTCTCTCTGACCCTCCCCTGTTCATGCTCTGTCTCTCTGTGTCTCAAAAATAAATAAACGTTAAAAAAAAATTAAAAAAAAATGTATAACTGGTAAAAAATAAATAAATAAATAAAATAAAATGTAGAACTGGTGACAACCTCTACGTATTTTTATGCAGTTCCATTTGTTCAACAACTGGCACAAGAACTCTTACTCAACATTCTCATTATTTTTCTAAAAAAGTTGTTTGATACAATCTACCATGAAAACCTAGCTCACATTCTACAACAGAAAATTAATGTGAGCCACTTATGTAATTCAAACTCTTCTACTAGTGAAATTCTTTCGAGGAAAAAAATAGTGAAATAACCTTTAATATTTCATTTAACCCAATATACACAACATACTATAATTTTAACACACAATAATATAAGATTATTAATGAGATCATTCATATTCTCTTTTTCACACCATCTGATCTCTGGTGTGTATTTTACACTTACAGCACATCTCGATGCTGATCTACCTTCTAAATGCTCTATACCTAAACATATTGGACAGTACAGCTTTATGTAATACTTCAGGAGGATCCAATACTTCCAGATGAAACCCAGTACACAGAAAACACAAAGGCAATTTCTTTACATTTTCAAATGTGATTTATTAACATATCAGAGTAGTCTGGAACGGACTTTCCAATGCTGGTTTACTCTTTTTTCTTCACTTAATTCTTATTCCATTACTCTTACTTGCTCCTATTACTAGAGGAAAAGCTCATTTTTACTTATACCAAATATACTTATACCAAAGTATACTTACTTTGGTAAGTAAGTTTACTTATACCAAATATACTTATACCAAAGTATATTTTCTATTCTCTGGTATTTGTAATTTCACTAAGTTGGTTCAGAAACTGATGAACAATAATTACCCTCATTATTACTTTGGATCTGCGGCTTCTTTCAAAAAAATCATGTAACTAAATTATCTCAAAATAGTCTTTAAAATCCCAAAAAGAAAATCTTGTGATTCAGAAGTTGTGCTAAAGTACTAGTTATCTCTCTTGTTTATTAACTTTTTATTATTTGACTTGTCTATATCCCTAAATTCCAAATAGTAAGAGTTTATTTAACAAAGAATTAAAGGGAAAAACAGTAACAATATTTTATTTATGATTTTAGAGAACTTTGAGGAAAAAGCCTATTAAAATCCATCTCTTTTTAAAAACAATCAAGCTAAAAATGTATCTGTTTTGTAGAAAACTACAAATGAAATTCCAGGATACACATTGAACCTTTATTTCAGAGAATCTTTGCCTAAAGGTTAATACTAGTTTCCTGAATTTTGTACTATGCTGTCTGCATTCAATAAAGCTCCAAAATTAAGTTACTTTGTTCCTTTAACTTGTAATTAATTTTCACATTTTAGTACCATCAGTCAATAAAGTTAGGCGAGAAATAGTAAAAGAATGCTTTATTTGAATTTTCACCAGGTGGTCAATGCCTGTTGAAACATTTTTATTATTGTAAGGGGATTAGTTAGATATCTTATCCTATAAAATGCAATCAATAGCATTAATCTCCATCTTCTCATGGAAGGACTTACGCTTCTGATATACTTTCCAACTGTTAAATAGGAGGAGTTTTAATATCTCTAAGAATAACACTTGGACCAGTTATCAGAGACTGTTTAGACTCTACTATATCATTAAGAGTATTCCAGGGGTGCCTGTGTGGCTCAGTTGGTTGAGCGTTTGACTTTGGCTCAGGTCATGATCTCATGGTTTGTGAGTTTGAGTCCTGCTTTGCGCTCTGTGCTGACCGCTCAGAGCCTGGAGCCTGCTTCAGATTCTGTCTCCATCTCTCTCTGCCTCTCCCCTACTAATGCTCTGTCTGTCTCTCAAAAATAAACACTAAAAAAATTAAAAAAAAAAAAAGAGAGTATTCCAGTTACTTAATAATTACTTCCTTGATTTCGTTTCATTCTATTAACAATGAACATATGTTAAAGAGCCACAGATTATAAATGGTCTTTTTCTTGCTAGGTGTACATAACAAACAGTTGTGTATGTGGCTCCCTTTAAAGGAGTTTCACAATACACTGATGAAAAATGTACCATCACTGAATCTGGACTATATTCAAAATTGTATTTAGACTTTCTGGTAAGGCTCAAGGAGCCCTTTCTCTAACCAGTGAAGATAACTTTCAACAGACCACAATGTTTAGAAATACAATCAATGACCTTAATGATAATGGCTAACACTTACACAGTATTTTTAGGACCAGGAACTGATTTAAGTGTTACGTATATAAACTAATCTGCAAAACTGAATTGGTCACTCTTATTCCCATTTTACAGATGAGGAAACAGAGGCACAGAATGACTACATAACTTATCCAACGCCCTAAAGCTAGTAAGTGGCAGAGTTAGGATCTAAACCCAGTCATCTGGCTACAAAGATTGTTCTCTTAACCAGGATGATACACTTATTTAAACAGGTTTAGGTTGGTATTATGCTGTTTCCAGATATGTACACTTTATAGTTGACATACATCTTAGGCATCATTTGGTCCCAAACCAAAAGTTATGAGTTGAGGAAAACCTTGACCCAGACAGGTTCAAGTGATTTGTCTAAGGTATTACACACTAGTTAGTAATTTTTTTCTAAAAGAGTTATTGCCAGATCAAGTTAGAGCCTGTAGGCTAAGAGGCAAATGAAATCATGTTATTCTTTTAGTTAACCGCATTATTATTATTAAACAAGAGTGGAGAGTGAGGACCCTCTTTAGAGGATCAATTTATGAAAAATAACAATGCTAATGGTTCCTTTTTTAAAATTCAAAATACTTTTATTGAGTCCCATGTATGGAAATGTAATATTGTTAAAATATTTCCTATATTATTGAAAAGAAAGGTATCAATGAGAAAATCAATTGCTTTTTAGCTATTAAAACATTAATATTTGAGAAGCAGAATGGTAAGTTTTTAAAGCTTTCACCCTAATTAGACTCACATTAAGAAGCATTTGGCTCATATATCTCAAACTGCTCATCAGATATTTAAACTGATAATTTATCAGCTCCTTTGAAATACATATTGTCTGTCCCTTCTCCCACTTAAAAAGAAATCAGTCTTGCCAGAGATCTACCATTTGATTAGTCTTTTCAAAGAACCTGCTTTTGATTTTATTGCTTTTCTTTATTATTATCTTATTTTCTATTTAATAGTTTCTATCTTTTACTATTTCCTTTCTTATATTTTGGGAAGTTCTATTTTTTTCCATCTTTTGGAGTTGAATGCTTGCCTCATGGGTTTTCAATCATTCTTCCTTCTTGTTTTTAAAATTTTTTAAAAATGTTTATTTATTTTTGAGAGTCAGATAGAGACAGAGAATGAGCAGGGAAGAGGCAGAGAGAGAGGGAGACACAGAATCTGAAGCAGGCTCCAGGCTTTGAGCTGTCAGCACAGAGCCTGATGCGGGGCTTGAACTCACAAACCGTGAGACTGACTAAGCCACCCAGGCGCCCCAATCATTCTTCCTTTCTAAATATATGCATTTATAAGTATAAAATTTCCACTAAGAACTGTTTTAGTATAATGCAGTATTCAGGTGTAAATTTTTCCTGTAAGTTTTCTGTTTTCATTATCATTCCATTTTAAATATTTTATACCTTCCTTTATGATTTTTCTGAACAATGAATTATTTAGAAGTTTCCAGGTTTCCAAACATGTGGGCTAAAAATTTTTAGAGGGCTGCCTTTTTATTATTGATTCCTAATTGCATGAAATTTTGGTCAGAAAATTTGATAGTAATTTTTAGTATGTTGAGACTTATTTGTGACTCCATACTGGCTATATATATTTTTTGGGGGGGGGGAGGTAGGGGCAGAGAGAGAGAATCATATGCAGGCTCTGTGCTTAGTGTGGGGCCCAACTTGGGGCTTGATTTCACGACCCTGAGATCATGACCCAAGCCAAAATCAAAAGTCGGACACCCAACTGAATAAGCCACCTAGGTGCTCTCAAACTGGCTATATTTTTGTTAAAGTTCTGTCATGCTTTATCATGTGTGAGGTATTATACTTGTTTGACCACAGTTTGTTAGATCATGCTTGCTAGCTGTGTTTAAATTGTTTACGTCTGTCCTAAGTTTTTTATCTATTTCATCAGTTTCTTAAAGTATTTTTTAAGTTTATTTATTTATTTTGGGGGAGAGAGAGAGAGAGAGAGAGAGAGAGAGAGAATGGGGCGGGGGGCAGAGAGAGAGGGAGAGACAGAATCCCAAGCAGGCTCCACACTCTCAGTGTGGAGCCCATGTGGGGCTCGAATCCAGGAATCATGAGATCATGACCTGAACTGAAAACAAGAGCCAGACACTTAATTAACTGAGCCACCCAGGTGCCCCTGAAAGAGGTAGTTTAAAATCTACTATGATTTGGGATTTGTGGGTCTCTCCTTATAATCCTGTCCCATTTTGTTATGTTTTGTTTGAGTTTTTGTTTTAGATGTACATAGTTTCAGGATTCTTTTTCTGATAGTGACTCTTCCCTTTTCCCACTATGTAAAGAGTTCTATTATCTTCAATAAAGCTTTTTTGCCTTAAAATCTATTTTGGTCTATATTAATATTCTTATGCCAACTATAACTTTTTTTAAAGCCAATATTTGCTTTCTTTTCTTAAACATCCTATATCTTTTCTTAAAACATAAATAAAGATATTAATAAAAACAGTTAAAATATGTGTTGAAAACTTAAATACATGTCAGGTACTGTTCTAAGTGCTTTTTGTATATGAATTTATTTAATTCTCACAACAATCCTAGGGTAGATATTATTACTTTCCCCATTTTACATGCAAGTAAACAAAAACTCAATTATAAAGTCAATTAACAGATATTCTATCTGCTCCCTAAAAATTACAAGAATCTTAAAGCACTTTAGCTTCTTCCTGCTCCCTCATCAATATTCCATGCTATCACAGTCTATTATTTGTTTTTAACTCCATCTCTCAAATTGTCTTTTGCTTTATGGTCAGTGGAGTTTGTAGTCACATTTTTATAATTAGATTTATAATTAGATTTACCACCAGGTTTGCTAATTTATTTTTTCACCATTGCTCTTTGCAATCCATTCCTTTACTGGAGGCTCAGTTTGCTTATGTAAGTACACGTTTTAGTAGTCCTTTCAGGGAGTATGTGTGAATGGTAAATTCTTTCTGACTTTGTCTGAAAAAAATCTTTATTTCATCCTCAGTTCCTGAATTAAAAAAATCAGCTGTGATTTTTAGTTGGTATCATTCTACTTCCTGTTAGAATCTATTGCTATAGATGAAAAGTCTACTATCAGTCTGTCATTCCCTTGTAGGTTAGATGTCTTTTCTTTGGTGGCCTTAAAAAGTTTCTCTTTGTCTTTGATGTTCTGTAGTTTTACCATGATATGACTAGGTAAGGATTTGTTTTAATTCATCCTGCTCAAACTAAGCATGCTATTCTAACCTGGAAATTCTCATCTTTTCTTAATTGTGAAATTGAAATTATAAAAAAAACCCTGATGGTCCTTTTGTCTTAGAATACTGCCTCAGCCCCATTCTCCCTATTTCCTCCTTGTGGAACACCTATTTGACATATGTTGGAGCTTCTTATTTTATTCATCATTTTTTTTTATCGTTTTATCATATTCTCCATCTCTTTATCTCTCTGTGCTATTACACTGCTACCGTCTGGCTGATTTCTACAGATCTACTGTCTAATTCACAAGGACTCTCTTTGACCATGCAAATTTGTTGTTTATCCTTCCACTCAATTATTAAATACTAAGTCTGATGCATCCTTCCTCTTCACCGAAAACTTAATAGTTTGGAGAAATTTGCTAAGGAGTAGGGGAGGGCAGCAATATAATGATACACACACATAAACATATATAACAGTGAGAAACATATACAATGATAAGTAAATAAATATACATATCTCCAAAGTATAAACTGGAATCAGTCACCCTATTTTTGGCCCACATGTAGAATCTATGCAGAGGGAAGACTTAGAAACAGATCTTTCTTTCTTTTAGAAGTACAAATAGATTTAAATTTGGTATTAAGTCATCTGTTCACACAGTACATAGTTCAAATGTATATAGAAAGTACTTAGAAATACCCAGAGGAAGGGGTGCTTGGGTGGCTCAGTTGGTTAGGCATCTGACTCGATCTTGGCTCAGACCATGCATGATCTCACAGTTTGTGAGTTTGAGCCCCACATTGGGCTCTACGCTGACAGCACAGAGCCTGCTCGGGATTCTGTGTCTCTTTGTTTCTGCCCCTTTCCTACTTGCACTCTCTCTCTTTCTCTCAAAGTAAACAAACTTAAAAACAAAAAAAGAAAAGAAAAGAAATACGTAAAAGAAGAGTATTTTAGGAGGAAGAGTATTTCAGGTTGAGAGACGTGCAAGTGCAATGACCTTGTGGCAGGAAGCAGTTTGACATGATTGATTAATAGCAAGATAGTAAGAGTGGTTAAGGTAGTGTAAACATGGGAAGGGTAGTAGAAAATGAGATAGACGAGGTGGTCAGGTATTAGATGATATATGGCCTTAAAAGTCATGATAAGGTTTTGAATTATATCCTAAGTGTGATGGGAAGTGAATTGCACCTAAAACGCCCTTGAAAATGCTATTTAAATAAAAGAGCTTATTTAAGTTGCACCTTATGTTTTGTATAATATTTAAAAACTGAGATCTGTTAATAGAAGTTATGGGATCATTTGGAACTTAAATTACTTCATAAGAGTCAGACTTTCTTATTTCTAAAATGTGTATAAGATGACATATCAGGATGAGCAATGTAATGATTACAAATGACATAATGTGATATAAGATCCTAGAGAATTCTCCTATTTTCAGACTTTTGTATGTGAGATATATATATCAAAGAATATATAAGACATATATGTACAGTTTAATGAACCAGTATAACCACCATGTAAGTTAAGAAATAGAATATTACCAGCACCCCAGGAACCTTGCTGTATGACTTTTTAAAAAAGAGCTTACTTAGTACTATAATCTGTGATAATTATCCACTTAAATGTCAACTGGGATCACGTGACCAGTCTTTTTATAGGCAAAAGGAATGTTCCCTTAAGTCCATATTTAATTTCAATATGGAAATCGAGCAGGTATCCACTTAAAATCTATTCACATTTCAGTATGGTGATGTGCCATCTTTAAGGCACTAATTTTTAATTTTAAACAAAAGATATATCAAGTGTATTAAAAACAGATAGAGCTTGAAGAAAATGTATACATCTTCATACATTTTTGTGAAAGCAAACCTAATAGTAATAGCTTTAAGATAAAAAGCATTTGATTAAAGTAAAATAAAAGTCATTCAAAAGTTTAAGATCTTATTATAGGTTTCATTACAACAAATTGGGTAAAATGAGATTTCTTTGTTTCTGTGTGGCTTCTAGTATATTCTTAGCACTCAATAAATGTTAAACAATAAAATATGAATTAGGCTAATCACAGCACATCTAAAATATATTTTATTAAATTTGAGCCTACTTAGAATTTTATATTACAGAAACTTGACATGTTACTAATTCATGACTTTTTGTAATATTAAAAATTAAACCTATGAAATCTAGATTCATATATCTTTAAAAAATATTTTAGCAATAAACTACCAGAGAACAAGAAATATGCATGGCCAAAATTAACAATATTTCAAAATAAACAATTTCATAGTAAAATTAGGCTATCCTCTAGTAGAAAACTACAACTTTTTTGCAAATCCATTTAAAATAGTAAAGGAAAAGAAGGGAATGAAATATAATAAATAAAAGCAAGCTATATAAAGATAAATGAAATGTGAATAAAACTAAACAGACAACATGAATAAAAATAACATTTAGAGGTATCTCTCTTAAACTGTAGTGCAGCAGTACCTGAATTATATGCCCTTTAATTTATGCACATGATGGATACCTTGTTAAGGGGTGTATCTGTAACCACTGTAATTGATAGTAGCTGAAGGCAGTCAGACCATAATTTCTGTTTAATGGATGGGACAGTAAGGGAACAAAGTCTGCAGTAGCATTTTAAAATAAGTGCCTAGAAAGTTTACATTTATGTCCAAAGTAGTACCTATATTCTAGCCTTCTTTATGTTGAATTCTTTAAGAAAAATCAGCTGCAGCAAGATCCATATATTATTAAATAAAAATTCTGATTTAGCCAATAAGTAGAAAAATATTACAATAAATGGAAAAGAATGTTCAACTAACCATTTGATGGTTCACTTTTGTGGTCTTGTTCTTTAGAGCTTGCAGGAGAAGCAAATGGGCTCATTTGACAAGTTCCAGTTGTTGGAGAGTAAGTTGTAATACTGTTCTTCCTTGGGATTTTTGAAGAATCAAATGACTGAAAATAAATATTAATTTGAGACAAAAATACATTTAGTTGAGAATGTCTTTTAAAACTTGCAAAATTCAAACCAGTATGATTTTCCTTGATCTTTCTTTCAGATTTTAAATATACTCCATTACCACCTCCAAAGTGAACACTATTTTTTCAACTTTTGTAGCTATTTCAGGTCTCCACACTAATTAGGGCATCTCAACTTGATATTTATGAAATTTTAATATTAAAAGTTTACTACCATCTGAGATGGTATTTCCAAACAGTTTAGAGATGACTGACTCTCCCAATTATATCCTGACTTTTGCCGTCTGCTGGACCTGAAGTATAATTATGGGGCTAGGCCAGGGAAACCGTCATAAGTTTCTCTTAGGAAAATCCACAACGAAGTCCTAGGAAGGATAAGTGCTGTCTTAAACCTTCACAAATTTGCTCTGACACAGTGACTTGTCTTAAGGATAACCAAAATAATGTTCAAACAATTGAGTATGGCATTTAAGGGCCTTGAGAATTTGGTCTATCCTATGCAAATCCTCTCTGCAGCTTTCTCCTCTGTGTTCCCATACACCTCGCACATACCTCTTACTGGCGATAGTAAATTTTATTTTATTTTTGAGAGAGAGAGCACCCATGTGAGTAGGGGGGATGCAGAGAAGGGACAGAGAAGAGGGGGAGAGAATCTTAAGTACGCTGGGACTGGAGCCTGAAGCAGGGCTCAATCTCATGATCAAGAGTTGAGTGCTTGGGGGTGCCTGGGTGGCTCAGTTGGTTAAGCATCCAACTCTTGATTTTGGCTCAGCTCATGATTTCATGGTTCCTGAGGTCAAGTCCCGCATTGGGCTTTGTGCTGACAGCAGAGCCTGCTTGGTATTCTCTCTCCCCCTCTCTCTCTGTCCCTCACACTCTCCAAATAAACTTTAAAAAAAAAAAAAAATAGCCAGCCTAAAATAATCCTTATATTAAAAACAAAGGGGTTGGGTGTTTAACTTGTTGAGGCCAGTCATACACAGAGTGTCGGGATACTGAGGCTTTTCTTTCCAGGAAGCAGATTTATTTGTGCCAACACAGGCTCAGCAGGCTAAGATCTCCAAAAGGCTAAGCCCTGAGTGCAGCGGAGTGTGTGTGTGTGTGTGTGTGTGTGTGTGTGTGTGTTGCCTTTTGTACAATTTTTGCTCCTTTGTCTTCCATATATGATAACACACAGGCTGATTGGGCGGTCCATGTTAGAGAGTCAAGAGGAATGTTGCGCATGAGCACAGAGCCAGGCTGTCTTCCTTGTCTTGAGGTTTTTACCACATTCCTTAGGGAGGGGCTCTACCACAAACTGACTAAGCCACTCAGGTACCCCTGGAGACAGTAAATTTTAATAATTGTTTACATTTCTGTCTGCCCCATTAGAATTTGAGTTCCTGAAAATAAATGTCATTTCTTCATCTTTGTACCCTAGAACTCAAAAATGTGTGGATGAATGAATGATGTAAAAGGAACAGTCCAGTAACCTTGGCTAAGCCACTCTACCTTGAATACATTCATTTGTTCATTCGTTCTCATCTAATGTGAAATGACCCCTGTAGTCTCAGTCACTTAGACTATGCACATTTGGGCCTCAGCTCATTCTGTGATCTAGCTGGAATGCCCTCTTTCTTATCTTCCCCAAGATCTAGTCTTTCTTTTGTTTAGGTCCTCATTTATGATCCACTTCCTCCCGACACCCATTATCACACTATTAACTGCTTGTTCTTCTGAATTCCCTTTAAATTGTTTTCTGTAATGCTTACTCATCACCCAGCACTTACTAACTAATGTGTACAAAGAAAGAGAACAAATTGTTCTCTGAACAAACAGCAGAGAAGAGGTCTTAGCAGTAGCATAGGTGTTACCAAAAACTGAGAGGAAAGGAAAAATCAAGGTGGGCTGCAGTAATCTTACAGAAGGATTCTTGTAAGGAAGAAAGGTGAAGTTTAGATAAGTGAAAATAAAGGTACGAAAAACCTGAAATCTGGAGGTGATACAGATGGCATAGGCTGGATTGGGGGCATAACAAAAAGTCTGAAAGCTTATGATATTGCCAACATTGTAGAATTAAACTTTTGTTTGGTAGCTGACCTGAAATAGTTACATAATTCTTCATTGTCAACTGTTCTTTATTTCTAAGACACTATGGCAGAAATAGTGGCTGTATCACCTTTTTCAATAATCTTGGTATTAGTTCCAGTGTCTATAGCATCAGTTTTTGTTTTTTTTTACAGTTAAGGTTTTATATGATAAATACTTTTTTTGTATTGGGGGAACAAAAGGCATTCCATTCTTTATTTTATGTATCCATAGTAGCCACAAATATAACTAATACCTTTTTTAAAAATCAAACTATAATATCAAGTTATGACTCTAAAGCAATCTTTTTTGTAAGGTGAAAAGGTTTTAAGTCTCTTTATCAGGTGGTTATTATTACCGCTCCACCTTGAGTTTTCACCTGTTTATATGTATTCAGTCATAAACTATGACATTTATCCAATCCTACCCTACCTTTCCAAGAATTTATTGCCCAGAACTATTTCACTGTGTATGTACAAGAAATGAAAGTCACTACCCTAATGTATATTTATGTCTATCTGTTTTCCTATTTTACCAAAAATTATTTTTTCCAATTGCCAAATATCTAAACATTACAACTATAGATCATACATTTCTCCTTGAAAACCATTTTCTAGCTTTCATAAAATAAGTCTTTGTGTGCATACGTGTGTGTGTGTGTGTGTGTGTTTATTTTTTTCCCTCACCTTAAAATACTGAGGCTTCTCTTCTGCTTTCTTTTTTTTTTTTTTTTTTTTTGGCCATCTATGTTGGTTAAAAGGAAAAATGTCTGTCTACAATTACTATACAAAGAGGGAAAAACGAAAATCTACTGTCCCCTACTATCCCACTAAATATTCTTCAATAAATAACACATTTTTATATAACTGACTATGGATACACATAAGGGCATAATCTTACCTCTCTAAGATTTTTTTTCCTCTTAAAGTTTTACCAAGGTCCTCTAACTTTAAAACCCTGAAGATGCTTAAAAGTGATCCTAGAGCCCACCTAACCCACACCAGGAACAGTTAAGAAGGTTGGGATTTCAGGGAAGACTGAGCTTCTATATGAGAAGTTCGTCATTCTTTCCACTCAGCAATAAGGAGGGCTAGCTACCAGATCCTGTAGAAAACAAAGAAAGAAAAAGTGAGAAGCCTAGATTTAGCTAGAGAAGGGAAAGAATTCAGGATGTGAATAAAATTAAGGAAAGAGAAATCAATAAGTCACAATTCTATAAATAATTTATAACTGCTTGTAATATTTAGTGAGTCCTTAGAGATATTTCACACCACTATTAAGAAAAAAATTCTATGATCAGCCCAAATACCACTGTACTCTTTGTAAAGAGGTCAAACCTTGTATGTTAGCAAAACTAAAATTTGGGCATTGATTTTTCTGTCCAAAAAAAAAAAAAAATGAATGTTCACTTCATAATTTCAAATATATGACATTCTCCTTCAATATCTTTCACAAATTGTAACTTGCTTTGTCACTTTGTTTAAAGCATAGTCTACCAAAAAGGTGCCTGTATTTCATTGATTTTTACCTATTATAAACCATCTGGAAAGTACTAACTAAGGGTTCTTTTAGGATGAAATATGATGGAAAGGATCTGCTATTATTATTATGAACTACTAGCCTATCCTATCGGTGAAATATTTAAAACCCAGGTACTGTAGGTATGTGGGCAACCAGAAACAAAAGAAAAATTAGGGCAATTAAAGGGAGGTAATTCTTTATAACCTTACACTGGTTAATTAGGTCATAGGAATGTCACACCTAAGACATTATTATGCATTACTAGTACTATTATGGAATTTATATTAAAACACTCTAAATACTAGCTCTCTCAGGGACTTTTCACAATTTGGGCCTAGGGTTCCTAGAACAGTCACAGAGATCAACTAACTTCTTATCAGCTGCCACAATTATCATCCTTAATGGTTCTAATAATGTTGGGGTTTTGTTGTTATTTGTAATAGTAGTTATGAAAACCAAAGCATTTGGCACTAACCTCCATGATCTTCCAGGGACAGCAGGGAAAGAATATAACCAATATATTAGATCTGTGGTGATGGAAACATTCTATTTCTTGATTGGATGTCTGACACACAGGGGTATACATTTGTCAAAACTCACTGGATTGTCCACTCAACATCTGTGGATTTCATAATAGTTAATTTTATTTTGATAAAAAAAATTTAATAGGAGGGGCGCCTGGGTAGCTCAGTCGGTTAAGCATCTGACTCTCGGTTTTGGCTCAGGTTTGGCTTCGTGGTTGGCTTTGTGGGTTCGAGCCCCACATTGGACTCTGTGCTGGCAGTGCAGAGACTGCTTGGCATTCTCTCTTTCTGCCCCTCCCCCACTCACACTGTCTCTCTCAAAATAAACTCAAAAATGTTTTAATAGGAAAAATAAAACATTGGCTAAAAAAGGTGATACACTGGAGTTTCTATTTGTGTTCATTATTGTTCTACAATTTAAAAATGTTAAAATATTAATTAAAAAAAATTTTTTTAACGTTTATTTATTATTGAAAGAGAGAGTCAGAGCGTGAGCAGGGGAGGGGCAGAGGGAGAGGGAGACACAGAATCCAAAGCAGTGTCCAGGCTCCGAGCTGTCAGCACAGAGCCCGACGTGGGGCTCAAACTCACACACTGTGAGATCATGACCTGAGTTGAATTTGGACGCTTAACCAACTGAGCCACCCAGGTGCCCCTAAAATATTAATTTTAATATTAAAGATAACACTGTTCTGATATTCTTTTGCACTATAATCCTCAAGAAGATTTTAATGAAATGTTTTCAAGGCTGTTTCCCATCATTCCTTCATAAATCCTCATATTCTTCAGAATATAAAGTGAATTTCACCTCAAATATATTTTTGTCTGTTTATTGAAGTATGATTTACATAATTAAAATGCACAGAGTTTAAGTTTTCAGCTTAATGAGTTCTGATAATTGTATACTCCGATGCAAGTATCATCCAAGATAGACAACATTTCACCATCTTAGATTTCCTTGTATACCTGTCCACTCAATTTCCACTCCCTAGCCCAGAACCACTTTCTCATTCCTATAATCCCAGATACTTCTACCTATTCTTTAACTTCATATAAATTAAGTATGTAACTTTTGTCTTTGGTTTCTTTTGTTCAACATGTTTTTAAGATCATATACATTGTTGTATGGGGTTATAGTGTGTTCCTTTTGATTGCTGAATAGCACTCCTTTGTATACCTATCTGTTCTTTCCTTGATATCTTCCTCTCATTACTGAACAGCAGAAGACTGTGCTCCTGTGGGCTTTGGTGACCCCATTACCAGGGTGTGTTTATTCGATGGTTGATTTTGCTGTACTGGGTACTTCCTTTCCTTTCCACTATACTTTTGCTATATGCTGATCCTTTACCATTCCTCTTTCCCCCAAACAAACACAATGAACAAATAAAGACTTATTGGTGCTCAAAAAAAAATACTAAAGAACATACAACAATTATTGCCCCCCCCCCCACACACACACTTGTCTAACAAGAGAGTTCCAAATATAAGAAGCAACAACCGGCAGAACTGAAAGGAAAAATAGAAAATCCAACTATACTACCACTTTCAATAACAGATAGACCCACTAGACAGAAAATCAGCAAGAAAACAGAAGCCCTGAACAAGACTATATACAAACTCGACCTAGCAGACATCTATAGAACTCTCCATCCAACATCAGTGGAATATACACTCTTCTCAAGTGCACATGTAACATCTGCAAAGACAGAAGATATGTTAGACCATAAAACAAATCTTAGTAAATTTAAAAAGACTGAAATCATGTAAAGAATGTTCTCTGATCACAATGGAATTAAATTAGAAATTCATAACAAGAATATTTGGAAAATACAAAAATATGTGGAAATTAAACAACACACTCCTAAATAACCAATCCAAAGGGAAATTAGAAAACACATTGAGAAGAACAAAAATGAAATACAGTGTATATAAAAACTTACGGGATGCAGGGGCGCCTGAGTGGCTCAGTCAGTTAAGTGTCCAACTTCAGTTCAAGTCATGATCTCATGATTTGTGTTTGAGGCCTACATCAGGCTCTGCACTGACAGTGCAGAGCCTGCTTGGGATTCATTCTCTCTGTCTCTCTCTCTCCTCCCCCCCACCCCTCCCCTGCTCCCCTCTCTGAAAATAAACAACTTATGTGTTGTTGTTGTTGTTGTTTTAAACCTATGTGAACTTATGGGATGCAGAGAAAGCAGTATTCAGAGTCAGAGGGAAATTTAAACAGCTACACTACAAAAGAAAGAAGCTGGGGTAGTTGTCTGGCTCAGTTGGTAGAGCATGCAACTCTTGAGGTCGTGTGATCTTGAGGTTGTGTGTTTGAGGCCCATGTTAGGCATAGAGATTACTTAAAAAACAGGAAGGAAGGAAGGAAGGAAGAAAGAAAGAAACTCTCAAATCAATAACCCAAACTTCTACCTTCAGGAACTAGAAAAAGAGCAAATTAAACCCAAAGGAAGCAGAAGAAAAGAAGTAATAAATATTAATATTAAAAAGAAAACAAGTGAAATAGACAATAAGAAGATAGTGAAGGTCAACGAATCCAAAAGTTGGTTCTTTGAAGAGACAACAAAACTAGCTAGACTGACCAAGAAAGAAAAAAAAAGAAAAAAAGAAGATTAGAATTACTAAAATTAGGAATGAAGGGGAGATATTAAAATCAATCTTGGAGAAATAAAAGGAGTTAAGGGAGTACTATAAACAACGTTATGTCCACAAATTAGATAACCTAGATGAAATGGACAAATTCCCAGAAATACACAACTTAGCAAGACTAAATCATAAAGAAATGGAAAATCAGAATACATCAACAGCAAGTTGATGGATCAATTGATTGGATCAATATTCAAAAAGCTTCTAACAAAGAAAAGTCCAGGACCAGAGAGCTTCACTGCTAAATTCTACCAATATTTAAAGAAGAATTGATATCAATTCTTCTCAAACTCTCTCCAAAAAGAGGGAACAGTTTATAACTCATCCTATGAGGCCAGAATTATTCTGATATCAGAACCAGACAAATATATCACAAGAAAAGAAAACTATAGACCAATATCCCTTGTGAATATAGATGCCAAAATCCTCAACATACTGGCAAACTGAAACAAGACGTGAATAAAAAGAATTATACATTATGACCAAGTTGGATTTTGCCTGTGAAAACAAAATTGATTTAAACCAATCAATGTAATACATCATATTAATGGAATAAAGGGGAAAAAACCCACATGATCATCTCAACAACAACAACAAAAAACATTAGAAGACAGATTAATGGCGAATTTTATTATGGGTAGATCAGGCTGATAACCCCTGAACCCAATAATCAGATCATTTTGTGCTCCTGAGGGGATGCAAATAGGAAGTACATAGATTATTGATGAACTATTCTTATAAAAAATTTGAACCAGAATCTAATCAAGCCTCCAACTTTAACAGCAAGTTTTACAGGAAATATGAAGAATAGAGAAATCATTTGAAGGACACTACAAGAAAAGAATCAACTAACTCCAGAATGTGGAATATGCTTATAAAACACATACGTCAGTTTTTTCAAAATAAATTACTGTACAAAAAAAAAAAAAAAAGAAGGTGAAGTTTAATAAGATTTAAAAATACTTAAGATCTATAAGAAACATTACAATGTATAAAACTTGTTTGGATCCTGATTTTTTTTTAAGTTTTATTTATTTTAAGAGAGAGAGTGTGTGAGCACACTAGTATGTGTGCAAGCAGGGGAGGGGCAGAGGGAGAGGGAGAGAGAGAATCTCCACGCTCAGCTTGGAGAGGGAGGGAGGGAGAGAAGAAAGTAGATTTGAACCAGATCAGTAAGACTGCAGACTGTGAGCTATAAAATCTCCTACTGCCCTGAAATTCAAAGTTCTTTCTAATTTCAGGAGTCAGCAGAAACCTTGTCTCAGAGAGATAAGACAAGTTTAGGTGCTAGGAATAATGAGACTTAGAAGTGTTCCACCAATCAATAGTAACAGAGTAATCTAGCTTGGGCACCCATGTCTAAATTAACAAACCTCCCCCCAAACTTGCACTGTTATTCCTTCTAGCAGCAAGCCTACTGAGTTGGCCTTGGTAGGAAGTATGTTCCTTCTCTTCCCATCTCTACAATCTATTTATTCCACTCCTTCTCTGAGGTGGCTTGAATGAGACTAGGTATATGACCAGGCGGCCAGTTGTCCCTACAAATTCATCTGAACTGCGATTAGCAGCAGCTTGTAATAAATAATTCATCTTTATTTCTGAAAATCCGTCTAGAAACAGTGCTAGGAGGGCAATATGAGCAGCTCAAATACTGTAGGTAATGATAAACTGGAACCTTCTTTACTCCTCACTAACCATCAATAATTTGAAAGGTCCAGCAAATCATGGTACTTACAGTATACATTCTAGATTTTAAAGGAAGGTCACAGGGTATGATTCACACCTCTGTTTTCCCCATTAGGAGACTCATAAGGAAAATGACTTTTGCAGATTTGTCCTAACATCATGGAGCATTAATCTCCATGAAGGGCTGTAGCTGCTTTAGGAACAATGGGATTTGGGAGTTCCGAACATCTCTGAGAGAGGAAACAGCAGTAGATTAGAATGAGTAGGCTCCACTTTAAGCAACTGGTATATAAGAGTCATCTCCTTTCTGTGGATACCAGTCTTCTTCCTTCAGTATCATACTGGTAAGGCAAAATGACCATAAAGTTACTACTAGTTCCTCTGTAGTTTTATAGCAATTAGGTACTCTTAGAATTACAGGTGTAAGTCTTAAATGTCTGATTTTCCTTTGCATGGGCAAAGGCAGCCTCAGTAGGATCACTGACTTGTGGGTAGATTTGTGGAGCCAGGCTGCTCTAGGGCAGAGTGGAGTGGATGGAAGCATAAATGTAGCTAAAGGCAGAATCCTAGCTAGACTTAGCACCAGAGCAAAAGCTGTCCATTCTAACATGCAAACAGAGCTGCAAATGATGAGGCAAGAGTACAAATGCAGAAATTACCAGAAATAGGTCAGAAAATAGAAGAGAAATGTTGAAGAAAGGCCCAAATTAGATGCTAGGAACCTGCATTTAGCAAGTGGTGGCCATGTGATACCAAGCTAAGTCAAGCTAGCTAAGTCCCTTTGGTTTAAAGGTATAGAATTGGGCCAAACATAACAATGTATTTTTCTAATACAGGATATTAGCTGTGGTGCTGTCTACCTTGACACATCCTAATCTGGAGTAAAAATGGATAGAAAGCCTGTCATGGTGACAATTGTACTTCATAAAAAGGATGAATTCCTAAATGGCTATTCTTTGCTATTCAAATAACGTTACCATATCCCAAAGAATGGTTTGGGGATAGGAAAGAACAGTATTTCATTTCAAGCTGGACTACTCGTCTACCAAAATACCATTCTGACCAAAGAAACAGATGCAGAATTACAGTCACAGCTGCATTCTGTACAGAACAAGTTGGATAATGGTACTCTAAATTGCTAATTACACTGCTAATGATTTTTTTAGTGGCATTGCATTATATTGCCACTTTTGTTTAAATTTTTTAAAAAAGCATCTAGGAAGTTTTAAAAATGGTAAATTGTTAAATATCAGTGAGTATTCCAAAGAGAAATTCCATATAACATCCATTTCTTAAAGTGGCACTCTCATATGGGATTTTGTAGGGGTGCCATTTATTGACTAGCTATTTGTTTCAATTTACTTTCTCATCAATTTACTTGCATTTAAGATTACTGAGGCCATAAGTATCTCAGTATTAGTATTTGTATCTAGCTCCATAGTTGGTATGAAAAGATAATAAACCAACATATGTCATGATATGCTGGCACTGGGAAATGTACTATGACTAGATTTACAAAAAGTAATAGCAACAGTACAATTTTATTTTTATTGTGACAACCATGGTGAAATTTATTACAGTGTTAGTATTTTATTGTTTAATTATGCTAGCATAGCTGAGGGAGGTAATTACATTTTTGATATAAAAATGCTGTTAATGTTTTTATTTCAATTTAGCAGATTATAGAATGCAGATTAAAGCACTGCCATTGTTCCATATTGTTTCTTGCGCATTTAAAGGCAGAATATCTTTTTCCACAAACAGTAAATTAATTTCTACTGAAATATCTCATCAAGGTTTCTAAATAATTTGCCTCTTAAATGAAAACCCTATTCTGGCCAGGAACTTCAATACACTGGATTTACCAACAATATTTTATATAGAAAATGGTGTACCAATCCCAATTATGTCACAATGTTTTTTTTGAAAAATTTTCTATTTATTAAGGTAAATTTGCTGTCAAAAAATTAAAAATACATTCTTGTTATGCAATTACAAACTCACAAGTACTTACTTTTGCTTCTAAGAGGTGATCCAATTTCAGTGATCTCTTAACACTGCAAACAAAATATTTAAAGAAATCTTAGATTTACATGCTTTAAGTAGCCAAATATTTAAGAGTAATAAATATAAACAAAGATTCTGAGTTACTTTGCCAACTAAAGCAGAATACCATATGATGAAAGCAAAGCAATTTTCATGGCTATGAAACTGGGTTTTTTAATAGCATATTTCAATATGGAATTGTAATGAAATATTTAAATGGATTTTTATATATGGTTCTACACACATGTACTATTGTACAATTCAAGCATTAAAGTCATATTATGAAATTATTTTAGTAAAAATTAATCTGTTTGTTTTAAAATACCACTACTGAGAAATTATACATAAGGACAAAATAATTTATACACCCTTAATGGAGATGTTGAAAGTATATTATTTGCAGAAATAATGTACTAGGTATTAAAATAAAGGTATGAACAAGGTGAAAAAAGTTTTGCCCATTATTCTAGCTTTAAACATGATTCAGTGCTACCAGACTATGACTTAACTGAGGAACAGATGCTCTATGTCTTTATAAGTCCCCAATCCATAAGAAACTATTTTTTGTCTCTCTCACTAAACTGATTCAGGAACATGCCAGGCTCTCTCTGTGCAAAATCTGTTCTGCTAAACTGGATGCCCAGCTGTTGGTGACAATGCTTAGAAAGGAAAGCTGAATATTTATAATACTTTATTTCGTACAGCTGTCTTCTAAAGAGCAGTCATCAACATTTTATTGAATGCAGACTAAATGCTCAAAGGAGAAAAAGGTCAATATAAATTAAAACCAGTTTTCCCAGTGACAAATGCAGTGTTAAAAGTACTTTGAACCCTGAGAAACAGAAATTACGTTATCTAAAATATTAGAGAATTTGAGCATAAAGCAAAAAAAAGGATTGTATGGTAAAATTTGAATTATAAAAAACAAAAATCTTACATCTTAGAAAATGACTATTCTTAAATAAGTGACTATTGAGGTGTTTTTTTTATTGACTTTCAAACAAGTGACAAGAACAAGAAAAAAATAGAAGAGATGGACAATTTACAAACACTATGGAGTAGCAAATATTAAATACAAAAATTTAATCTATCACTCAATTTTGCTATTATACCTACATTAGCTTAGCATGTAACATTATTTGGAACTGATTAAATCACTTTGAAAATTTACTTGTATCTTTTAGAAGTCCACCTGAAATCAATTTAATGTGAATTTTCAATGAAGCAGGAAGAGACTAGAGCTATGAACAAATAAAAATGGCAGATGATCCAAAAAAGTGTGTGTGTGTGTGTGTGTGTGTGTGTGTGTGTGTGTAGTTTTGGAATATGTAGTACCCTATTCAGGTGTGTGAGATGTTTTAGTATTTTATAAAATTTCAGAAGTAGAGTTCAAAACTTAAAATACACAGCACAGCATTTTTTATCCTTTTTTTTAATTTTTAATTTAAATTTTAGCTAACTATCCTTTGTTTTTAAATACTAAGGTGTAATACTGCTTATTAGAAGGAAACAAACCCTACCCTGATATTAACTTTCAAAATATTATTGCTTTAACACTGATGATTAATTCTTACAGAAAGTAACTAATGTTTGGATTTAAAAGGTTTCCAGTTTAGTTGCTAGTGTTGATCTAAAGGCCCAAGGAAATACATAAAAGCAAATAAGAAAAGTTAGACTGTTATTTTCTATAATAATTCTAAAAACATAACTTATTGTGGATGATATGGCTTTCAGATAATTCAGGGATCCAAACCAACACCTGGTAATATTTGCATGAATCATGAAAAGAAGGCTAAGAAATCACTCAGTTCATCCAATAAGGAAGAGGTAGTGTGACATGCCTGCTATCACACAGCTTGAAGGGAAGAAATGCAGATCTCCGGTCCTGTGCATAATAAATCTTTGTTGAATTGAAGGGGAGGAGTTAAAGAAGAGGTAAAGAACAGCAAACCTACCAGAGGATTTTATGACAATCTACCTTTACTATTCTATTAGAATTGGGCCCACTGACAAAATATATTATTAAATTAAGCATGTTTTACCCTTTTTTTTAACCGCTCTTTTATCCACAACTGTAGCGTAAGCATGAAATTATGTTAGGTGTAAAAGGATGATGTTAATAGCAACATAGAGGAAGAGATGGTTGAAGCATATTATAAAGGAAGAACATACAAAACTCGATTAGATATATGGAAGCAATATTTTCCTAAAGTATTTACTCACTTGCCACCAGTATTCGTTGGCAATTAAAAGTGATATATCTCGGGGCACCTGGGTGGCTCAGTGGGTTAAGCGTTGACTTCGGCTCAGGTCATGATCTCACGGTCCGTGAGTTCAAGCCCCGCGTCAGGCTCTGTGCTGACAGCTCAGAGCCTTGAGCCCGGTTCAGATTCTGTGTCTCCCTCTCTCTCTGCCCCTCCCCTGTTCATGCTCTGTCTCTCTGTGTCTCAAAAATAAATAAACGTTAAAAAAAATAAAAATAAATAAATAAAAGTGATATATCTCTGGGACTTCTATAAAGTTATAAGCAGCTTTTGTGGTTACTACATTGGTTTAAAAAAATGACACCCCCCAAAAAGGCAAATGATCAAACAGACATTTCTCCAAGGAAGATATACAACTGGCCAATAAACATGAAAAAATGTTCAACATCCCTAATATTAGGAAAATGCGAATCAGAGCCACAGTGAGATACCATTCACAACCATTAGGATGTCTACTATCAAAAACCCAGAAAACCCCCCAGAAATTGTTGGCTACGGTATGGAGAACTGGAATGTTTGTGCACTGCTGGCAGGACTGTAAAATGCTGCTGTGGAAAACAGTCTAGCAGTCCCTCAAAAAATTAAATATAGAATTGCCATATGATTCAGCAATTCCACTTCTGGGTACATAGCCAACGGAATTGAAAGCAGAGACACAAACAGGTATTTGTACACGCATGTTCATAGCAGCATTATTTCCAATAGTCAAAATGTGAAAGCAATGCAAGTGTCCATTAACAGATGAATGAGTAAACAAAATGTACCACAGATATACAATGGAATATTAGGCAGCCTTAAAAAGGAAGAAATTCTGACATATGCTACAACATAGATGAACCTTAAAGACCTTATACTAAGTGAAATAAGTCAATCACAAAAGGACAAATGCTATATGATTCCACTCAGGTGCTTAAAGTAGTCAAATTCATAAACACAGAAAATAGAGCATGGTTGCCAGGGGTTGGGAGGAAGGGTGAATAGGGAGTTACTGTTTTATGGGTATAAAGTTTCAGTTTTGCAAGATGGAAAACATTTTAGAGATACATGACAGTGATAGTTGCACATGTGAATATACTGAATGCCACCGACCTGTACACTTAATAATTTAAAATAGTAAACTTTACAAAAACAGAGTAAAAAAATAGTAAATTTTGTTATGTATATTTTACCACAGTTTAAAAATACTTTTTAAAATGGGCACCTATCTACTGTATCCTAGTTTCTTCCCCTGCTTACAACCTCTGCAGGTTACTTTCTACTTTCAATCTAACCCAAATTTATACCTATGCCCATAATTTAACTACTATGCTCCATTTTTAGGTATACTAAGTTTAGATTCATTGGGATCAAAATCCTGGTTGCTACCGGCATTTTGCTCTTCAGCATTTAGGAAAGATAAATACATTTGACAGGCAATTTCATATGAAGAGAAATAGAAAGTAACTATGTTTGTAGGATCAGTCATATTACTAAGACTATCCTCCCCTATTTTATTTAATTTATCACATGATAGTATCCTGAATAGGATTATCTGATTCTGTCAGAAAAGAACAAGCAGAGAGTTTCATTATACATTACTAACACTGGTGACAATATTAAAGAAATTACTCTAGAAAATATGAACTTTCATTTGATTCCTAATTAAGAACCAGGAATGACACCTCATAAACACAAAATTACATGCTCTGAGCTTCTCTTTAAAACACTAAATGTCATTTTGAGTAGCAGAGCTGAGAGATTGTATGTGTGGGGAGAGAGATAAACTTAGTAAAGCAGATAAGACTCAGAGAGACTTGATGGTATGCCAAATTCCTCCCCTAAGTTTGGGCAAATCACATAATCTCACTAAGCTTCATAAAGTTGATAATAATACTGGCCTGTAAACTAGTAGGAAATTTCTGAATGGAAGATAAAAATATCACTTACTATGCCAGTGCTTCCATTTACTTCTCACTATAATGTGATGATAATATTGCAAGAGCATTTAAAGGATTATTGAGTATGCTTATGAGATGCTTAGAAATCTTTTGATGAAAGGCATTGGCCAAATTCACATCCCATGTGACTCCTTTGGTGTAAATTGATATATGTGAAATGATTTATTTTCCATTCTATATATGAGAATGAAAAAAGAAGGGAGAAGAATCTCCTATATCCTTTTTATATTATTCCTTTCATTCAGGCCTGTGTTCTTTTGTGTTCAACATTCATGGTGGTGATACAATAATTCACTATCACATATGGGTGAGCAGAGGGAAATATTACTCTATTACATGTAGAAATATGGTCACCATGTGAGAGCACCTAAATAAATGATTAATTCTGTATCCTTCATGAATAACGGGTCAAAACCATAACCAGTTATTGGGCGACATATTTGTGTGTGTGTGTCAACATCTTCCTTATTAAAAGATTAATAGTGAATTAGCTAAAGAATTCTTACAAAAGTAAAAGGATATATACGGGAATATTGATCCCAGAAGATAAATAGAGATGAGATCGTTACTGAGCTAAATAAAGTGAGAAACGCCATAACTTCATTCTTAAATGAGTATTCTCAGAAATGAACATTAATAAAATATTCATTACTATTTCTGCTTGTGAGAAACATATATACATATGTGTGTATTACCACACATACATAAAGGACATAAGTTTAATCCTTTTAAAATCTATTGAAAGGGGCCAAATAGGTTTACCAGAATTAAATATGGAAAATGGGTAATCTTTTAATATTTTTGTATGTATTATATGTTACAGCATAAAACTTAATGACACATTGATGTCTACCCTTCCCCTGAGATTCTAGCACAATCATGTCTAAGTTTTCCCTGACACTGTCCACTTTGCATTAAGGACCTTTCTACTCTACAGCACTGTAGCAGTTCCTCTCACTAAGCTTATCATGTTGAAATAGTCCATTTCTATGTTTGTCTTTTCTCCCTGTACTAGCACCTCTCTGGTAACTGGTAGGTTAAACATTCTTGTTAAACTATCCTTCTCAAAAATTAAAATTCCTAGCAAACACAATATCTGTTCATATTTGAATCCCCAAAGCCTGACGCAGTGATGGGCACAAAAGAGTTATATAATGATTTAATTCACTGTATTTATTTTGAACTTAAAGCTTCAATCTCAAATATTTAAGTCCTTTAATTGTTTATGATTCTTCAATCCTGTTTAAGGTAGTTAAATACAGGTTCCTAAAAGATGTCATATTGACAGTCTTATCTCTAAGGTAGTCTCTTGTATGGATCTGTCTTAAGAGTTCTGGAAAAATCTAAACCATAATCTCTTCAAATATTGACTTTCCTTCATTCTTCCTTTATATACTTCATCTAGAAGTAATTTTAGACTTTCTAGTTCCATTTCCCATATCTCTAAACTCTTATTTCTTAGATTTCTTGCCTGTATAGTGAATTTGGGCAATTTCTTCAGATCTTTCTTTCAGTTGTCTAATTCTTTCTTCAATTGTATCTAATTTACTGTTTAATCCACCCATTGGTGTGCGTGTGTGTGTGTTTAAAAACAACTTGATGAGGTTTTTGTGGGTAACTTTTAATTTTTACCTAATTTTAAACAAAAAAAGTCTAGGAAGAAGAGTTCTTGTTATCCTTTACCCAGACTTGTCACTTATTTACATTTTGTCCTATTTGTTTTAATCATTCTCTCTCTATACATATATATAAACCTTTCTTGACTTATAGTAGGTTATGCCCTGATAAACCCATCTAAGTTGAATGTATCTCAAGTTGAAAATGCAATTAATACACCTAACCTAACAAATATAATAGCTTAGTTCAGCCTAAGCTTACATTAACCTAGAGTTGCCCCCCCCACCCTCAGGCTTGCTCTCTCTCCAAATAAATAAACTAAAAAAAAAAATTTTTTTTTTTAATAAATAAAGGGGCAGGTTTTAATAGGTCCCAGAGAGTAGGGGGTGGGGAGGTTCAGAGGAAAAGGGAAGTTTGGTGAAAGGATTACCATGGGGGAACAATAGATGAGGTGGGGATGGTGAAAGAAAAATGGCACCAGAGGTGGAACCTGAGCACAGGACAGCTGCCACATGTTCAGAGTCAAAGAAGATGGGGAAGGCAGAAAAGAGGCTTTAGAAGCCTTTGTTTCTCTCTTTAATTGTTTGTTTGCCTCATTTAGAAACTGTATTTTGCAGAGAGGCAATTTTAGATTCCCAATAACTTTCAGAAGCTTCAAAATACTAATCCAAACAGGTATCCCATTCAGTTTTTATTTATTTATTTTAATTTTAGATATAGAAAGAGCACAGACATGCAATAGGCTGGGGGGGGGGGCAGGGAAGAGAGAGAATCTTAAACAGGTTCCACACTCAGGTAGATCCCAATGAGGGGCTCAATCCCACAATCCTGGGATCATGACCTGAGCTGAAATCAAGAGTCGGACACTCAACAGACTGAGCCACCCATGCACCCCCCATTCAGTTTTGACAATTTTATTTATTTTTTAAGTGTTTATTTGTTTTTGAAAGAGAAAGAAAGCATGAGCAGGGGAGGGGCAGGAAAGGGGGGAGAGGGAGGGGGAGAGAGAGAGAGAGAGAGAGAGAGAGAGAGAGAGAGAGAGAGAATATCCTAAGCAGGCTCCATGCTGTCAGCATAGAGCCGACATGGATCTCAATCCTATGTACTCTGAGATCACGACCTGAGCTGAAATCAACAGTCAGATGCTTAACTGACTGAGCTACCAGGCACCCCCAGTTTTGACAATTTTAGAGCGATGGCTGTCCAATTCAGTTATGAGAAAAGTAATTTTGGAGAGATAGAAAGTTTCCCATAATGGCCATTGAAGTTCTTAATTACTGTTGTTAAGTCATTCCATTTAGTTAGAAAGGTACTTAAGGAAAGACCACAGTTTTTTGTTTTTTTTTTAATTTTTTTTTTAACGTTTATTTATTTTTGAGACAGAGAGAGAGACAGAGCATGAATGGGGGAAGGTCAGAGAGAGAGGGAGACACAGAATCGGAAGCAGGCTCCAGGCTCCAAGCCATCAGCCCAGAGCCCGAAGGACCACAGTTTTTAAACATAAAACCAGCTGGAGTCCTAGAAGTCAGGGCGAAGGGTACTCTCAAATCATTTTGATCACCAGGATCCCATTTCTTAAAAGATTTTTTTTTCCCTAGGGCAAAAAAGAAAAATTCCTGAACAGAACAGTTTTCAACTGGAATAGTGCAATTCCAAAATAGTAGCTTTAAATCTAAGTGCAGTAAAGACTACAGTGAAAAGGTAGAGAATATCAGAATAGATTTAAAGTGTACATACACACACACACACACACAAAATCTTAAGTGTATACACAAACACACACACACACACATACACGTATTCCAACTCATTCAATCCTCACAACATTGATACTACCTAACCTGATACCAAAATATGGTAAAAGAATTGTTAAAAATTTACTGACCAATATATTTCATATTTAGGTCCTTAATCCATTTTCATGAACATGGAATCAAAGATCCTTAGCAAAAGATTAGCAAATCTAATTCAGCAACATATGAAAGCAACAAAACATATGTCCAAGAGGGGCTTATACCAAGAATGTAAATTGTTTTGATATTTTAAAATCAATTAATGTTTTCAAAAAGAGAATAAAGGAGGTCATATTAGTAGTTGCACAAAGAATACACCCATTCATGATAAAACAAAAACTCAGCACACTTGGAGTAGAAAGGGAAATATTCCTATGAAAAACCTACACATATTGTACTCAGTACTGAACACTTATTCTAAGATTAGGACTATAAGATAAGATGTGCCCTCCCACCACTTCTATTTAACAAAGCTCTAAAAAAGAAAGGAAATGTGTAAGTGTTGGAAAGGAAAAAGTAAAATTGATAATCTGCCAGTGATGTGTCACGAACATGGAAAATCCTAAGGAATTTATAAAACAGCAATTAGAACTATTTAGCAAAGGTGCAGATCATAAGGTGAATATACAAAAATAAATTACATTTCTATGTTATAGCTAGAAACACCTGGAAACTGAAGCTTAAATTTTTCCATATACAATCACATTTGAAAACTACATAAAATAAGGGGCGCCTGGGTGGTTCAGTCGGTTAAGTATTCAACTTTGGCTCAGGTCATGATCTTGCGGTTCATGGCTTCGAGTCCCATGTCAGCTCTGTGCTGACAGCTTAGGGCCTGGAGCCTGGTTCAGATTCTGTGTCTCCCTCTCTCTCTGCCCCTCTCCCAGGCACACTCTGTGTCTATCTCTCTC
Organism: Puma concolor; assembly: GCF_028749965.1. Lineage (NCBI taxonomy): Eukaryota > Metazoa > Chordata > Mammalia > Carnivora > Felidae > Puma > Puma concolor. The sequence goes on from NC_141674.1 coordinate 52,375,892, forward strand.
TCAAAAATAAACATTAAAAAATGATAATTTTTAAAAATAATATAAAAACAGGGAGGGGGACAAAAACATAAGAGGCTCTTAAATATGGAGAACAAACAGGGTTACTGGAGGAGTTGTGGGAGGGGGGATGGGCTAAATGGGTAAGGGGCATCAAGGAATCTGCTTCTGAAATCATTGTTGCACTATATGCTAACTAACTTAGATATAAATTTAAAAAATAAATATTCTTAAACTACGTAAAATAAGTTTAACAGAAGACACTCAACATTTCTACAGTGAAGACTACAAAATGTTGCTTAGAGAAAAGAAAGATCTAACTAGGAGCAAGTTTATGGATTTGAAGTCTTGATAACTTTAAAAATGTTAGTTCTCCCGAGTTGATCTTTACATACATTGCATTTCCTGTCAATCCCAGCAAACATTTATTTTCCTATTGGAAAACCAAATTCAAAATCTTTACACAAAGGCAAAGGACTTATAACAGCCAAAATATTCTTGAAAAAGAATAAAGTTGGAGTACATACACTAACTAGACTTACTATAAAGTGGTTCTGAATTCAGTGTGGTTTGGGCATAAGAACAGATAAAATGAAGAGAATAGAAAGTCCAGAAATGGAACCATAAAGGTGCCAAAGCAATTTAATGATGAAAGAGAAATCTTTGCAAATTGTTCTGGAATACCATATGGAAAAATAAACCAAACAACCTTGACTTCTACCTTATACTATATACAAAAATTGATTTGAGATATAACATAGAGATATGTGGAAAAGGCAAAGTTTCTAAAGGAAGCATATGAGAATATTGTTACAACTGGGGTAGATAAAATTTCAGGTAAGAAACAAAAACAATACCCATAAAAGAGAAAAAAATGACAAATTAGACTTTATCTAAATTTTAATCTTCTTCTTATTGAAGGACACCATTAAGAAAATGGATTGTCAAAAGCTGCAGGTATCACAGTTCCAGATTTCAAGTTATATTGCAAAGCTGTAATAATCAAAACAGTGTGGCACTGGCACAAAAAAATAGACACACAGATCAATGGAATAGGATAGAAAGCCCAGAAACAAGTCCATGATTTTATGGTCAATTAATCTTTGACAAAAGAGGCAAGAATATGCAATGGGAAAAAGACAGTGTCTTCAATAAGTGGTGCTGGAGAGCTACATGCAAAAAAAATGAAGCTGGAACACTTTCTTACACCATACATACTAGAAAAAAGACTGTTACAAACTGAAGGGCTCCAGGTGCCTTCATGCCTTTAGCCAGACTTTCCAATGTCCTCCTAATTCTCAGTGGGGCTCCAAGGCTCAATGGGGCTTTTTCTAATCCTCCCTCTTAATCAACTTGGAGAAACCACTCTCCAGATTAGGAATGAATCTCTCTATCCTTATTGATGTTGGAGCTATACTCTCAATGGTGAACTCCACTGCCATGAAACAGCCCCTGCCTCCAGGTACTAAAGCAGTTCAAACAGTGGGGGTCTTGAATAAACCTCAACAGGTTCTTGTCTCTGAACTTATTTCCTTTTGTTTAGGTGCTTTAGAGCTACCGACCCTTTTCTTATTTCCTCTGCCCCTATTCATTTATTGGGCTGAGATTTCTTAGAAAAATATTATGCTGGAATTTCTTTCTCCCAAAAGGGGGAAATAATTCTAAAATTTGATAGTAGTAACCAAAATAGCCAATCAGTCAAATTAAATGACCCTCTGACATCTTTAATTTGCTCCATTTCTTTTTAAAAAAAATTTTTTTTTCAACGTTTTATTTATTTTTGGGACAGAGAGAGACAGAGCATGAACGGGGGAGGGGCAGAGAGAGAGGGAGACACAGAATCGGAAACAGGCTCCAGGCTCTGAGCCATCAGCCCAGAGCCCAACGCGGGGCTCGAACTCCTGGACCGCGAGATCGTGACCTGGCTGAAGTCGGACGCTTAACCGACTGCGCCACCCAGGCGCCCCAATTTGCTCCATTTCTGATGGCACTATAGCTGAGTCTGGGGACAATGATCACTCAACCCTGTTGGATCAGCTACCATCCTCTTTATGGGCAAAATCTTCAAGTGGTGTTGGTAGAATCTATATTGCACCTCCCATCAAGATTCAAACAGATCTCTCAAAACCTTTACCCAGAATTAATCAATACCCTACAGTCTTCCAAGGCATCAAGTCTGTAAGATTACAAGGCTCAGTGCCTTATTATCCCTTGCACTAGTTCCCTGCAATACTCCTAGTTTACCTGTGAGAAAACCCAATGTCCAAGCAAACAGGTTTGTTCAGGACCTCTGAGCAATAAATAACACTGTTATTCCTGAGCACCCTGTTTTTCCTAAACCCCATATGCTGTTCACATCTATTCCCACTGAAAGCAAAGTTTTTACTGTTATTCAGCTTTGCAGTGCATTTTTTTTAGTATTCTAGTTGATAAAGATATTTTTGCTTCCACTTGAGAAGAATGGTAATACACCTGGACAGTTATGCTCCAGGGTTACACAGACAGTCATTCTTACTTTTCACAAACCTTAGTTTGCTCAAACCCATGTTTGATACTTAGGACACCTGATCCTGAAATTAAGGACTACATTTGGATCCAGGAGGTCTTCAGGGCACCCTGAACTTCCCCAAACCTAAAACAAAGCACCAATTATGAGACTTTCTTGGACAGGCTGGTTGCTGTTGAAATTGGACCCCAAACTCTTCTTATGACTCAGTCTCTAGATGCTTTACTAAAAAATGACAAATTTGACCCTCTTATTTGGAAAGATTGGGAAGACAAGTTTTGGGGACTTTAAAGAAAAGTGTAATAAAGCCCCTGCCTTCAGACATCCTATTACCAACTTCCCTTTTTCCATTTTGTGTATGAGAGGGAAGGGAATACCCTTATTCACCCTAAAACATGGAGACCCTCACCAACTCAAAGGGTATTATAGCTAACAAGTAGACCCTGTAGCACAGGGCTATCTTCCTTGCCTCAGAGCCATTCCTGCCATGCCTTTTGGTCAAAGCCACTGAAGGAATAGGGATTCCCCTTTAATCATCTTTGTGCCCCGTGCACAAGAAGCCCTCCTTAATTTTCATTACACTCAACACTTTTTAGTCATCTCATCTCCTATGAAATCCTCCTGTGACTGCTCCGTATATAATTTTCTCACTGTAGTAACTTTAATCTTGCTATTCTCCCCTCCTTCACTGACAAGACCCCTCACGATTGTTGAATGCTGACAGATCATCTTCTGTCTCCGCGTGACAATTTATAGGAAACTCCCCTAACCAATACAGATTTTTCGTGGTTTCCTGATGGTTATTTAAAGGATGAAAATGGTAAGTATGCCAGGTATTGTTATTGCAACTCCCTCAAAGTCACTGAGTTAGCACCTTTACCTCTGGTTACTTTGGCCCGACAGGCTGAGTTATACACCCTTACTCGAGCTTGTACCTTAGCCAAGGGTAGAACTGCAAATATTTATATCAATAGCCCGTATGCCATCAGAGTAGCTAATGACTTTGGAAGGTTATGGAAACAAGGTTGCCTTACCTCCAATAGGGATAAAATTAAAAATGGTTCCTATGTCTGAAATTTATTAGATGCTATACTTTTGTTGGCTTCTCTGCCTATTAAGGTCCTGGGCATGCTAAACTTGACTCCCTGGAGGCCAAAGGAAGCCATCTCGCTGATATTTCTGCCAAAAATGCTGCTGTCAAGGAAACCAATAGTCAAACCTCTGTCATGGTCCAAAGGGATGTTCTCTTAAATGATAATTTTGAAAAACTGACCAAAGATATCCAACAGTGGGCCCCAGAACAGGAAAACAATTGGAAATCTAATAATTCTTGGTTTGATAAAAAGAGAAAACTCTGGCCTGGACCAATTCGCAACCTGGCCTTACCAGAAATCCTAAAGTTTCCACTACTTACCACTGTGCACACATGAAATCATTGGTCTACTAATGAAATAGTAGTGTTAATGAACCAATATTGGTGGGGATATACCAATAAGGTCACAAAAAGTGCCTACCCTCACTTGTCTCACCTGCCTAAAACACAATGCAGGGAAACCTGTTTGCATGGCTCTCAAACACTTTAAATTACTTCACAGGCCATTCAATTTTCACAAATGGATTTCATACAGCTTCCCCATCTCATGGCTATAAATATGCTTTAGTCATGGTTTGTATGTTTTCTCACTGGACTAAAATTTTCCTTTGTAGACTGGCCACTGACTCTTCTCTGGCCAAAATTCTGTTAGAAAAAAATTATCCCTACCTGGGGAACCCCTGTTGAACTTCATAGCGATTAGGGAACCCATTTTATCATTTAGGTACTTCAACAAGTCTGTGTTGTATGGTCAGTTTTACACCACTTTTATTGTGCATACCATCATCAATCCTCAAGCTTAGTGAGACACACTAATGGCACTATTAAGACTCAACTGGCAAAATTTGTAGAAATCCTTTAAATACCTTGGCCTAAACCACTGCCTTTGTTCCTTCTAAAGTTCAGACTCACTCCCTGGGGAACTCATAGACTTTCACCCTTTCAGATAGTCACAGAACATCCAATGCACTTGGCTCATGATTCTTTTGATCCACAGTTGACAAAAGGAGATATACTTCAATATCGTAAAGTCTGTTTCTATTAAAACTAACCATACTTTGGTACAGCAATCTTTTCACAGTGCACTCACTCCCAGGAGATGAGAAACTTAAGCATCACACCTTGCAGCTTGGAGATTTCATCTACTGGAAAAAAAAAAAAAACAGCTCCAGAAAGACTCTCTTCAACCTTGCTGGAAAGGACCCCTATCAGGGAGTGTTAGCCAACCCTTGAGCTGCCAAACCTGAGGGAATGGACTCTTGGATTCATGTGATACATCTAAAGGAAGTATCAAACCCTGACTGGACTTGCATACCATATGATCAGAAAGATTTCCTGGAAATGAAGTAGACAACATCCGATGTGACAGTTTTCGCAAAATGTCTGGACCAGGCCTGTTAGAAGATTCAGGATTCACAGAAGAAACTCTTTTTCATTGGGACTATTAACCGACTCTGGATTCTTGTCCAAAATTCATGGCTTCTGAATTTTCAACTTGACTGTATTAATAACACATTTGGTTCCAACAGTTCTTCTGAGATAATAATACTTTTTAAAGGTCTTTAAAGTTTTGCTGTTTTGCCACCAGCTATTGTTTCACATTTACACCTGCACTGTATCTCCCCAAATGCATTAGGTTAATTCTTTCATGTGCTCTTGCAGTAATCACCATTCTGCTTTCATAACCACTTTGAGTAGGGACTTTCAGGAGGTATATATGACTCTGGGCTTGCCTCCGTATGGGGAACTCTTCTCCCCTACGTTGGAACAAGTGCCAATAAATATTTCTGGTTGCCTACTTTCAGATCGAGGATCCTGGTTTAGAACCATCACACAATTTGGCATTGTCATTTTGATTCTGTACTTACTGCCTATCAAATCTTTGTGAAAACAATGTACCCAATAAGATTATCTCCAGTGCTTACAATCTTGATAAATATGGACTACAGACAGTAATTGCCTGAGAGTGCTCCCTACTACCCCTCCCTGTCACTCAAATTTGACCTCAATAGGTTTCCAATCTATATAATTCCCCTCCAGAGTGTGACATCACCCAGGAAAGATCTTTCCTGGCACTAAGGGTCAAAAGTCCAGCGAATTAAGAAAATCTCTTTTTAATTTTTTTAACGTTTATTCATTTTTTGATAGAGAGAGACAGAGTGTAAGTTGGGGAGGGGTGGAGAGAGAGGGAGACACAGAATCCGAAGCAGGCTCCAGGCCCTGAGCTGTCAGCACAGAGCCCGATGCGGAGCTCGAACTCATGGATGGTGAGATCATGACCTGAGCTGAAGTCGGACGCCCAACCAACTGAGCCACCCAGGCACCCCTTTTTTAAAATATTTAAATGTTTATTTATTCTTGAGAGAGAGAGACAAAGTGTGAGCAGGGGAGGGGCAGAGAGAGGAGGAGACACAGAATCCAAAAGCAGGCTCAAAGCTCTGAGCTGTCAGCACAGAGCCCGACATGGACCTTGAACCCATGAACTGTGAGATCATGACCTGAGTTGAAGTCGGATGTTTAACCGACTGAGCCACCCAGGCACCCCAAAAAACCTGACTCTTGATCAGCGATGACTTTGGAGAAGGATCTTGACCAAAAGGAAGAAAAGTGAAAATTAATAAAGGGAAAGACAACTAAAGTTGAATACAGAGGACAGAAGGGGAGGCTACAAGGGGTACTCAAACCCTGAACATTGGTTATAGGAAGAACTGTCAACTACAGTGTTACAGCAAATAATCAGCACACAGAAAGAGACAAGTGACATACACTCGGGAGAATCAGAAAAGACTGTTTATTTCGCACTGATGCCAGCCCAGTGGAGTCACCTTCAAGGGTTGAGCCCTGAGCGCTGGCACTGGCCTTCTTTTATGCCTGGCTAGCTTCTGGGTACTTGGAAACTTTCTATCAGCTGCACAGGTGGGCAGGAATGCAGGGGGCTCAAGGAAAAACAGGGGGTGGGGGAGGGGCACTATCGATTGTGCTATGTGGGCAGTTGGCCGATGCAAGAGGCAAGCAAGATTACAGAAACAAAAAGCATGCAAGGGGGGTATCCGGCCATGGACATCTGGCTAGCCTTCTTTATGTGCTCTTGTCGGCTTTCCTTCTCATTCCCCCCTCTTGATTCTTAAGCTGCTGTAGCACTCTTACAGAAATTCAGTTTGTGGGAGCCGGGGAACCCCTTGCTGCCATGGGAGGAGGGGCAAAGACCGTTCTGGTTCCTTTCTGCTGGACAGGGATGTCAAAGGGAGGAATGCGATAGCTAGGGTTCTTCGCCATCCAAAGGAATACCAGAAGAAATTTGTATACTCCACTGGGTCTTATTTCAGTATCTACCTCCAAATCTTCGAAGGGTGCCTGACCAGTGTTGGATTCCCATGGGCTCAGTAGGGACTTATTTGGTGTTATTTTGAGTGCAGAGGAGGCACCTTGAGAGACTGAGGCACAGAGGGACAGGAGCCAAGCAATTACACAGTAACAGCTCAATAAGGTTTCAAGGGCAGTTTTTCCTTCGTGGATGAGCTAGCTCATGCTGTTGGAGATGCACCTGGTGGGCTAGTTGCTCCAGTATATGTACCACTTGGTCTGGAAGTACGCACCATCCTTTTTTGGTCTGGCTTCCTTTTTCCTGTTGTACCCATTTTGTTTCTTGGATTGTGTACCTTGGGGAAGTTGGCAGTTCTAGGACCACCATGATTTTTGAGGGTGTTGTTTGTTCTCCCACTGTTTGTTTAGCTGCAGCATCTGCCTGTTGGTTGTCTTCTGACACTGAGTCTTTTTCTCATTGGCGTCCTTTGCAGTGGGTAACTGCTATCTCCCTTGTTCCCAGGCTGCCCTCAATAGTTTTAGGATTTCTTCCCAATTTTTTCTTTTCCTCCTGCAGTCAAAAGTCCTCTTTCCTTGTATAGAGCCCCATGTATATGTAGAGTGGTGAAGGCATAGTGCAAGTCAGTATATACGTTGGCCTGTTTGTCTTTACTGAGTTCTAGTGCTCTCATTAGGGCCCACAGTTCTGCTCTTGGGGCTGACCATCCTTGTGGAAGGGGCTTTGCCTCTATGACCTCAAAATCAGAGATGAAGCTGCTGCTGTCCGTAAACCAGATGAGTTCAGGATTTTGTAAGGGACTGTCTGATAGATTGGGTCAGCTAGAATAGACCTCATCAAGTACCTCTAGGCAATCATGCTCTTGGGGCCTGCCACAGTGGGCAAGAAAGTGGTAGGATTTAGGGTTTTTATGGCTTCTAATTTTACTCATGAGTTTTCACATGGTAGTCCCTGATATTGTGTCATCCGAGCAGGAGTTAACTAACCAGTGTTGCCCCCTGGCATCCATCAGGGTAATTAATAACTGAATGGGGAACTTTAACATTTAGATTTTGCCCTAACATGAGTTTGTCTGCTTCCTTGATTAAAAGTGTGGTGGCTGCCGGGACCCTCAAACAAGGTAGCCATCCTGCCGCAACTGAGTCAATCTGTTTTGAAAGGTATGCCACTGGTTTCTGCCAACGTCCAAATTCCTGGATTAGAACCTGCAAGGCCACCCCATTGTTTTTATGGTTGTGAATGCCTTTTCTTGATTAGGGCCCCAGACACTCTGGAAAACAGTGTGGAGTTTCCTCAAAAAATTAAAAATAGACCTACCCTATGACCCAGCAATAGCAGTGCTAGGAATTGACCCAAGGGATACAGGAGTACTGATGCATAGGGGCACTTGTACCCCAATGTTTATAGCAGCACTCTCAACAATAGCCAAATTATGGAAAGCCTAAATGTCCAGCAACTGATGAATGGATAAAGAAATTGTGGTTTATATACACAATGGAGTACTACGTGGCAATGAGAAAGAATGAAATATGGCCCTTTGTAGCAACGTGGATGGAACTGGAGAGTGTTATGCTAAGTGAAATAAGCCATACAGAGAAAGACAGATACCATATGTTTTCACTCTTTTGTGGATCCTGAGAAACTTAACAGAAACCCATGGGGGAGGGGAAGGAAAAAAAAAAAAAAGAGGTCATAGTGGGAGAGAGAGCCAAAGCATAAGAGACTCTTAAAAACTGAGAACTGAGGGTTGATGGGGGGGGTGAGTGATGGGTACTGAGGAGCGCACCTTTTGGGATGAGCACTGGGTGTTGTATGGAAACCAATTTGACAATAAATTTCATATATTGGAAAAAAAAAAAAGATCCCCAGAAAAGGGATGACCTTTCTTACTCCTTTAAGTTTTTTAATTTATTTTTGAGAGAGACTGAGACAGCGTGTGAGTGGGGGGGGGGGGGGGGGGCAGAGACAGAGGGAGACCCAGAAGCTGAAAAGGGCTCCAGGCTCCGAGCTGTCAGCACAGGCCCAGATGCAGGGCTCGAACTCATGGATCGTGAGATCATAACCTGAGCCGAAGTCAGATGCCCAATCAAGCCACCCAGGCTCCCCCTTTTCTTATGCCTTTAATGTCTCGTATAGAGGTCTGGCCAACTCTGAGAAGCCTGGGATTCATATCCAACAGAATCCTTCTGCTCCCAGAAACTGGGAGCAGACCTGCCCGCAGGTAGTGGGAACCAGAATGGCACAGACTTCCTGTTTCCTTTCGGCTCCCAGCATCCGTTTGCCTTGGGTAATTTTGAAGCCCAAATATTTAATTTCCTGTTGGCAAATCTGTGCCTTTTTCTTTGACACCTGGTATCCTGCCTCTGCTAGTAGCCTGAGAAGGGCCCTAGTTCCCTCCTAGCATTGGGTCCGTGTGGGACTGGCTAGCAGGAGATCATTCACATATTGGAGGAGGACACATCCTGGGTCCTGTCCCAGAAACCTGGCTAAGTCAGATGCCAGCGTCCCACTGAATATGGTTGGTGAATTTTTGAATCCTTGTGGCAATCTAGTCCAAGTGAATTGTTCTTTTGCCCCTGTGGTAGGGTTTTCCCATTCAAAAGCAAATAGGGATTGGCTGTTAGGTGCTAGCTAGAGATAGAAGGCGTCCTTTAAATCTAGACATGTGATCCATCCTGCCTTAGAGGGTATGAGTTTTAGAGGAGTGTATGGGTTAGGCAACCCTGAATGCAGCCTGATGACTGCTTCTTTAATGGCTCTTAGATCCTGTACAGGGCCGTAATCATTTGTCTCAGGCTTTTTCACCAGCAGCAAGGGAATATTCCATGGGGACTGGCATCATTTTAGAAGTCCCATTTGAGTAGCCTGTCCAAGTGTGTCTGGATCCCCAGACGTGCCTTCCGTGGGACCATTTATTGGCGTATTTTGACAGGTTGGGCCCCAGGCATTAGGTCAATTAATATTGGGGGTGGTTTTTTGACCAGTACATTCTTCCCATGGTATCGTCAGGGACAAAGTCATGGATTGGGCCTTTTCATTTAGGTGCAATTGCATCTGTCCATCCAAAGTGAAGGCTATTTTTGCGCCCATCTTGGCTAGGAGGTCTCTACCTAACAATGAGACCAGGAAGTCGGGTAGATACAGGAACTCATGAACTATTTGGTGACCTTCCAGCTGGCATTGTTGGGGACCACAAAATAGCCTCTGGGTTTGCATCCCAGTGGCTCCTATGATGGTGACTTCTTGACCCAATAGAGGTGCCACCTTGTCACCACAGAGTGTTCAGCTCCAGTGTTGATGATGAAGTCTATTGTCTGGTCCCCTACCTTCATTTTGACCATGGGCTCATTTGGACAGAGCCTGGTCTTTGATAATCAGAGTCTGCTCCTGCCAGTCCGATCTGGTCAGCTGAGGCTGACCAAGCTGGGATGTCCATCTCAGATGTCTAGTTGTCCATCTGGTGCCTGAGACTGGAGCTATTTTCTGGTTTCAGTGACAATTTTTCGGCTCTTCTGTGTTGAAAAGGGTGAGCAGAAGTTGCTTACAGTTGACTCAGGCAGGGTGGTGAGTCTGGAATATAGATTCTAGGAGATCTATCATTGCCTGTGGCTTCTCAGAGTAGGGCAGCATGTGGTGTCCCCAGTTGAGGAGTCAGTAGTACAGACCAGTTGGTTGCAGAAAAATGATCCCCCCCTCTTGTAGGGTCCCATTGCAGCCTATTCTCAGTGACCCCTAGTCTCCTGCAATGGCATCTGCATTGCCATTGGGGCCTTGGACCTGGAGCCGCAGACCTAAGGTGTCCCTACCAGTTCAGGTATCCCTGGTTGAAGCAGACTGGCTGCTGGTAGAAGCAAGACTGACAGGGGGTGACTGTCAGGCAGGTGAGGTTCCCCTCCCTTGATTGATGGGGCACTGGGGGCATATGGTGGTAGAAATGGAAGGACTTCTGAATTTTCTTGGAGGATGGGGGGGTGGGTTTTTTTTTTTCCTGCGAAGTCTTCTTTCCGGCCTGCGCCACTAAGACCTTACATTTTCCCTTACTATTAATGCAGAACCGGACCCAAAGAGGTTTGACCTGGGCTATTTCCAGCCATTGGTCAATGAATGGGAATTGATTCGGATGGCCAGGGTCCCCTGTAATTACCTTATAAACAGCTCAGATTGTGGGGACATCTAGGGTGCCCTCAGGGGGCCAGCTTACACTGAACATAGGCCATTCTGATTCACAGAGCATGCGTAATTTCCCGGGGATCGGGTGGGGTGGGGTGTCAATTTGACCCCATAGTCACCTGAAAATCCCTTTTTAAAATTCTTAATCATACAATCCAGAACAGTTGGTTTTGAGGAATTTTCCCCCATCCTGGTATCCTAAATGGGTCCCTCCCAACGTATGATGTAGCAGGACAAATATGAGGGAAGAGGTTGTTTCCTTCACCTGGCTGCTCCCCTCAGGGGTATTAGATGCCTCTTAACATTGGCAGGTCAGTATAAACACCTGACTTGGATCAGGCCCCTGTGGACCTGATTCTGCCTCCAGTCATTTATGAGGTCTTCACAGAATGGCACGGTAGGACACACTCAGGCTCCGTAGCCAAAACCGTGGAGCACGGGCACTCACACATACATTCAAACAGATTGCACACTTCCACCCAGGGCTTCCCTGTTCTATGCGGGGTGATCAAGTTCCCCTTCTGCCTCAGGGGCTGGCCTGAACTCAGTCTGAAGTCCCTAGGGACACTTACCGATCCGACGTCCTGGGACAGGCCTTTTTGTTCCACCTGGAGTCCGTTTGAGCGCAGCGGTGGCCGACTATTGTCGGGCCCAGCGAGGGTAGGGGTCCAGTGAAACCACCTGCGGCTCCCCCTTCCTTTCCATCGCAGGGGCCCGATATGAGTGGCTTCTCCGCTGGCCTTCGACAACGGTGGCTCAAGAGGCCAGTGCGGCTGTCGGCTTCCAGGCCAACACTTGGCACAAGTGACAAGCGACACGCACTTACACCGGTGCCGGCCTAGGGGAGACACTTCCAAAAGCTGAGCGCGAGCTCTGGCACTGGCCTTCTTTTATGATTGGCTAACTTCCGAGTACTTTGAAACTTTCTATCAGCTGCACAGGTGGGTGGGACTGCAGGGGCTCAAGGAAAAAGGTTGGGGGTGGGGTGGGGGTGCACTACCAGTTGTACTACGTGGGCAGTTGGCTGATACAAAGGGCAAGTAAGATTACAGAAGCCAAAAGCATGCAAGGGGGGTTATCCGGCCTCGCACATCTGGCTTTCCTTCTCACAGACCCCAATAGAATAATTTCAACACGAAAAATCATCAATTACAGGTCTTAACAGAGAAAGATGTACACTGCGTCTCCTACAAGATACAGACCACTCCTGAAACTAAGCCAACGAGAAACCGTCATCATCACCTTGAACCTGAATTGGCTGTTCTCCAGTAGACTTTGGGTCAAAATAACCCCTCCCACCTTCCTCCTCCTTCTCCATAAAAGAACTTCTCTCCTTTGTTGGACTTACCTATGGTTTTGCCATAGTTTGCGTGCAGCGAATTGCAATGCTTTGTTGCTTTAGAATAAACCCATTTTTTGGTAGTAAAATAACAGACTTTTATTTTTAACAACATAATATCTACTCTTCTTACTCATAGAGGGGCCCAAGAAAATAACCATGGGTTGGCTCAGGGTAGATACCTACGGCATTTCGACATTCAGGAGAGCACCACTGCGGGATAAAAGGAACTGAGCAACGTCTTCCTAAAGCAGTTTCTCCGGTGGGAAACGCTGGAGTCCAAAAAGCGCGGGCCTGCGGGCGCCAGACGCTGTGTCACACACAAGGTGGACCGTTGGAAACACCCTCCCTCTCTACGAGGGATCCGAGTGTTTGAGGGAAGCGGGGGGTGGGGGGAGTCTAGCTAAGGACCTAGGACCTCATCCAGTCCCTGTCAGTGCAGCAGAGAACCCTCTCTCTCCACTCTGGCCATTCCAGACCCCGACAAATGAGCGGCACAGCCGTCTCTGTCCTCTCCGGATTTACCGCCCTAGATTTCTACCCGGACTGTTTGGGGAGGTGCTCTGGTTCTTATTTCCGGTGGCGGAGAGGTGCCGTTGCCATGGCAATTAAAGTAGAGGCCGAGGTCTGTTGAGCTGCAGTGAGAGGATCGCGGAATCCGTGGAGAGAATTGCCTGCGGTTCCTCGTTTGTGAGCTGGAGTTAGGTAGCGAACAGCTCGCGGTCTCTGTCCCTGCAACGCGCCCTGCCTCGCTGTCCGGCTTCCTTTTCTGTCACCTTTTATTTCTCTGTCCTACTAACGCTTGGTCCGTGTGTACCTCAAATGTACCCCGATACGCAGTTTTGTCGTCGTGAAATACAAAAACAGAGAGGTTGCCCGCGATCATCTGTGAAATGTATTTCACAGTGTAGGGCCGGCGACTGGGCGGCTCTGCTTTCACTTGGCCCTTTAGAAGCCTTAGGCGCTTGTTAACAGTTTATTTTTCTTGGTATTGTGTGGCGGGTTATTTATGGAGCCGTTTGCTACAGTGTGCTCTCTGGGCCCCTGTGTTGGTCTCGCGCTGGAGTTTTAAATGAGGGAGGTTTCTAAGCCTGAGGGGTGCAGTTATATATTTATTTAAGCTTCCGTTTCGTCTCTCGTCACAGAAAGGGAAAGAATAGAATTCTGGAACATTTGTACTGTGGGATTTCCACGTGAGGGAGTCACCTTATTTGGAAAGAGTATTCGAGGACGAACCTAAAAAAATACTTAAATTTTAAAATTGCTTGCTGCAAAATGAACATTCATTCTTCCTTTCTTATTGGAACAGTTTTTCACCCCCCCCCCCCACATTTGTGAGGAGATGTGTGCACGCATATGTGTTTAAAACTGATGCTTAATTATAGTGATATCAATTTGCAGTAACCAGACTGTGACACCACATCCCTATGGGGTCCTTCTAAATCTGGTGTAATATGAAAGTGTCAGGCAGGCAGTCTGTGTATTATAAATAGGGTACTTCATCCATGATAAGCGATTATTATCTTTCTTTCCCAAGTGTAAAAGACCTATATAATTCAAGAAGGTGCAAGTGATTTAGGCCTCCTGAGTAAGAATCCAATGAGTCCTGAAGGGGACCCTACCTGTGTCGTCTTATTGTTGAACTTGAAATATTCAATTTATTAGGTTGGAATGTATTTTTAGAAGTCAAAGCTGGGTAAAATAATGTTGGAAGCTGTTAGACCACCAGCACGATTTAGCGCCTCACAGTAACTGTTGTACAAGAAGCCTTCATTCACGTTAATAAAGAAGAAACTGTTATCAGAATTTACTGCCTCTTGTTACTGCTAGCTGGGTGACATCTCTGTCCCTCAATTTCCTTATCTGTAAAAGGGGCAAAAAAATACTTGACCACTGTAATAAGGATAAATTGAGATGTATGATAGTTCTTTAAGCCTTATGAGCAGAGGTGCTATATAATGCCACAACGTTATTATTAGTGATGAATGCAGTAAAATCTCACAATAATGCTATAAATGGGATCTTAAAAATTGAGTTATTCAAAATGTGGGCCTACATTATTGAGATGTTGGTGGAATGACCTCGTTGATCCTGCTGAGGTGAGGGATGCCAACTGCCAATCACATGACATCCGAATTCTCCTTGTTGTGGAGTCCACTCTTTCTACAGTTTATTTAGCACTTATTATGTGGAAGGCACTGTTCTGTATGTTCCCCATGTATTATTCAGTCCTCATGACAACCCTATGAAGACTTAACTTCAGCTATCTTATTTTGAGAGAATAGATGTGTGCTTTTCCTTTGCTGTATGATACTTATTTTGCATTTATATTACATCTTTGCTTTGGCTTTGTTCTTTTGGCTCCCTCATATACATATATATATTTTTCTTTGTATAAATTTTCTTATATATAGTTGATTTCTAAATATACATGTATGTATAGCTCATATATATGTATGTATACATGTTTATTTACATGCGTATAATTTGTATATATGTGTGTGTGTATATACAAATATACATACACACACACATATATATAAATTGCTGAAGGCTTGTCCTAGTTTAGCATGTGATAATACAAGCATATGCATATTATAATATTGGACTTTTCCCTGGATATGAAACCTTTAATGCCTTGATTTCCTCTCCTCCACCCCCACCCAATTTGAGAGGCAAGGTTACATTTGCATTTTAGGGGATTAACACTGACTAAAATTTTAAAATTATTTTCTAATAGAATGGCCATCAGTCCAGGAAGAGATGCAGCTTTCTCCTGTCAGAAGTCAGCACTTTCAGAGAGTCTGCGAACAAAGAAATTTCCACTAACTGAAGAAGAAATATTTTATATGAATTGTAGAGCTGCCTACTTAACTGTTTTTAAAAGCAGCTTAGAAAACATTATTTCTAAAGAACAACTTTACTTGGGTAATTTTTTCTTTAAAATTTAAGTATTTTGCCTTATTTGTTGAAAGGTAATAGATCAGAAAGACAGGAATAAGAATTACATTGCTGAATCATTCCAGTTTCTTAGGGAAGCTTGAACAGTGAAACTACATTACGCTATTGTGTGATTTTATATATTTATATATTCTAGTAGCTTCCAAATAAAGCATTCAATGTTTATACAGACTAGATTAGTATTTTTTTTAAGTTTTTAAATT
Organism: Puma concolor; assembly: GCF_028749965.1. NCBI lineage: Eukaryota > Metazoa > Chordata > Mammalia > Carnivora > Felidae > Puma > Puma concolor. Next base: position 52,391,483 of record NC_141674.1, read on the forward strand.
TATTTTGAGAGGCAGGGAGAGAATTCCAAGCAGGTTCCAAGCTGTCAGAGCAGAGCCTGACATGGGGCTCGAACTCACGGACCATCAGATCATGACCTGAGTTGAAAACAGGAAACACGAGTTGGATGCTTAACCGACTGAGCCACCCAGGTCTCCCTATATTAGTATTTTTAAGGCTTCCATCAATTACTTGCATATTACTTATATATACATAGATATAGATATAGATATAGATATAGTATATTTATTTATTTTTGAGAGAGTGCATGAGCAGGGGAGGAGCAGAGAGAGGGAAGGAGAATCTCAAGCAGGCTCCACACTATCAGCACAGAGCCCAGTGTGGGGCTTGATCCCACAAATCCTGAGATCATGACCTGAGCCGAAATCAAGAGCAGAGTACTTAACTGACTGAGCCACCCAGGCACCCCTTAAAAATATATTTTTAAAGATTCTTATTTGGTACTTTAAGATTTATAATAATAGAATTTAAAACATTTTGGTATCTGAATCACTAGCCTGAATTTGACCTCTACTGAGGAAAATGTAAAGAATATATAAAAATGGGTTGAATGATTACAAAAAAGAAATATTAGGAAATGGGTAAAATTTTAAAAGAGAAGTGTGCTGTTTTTATTTTTTGGGGAGGGAGGGAGAGTTGGTCTTTTTTTGCTTCTTTCCATTATATGTAAAATTTCTCTGGTTGCAAATATCCATCAGACCAATGAATTTTGTCCTTGCTAGATATGTCAAATAATTTGGAATTCTTTACTCTTGAGTGGTAAACAATAGCCGATAACACTGAATACTCCTGTAAGTTTCATCAAGGCTAATAACTTTATGGATAGAGAAACAGAGTTATCTTGCCAACTTTAGAAGAGGTTTCCTTAAATAAAAATTCTGACATTTTTGCAACAGTGTCTTGGGTTTGTATGCAATAAGATCTCTATTTGAGGGGCGCCTGGGTGGCGCAGTCGGTTAAGCGTCCGACTTCAGCCAGGTCACGATCTCGCGGTCCGCGAGTTCGAGCCCCACGTCAGGCTCTGGGCCGATGGCTCGGAGCCTGGAGCCTGCTTCCGATTCTGTGTCTCCCTCTCTCTCTGCCCCTCCCCCGTTCATGCTCTGTCTCTCTCTGTCCCAAAAATAAATAAAAAACTTTGAAAAAAAAAAAGTTTAAAAAAAAAAAAAAAGATCTCTATTTGAGGAAATCCATATTGGGGAATATGAAAATTGAAAAGATTAAATTTATATTTTATTATAAGCTATAATTTTAGGTTTTTTCCTTTATTCTTTTGGATGTCTCTTTGTAATGTTGTAATGATTGAGTTCAGATAATCTAGATTTTTGAAAAGTTGTTGTGAACCAGTGATATCTCTTTCTTACTATGTCTTTCATCTATATCTTTCTGTCATTTATGCATATAACATGTGCTATGACATTCCATTTCAAGGTTGGACAGTGCAATACTATTGCCAGAGCTATAGAGTTCCTTTTTTCCCCAACTTATAAATAATATAGGTATTATAGATTCATGTCACAGCTTAAAGTAAACTCTGGCAAAAGATCGGTATTTTGGTGTTAACCTTTAAACATTTACAGTTACGTGTTCTTATTGCTATCAGACATAGTAATGGGCTCCAACTAATTCTAAACTTAGAAAGTAAATTAGATTAGTAACTACTAAATTATACCTATTTCTTAGATATGAGAATATCTACTTACTGAGTACATGTTTAGGCATAATTAATTTTATTCTGAGAAAGTTTTTTTTTTGTAATTAATAGTACATCAAAAAACCGTTTTGTTATTGAAAATAGCAACAAGTGTGTGCTAACCTGCCACTTGTGGCAAAGAGTTACACACCTGTTTTCCCAAAGCTGTACAGAAAATAGCATTTCTCTCTTTCTTTCTTTCTTTCTTTCTTTCTTTCTTTCTTTCTTTCTTTCTTTCTTTCTTTCTTTCTTTCTTTCTTTCTTTCTTTCTTTCTTCTTTCTTTCTCTCAAGTATTCTCTACTCCCACAGTGGGGCTCCAACTCCCTGAGATCAAGAGTTGCATGCTCTACCCACTGAGCCACTCAAGCACCCCGGCATTTTCTTTCACATGGACTTTTGACTTCAAATCACAACTTCATTTAGGTCCTGTTTATAGTCTTACCTTTTAAAGGGTGGACATTGGCTGGGGATGGAATCCTAAAACACATGTACCTTTTTCCTGACTGTCTTTATAGATGAGTTATAAAATGGTCTGTTTTTATGCTAGGCAAAATACTTGAGAAGTGTGCATGCAAGTAGGAAAGGGGCAGAGAGAGAGAAAGGGAGAGAATCCCAAGCAGGCCCCACTCTTAGCATGGAGCCTGATGTAAATCTTAATCCTATGGCTGTGAGATTATGAGCTGAGCTGAAATCAAGAGTGGGATGTTCATTCCACTAAGCCAGATAGGTGCCTACAGCTGCAACTTCTGTTAACTCTACAAGTCGCCCTGGATGATGATCTTGTTTCCATTTCTGTCTCAAAGTTTAAATTATCTAGGTATGATTCACTGTCATAATCTGGAGGATGGGAACATTTCTCTTAGTCTGTGGACTTCTAATATGTTACTAACTGTGAATCATAACCACAGGTAGCAATTTTACCCTTCAGGTGTGGACTTCCTAGTTGTATTATAAACCTTAGGAACCAAGAAGTTTGAATCTCTGAAAAAAACAAAACCCTTTATTATGCTCATGCACAATGAATGTTCAAAATAAGGGACTCATAAATGTCTATATTTACTGCCCTGATCTGGTTTTTATTTCCTTGCAGATTTTTTTTAATTAAATTATTTTATATGTATTAGTCCTTTTTCATTAAATTGTAGACCATCCAGATTATCATTTTTTTAATGTTTATTTTTAAGAGAGAGCATGCAGGCAGGGGAGAGGCAGAGCAAGGGGTACAGAGGATCCAAAGTGGGCTCTGCACTGACACCAGTGAGCCTGATGTGGGCCCAAATTCAGAAACTGCGAGATCATGACCTGAGCTGAAGTTGGACATTCAATCGACTGAGCCACTTAGGAGCCCCCAGATTATCATTTTTTATAGTGCAAAGTGTAATGCAAGATCTTGTGAAATTTCACCTATGATTGTTAGAAATATCCAATATAAGGTTTTATAATAGAAGTTGTAGCACGATTCAAGACAGTTATACGTTTTAAAATTCTATTAATTCCTTCTCTAGTGTTTAGGAAACTTACCATGGGTTCATTTTAGATAGTGTTAGGTCTTAATATGCAGAGATTTGTTTATGTGCAAATTACCCATTTGCTGCTTTTAAACTGTACAAAGTACAATTGTTTAAAGCCATTATGTTTTAATGTGTATGGCATATGCAAATACAAAAGCCTTTCTCACATTGTAATTTGTTGCCTTTCATAGATACAAGAGCATACCTTTTAAAACAAGAATGTCTCTAAAATAACCAGTTAAAGGACTGTTTGTAAAAATTCTGGTTAAAAACCAAGTGATTTGACCATTGCGTCTCTATAATGCATACTTCTCTCAAAGTATGTTGACATTCTTGGGGCGCCTGGGTGGCTCACTTGGTTGGGTGACTGACTTCAGCTCAGGTCATGATCTCACGCTTTGTGAGTTCGAGCCCCGTGTCGGGCTCTGTGCTGACAGCTCAAAGCCTGGAGCCTATTTCAGATCCTGTGTCTCGCCCTCTCTCTACCCCTCCCCTGCTCATGCTCTGTGTCTCTCTGTCTCTCAATAGTAAATAAATGTTAAAAAAAAATTTTTTTTAAGTATGTTGACATTCTTGATCTTTAGCAAGGCTATAACTGTAAATAGATATTTTTTGTGTATATATTTGACATTTGTGACTTGATTAATGATTAACAACTAATGTTCTTGAAGCCCTAATGTTTAGTAGTGATGAACATTTTAGATAGATACATGCCTTGTTGACAATAGTTTTCTCAGATTAATGATTTCCTCATTTCATTAAGGTATTTGTTGGGCCAGAAAAAGTAATAATTTATACTTTTTGTGGTTATTCTTATGTCCTCAAAATAAGTGGATGGTTATTTTTAATCTTTTTTTTTTCCTCCAGGCACTTTTACAAAGTAAATCGATGTTTTCAGTTAGTTAAACTATGTAGGTTGAGAACCAACTGTCAGAATAGGAAAAATGAGTTTAATTCTGGCATTAAATGATAACATATGTATTTTTTTCATTTTTATAAGTCAGGCATACATTGATATCACTAGATTATCAACCCCAAAGGTGTATGTGTACTTGTGTATAATAGTGTAGTGTATAATGATTTTAAAAAATATATACTTAGGTACCAATTCCAAATGTTACTATAATAACACTTGTTTAATTGGGCAGCTCTACAGCATGCAGGAAGAAATCCATCCCAAAAGACCATTAATAAGTATTGGACTCCTCAAACTGCCAAACTGAATTTTGATGATTTTTGTATAATTTTAAGGAAGGAAAAACCTACTTCAAAAGCAGAACTACTAAAATCATTTAAGCAATTAGATGTAAATGATGATGGCTGTATTTTGCACGCTGATCTTTATAAACTTCTAACAAAGGTAAGATTTGTGAAATAGTTTTGTAATATGCATTGCTGGCCAAACTATTTGGAATCTAACTTTGGCTACCAAGGCCACATTAAAAATAGCTATTTCATTGGCAGGTGAAGTGAATCACATATAGGTTGTTTATAAAGTACTTAAGGATCCTTCTGGATGAAAAGTGCTTTGTAAATAAAACATAAAGTATAAAATTGAACCCATGTTGCAGTCCCCTTGTGTGCCTTTGCAATTATTTGCTGCTCAGAACTTTTTGTAATTTAGGAATAGGTTCATATGTGATAATAAAAGAGAAACAAAGTATAAATGGGATTGGGAATCCATTTTGATTATTGGTATCACGGGAGAATTATCATTACTCTAAATTCAGTGGTAGTATTATTACTGGATCTATAATATATATTGTTGAAATTTAGTAAACTGAAATTGATACTTTTACAAAATTTGATAAAATTGTGAAATTTTAATTTAGATGAATTTCATTATTGCTTGACATAATACTCGTTCTGAGGTTTATAATGAAACCATATATTCAAGTTGACTTGTAGAAAAGATTAAAATAAATTTTCACTCTCCTCCTGTCCCTCGCATAACAAAGTGATAGTCATGTTGCTTTAAAATAAATCTTGTTTTCTCAGAGAGGGGAGAAGATGACTCGAGAAGAAGTAAATGCTGTAACAAGTTTGGCAGATGTAAATGCTGATGGCAAATTTGATTACATCAAGGTACATAAGTTCATGCTAATGTAAATTTGTGTACTGTGTAGAAGAATTTTTAAAGGGCACATCTTTTTGATATTGGCAATGATGTATTTGATATGTTGTGTACAAAGTGTACTTGACATTTAATCTGAAGAGTATTGTAACCTGATGACTACATTAGAAATAAGCAAGGTAAAATACATGCATGTGCTCACACATTACAGATATGCACTCAAACATAGAGACTCTTCTCAGAAATATGCCGTTTCTGGGGTGGAAGAATCATAAAAATTATTTAGAACAAACTCAAGTCTACACATGTCTTATAAAAAAATAATAAATCACTTCTCTTTGTGTAACATTTTATTTTCACTCAGAGTATGACCTCCTCATTGAATCATGGCTACATTTCACTAGGTCACTTGAGAGTGGTCAATCTGATTCAAGAAAATAAAATGAGTAACCTAGTTCAATAGGAAATATATTCCATCTATCAGTCTATCCCTTGCCTACTAATGTGCATTTGCCTTCTCCCAAATGTATGATTGAAGGTTTTACCCACTGGACTACTTTTTTGTTTCCTGTAGTTTTGTAAATTATATGTGACAACCAATGAGCAATGTCTCAAAACTACTGTAGAAAAACTGGAAGTTGACAGTAAACTGAGACGTCAACAGTTTGGAAACCACATTGAAGAACCTCCTGAAAGGGACCCATCATCAGTACCAAAACCATCGCCTAGAATCATAAGAAAAACTGAGCAGGAAACATTCTCAAATAAAGGTATTTACTTTTGATACTAAAGATTTCTTGAATAAGAATGAAGGGTCATAATCAGATAAGTTTTTCTTTCTATCTTAGCTTAACAATGATAAATGAGAATCCAACTTTTTGTTAGCTACTGTTTCTAGACTCTCTCAGATGTAAAAATCTATTGAAGTAAAATTTTATTATGGAACTTGATTTGGCTATGCTCATTATATTTTATTAAAACTAAAATTTCAGAGTAAAGAGTGACTGACATATTGAAATAAAGAATCTTATTAATAGAACCTACATTAGGGACCACTAAAGCCTGATAAATATGAAACTTCTGACTTTATTTCAATAGGAAGGAAAAAAAGAAGGAAATTAATACATATGCCTTTTATGCTACACTATGTTTAGAAACAGACTTCCTATTGATGACTTTTGATAATGTGAGACCAAGTAATTAACTCTTACTTATTACAGGTGATACCAGGAGTTCTTCACTGGCAACAACTAGAAAGTTCAAAACATCTATTTCCTTCACAATTACCATGGGTGCTAATAGTAACAGAAACTCAAAGTTAACCGAGCCAAATTCAATAAAGGTATAGTATTTTAAATTAATAGGTAATACTTTTTCTGCAAATATTTGACATTAAGTTTATTAATAACTATTTGGTATCTACAGAGAACCAATAAAGTTTGTGAAGTAATTCTTTGAGATTTTTCTGTGGATTACAGTATTTCTACCAATAAGCCAGTTTTAATGATTTTAAAGTAAAAATGATGAATAAGAATATTATTAAAAGATCTTCAATTTGAAAGTGATGTCTTTTCAATTTTTGAACTTGATGAATTGATTATCTGATTATGAACTTTGCATAGCAATTTTTTGGTTTTGTTTAACATGTTTTCCATAGGTATTTCCTATAAATACATCATTCATTCAATATCAATTCCTATGAGAGAAAGACAACAAAGTCACCTTGCTAAGTCAATATTTGTGGAGTGTTAATATTGATCTTCTTCCTTTGTTTTCCCTTTTTAGACTCAACCTTTACTAGTTTTCTTTCAACAGAAAATAATAGCTACAGAAATATAAAACATTAACTGGAAACTGCTAGGATACATTAAAAATGTGTACCTAGAGACCTCTGTAAAAGGGGGAAAAATGGTTATGACCACATACTATAACTGCTGTTAGAAAACTGAACTGATTGTTCTCAAGGGCTACATTTTTGTTTCAAATAACAACTCTGTATTTGTTATTGAACTCTGAAGTCCCTTATATCTTTAAATTGCTAGAGAGTGACATTTGTTCTATATTAAAATTTTAAAACATTATCTCCAAGGAATTTTGTTCAGACTGTTTAGGAATCTCTACACCCTAAGCAATTTGGTGTGCATGTCCAACATGTTCACACACAATATTTAGTGTTCCAACAATATTATTTTCTACCAATGGTAGCTTTCTCTAATTTGCAACTAAATTAAAAGCTCATAAAATTAACTTAGTTAAATAATTGTGGTTTATCTAATTCAAAAGTGTAAATAATTTTAGCCAGTGTATATAGAGAAAAATATTAATATGGATTATATTAAAACCATAATAAGACTTTTTCTCAGTGTCATGCTCCTGTTAATTGGGCCCTTACCAATACAATTTCTTTCTTTCTTTCTTTCTTTCTTTCTTTCTTTCTTTCTTTCTTTCTTTCTTTCTTTCTTTCTTTCTTTCTTTCTTTCTTTCTCAATGTTTATTTATTTATTTTGGGAGAGAGAGAGAGACAACTAGTAGGAGAGGGGCAGAGAAAGAGGAAGAGAGAATCCCAAGTAGGCTCTGTGCTGATAGTGATAGTTGCAAGGGTTCCAGCTCACAAACTGTGAGATTGTAACCTGAAATCAAGAGTCAGACACATCCGACTGAGCCACCCATGCGCACCACCAATACAATTTCTTTTTTTTTAATGTTTATTTTTGACGTTTATTTATTTTGGGGACAGAGAGAGACAGAGCATGAACGGGGGAGGGGCAGAGAGAGAGGGAGACACAGAATCTGAAGCAGGCTCCAGGCTCTGAGCTGTCAGCACAGAGCCCGATGCAGGGCTCGAATTCACCGAACTCTGAGATCATGACCAGAGCCAAGTCAGACGTTCAATGAACTGAGCCACCCAGGCACCCCAATACCATTTCTTAATGTAGTTCAACTCAACAAATATTTACTGAAATGGTAATATATACCAGCCATTTTGCTTAGTATAAAATACAGGTGTTGGGTGCCTGGGTGGCTCAGTTGGTTGAGCACCGACCTCGGCTCAGGTCAGGATCTCGCAGTTGGTGGGTTCAAGACCCGCGTCTGGTTCTGTGCTGACAGCTCAGAGCCTGGAGTCTGCTTCAGATTCTGTGTCTTCCTCTCTCTCTGTCCCTCCCCTCCTCATGCTCTGTGTCTCTCTGTCTCTCAAAAATAAATAAATGTTACAAAAAAAATTTTTTAATACAGGTGTTGTATTAAAAAACCACAAAATTTACAGGACCGTTAGCAATATGTCAAGGTAATATAACATCGTATTTCATTTATTCATTCATTTATTTAGCAAGTATTTATTGAGTGGTATTTCTGTGCCAAGCACTGTTTTAGATGCTAATTAAGAGCTTTGGATAGAAACAAGCCTGTGCTTGAATCTTAGTTTTTGTCACATAATAACTGTGTGACCCTTGGTAAGTTAGCAGCCCTTTTGAGTCTCAGTTTCCTTATCTATAAATTGAGAATAATTATATTTAGTGTGTTCCTAGAAGATTTAAATCATCTCACATGTATTAAGTGCATAGCATAGTACCAGGAATCTAGTAATCACTTTAATAAATGACAGCGTAATGAATACTATTACAGAACTAATAGATGACTGTAGGAAGTGACGAAAGTATAGTTTAAGAACTTATGCTACTATTGTATGTTGTGTATGAAGACTTCAATTTAGGGAGATTATCTGAAAGGCTGATAGAGATATCCTGATATAAAGTGATGACAGCTAAGCCTAGGGTAGTACCTGAACATAGTAAGAAAGGGACAGATCTAACAGACAATGCCACAATTAGTCTATAGGCCACAGTGATTGTGTAACAAAAGACAACTTACATTTTGCACCTAAGACATCAAAAGCAGGGAATGGTGCTGATGACAAGTGGGAATTAGGTAAAAGATACTAGAAGAATTTAATTAAAAGAAGATGGCATACTTTTGGGGCGCCTGGGTGGCGCAGTCGGTTAAGCGTCCGACTTCAGCCAGGTCACGATCTCGCGGTCCGTGAGTTCGAGCCCCGCGTCGGGCTCTGGGCTGATGGCTCAGAGCCTGGAGCCTGTTTCCGATTCTGTGTCTCCCTCTCTCTCTGCCCCTCCCCCGTTCATGCTCTGTCTCTCTCTGTCCCAAAAATAAATAAACGTTGAAAAAAAAAAATTTAAAAAAAATAAAAAAAAAGAAGATGGCATACTTTCAATTTTAAAATTCTGTGACTTTCATATAAAATTTTATGTGTTTGGAAATACTTCAAGGCCTTCATATTACCTTCATATTATTTGCCTGACTTTTAATATCCTATTTCAGATCTTGATTTTGCCCACTATTGTTCACTATCTGATATTTCTTAGATGAGCTGAAGTGATTAAAAAAAAAAAAATCTGTGAATTTAAAAAAGTCTGTTAGTCAGCAGGATTCAGTTCTTTGTTTGCATTTTACTTTGAATTCTTGAAATAAATTTCATAAATTTAAGTTTACAACAACTCTGAGAAGTACTTGTTATAAATATGGTTATTGTATAATTTGATTTGAGATTGATAGAATAAGTTACTAGAAGAATAAGTTACTTCAAATACTTTAAATCTATTTTAAACAAGTTTGGGTATCTCAGTTTCATGTGGAGTGGAGAATTATGGAATTGGGATGGAAAAAGATCTTTTCAGAAGTTAGAAAATTGTTGAAATGTATGCATAAACCAGATTTTAAACTGTACATTCACACAATTGGTAAAGGACATGAATTACAGGAGGAAAATAAGACCTTTTCTATAGACCACTTTTAGGTACTTTATCACTTTTCTTTTTTTAATACTGAATTCTGCTTGCTTAGGTTTTGTAATATGCAAAGAATGTCAGGAATTTTTCTTTGAAAGAGGAATAGCTTCAATTGCTAGTCATGATTACAATTAGAGAAAGCCCAAACCATGAGTTGTAAACTCCAGAGATGTAATACTTCCTGTATCCAGACTCCCAATTAGAATGTGTTTTAAGTATATGTGTGGTATAAAACGCATGTGTTATATAAGATATGTATATGTTGTGTATGAATATGTCGTGTAACATATTTGTTTTGTATGTGTCTATGTATATAACAATACAAACATCTTAAAGTAGAAGTTAATTGTCTAAATTTTTGTGAAGGCTCCAAATAGTAATTTTGTTACAAAGTTTCTCATATTTTCAAAATGATGATCAATTCAACTTGTCAATTAGGTGGCAATCCATATAAATTTTTTCCTTTATAAATCATCTATTTAACTTTTTGTTTTTATATACATTTTATAATTCTTTAATAACAAAACATTCATTAACTCTTTAAACTGTTTGTCTTAATGAAAAGCAAATAGCTTTCTAATAAGTATGTGACATAGGGTATCTTTAAAGAACAACAGTGATGATGATGATGATATATGAGTTCCTCCTCTACATTTATGCTAGATCTTTTTTTTTTAATTTTTTTAATGTTTATTCATTTTTGAGAGAAAGAGACAGAACATGAGCAGTGGAGGGGCAGAGAGGAGACACAGAATCCAAAGCAGGCTCCAGGCTCTAAGCTGTCAGCACAGAGCCCAACACGGGGCTCAAACCCACCAACCGTGAGATCATGACCTGAGCCGAAGTCAGATGTTTAACCGACTGAGCCACCCAGGTGTCCAAGTTTATGCTAGATCTACTGTTTAATAATTCTACCCCACCTAAAACTTTAATAATAATATAGAATTATATGTCAAAACAAATTATGTTCTCTACAGTGTCCCAAGAAAAATGTAACTTTACTGATACATTCAAGTTTTCTGATAGTAGAATTTTCAACTGAACTATTTTTAATTTGTGCTTTTCATTATTTCCTTATACATTGCGAATGAAAATAAGTAAAATTTGTATATGACAAGTGAATTAACAGTTCTTTTTCTTTTTATATGAATTTACCTGAATTGGTAGAATATAGCACCACCTTATGCCCTGTGTAAGAATTACAAGCTACTATTTTATTTCTGCTTTATATCGTTGAGAAAACTATATCACACATGGAATTTCTTACTCTGTCATTCTGAAATTTTTTTTAAAAACTCAACATCCTTACATTTTTCTCATAATACTCAAACTGTCAACCTTAGTCTATAATCCTTTCAAACGGATTTATTTGAATGAGCCATTCACTTTATCAGTACTTTTTTCTTTTAATTCATAACATTTTAGTCTAGATTCTAGAGAAAAAGCTTTGTGTGATTGAAAGTCTATTTGTTTTAAAAAAAAAATTAGGTTGAATAAGCACTGTGTTGTTAACAACTCTGGCAGATCTTAAGAATTTGAGTGCTTTCTTTTAAGCAGGAGAGCTACAAATTCTCCTAATAATGTTATTTATTTAGTATTCAAATTAATCTGATTATTACCTTGAAATTTGGTTGATATAAATCATGTGACATTTATCTTCTATTTTGTAGTAGCTGTTGTTCCACCATATTCTAGTCTTATTAACCATGTATTGTAGTATCTAGGTTGGCTGTCTTTCCAAGGAAACATAAAAATTCTCTTCCTATACTTTCTCTAAAACTGGAATTTAGGAAAGACTTATGATAATAATGTTAACTCACTCCCCAGCCAAAGGCATCTCCTGTCAACTGTGGCACTGCCTCCAAGAAATACAATAAGCAGGTGGAAAAATTCTCTCATCTTTGAGTTTCCCAAATGTTACAAATTATGTTCATTACCAGTGTACCAGGCAAAATGCATTACAGGCATACCTCGTTTTATTGCATGTCACTTTATTGTGCTTCACAGATAATTGCATTTTTGTAAATTGAAGATTTGTGGCAACCCTGTGTCAGGCAAGCCTGTTGTTGCCATTTTTTCAACAGCATTTGCTCACGTTGTATCTCTGTGTCACATTTTGGTAATTCTTGCAGTGTTTTAAACTTTTCATTATTATTATATTTGTTATGGTGATCTGTGATCCATAATTATGACCTGCTAAAAGCTCAAATGATGTTTAGCATTTTTTAGCAATAAAGTATCTTTTAATTAAGGTATGTGCATTGTGTTTTTGAGACATAATAACTATTGCACACTTAGTAGACTACAGTGTAGTATAAACATAACTTATATGCACTGGGAAACCAAAAAATTTGTTCAACTTGCTTTATTGTGATGTTCACTTTATTTCAGTGGTCTGGAACCAAACCTGCAATATCTCTGAGGTATGCCTGTAGTTTTTAATTTGTTTAAACACCTTTTTAAAAATTTATTTATTTGTTGGTTGGTTTGTTTTTAAGAGAGAGAGATGAGAGAGTGTGTGCTTGTGTGAAGAAGGGGCAGAGGGAGAGGGAGAGAGAGAATCTTAAGCAGGCTTCATGCTCAGCACAGAGCCCAATGCGGGGTTTGACCTCACTCCTCTTGGGATCATGACCTGAGCCAAAGTCAAGAGTCAGATGCCCAACTGACTGAGCCATCCAGGTGGCCCTAAACACTTTTATCAGGGGGGGGGGGGGGGCTGCTACACGCATGATTAAATACAAATTTAAGAAATTTCCCAGCTACTGAAATGTACATTTTTTTCAATAAGGAACCCAAATAATTATGTTTATCTTAACACTTCAATATATGGATAATTCCAAATGACAATGCTTTCTCATAGTCTATTGTAATGATTTCATAAACCTGAACTTTCTTTAATTACTAGCTTTTGAAAAAAATCATGGCAGATATTTAAATGTGCAAAAGAACAGAATTTTGAATATAGCTGGCAGTTAGGAGAGAAAGTAAGGAGACCTCGGAGACGTAGGTCCAGCTCTGGCTCTGCAGTCAGCGTAAGTTGTGACAAGCATATCCCTTTATTTTTCATCAATCAAAAGGGAAATCTGGACTGGATTTCTCTTCAGACTTCTTCTACCTTTAGTATTCTATAATTTTAAATGAGTATTTCATTCCATTCCAGATGGGTGACTATAAAAAACATTCATAAAATATTTCAGATGAAGTTCCATTTGATAATGCTATAGTCAAAGTTCATTGAAAGGAAAACATATTTTCCATTTGATGTCAGAATCTTAGCTCAAACTGTCTAAAAGTGTAGCTTGTCTAAATACCATGTGAGTGTCTTTCCTTTCTTCTCTGTAGCAATTGTCACCATCCGAGGTCATGTTGATTATATTAAGGCCAGCTGGCTTTGAGGTAATGTCAGCATCTGTTGTTAGTCCTTAATATATTACCATCCAAGGGATTTACAAGGAGGCTAAATGAAAATCTGTATATACTCTTACTCATCATTAATTGTTGAACTTGAACTTTTGGCTCAAGCCCCAGTTTGAACTTCATTGAGTTATAAAAATTTTGAATTTAGTACCCAGAGTATATTTTGTTTTGGAAATATGATTTAATGGTAGAAGTGTTGATCCAAAAGTCCTAGACTCTAGACCTAATATTTCTACAAACTCCTTGAGAAATTATGATTCTGTATAACCTCTGGGTACCTCAGTTTATCTGTTTATTAAAATGACTAATTTATATCTATCTATCCCTTATTGCCTCATAGAGATGTTGTTGAAATGTCATACATAACGACTCGTTTCTGTCATCAGCAATATCTTTACAAAGATGAATTCTAATAATTTAAGGTCACATTTTAATTTATCAGAATTAAAAATACACATATCTTTTATATCCCAAAGGTATGACAGTGCATGTGATTAATGACTGAAAGCTTGAGTAATAGTTCAGCAATAATGGTAATTTCTTGAAATTCAGTTTAAGAATAAATCTCCAAAGAAAAGATGAATATAAAAATGGAAAACTAGGGGCGCCTGGGTGGCTCAGTCGGCTAAGTGTCTGACTTCAGCTCAGGTCATGATCTCGCGGTCCGTGAGTTTGAGCCCCGCATCGGGCTCTGTGCTGACCGCTCAGAGCCTGGAGCCTGTTTCAGATTCTGTGTCTCCCTCTCTCTCTGACCTTCCCCCATTCATGCTCTGTCTCTCTCTGTCTCAAAAATAAATAAACGTTAAAAAAAATTAAAAAAAAAAAGGAAAACTTACATAAATTGAAAACTAACCAAAACGAAAATAAAAGGAAACAGAAAATACATCAAAACTTACAAAGTGTTGTCAATATCTAAAACAGTCAAAACAGTTTATTAAAATATGTAACAAAAATACCAAGTTGATGATAGAGCTACAAAAATAGATGAATAGGCAGTTCCCACAAAAAGAGACAAAAATAATAAACACATGGGAAAAAGTTCAACCTTGCTAATAATCAGAAAAATTAAAATTGATGCAAAAGTTATTACTGTACCATTTAATTATTACATTGTTTTTATTGCCTTAATATAAATTGACACAAAAATCATTGCAATACTGTATATAGACAAAAATTGTGGAATACTACAATATTATGTACCCACACATTGCTTAAGAAATCATTCCCTTGGGGCACCTGTGTGGCTCATTCAGCTGAGCTTCCGACTTTGGCTCAGGTCATGATCTCACGGTCTGTGACTTCGAGCCCCGCGTCGGGCTCTGTGCTGACAGCTCAGAGCGTGGAGCCTGCTTCAGATTCTGTGTCTCCCTCTCTCTCTGACTCTCCCCCATTCATGCTCTGTCTCTCTCTGTCTCAAAAATAAATAAAATTTTAAAAAAAAGAAAAAAATAATTCCCCACCACCACACAGTTTTTCTAATGATAACACTGCTGACCAAGTTATGGTAGTGGAAAAATTATTACATGATACATTGTTGGTGGTATTGTAAAATTGGTATCACTGTTTTACAAAGCAGCACGGAAACACATGCTGCCTTAAAAATACGCTTACTTTTTTGTGTGGAACCAGAAAAGACCCTGAATAGCCAAAGCAATCTTGAAAAAGAAAACCAAAGCAGGAAGCATCACAATCCTGGACTTCAAGCCACACTACAAAGCGGTAATCATAAGACAGTATGGTACTGGCACACTCAGGTCAATGGAACAGAATAGAAAACCCAGAAATGGACCCACAAACATATGGCCAACTAATCTTTGACAAAGCAGGAAAGAATATCCAATGGAATAAAGACAGTCTCTTCAGCAAGTGGTGCTGGGAAAACTGGACAGCTGCATGCAGAAAAATGAACCTGGACCCTTTCTTACACGATACACAAAAATAAACTCAAAATGGATGAAAGACCTAAATGTAAGACAGGAAGCCATCAAAATCCTCGAGGAGAAAGCAAGCAGTCTTGGCCGCAGCAACTTCTTACTCAACACATCTCTGGAGGCAAGGGAAACAAAAGCAAAAATGAACTACTGGAACCTCAATCAAAATAAAAATCTTCTGCACAGCGAAGGAAACAATAGTAAAACTAAAAGGCAGCTGATGGAATGGGAAAAGATATTTGCAAACAACATATCAGATAAAGGATTAGTATCCAAAATCTATAGAGAACTTATCAAACTCAACACCCAAAAAACAAATCATCCAGTGAAGAAATGGGCAAAAGACATGAATAGACCTTCTCCAAAGAAGACATCCAGATGGCCAACTGACACATGAAAAAATGCTCAACATCACTCATCATCAGGGAATTACAAATCAAAACCACAATGAGATACCACCTTACACCTGTCAGAATGGCTAACATTAACAACTCAGGTAATAACAGATGTTGGTGAGGAGAAAGAGGATCTCTTTTGCGTTGTTGGTGGGAATGCAAGCTGGTGCAGCCACTCTGGAAAACAGTATGGAGGTCCCTCAAAAAACTAAAAAATAGAACTACCCTATGACCCAGCAATTGCACTACTAGGTATTCATCCACAGGATACAGGTATGCTGTTTTGAAGGGACATATGCACCCCAATGTTTATAGCAGCACTATCAACCATAGCCAAATTATGGAAAGAGCCCAAATGTCCATCGATGGATGAATGGATAAAGAAGATGTGGTATATATGTAAATGGAGTATTACTCGGCAATCAAAAAGAATGAAATCTTGCCATTTGCAACTACGTGGATGGAAGTGGAGGGTATTATGCTAAGCAAAATTAGTGAGTCAGAGAAAGACAAAAATCATATGACTTCACTCATACGAGGACTGTAAGAGACAAAATAGATGAACATAAGGGAAGAGAAACAAAATATAAAAACAGGGAGGGGGACAAAAGCATAAGAGACTCTTAAATATGGAGACCAAACAGAGGGTTACTGGAGGGGTTGTGGGAGGGGGGATGGGCTAAATGGGTAAGGGGCATTAAGGAATCTACTCCTGAAATCATTGTTGCACTATATGCTAACTAATTTGGATGTAAATTAAAAAAAATAAAATGAATTTTAAAAAATATACTTACTTTTGGCCTAGAAGATCTTTTGAAGGATATTATTCATGAAAAGAAAAATATTTAGACAAAGCAGTCTTCATTTTAGTATTATTTATGCTGATGAGAAATTAGAAATGACATAAATATCTAACATTTTAGAAACAAGTAAGTAATGGTATACAAACTCAATGGGTAATTATAGAACAAGTTAAATTGAAAAAACTTGAATATTGCTTAGCAAAATGGCTTTTTTTCTTGTGGTAAAATATACATAATATAAATTTTACCATTTTAGCCATTTTTAAGTATATGGTTCTGTTCATTAGATTCATTTATATGGTTTTGCAACCATCACCATTCTCCATATCCAGAACTTTTTCATCATCCTCAACTAAATCTTTTTTTTTTTTTAAGCTTACTTAAATCCACGTTAGTTAACATACAGTGTAGTATTGGTTTCAGGAGTAGAATTTAGTGATCCATCACTTTACATATTAGACCCAGTGCTCATCCCAACAAGTGCCCTCCTTAATGCCCATCACCATTTAGCACATCTCCTACCCACCTCCCCTCTAGCAACCCTCAGTTTGTTTTCTGTATTTAAGAGTCTCTGTGGTTTGCTTCCCTCTCTGTTTTTATCTTATTTTTCTTCCTTTTCTCTATGTTCATCTGTTTTGTTTCTTAAATTACACATATGAGTAAAATAATATGATATTTGTCTTTCTTTTGACTGACTTATTTTACTTAGCATAATACACTCTAGTTCCATCCATGTTGTTGCAAATGGCAAGATTTCATTCTTTTTGATTGCTGAGTAATATTCCATTGTATATGTATAGCACATCTTCTTTATCCATTCATCCTTTGATGGACTTTGGGCTCTTTCCATAATTTGGCTATTGTCAGTAGTGCTGCTATAAACATTGGGGTGCATGTACTCCTTCGAATCAGCATTCTTGTATCCTTTTTATAAATACCTGGTAGTGCAATTGCTGGATTGTAGTGTAGTTCTATTTTTAATATTTTGAGGAAACTCCACACTATTTTCCGTAGTAACTGCACCAGTGTTCATTCCCACCAACAGTCGAAAAGTGCTCCCTTTTCTCTGCATCCTCTGCATCCTACATCTGTTGTTTGCTCGGTTAATTTTAGCCATTCTGATAGGTGTGAGGTGGTATCTCATTGTGGTTTTGATTTGTATTTCCCTGATGATGAGTGATACTGAGCATGTTTTCATGTATCTTTTAGCCATCTGGATGTCTTCTTTGGAAAAGTGTCTGTTTATGTCTTTATCCCATTTCTTTACTGGATTATTTGTTTTTTGGGTATTGAGTTTGATTAGTTCTTTATAGATTTTGGATACTAACCCTTTATCTGATATGTCGTTTGCAAATATCTTCTCCCATTTCGTTGGTTGCCTTTTAGTTTTGTTGATTATTTCCTTTGCAGTGCAGAAGCTTTTAATCTTGATGAGGTCCCAATAGTTCATTTTTGCTTTTAGTTTCCTTGCCTTTGTAGATGTGTTGAGCAAAAAATTGCTGCAGCTGAGGTCAAAGAGGTTGTTGCCTGTTTTCTCCTCTAGGATTTTGATGATTTCCTATCTTACTTTTAGGTCTTTCATCCATTTTGAGTTTATTTTTGTGTATGGTATAAGAAAGTGGTCCAGGTTCATTCTTCTGTATGTTGCCATCGAGTTTTCCCAACACTGTTTGCTGAAGAGACTGTCGTTTTTTCATTGGATATTCTTTCCTGTTTTGTTGAAGATTAGTTGGCCATACATTTGTGGGTCCCCTTCCAGGTTCTCTATTCTCTTCCACTGATCCATGTGTCTGTTTTTATGCCAGTACCATAGTGTTTTGATGATTACAGCTTTGTAATACAGCTTGAAATCTGGAATTGTGATGCCTCCTGCTTTGGTTTTCTTTTTCAACATTACTTTGGCTATTCGGGGTCTTTTGTGGTTTCATACAAATTATAGAATTGTTTGTTCTAGCTCTGTGAAGAATGCTGGTGTTATTTTGATAGGGATTGCATTGAATATGTAGATTTCTTTAGGTAGTATAGACATTTTAGCAATATTTGTTCTTCCATTCCATGAGCATGGAATGTTTTACTCTTCTTTGTGTCTTCAGTTTCTTTCATAAGCTTTCTATAGTTTTCAGCATGTGGATCTTTTACCTTCTTGGTTAGGTTATTTTTAGGTATCTTATGGTTTTTGGTGCAATTGTAAATGGGATCGATTCCTTGATTTGCATTTCTGCTGCTTCATTACTGGTGTATAGAAATGCAACTGATTTCTGTACATTGAGTTTATATCCTGCAACTTTGCTGAATTCATGTATCAGTTCTAGCAGTTTTTTCATGGAGTCTTTTGGGTTTTCCATGTAGAGTATCATGTCATCTGCAAAGAGTGAAAGTTTGACTTCTTCCTTGCCAAATGTGTGTCTTTTATTTCTTTTTCTTTTTTAAAAAATTTAATGTTTATTTATTTTGAGAGAGAGACAGAATGTGAGCAGGGGAGGGGCAGAGACAGAGGGAGACACAGAATCTGAAGCAGACTCCAGGCTCTGAGCTATCAGCACAGAGCCCGATGCGGGGCTTGGACTCACAAGCCATGAGATCATGACCTGAGCCAAAGTTGGATGCTTAACTGACTGAGCCACCCAGCCACCCCTATGCCTTTTATTTTTTGTTGTTGTTGTTGTTGTCTGATTGCTGAGGCTAGGATTTCCAGTACTATGTTGAACAACAGTGGTGAAAGTGGACATCCCTGCTGTGTTCCTGACTTTAGGGGGAAAGCTCTCAGTTTTTCCCCATGGAGGATGGCATTAACTGTGGGTCTTTAATATTTAGCTTTTGTGATGCCCAATTAAATCTCTTAGTTATAAACTCATTTATAACTCATATAAACTCCTCATTTCCTCCTCTTTCCACTCATGGCAAACTCTGTTCTACTTTCTTTCTCTGAATTTAATCTAGGTTCTTCATTTAAATGAAATCATGCAATATTTGTCCTTTTGTGTCTGGCTTATTTCACGTAGCATAATGTCTTCAAGGTTAATATCTGCAGCATCTGTTAGAATTTTAGTCCCTTTTAAGCCTGAATAATATTCCATTGTATACATATTCCACATTTTGTTTACCCATTCATCCACCAATGGACACTTGGATTCTTTCCACCATTTGGCTATTGTGAATAATGCTGCCATGAAGATGGGTGTACAAATATCTGTTTGAGTCTCTGCTCTCACTATATGCCCAGAAATGGAATTGCTGGATCATACAGTAATTCTGTGTTTAATTTTTGGTGGAACTAACAAACTTTTCCATAGTGGCATCACATTTTATATTCCTACCAGCAATGCACAAGGGTTTCAATTTCTCCACATCGTTGTCAGCACTTGTTATTTTATGTATTTTGGGGGTTTTGTTTTTGTTTTTATTTAATAGCCATCCTAGTGGGTATGAAGTAGTATCTCACTGTGGTTCTGATTTGCATTTCCCTAATGACTTGATGTTAAGCATCTTTTCATGTGCTTATTAGCCACTTGTGTATCTTCTTTGGAGAAATGTCTATTCCAGTCTTAGGACCATTTTTAAAAAATATATTTATTTATTTTGAGATGGGCGAGGGGAGAATCCCAAGCAGGCTCCTTGTGGCCGTGCAGAGCCCAATGATTCGGGGCTCGATTTCATGAACCGTGTGAGATCCTGACCTGAGCTGAAATCAAGAGTCAGGCATTTAACTGACTAAGCCATGCAGGTACCCCCTTATGACCATTTTTAATTTGGGGGGGGGTTTGTTGTTGAGTTGTAAGAGTTTTTAATATATTCTAGATATTAGTTCATTTTCAAATGTATGATTTGCAAATATTTTCTCCCATTCTGTGAGCCTTTTTCACTATGTTGATAGTGTTCTTTGATGCACAAAGGTTTTTAATTTTAATGAAGTCCAGTTGGTCTATATTTTCTTTTGTGACCTGTGTTTTTGATGTCATATCCAAGAAATCATTGCCAAATCCATTGTCATGAAGCTTTTCCACTATGTTTTTTTCTTAGAGTTGTGTAGTTTTAGTACTTACATTTAGGTCTTTGATCCATTTTGTGTTAATTTGTATATGGTATAAGAGAAGAGTTCAAATTAATTATTTTGCACTTGGATATCCAGGTTTCTTAGCTTCATTTGTTGAAAAGATTGTCCTTTTTCCCACTGAATGGTCTTAGCATCCTTATTGAAAATTACTTGACCATATATATGTGAGAGTTTATTTGTGAGCTGTCTGTTCTATTCCATTCATCTATATATTTGTCTTTTTGCCAATATCACACCATTTTGATTACGGTAGCTTTCTATTGAGTTTTGAGGTCAGGACATGTAATTCCTCCAGTTTTGTTCTTATTTTTCAGTAGCAAAATATTTTGGATGTAACATTACATGGAGAAGACACAACATAGAATAATGTTAATTAGAATGTAAAACATAGGTTTTTATGTAAGGGTGGTATTAGGAATGATTATATAGAAATCAAACTAGGGTGGTAGAATTATGGGGATTTTTTCCATATTCTTAAATTTCTAATTTTGAATGTATTTTGGTGCTATAAAATAATATAAAATATGAAAATAATTATCATTTATGTAATAGAAAAATGATGTGTGAATACATGTTAGGATAATGTAGCCTTTAAAAAAAGTGAATGAGAAATCAACCTCAATAGAAATTATGTTTGTTCTCACCTTTTTAGTACCATATTAGACTTTTCTATAATGAATTTATAGTATTTTTTATGTTATTGTTAACAGCTAACGTATACCTTTTTAGTGGTTATCTTAATATTATTAAGGCCTTGAGCTTATTATCTAAACATTCTTACAGATAATTTTTCAAAATCATCTTTTATAAAGTCATTTCAAAAACTCATACATATGTTTGTAAGTCACTAGGGGTAGAGCAGAAATATGTTTTACATTATAGGTAGGCAAGCCCACTAATGATCAAGTGAAGAAGATTTTTGTACACATTTGTGGCAATGGCACAATTTCTCATATGTTCAATAGAGAATTTTCTACTTTCTCCGTAAGGTGTCATCTTCGAGTTGTATTTAATTCTAGTTAAGAGATCCCATTTAGACCTATTAGTTTGGACCAGAAGGAATTTGGCTAACCAGGAGATAGCAGAAACAATTGTACAGAAAAGTTTTTCGCAAAACTGATGTTTATCAGCATTGTGCTATGGCTGTAAAATTTATTCAGTGTTCTTTTAGTTGCCTGGACTTGACACTGTTATTTTGGTTGTCACATTCTTTACCTTTTGAATACAAAGTCATCACTTTTCCTTTCAGCATCAGTTTTAGGAGTCCTTATTTAGTCATTTTTACTATGTTGCAAGCACTAATCCTGCCCTAGTTATTGTAGCAGCATATTTATTTATTGCTTTGTTTCACTGCTTCTCCCATTCTCACAAACTTTATTTTTTCTTATTTCTTCTTTCCATTATGTCTTTTCCTAACTTTTCATTATCTAAATTACACTCATCTTTCAAGATACAGTTTATATTGATGTCTACCTCCCCTCATCGGTCAGATATTAATAGAGTACCAACAATGTGCCAGTTACTATTAGGAACTAGGGTTATTATTTTGCACATATAATTATTTTTTGTTGTAAAAATTTACTACTGTCAATTATAATTGAATTGTGTCCTGACTGGTTTGTTTGTTGGTTGGTTGGTTGGGTTTTGTTTGTTTGTTTGTTTGTTTTTGTTGTTGTTGTTGTTTTTATGTCGCAAATTCCTGGAGGTAAGCGGCTTTATTTGACATTTCCTTTATATCTTCCTTAGGTTTCTCTTTATTACTCTACATGCTGGAAACATTTAATAAATGTTTGAAAAAAAATTTTTTTCCTTCTTTTCAGGAGTGGCAATGTGTGCAGTCAAAAGGTTGCTTTTTTTTAGAAGAAGATGGTGAAATCATTAGTCATCAATATAGGATGCAGATAGCTCAGAGATCCATGGTTTATCTTACAATTAAACCACTAAACCTGAGTCAAGTTGAAGGCAAGTTTAATTTTTTTGTGTATTTTTTAAAATATCACATTATGCCCTCTTTGAAAATAACTTACACATTTGGTAGCCTTCGTGAAGAAAATAATCTACCTAACAAACATGGTTACATACAGTTAAAGAAAGAAAGCATTAGTTTATACTTTGTGTTATCATATTTTACAAAGCAAGTATGTTGGTTTTTGTGTATGTTTAAAGCAAGTTTTATTTTAATTCCTTTAAAAACAAGAACAAAGTGTATCCTGGTTTCTTCTTGATATAGAATTAACATTTTGTTTACTAATTAATTTTTAGCTTTTCCATTTGTCCATTTTTAAAATTAATAAGTTTAAGAGAAGTTCTGTAGGAACATAATTTGGGGCAATGTGAACTGCAAATAATTTTGAATATCTCCAAAGTCCTATGTCCTATGACTTAAACAATCGTTATTAATAATCTTTACATTCCTGGTAATATTCCTTTTCTGTATATAAATGCTAGATACAAATTAATTTCTTAGTGTCTAGAATGGTTATTATTGGGGCGCCTGAGTGGCTCAGTCTGTTGAGTGTCCAACTCTTGATCTCGGCTCAGGTCATGATCTCACACAGTTTATGAGTTCGAGCCCTGTTTGGGCTCTGCACTGTCAGAATTGTCTCTCCCTCTCTCTCTGCCCCTACCCCACTCGTGCTCTCTCTTTCTCAAAATAAGTAAATAAACTTAAAAAATATTTTAATAAAAAAATAAAATGGTTATTATTTAATTTTTAATTAGTGAAAATGTCTTTAAGGGTGCTTTCCCTAGAAATCTTTTTGTTTGTTTTTAATGTTATTTTATTTATTTTTGAGACAGAGACAGAGAGTGAGCAGGGGAGGGGCAGAGACAGAGGGAGACACAGAATCTGAAGCAGGCTCCAGGCTCTGAGCTGTCAGCACAGAGCCCGATGCAGGGCTCGAACCCACAAACTGTGAGATCATGACCTGAGCCGAAGTCTGACACTCAACCGACCAAGCCACCTAGGCGCCCCATCCCTAGAAATCTTTTTAATGTTGGTTGTTCTAAGTATCAATTTTTAAAATTATTTTTACATAATAAGAAAATGTTTGTTTTATTACTAGAGGATTCTTCCCTGCTCCATTCTTCTTACCTCCTAAAGTAGAGATTCTAAAAGTTTTAACTGTATATCTTGTGAAATTCTTACGACATTTGGTGGTTGATACTTTTTATTTATTTTGAGAGAGGAGTGTGAGACCGAGGAGGGGAGGGAAGGAGGGAGGAAGGGAGAGAGACAGACAGAGAGAGAGAGAGAGAGAGAGAGAGAGAGAGAGAGAGAGAGAATCCCAAGCAGGCTTTGCACTGTCAGTGTGGAGCCCGACCTGGGGCTCAAACCCATGAACTGCAAGATCATGACCTGAGCTGAAATCAAGAGTTGGATGCTTAACCAGCTGAGCCACCCAGGTGCTCCAATGGTGGTTGGTACTTTTAAATGACAATGACAGTGATCATTTTTTCAGATACAGGTATCAAGACTGGCCTGCATATTCAATGCAGATGTTAATTCTCCATATTCTTAAGAAGATCCTTTATTCACATATTTCTCAAATATTCATTGAGGGCCTTATATATCAAGTATCATTTTCGGTGCTTAGGATACATCAGAGTACAAAAAACACAAAAATCCTTACCCTTATGAACTTACATTCTAGTGAGGGAAACAATAAATAATAAACATAATAAATAGTAAATGATGTGGTATGTTAGTAAGTGATAAGTGCTATGGGAAAAATACAGAAGGATAGGGCATTGTGAATGCTGAGGGAATATGAGTTGCCATTGAAATGGAGTGGTTAGTGTATACTTCATTAAGAAGTTGACATTTGAGCAAAGTCTTTGAAAGAGGTATATCAGTTATCAACTGCTACATAACAAATTACCCCAAAACCCACAGTGGCTGGAAACAATTAAACAACTGTTCACTCATAAGCAGGTTTCCTGGATAGTTATTTTTGTTTGAGCTGGGCTTTGCTTTTCTCTGTAGGATTTACTTATGCATCTGTGATCAACTGTTGGTTAGCTCATAGCTGGCTTTACTGGTCTTGGCTGGGCTCTGTCCTCTATATGAGGTCTCAGCTGGGACGACTTGAGTCTGCCTCATATAGTCTCTTACGTTCTAGTGAGTTAGCCTGGGCTTGTTCTCTTGGTGTAATAGGGATCTGAAGGAAGGAGCAGAAGCACCTACGGTTTCCTAAGGCTTGGAATCAGAACTGGCACATTACTTCTGTTACATTCTGTTGTTCACAGCAAGTAATAAGGCAAGTCTAGATTTATAGATAGAGAAATAGACTTGATCTCATGATGGAGGAGCAGATTCACATTGCAATGGGCTGTGGGTACAGAGCAGCCATTTCTGCTGTCTTCCACAGAAGGCAGAGGAGTAAGCTTTGTGGATATAGGGCTGGTGGAGGGGATGAGTGGAGAGTGGTGAAGAGTGCAGGTGGCAGAGCATTCCACATAGAGGGACTTCTCTGTCAGAGGCTCCGAGGTAAGAGTGTGCCTGATGTTAGAACAATAGCAAGGTGACTAGAATGGCTAGAACAAAGTAGGAGATGGAGGACAGGGACGAACCAGGACAAAATCAGGTAGAGTTGCTTTTATTTGTTTGTTTTGGCCATAATGAAGACTTGGGCTTTTACTCTGAGAAAAATGTAGAATCTTAGGAGGATTTTTCCCATGGCTGCCCTCACAATTTTCTCCGTATCTTTAATTTACAATGATTTTAGTATTGTCTAGGTGATTTTGTTTTTCTTGTTGATGCTGTTATTGTGGGGTTGGTTGGTTTGTAATTATCCTGCTTGGATTTTTGGCTTATTGTCTTTCATTGTTTTTAGGAAAATTTCCATCTTTATTCTTCAAATATTTCTTCTGCTCTCTCTCTTCTTCCACTTACTTGTATGGTACCTGACATTTTGTCGTCTGTGCTATACCACAGATAAGCCAATGATTGCATCTCATCTCTCCTTAGAAGAGTTTGCCTTTCCTTGGATTTCAGGCTACTTGGTTGCCCTGGGACCTTAGCGCTGATGGGTTCAAGAAAAAATCAGAATTCGCTAGTTCACGTACTTTTTATTGTTAGGGTGGGAGCAATACTATTCCAACTCTCAACTCCATGAGAGAATTTTGAGTAGAAACAGGACATAATCTGACCTATTTTAACAAGAGCAGTCAGGTTGCTATATTGAAAACAGATTGAAGGGTACCCAAGAGAAAGAAGAGTTCTAGGAGGGAACTGATGATACTTTGAACCAGGAATGTAGACACAACACAATGGAGTACTACGTGGCAATGAGAAAGAATGAAATGTGGCCCTTTGTAGCAACGTGGATGGAACTAGAGAGTGTTATGCTAAGTGAAATAAGCCATACAGAGAAAGACAGATACTGTATGTTTTCACTCTTATGTGGATCCTGAGAAACTTAACAGGAACCTATGGGGGAGGGGAAGGGAAAAAAAAAAAAAAAGAGAGAGGTTAGAGTGGGAGAGAGCCAAAGCATAAGAGACTCTTAAAAACTGAGAACAAACTGAGGGCTGATGGGGGGTGGAGGGGGGTGGGTGATGGGTATTGAAGAGGGCATCTTTTGGGATGAGCACTGGGTGTTGTATGGAAACCAATTTGACAATAAATTTCATATATTAAATAATAATAATAATAATAATAATAATAATAATAATAATAAAGAAAATAAAGATCCTGGATATATTTTGAAGGTTAAACCATACAATTTCCTGAAGATTGGTTATGATATGTGAGAGAAGAAAAAAGTTAGAGGTGACTTCAAGCTTTTTGGCATGGCAACTGCAAGGATGAATTACTATAAACTGAGACTGAGATAGAGAAGAACATAGATGGACAGGTTTTTTTAAGGAATTGGGGAAGGTCAGTTTTAGATATAGAAATTCAAATGGAGATGTCCAATAGGTAGTTGATTATAGTTTAACATTCAGAGAAAAGTTTCTAGTTGGAGATACAAATTATGGAGTTGTCGGGGAGCCTGGGTGGCTCAGTCGGTTGAGCATCTGACTTCAGCTCAGGTCATAATCTCGCAGTTTGTGGGTTCAAGCCCTGCCTCGGACTCTGTGCTGACAGCTCGGAGCCTGGAGCCTGCTTCAGATTCTGTGTCTCCGTCTCTGTCCCTCCCCTGTTCATGCTGTCTCACTTTGTCTCAAAAATAAATATAAACATTAAAAAATTTTTCAAATTATGGAGTTGTCAGCACATACATAGATGATGTCTAACATCTTTTCCTCCAGTACCTCTCCACAGGTAAGCTAGTGCTCGAATCTCATCACTCCTTGAAAGGGTTTGTTTTTCCTTGGATATCAGGTTATTTGGTTGCCTTGCAACCTCAGCTTTCTGGTCAATTCAAAAAAAGTTACGAGTTTTAGAAAGTGTGAATAGAGAATATTTCTAGGAAGGATACTATATATAGTTACAAATGCTATGATATTTCTATATAAAAATGGGATGTGCATTTCTAAAAATGGGGAAAGAAACCACTAACTTATTTTTTAAATAGGAAAGAGTAAGTAGTAATTGCTTATTTTAAGATGTTTGGGGTTTTTTGTTTGTTTGTTTGTTTTTAGGAAAACCATCCCCTTGGTTATCAATTGATACTGCCTTGTATATTCTTAAGGAAAATGAGAGCCAAGCAAATCTACAACTCATGTGTTTTACTGAACTACGAAATAGAGAAGTATACATATTTATTTCCTAGTGTTTAATTTGAAAATATGACATGAACTCAAGTTTGAGGAATATAATAGATTTTCTATATTTGTTTTTAACTTGTGTATCTTTCCCTCCAATTAGGGTATATACAGTACTTAAGCACTATGAATATTACGTGTGTCTTTTTAATTGTGATGTATTTTCTCTTGATTGCTAAGAGCTGAGGATTAGCTTTGTAACTTATATGTTATGTGACATTATACTTCACTTTCTTCTCTAAATGCCCAGATGCCTCACATGTGAACATTTTTTTTTTTGTAATATGCAATTAAAATGATTGATGCCAGTGGATTTTTTTCCCTAAATACAGGCAATTCAAGACTTTGGAAAAGTTGCTTTAGATGTTTGTCTTACTTTATATTACTACTGCAAAAAAGAAAAACTTCAAGATTGCTATCCTCAGGCTTGACTCATATTATAGGGTTCAAAAATAGATTGATCTGAAGAAATGCTTTTAAATGATTTTATATGTTGCCCATGGGGTTGTTCTGATCTTTTCTAATTATATATTTACTCAGAGGCCAAATATGTGAGGCAGATACATAAATGTGGCTATTTATTTTATGAGGACTACAAAATACATCTGCTACACAACAACAGGAATAATACTATTCAAGGGCTTACTGCAATATCATATTTAATCTTTATACAGGTCCAATGACAGACAAACATTTCCCTGATGGAATGTTATATAAAAGTCTTTATTGTAGGCTTCTGAACAGACAAGAATAGTTATAGGCAAGAAACAAATAAAATGACACAGGTTAATGTTTTGACGAAACTCTTCTTCAGAACTGACTACAAAGTTAGGTTCAAGATAAAGTATTGTCTAAAGCAATAGTTTTTCCCATTTTGTATTGGATAAAATTACTTTCTTATGATACTGCATGTATAAAAATGTTAGTACATAGCCAGCCTGTAGTAAAGTTTGAATAAGTTTCTATTTACCTTTTTACTATATTGGCTTCTGTTTTTCTGTAATATGTCATATTTGCAAAGGATTTTTAGTTTTAGTTTCACAATTATTTTCTTTAAGAAGAGTTTTGTGTGCATGAAAGACTTTCCATTTGCCATCCACAGTGGAAATTCAAGGTTATATGTGGAGATAAGGGAAGTTCATGGGATAACATGTATTAGGAAGCAGCAAGAACTGCTTTTCACTTCTGGGTACCAGACTACATCTGGCCATTTTACAAGATTATGGTTTCCCAAGGAGGGATTTGTCAATCTTTAGTCTTCAATGACCCTAGTTTTATTGGGTTGCTTCTTGTAGCAAAATAGAACATGGTATGGTCACTTTAGGATGATTATGGTTCCTCTGACTTGTGAGGGCAGAAATAGGACTGAACCCAGAATTCAGAAAAACAACTTTATTTTGTGTATGAGTCCCCAGGATGACCTAAAATACATCTGTGTTTTGAAAGTTTTTGGACACAATTCCTGACAGAATTCCCTAGGGCTATTCTGTGCTGAAGGGCCAATAGCTGTTTGCTTAGCTTTTATACATGGCAAGAAAATGCTTAGATTTAATATATTTGACAGAGATAACCCCTAGGTTTTATAGATGGCTGTTTGTTTCCATAAAATACCTAGAACATTCATAGAGAGATGTCATTATGCTTTCTTTTATGAAACTACAGAATAAAATGTTTCCTATACAAATTTCCTGTCACTCATTATAAATATACTGTGATGGAAAGAAATTTTGTATAAGGTAGGTTTATCAGGGATTCTGCCATCTTGTTTTATAATCCATATTAATTACATAAATAATAGTAGTATTGCAATGCTTCTGTCTATGTAATTGGATTCTTACAAATACGGCTTACAAATATTACAAATAATGAATTCTTGAAATATATTTTTTACTTTGTGTTCTTGAAATCTGATTTACAAATCATGTATTTATATTTAATCAAATTAGGGAATTGTAAAATTATTTTAAGATCTCTCTCTTTGCTTCCTGTTAAAGATATTTACATCACAAACATTTTTGAAGATTATTGGGAAAGCTTTAGAAGTTATATAACTTTTTACCTGTTACAGTTTTAGGCATTTGTTTTTAAAATATACTAAGAACTACATCTAATGGTCTTGTGCCAGGACTTCCATTAATAACCAGATTTTGAAGCCTGTAAAAGATTGATAGACGCATAATAGAGTTGGTGAAAATGGATAAATTGCTTCTGAAACTTCCCTTTCAGAAGAAAGATGAAAAGTCATTAAAACTCATGTTGGTTGTTGTTTTTTAATTCTTTTGAGAAAAGGTGTTTGGGTGGACTGGTGAACTAGAACCTGGAATTTACTGGTTAATTCCTTCTACAACTGGCTGTAGGCTGAGGAAAGAAATAAAACCAGTAACTGAAGAAGCCCAACTTGTATATAGAGATGAAACAGGGGAATTATTTCTTACAAAGGAATTTAGGTAAGTTTTGTTTATTAAGGTTAGAACTGTAAAATCTAGAACTGTAAAATCTAGTTTATTAAGGTTAGAACTGTAAAATTATAGATCAATAGCCTGTCTTCCATCCTTTCCTTTGGCCAGCTGCCAGACCCACCTGCAGATCCTAATTCAATAATTCAACTCATTCCCTAGGCATCTGAAAGTGATTTTCCGTTCATGAGTCTGGGATTGCCACTCATTTCTGAGTTCCAAACATTTGGCAAGTCAACTAGAGTCACACATTTACAGATTTCTACCTGATTAGACACTTCCTTAGAAATAGATACTGCCAGTTGCACCATTAACTTAGATAATGGTCAAATATGAAATCTAAATACTTAGGTAGTTCCCCTATACCCTAGATATATACAATAATATCTGGTAGAATAGGAAGAAGAAAGTAGATTGGAGAAAGGAAAAAAGAATGATGGAATTACCATTCATTGAGTTACTACTATGTGTTGAGATACTGTGGTTGTTTTAGAAGGTTGTTTGTTTCAGACTGACTAAAAATATATATTTGGATATATTAAGTTCAAAAAATTGTTTAATGTCTTGAGATTACTTCCTCTTGAAAGTTGTCCTCATAGAAACATTCAGTCCAGTTGCCATGGAGACAAATAATTTTCTATTTATAATTTTAGGTCAACTTTATCAGATATATTTGAAGTAATTGATTTGGATGGAAATGGTCTTCTTAGCCTTGAAGAATATAATTTTTTTGAATTGAGAACAAGCGGTGAGAAATGTGATGAAGATGCTTGGGCTGTCTGCCGAGGTAAGCACTTTTCTTCTCCTTAATGCATATATAAAAAAAATAGCACCCTTTCATTTTTAAGAAGTAAAATGTCAGACTTCTCTATAGAATATTATTATAGCAGTTAGGACAGTGAAAAAGTAGTAGCATTGTTTATAGATCATAAAAATGTAAATATTTATTTTCCTTAAATTTATAGTTGGTATAGTATTCAAGTTAAAAGAAAATATGAATTACTTAAATGTCACTTCATTTTTAGCCTATGTTCTTTGGATCTTAGAATGGAAAAAACTTTGTCTCAGCTCTTGATACTAATGAAATGGAAATGGTCAAGAGCCCCAAACTGTGCCCAGGAGAGGGCAGCAAAGAGCTAATAGGCTAACGTTTGACTAAAAATTAAGCGGTTTCCGCAAGTTCTTTATATATGTTAAGAATTCTTTAGTTGTTTTTTTGTTTTGTTTTGTTTTGTATTTGAGTTGAATTATGAAAGCACATCCACGGTGGTATGGAAACCAAAAACATCATGATTGGCAAAGGAAACTATTGAGAAGGAGACAATTTCTGTTGTCTCTTAGGAGGAGTTTGGGAAGATGGTAGGGCTTATGTATTTAAGCCAAGGACTAAAAGATCAAAGGGGAAAACCAAAAGCCATAGCCAACTATAGATCACAGAATAAGGCCAAAATGCAGTCAGGAAACAAATTAACTCACATATTGCTGTCACTGGGGTAGAAATGTGTCCTACTCCTTTGGTTCTTAAAATGGTCTAAGCTTGGCAAAGTCAGTGAGCCAGGTGGGAGTTTGATAAATCTGTTTGTCTAAACAGCAAGTAAGGTAGAAATATTAATACAAAGGTTTTCAAAAATGTATCTATTTTTAAATGAAAGAGATACACTATATAAACTTTATATATGGTATACTCAGCAACAAGAAATGAATATTGATTTATACTATTAAACTTCAAATAAGAAGATTTGTAACATACAGAATATTATTCTTAGGAAGATATAATCATCTTATAACGTTAAGAATACAATCTTTTGATTCTTTATTGTGGCACTAGAACATATTCAATAAGAATGAATCATAATAAGACTTTTTATGGCAAAGTTTTTGATAAATAAAATTTTAGTTTGATAATTTAATTGGTAGAATTGATAGTTAACATTTTTTGAGAATTTACCACATGTCAGTTGGAAGCAGTCTATACAGCAACTCTCTGAGGTATGTACTATTGTTATTCTCAATTTACAAAGAAGGAAACAGAATCAAAGAGGGTAAGTCACTTGATCAATGTTATATACCAAGAAAATTTCACAGCTGAGTTTTACACCCAAGCAGTTAGACTCCAGAACCTTGAATACCCTGCTACAAAAAAATCCCCAAGAATGGTTGACTTAAAAAATGATTTGAAGGGAGAATGTCCCCTTCACCAACATCAGTAATACTGCAAAGAATCAGGCCTTTTAGGTTCTGAAGTTTTTATTTTTATAGTCATACGTAATATTAATTTTATGCAACTTTCTCCTTGATAATAAGAAAATGTTTTACCTACCTGTAAGATCATTTTAATAAACTTTTTTATACTTAAAGGTGCCTTAATTTTTTCATTTTTTATTAATATATTTTATTTTTAGAGCAGTTTTAGGTTTACAGTAAAGTATGAATACATTTTCTCCTCCCCTCTACCAATTTCTCCTGTTTTCTGACATCTTGCATTAGTATGATACATTTGTTAAAATTGGTGAACCAATGCTGGTGCATTTTTATTAAGTAAAATCCATAGCTTATATTAGGGTTATATTGTGCTGTACAGTTCTCTGGATTTTGACAAATACATAATACCATATACCTGCCCTTACAATATTATACAGAATAATTTCATTGCCCTCAAAATCCCTTGTGCTCTACCTATTCATCTATCTATTTGTCCCTTCAAACCCCTGGCAACCACTGATCTTTTTACTGTCTCTATAGTTTTGCCTCTTCCAGAGTGTTATATTGTTGTATATCTTGCAGTAGATAGTCGTTTCAGACTGGCTTCTTTCACTTAGCAGTGTGTATTTAGATTTCCTCTTTTTGTTGGCTTGATAACTCATTTCTTTTTAGCACTGAATAATAATTCCATTGTATGAAGGTATCAGTTTATTTATTCATTCACCTGTTAAAGGACATTTTGGTTGTTTCCAATTTTTGGTACTTATGAGCATAGCTACTATAAATACTCATGGGCATATTTTTGTGTGTACGTAGTTTTCAGCTTGTTTCAGTTCATTTAAATTCAATGATCACTGCCGCAGTAAACCTATGTTTAACTTTGAAAGAACTGCCACATTGTCTTCCAAAGTGACTACACCCATTTTGTATTCCCACAGGAATAAATGAGGATTCTTAGTGCTCCACATCCTTGTCTGCATTTGGTATTATTAGTCTTTTTAGATTTTAGCCATTCTAATAGGTGTATATCTTGTTTTAATTTGCAATTCCTTCATAACATTTGATCTTTTCATATGCTTGTTACCATCTGTATATCTTCTTTGGTGAGGTGTCTGTTCAGCTCGTTTGCCCGCTTTTTGATTGAAGTATTTATTTTCTTACTGTTAAGAGTTCTTTGTATATATTGGATACAAGTCTTATCAGCTGTGTTTTGCAAGTATTTTCTCTCAGTCTGTGGTTTGTCTTTTCATTCTCTTAGTAGTGTCTTTCACAGAGGAAAAATTTTTAATTTTAATGAAGCCCCACTTAACCATTTTTTTCCTTTCATGTGTCATGCTTTTGGTTTGTGTGCTTTTGGTGTTGTATCTAAAAACACATAGCCAAACACAGAGTCACCCAGATTTTCTCCTGTTATCTTCCAGAAGTTTTATAGATTTGTGTTTGGGGTCTGCAACCCATTTTAGTTAATTTTTGTGAAAGACATAACATCCTAGTGTACATTTATTTTTTTTGTCTGTGGATGTCCAGTTATTCTAGCACCGTTTATTGATACAATTATCCTTTCTCCTTTGAATTGACTTTGCTCCTTTGTCAAATATCAGTTCAGTATATTTGTATGGGTCCACTTCTGGGTTCTCTGTTCCACTCATTATTTGTCTTATCTTTTGCCACCACCACACTGTCTTGATTACTATAGCTTTAAAGAAAGTCTTAAAGTTGGGTATTCATGAATTTATAAAAAATTAATGGAGGATTGAGAATTTTAAGTTTTAAAAGTCTGATAGTTTGATAGTCTCTATAGTATAGTATTAGGTATATTTTCCTTGATAGTAATAAAATTTGTATTAATCTCAAATATTTTTTTCATCTTTCTTTATTACATGCAAGCTCCATCCTCCAGTTTAGTGGCTACTATTTCTATGATCTAATTTAATCTACATTTACTTTTTTCCTTGCAGAATTCTGTGTCACTTCCTAAACTCTGTAAACTTTTTAAACTATTAATCAGTCAGTTTTAAATGGCTGTGTCTCTGCTGCTTTTTTCATAATGATGTATACAGAAGAGATATATCATATAAAGAGTACCCATTTCCTTTGGATATATTACAGTTGGAAACAAGAAAATAAAATCTTTCTTGTTGGACAGTTAACAGAATATAATCCATAATGAATAGCTATTTATTATCTATAATAGACAAATTCAGGAATTACACATGTATAGATACTTTGAGGTGAATTTAGTTTTGCTTACAATGTTAAAATGGATTTATTAAATTTATTAAATAATAATATTAAAATAGATTTATTGTCTAGGACATTCATAGAATCCAAAGTGTTCCCCATTATCTAACAGATTTTTAAGGACCAGGGACAATTTAGTTAAAATTAGAGTAATTAGGCATATAGCAGTCCCCTTAAATCTGGCACCATCCACATCTCCCCTTTGAAACACCATTAATTTGGGGGGTGTTACATCAAATTCATCCAGGTTCTGCTGGCTTTAAGGGGTAAACATATATGAAGCATTTTAATTTTTAAAAATATATAAATCAGTATATACTCTAAATAAGCAAGCAGGTTGGGACTTACCCAGAAAAATTACAATTTCCTCTAATTTCAGAATATATTTGCAATTTATAACTTCTGATTTTTTTGAAAGTTCCAAAAATAAGGCTTCCATTAAATAAGGCTTCCATTAAAATATTTATGAAAAATAATATAGATCTTTTATTAAATGTATGAGTTTTAAAATTATGTAAGAAAGAAACTTTTGGTTACTTTAACAGACAATTTTGATACAAAGAAGAATGAACTAACAAGACAGGGCTTTATGGATCTCAATCTAATGGAAGCCAATGATCGAGAAGGAGATCCTCGTGACCTTTGGGTAACTCTACACTCAATGGGCTACAATAAAGCTCTGGAACTGACACAGGTAAAGCAATCTGAAAGTTTTGCAGTGGTCCTAATACACATAGTATTTTACTCCACGAACACTTTCCTACCACCTGACTTTTGAATTGGGCACTCAAATCCTTGAACTTTAGTATACGAATGAATTGTGGTTGCACCGGTGTGTTTCTGCTAGTTTGTGCAAGTTCCCATTGTTACCTGAAATTTAGTTACTATCAGTATTTAAATAATTCAGGAACAAAGGAGTTTGAGCATATAATATGGGGGGAAGGTTTGGTAGTTAAAAAAATTCTATTTTTTAATTGGTGATGGCTATTTTAGTTGCTGGAGTCTCATTTCTATAGGGAAACTCTTTGTCCTAATAGAATAAGCCTATCTTAGAATAAGGGGGACGTGTCTGTATGAGAATTGGAATTCTGATCTTTTGATAAAAGATACTCCTTGGGTTATTATTTGTAAAATACTTGGGATGGTTCTTGGCTAATGTATAGCACTGTGTATGTGTTAGCTATCATTATTAAGACTTTCAGTAAACTGGAGAAATAATAAAAATGAGGCCTTACTTCTTAAAGTCTATATTTTGTGTCAGGTTTCAAATAAAGAATTCAAGAGTTTCAGGCCATGTATCACGTAATAGTACATTTGTTGTTTATATTCTTAAAAATAATATCTGTCCTTTCTCTAAATAAATCAACTAGGAGGGTAACACTAGCTTCAACACACTTTAAATTTTGGGTATATTGAGACTTTGGTTTAATTCCTAGCTTTGATATCATTGAAAATCCCTCATAAACCTCTTTTCTGAGAAGTTTTGAGAATAATTTTTTTGCCATTTTTATTAATAAGAGGTTAAGAGTTACAATAACTTTTTATATCTTACTTTATTTTTTAATGTTTATTTATTTTTGAGAGAGAGAGCAAGCACGAGCAGGGGAGGTACACAGAGAGAATCCCAAGCAGGCTCCACACCATCAGTGCAGAGCCTTGTATGGGGCTTGATCTCATAAATCATGAGATCATGACCTGAGCCAAAATCAAGAGTCAGATGCTTAATCGACTGAGCTACCCAGGCACCCCTATGCTTTCACTCAATAAGAGAAATTAGTTAAGAGCAATTTAAGACATTTTTTTGCATTTACTTATGTCATTGACCTTTGAAACCATAGGCAAGAAGTATTTCTTAGATAAAACTTTTTAAGTTTGTTTATTTTGAGAGAGAGAGAGAACAAGAGAGCATGCTCATGAGTGGGAGAGGAGCAGAGAGAGAGAGGGAGAGAGAGAATCCCAAGCAGGTTCCACGCTGTCAATGCAGAGCCCGACATGGGGCTCCATCTCACAAACCTTGAGGTCATGACCTGAACCGAAATCAAGAGTCAGACGTTTAACCGACTAAGCTGCCCAGGCATCCCTGAGATGAGGCTTTTTATTTTATTTATTTATTTATTTATTTATTTATTTTAAATAATTTGTTTATTTAAGAAATGTGTATTTTTTTAATAGACTAGACTTTATTTTTACAGCACTTTCAACATACGGAAAAAATAAGCACATAATGCAGAGATTTCCCATATTACTCACCCCCCCACACACACAGTCTACCCTATTATTAACACCTTACATTAGTTTGATATATTTGCTACAATTAATGAACCAATATCAATGTATTATTATTAACTAAAGTCCATGATTTTCTCAGAATTCCTTAGTTTTAGTTTAATGTCCTTTTTCTATTCCAGGATCCCATCCAGGATACTACATTATGTCTTCTTAGGCTCTTCCTGGGTGTGACAGTTTCTGAAATTTTCCTTTAGATAATCCTAATAGTTTTGAGGAATATTAGTCAGGGGTATTACAAGTTGCCCCTCTACTGTAATTTTTTTGTATTATTACACTGGGGTTATGTTTTCTTGAGAAGAAGACCACTGAGGTTATGTTTTTATGTCATCATATTAAGGGTCCTTACTGTCAACATGTTGTCATTATAGGTGTTAACTTTTTTTTTTTTTATATATGAAATTTATTGTCAAATTGGTTTCCATACAACACCCAGTGCTCATCCCAAAAGGTGCCCTGAGATGAGGCTTTTTAAATTTAAAGTTTATTCTTCATTTATTGAATAAGTAATACAGAAACACCATTGAAAATGTAAAAGGTAAACATATATAGTGAAAATGTCAAAGGAATAAGAAACCACTCCTCAATAACAAATAAAAAGACAAAAATGAATTGATTATTTACTACAAGGGAGTATGCTCGTCAGTTATAGCCTGCACGACTATAACTGGAGCAGTTATAGTCTCCACGACTATAAGTGGAGCAGAATGTTCCTCTTATTTATTAGGGGAGGGTTTTGAGGAAGCATGGTTACTCAGGTGAGACTGTTGATTGGTTGGCACTCAGCAGTGTTATTTATTCACACGAGTCCTTGATTGTTTGACTTTCAAAAGTGAGGAACTGATACTGGTGGGCTTACAAAAATGTGTATTGAGATGAGGTTTTCTAGATCTTTTGAACAGGTTTAAAACCAGTCCTGATGACTACTCATTATCATGACAACAGAAGAGTCAGTTGTTTCCTAAATTTGTGAGAACTTTTTAATTCCCAGCCTTCCCTTTTGATTTTCATTCAGTTAAAGTTGTAGAAGAAACTTTCAAAGATTCACTCAACCACTATTGTTGGTTCTTTTCGAAGAGGTTTCATCTGTGGGGATCTGATTTTCAGTTTTGCATTTATCATGGTTTCATCCTGTTTCTGTCTTTAAGTCATTTGTTGGGACAGCGACTTCTACAGAAGCATTTGAAGACTCTAGACAACATTTAAACTCTGAGGCAAACAAGTATACTAGAAGTATTATAAGAAGGGAGTATAGAGCACTCCAGAGTCATAACCCCAGGTTTTCCAGGCTTGACCAAGAAAAGTCCCAAGGACTCTTTAAATCTACTTTGTATATGACCTTTTGTATTAACTCTTTTAATTCATTGTAGGTGATTTCACTTGCAGTGTTAATCCAGTTACAAGAAGTATTAGCAGCAGTGCAGATTCCTCCCTGGCTGGTCAAAAGAAAATCAAGGCTTTTTTATTATTCATAACTGCTTGAGTTAAAGAATTTAAACTGGTTTGTCATGCCCCCAACAGTTAGGCTATATTAATTACTATGTCAGCCAACAAGAAGGAACAATTTTTTTGATGACCATCTGGAGTGATGTAACTGCTATGAATAGGATCCGTGTCTTCAGCAATCTTTTTCCAGGAAGGGTTTTAATTTTTTGTGGGTATATGTAAGGAAATATAACCTGTTGAGGGTGTTCGGGAATCTTGCCCTTGGAATGGCCTAACAGTTGTACAGAATAATTAACTTTGATTCTGAGTTAGCATTAAATAGTCTGATTTCCACATAGTAGCTGCATAAGTAATCGTCTTTAGTGGAACTGTGGGTGTGTTGTTTCTTGGTGTTGTGACAAATAGTATGTGTTGCATTTTGTATTTCTCATACTTCAAACACATTTCTTTCCTTTAAAGCCTAGACTTAGGCAAATTATTGCTGCTAATAAGGAAAACATGATAGGCCAAGTCAAACATATATAGCCTTAAATCCACAAAGAGTAAAGCTATGAATAAATAAGAGTGTGCAAAGAAGAATGGAACCCATAGAAGAATCTTGTTCCAGTGTCATGAGAGGAAGCTGCTCCTGTAATGTGGTCATATGTTGTACAAAGGTTCGTGGGTTAGCAGTTAATTCTGTGCACTGTCTGCTTCTGGAGATTCTCTGGAGAGTTGCACTTTAGGATCTTTAAAGGATGTACCTTTCCAATTCTGTTAAGGCCCTTTGCACTTTCCCAGAGGTGTGGGAATTATAAAGACAAAAATGTTTTTGAATAAGAAGCAAGCCTTAAAAAAAAAAAAAGAAGAAGAAGAAGAAGAAGCAAGCCTTTACTTAATCTAAATCCATGAATAATTGTTCCAGTTAAATGTGTCCCTTGTCATGGGACCAATAATTTGGAAGGCCCTAGGCGGTCATGATGGTTGTGGCTTTTTAAAAAATGATGTTTTCTTTGTTTGTTGTTTGTTTTGTTTTGTTTTTTAAAGATTTTATTTTTAGGTAATCTCTACACCAGATATGGAGTTCAAGCTCACAACCCTGATTTCAAGAGATACATGCTCTACCAGCTGAGCCAGTCAGGTGCCCTGGTTGTGGCTTTTCAACAGTGAAATATTTTGACCCATCCTGAAAATAAGTGTACTATATTATTAGTACATATCCATAAACCAGAGAGAGTCAACTGTATAAAATCAATTTGGAAATGCTTAAAGAGTCTTTTGGTGTGTAGTCTCAGTTCATGTACCATAATTTTTCCAGGTTGATTTAGTTACAGATAAAACATTGAATAACCACATCCTTCATTTTCTTAGGAAATTTTTTCCTCAGTGATTGATATTATAGCCAGTTTATCACTATTGGAATGCATTGTTTCATGGAAGATTTTATCTAGTGTCCAGGTGGCCATTCTGTTTTTGCCAGATCTTATCCTCGTGGTTCTTAGGACACAGTGTTTCTTTCAGAATTTGGCAGGCCAGGTTTTGCATATCTACAATGGAATCCCTAAACTTCTCAGTGGATTTGTTTTATTTTGTTCTTATTTTATATAAGGACTTTAGTCAGAAGAGTCTATTTGGTATACAGATCTGTTAAAAGTATTTCTATAGTATTTCTAAAGTGTTTCTATAGTACTTCTAAAGTACTTGTATAGTATCTATGATATAGTATATTGGCTTCCATAAAACTTCTTTTATATTGAGTCTCTTCCTTTGTGGCCACTATTTTAGGTATCAAATAATGTATTTATTGTTCCTTTTTTGTTTGTTTGTTTTTTAAGTGAGCTCTGCACCAGGGTGGGACTTGAACTCATGACTCTGGGATCAAGAGTTGCATGCTCTACTAAGACAAGTGCCCTTGTTGCTCATTTTTAAAGAGTACTTGATCAGAGAGGGAAAATCCCTCTTTTTTATATAGCATTTTTAAAAAGTCAATTTTTCTAAAAGCGTACTAGCTATTAGTTTATATATTTTACTCTCTTATGTCTTAGAGCCACAGTTTAATCATTTGAACATATTTCCTGGTAAGGATACAGATTTTACAAAAGATACTAGGCAACTTACTGTATTTCAAGTTATTGTTACTGTTATTGTTTTTCATTTCTTTCATTAATATAAGACTCCTCAACAAACAATATTGAGTCAGAATTTGGTACTGGAGCATCCAAAAATTCTCTTCTTGGCATGGATACTTTTGATTTACAGAATCACAGTGAAGACATTCTCCTCGTTCAGTAAGGGTTACAGCATTTTTGGATTGAAAATGTTACACAAGCAAATGGTAATACAAGAAGGAGAAAATAACAATTCAGAATTAATTGGTATAAAAATGTTGGATGGTTCCCATTAGTGATAGGGATTTTTATATATGGTAACATTTGATTTAAAGGATTCATGGAGGGGAGGTGGGGAGAGGTGCATGAAATAGGTGGTGGGGATTAAGGAGGACACTTGCGTGATGAGTACTAGATGATATATGGAATTGGTGAATCGTGATATTTTACACCTGAAACTAAAATGACACTGTATGTTAGCTATACTGAAAATAAAATAAAATAAAATAAAAACATAAAGGATTCATGTATGACCTGAAGTTGTTTTGACTGATTTAGTTAATACTTGTAATTGTTCTGAGACAAGGTGGCTATTTAGTTAAGGTATTAGCTTTAATATGCAGTGATTCTTTGGTGTGTGCTATTTTACTGAGTTAATACAGCAAGAGGATGATCTAACATTTTCATATTTGAAAAAAATAAAAGTTTATGATGACCTGGGAAGAATCAGTCTGTAGTGTTATGAATGTTCTGGTTGGTTTGAATATATATGGAGAGTATTTTGCTGATAGGGATCTGGAAACCTTTGGTACTTTCTTGAATCATGTATAATGAAATTTGATGTCTAGATGAACTATAATTTGATCCCCCCTGTTAAATTAGTAGGTATGGTGTCACAAAGAATCACCAAAGTATCAGTTACAGGTTAGGATTTGGGAAAGGATTTAGGATTGTTGGAAATCTCATTATTTGAATGGTTTTAGTAAACCAAGAAAAATTTGATGAGTTCTTCCTGTAGCCTTAAAGTTAGAAAAGGAAATTAAATAACTAATATGACATATATTAGCTTTAAACCAAATGGAGGAGTGGTACTGTGGCTTAAAGGAGGTATTACAGATTTGCTTGAGATTATAGTTTTCTTTCCTTTTCTGTGAATATTATCAGTTAATATCCTAGTGAAAAAAAATCACAATTTCTTGCTTTTTAATTATTCAGTTCATAGTACTAAAATCTTCTAAAAGTATATGAGGACAAGCTAGAGGGTACATCTTCTTAAATCATATGATAGACATATTAATAACAAATAATTTATTTTTAATTCTATCAAAAGGCTAAGACAACGTTTACTTTTTCTTTCATATCAGGCATGCCCATTTGTCATTGATATCTATGCAGACAAATGCAAGCCAAGAATTAAAGCTGTCCATATGGAGGCATGCAGTGGGCAACTCGAGAAGGCCATTTGTAAATCTGTCCTTAACAAAGGCGATGCAAGAGTAATGGATGGTTATGAAAATATAATTGTACATACTTATAAGCGTGACACCTGGATAACATCAGTTATTGAAAACAAGGTATTATTTATGAGGTGGTTCTCCTTAGAACTGCAATGTTTACTAGTATGTTCCATCTTCTTTCTTATTCTATTCTTGCACAGCAATTAATACCACATTATATTAACAAAATTTATAATGGGCAATTATTCCTTCTCAGGTTTTTAATTCAAACTAAGCATGATAATTTTTATGCATTTTTAAAAGTTTGAGATAATTTTTTTTCTCTTAAAATATTATGAAAATTAAATATCTGGAGATCTCTGAAGAAAGAGTATAATCTGGGTATAAAGTATTTTAGTTTGTTACTAAAAATCTTCACACCTACAATTAAAAAAAATTTTTTTTAATGTTTATTTATTTTTGAGACAAAGAGAGACAGAGCATGAACAGGGGAGGGGCAGAGAGAGAGGGAGACACAGAATCTGAAACAGGCTCCAGGCTCTGAGCAGTCAGCACAGAGCCCAACGCGGGGCTTGAACTCACGGACTGCGAGATCATGACCTGAGCTGAAGTCAGACGCTTAACCGACCGAG
This sequence comes from Puma concolor, assembly GCF_028749965.1. Taxonomy (NCBI): domain Eukaryota; kingdom Metazoa; phylum Chordata; class Mammalia; order Carnivora; family Felidae; genus Puma; species Puma concolor. The sequence continues at coordinate 52,433,698 of NC_141674.1, forward strand.
GCACCCAGGCGCCCCTACACCTACAATTTTAAATAACAGACATTGAGTTTTAAAGAAATATAAACAAAATAAAGAAAAAAATTAGCCCAACTTTGTTTTACATACCTTGCAATTCAGAAATTTTATGGGCTATCATCATTTTATCTCATATATTCCATTGTCTGGGACCTATTTTTATCAAGCCAATTATTGCTAGCTTTGGCTACCATCCCTCCTACTACTGATATTGCAGGTTAAGGGAATACATGCATAAATGCTTAGAGATACCCAGTTTTCTAGAAACGTAAATTTTCATAAAACCTTACTCAAGATGGCTGGATTCTTAGGACTGTTGGCTTATTTCTTTTTAGTTCCTGGGTGAGACTTACATTATTTTTCTGCCTGCCATAAATTCCTTAAAGTGTTTAAGGTTTGGCTGAGTATTGAGTCAGTGTGAGTCTATATTATGTAACTAACTCTTCTAGTCACAATAGAAGCCTCTAGAAGTGTAATATGGTCTCTGGTTTCAAAGAGTTTATGGGCCAGTTGGGAAGACAAGCTCTATACTCTTGAAAGAGATGCGTGAAAATTAAATGTTAAATTATACTGTTTACATGTGTAATAGTTTTACTGTATCTGCATCTCTTGTAGTTGATGTTAGTTTGGACTATCTTGTAGTTGATGTTAGAAGGACCTGTAATGAGGGGGAAGGGGACTGTGGTGTGGGATTTGGAGACAAACTAGGATTAGAGATGCAGTGTAAGGAGTAACACGTGAGAGGGTTAATGTGAGATATAGAGGAAACAGTGAGAATATTCGCTATGTGGAAACAGAGAACTTTACTTGGTGGAGTGATATGAAGGTAAATAGCATAAGTAGGATGGGTCCAGATCATATATATTATCTTGAAAATGAGGTAGAGGAGTTGGACTTGACCAAAATAGCCAGGGTCCCCAGCCGGAGATTCCTGTCTTCAAGTGGATCATAAAGCTTTGGAGGGTGATTCCTAAAAGAAAGGAGTGTGCCTTCCTTTCTGCCCTCTACGTTTTACTAGAATTAAAAGGGTCGACGGGAGTCACTGCCTTATCACAGTTTCTCTGTTCTGCAGCTACCTATCATTTCTTAGCCCTGCATTTCCTTCCTTTCCCTAAAGGAAAACTAAACTTCCCTTCACCAAAATGATGTAATAATATTTTAGAACTTCCTATTTGCCAGGCACTTTACATTTATTAATGTGTTTACTTTTCACAACAACCCAATGAGTTAAGTACTATCTGCATTTTACACACAAGGAAACTGAAGCATGGGGGCATTCAATAACTTGGAGAAGGTCACATGCTGAGTAATAGGGCTGAGAAATGAATCCGGTAGGCTAATGTTATATTGCCCCTTTGTGGTCATTAGGGAGTGCTCGTAGCTTCTTTAGCAGGGGAACACTTTGGCTCCTACATTTCTTTTCATTCATCAGCTTCATACTGCTTTCTCTTGCTTCCTATCTATCCTAAAGACTGTCTATTATCTGTGACCTATTATCTCAAGTATCACTTCTTCGGTAACGTATTCCTTTCTAGCCCAGACTGAGCTAATGTTTCTGTGTTTCTATAATATCTTCTATGTTTCTACAGAATCCTGCGAACACCTCTTTCACAAGACTTACAAAGTGTTTTGTAATAATCATTTTGTTTGTATTATTAAAGACTAGCAACTTATGAAATTTTTTTATAGTCAGATAATAAAGTGATTATTCACATCAACAACGAACTAAGTAAAAACTGCGTAAACAACAGAGGACTCAACATATTTGCAGTAGAAGTGGCGCCAAAGTCTACAATGGTAATGCATTGCTTTCTAATTAAACCTTTTGTTTTATCAATTAAAAAAAACATTTTTGCTATTAATACTATGAATAAGTGGAAATATGAAATAAAGTCTAAAATTATTTTAAGTACGATATTATATTATTATCATCCTATATTGCGAGTAAGGAGATTTTGGTTTTAGTCCAGTTCTCACTGTTTGGTTGAGTGATTATGGGAGATTCAGTTAACCTCTCTGTTCCTGCCCCTTTAAATGTAAAATTAACATAGTATTACCAGCTTTAGGTTCTTTAGGAGGTTAATGTAAAGATGAAAATAAAATGATGTACATGAAAGCACTTTGTAACATCATATAGAAATATAAAGTGGTGTTTATAGTAAATGGGAATTTTATAATATAAAGTATTTTTATGTACATTATTAAGATTTTCTAATGTAACCTGAAAGAGAAAATGCTTCTAAGTTTTAGATAGCCATCTAAGTCAAGAGCCAGGAACAGTCATAGTTTCTGGTGTTAGCAGAACCATGGGTTTCTAATTTAGCCAGGGGGTCAAAGACATGGACCCTGAAACTGGTCTAGCAAAGGGAAAAAGGAAAAAGCCTTCTATTCCTTTCCTTTCTTCTTCCATTCTGTCCGTGACATCCAAAAACACTTTAGAACCAAATAGAGATTCTACAGAATCCCAATGAAGGGTTTAGAAAATGCTCTATGCTTAGTGAAAAAGGGGTACTTACTCCTCTATCACTCCTCTTTACCCACATTTACACATACCAACTATCAACTATTATATTTTAGTAGAATTTAGACTGGATTATCTTGTTAGACATCAGATCATAGATTGTAGGTCCCTGCTAAGGACAAATGTTACAGAAGTTTATCTTCACAGGGATATTTTTTACATAGGGTCTAGAAATCTTATCTTGTTTAAAAATTAGTTAAAAATAATAATATGTAAAAGGAAAGTAAAATTTTTCTATTTTTATATGCAGGTTTGTCAACATGTAATGCCTGTGAATGAACGACAAGAATGGATATATTATTGTGTGTATTCCCTTATATCTTAAATATTGCTTTCTATTAGAGACTGTCAGGCTAAGAATTATTTCAGGTTTAGTCTTTATTTGTTGATCAACTAAATGCTGATCAATTTAACTGATGTATATAAACAATAATCTATTTAATTTGTATGTATTTATATTTTATGCCCATGTTATATACTTTATTATTAAAATATAAATAAATATAAAATATAAATAATAATGTTTTTAATATGGGGCTTTCTTATCAATTTAATGGGAAATCTGGGCACATTTCACTTACCAGTAGTCAATCAAAGTAAAATTATAGCTAAGCTTTTAAAAAGTAATAGTCAGTGAATTCTACAAAATCCTGTACACTTTTGGTTTAATCTCACTCATCAAAACAAACAAACAAACAAACAAACAAAAACCCTCAAAGAAAATGTTAATGGGCCAACTGCAGCTAGTGCCCTTGACTCTCACCCTGGATCCTCACTGTTCTGTCCCAGAAGCCTGACAGGTCACAGACTCCTGTCCATGCCACTGTGATCACAGGCATGTGGCTGTGGGAGGACCAGGGGGTGGCCTTGGCCCCTTCTCTTTCCTCCTTCTGCTGCTGCTGCTAGTGACACACAGCCCCTTCAAAACCTGCCTCTCCACCAGCAGCCTCTACCTCCTGTTGCACCTTTCAGCTTTGAGCTGATACTGCCTCCTCCAAACCTCTGTGGGCCTGTAGGTATTCAGACCCTGGAAGCTGTTCCACCATCACCCATACTCGCGGTCATTCAGCAGGCAGGTAAGATCAGAGGAACAGGCCTGGGATTGGATGTTGAATTTACCTCTGAGGGGACTCTTGTCTTAATGCACTGTAGCACAGTAGATATGACAACTGATGGTAGTGGCTGATGAGTTATTTCACATTTGAACAAATGAGAAAGCTTAATTCTGTAGCAAATCACAGATTCAGGAACGATTTCCCTGAAGACAGGATCTCTAACCTGAACCGTAAACTGATAATCCTCTTAGATGTCAAAGGTCGTGCACATATACTACTGGTGCCCTAAATAACGCAGTTTCTTCAGCTATACAATCTGTTTTTGTATCATCTTGCCAAAAGTTATTTGTAAGATGAGACAGATCAGAATGTAGTATTAATGGCATTAACTCAGAGAACTTGGAGCCTTAGCCATCTAGGAGATGGGAAACCACACTAAGATATTTGTGTTTCAGTCCATGTTTGTGGTAATAGACATTTTGCTGGATTAGGGCATGCATAATATCTTGTGATATCTGTATGGAATTTAAGCTTTCCTCATACAAAAGGATATTGTATTCCTGGACTCCTTAAAGAAGTGGTGGCTGAAGGCATTCAGGTTGTTGCTGAGGAAGGTTTTTCCCTTCTTACATTTGTTACCGAACAAAGGGAGGAAAATTTTTCCCCTCTTCCTTTTGTTCCTAAACCCAAACTTATCCCCACACCCTATGCACAGTAAGCCAATATCTGAGACACCAGTTTTTAAGTAAAGAAAGCTTTATTATCAGAAGAGCAGCCCAACAAAAAGGCTGGGGATCATCCGCAAAGCTGCCTTGCTCTCTTGAGCATAGGGACAGCTTATATATATTTGGGAAAGGAAGTGAATATATGAGAGGAGTGTGAGGAGTTTCTTGAAATCACGAAGTGAGGGGCCTCGAAACCGTCTGGAGGTGTGCATTCTTCCAGACAATGGGGTGTCGTTTGAGACCTGGTACAATCAGATACATCATATAATTTCAAGACAAATGTTACTGTCCAGTCCCCATTAGGTTTTTACAATCAGTGGGTAAACAGGGAGTAGGGCAGAAAAGGCAAAGTTAATGACTGATTGTGCATGAGGTTAAAGGATGCATAAAACATAAGTAGGGATCAAAACAGAACGTGGAGCTAAGTTAATAATACAACAAATACAACTATAGTCCTGCTTCTGCTTTCAAAACAGGTCCAGGATTCAAGTGTCAGCCTTGCTTTCTAGATTCATTGGCTGTTCTAATAATTAAATAGACATAAGGCAGATTAACAGGAGTAAAAGAAGTTTAATTGTGTGCATATGGGAGCCCCACAAAGACATGAGACTCATAGACAGTCAGCCAGTTGAGGCTTATATACCATCCTGAGCAAAGGAGAGAGGATAGGAGTCTGGGCTTCAAAGGGGAGGAAGACGATTCACAGGAAGATGAGAAGAGTGAATGTCTGGTAAACAAACATCTGCCACACTGTGCAGATAAGTCTTTCTGATTTAAAAAATTATCTCTAGTAATAACTTTCTTCCTGGTACAGGCCGACTATCTAAATTCTTTTAGGCAGTTAAGGGAGAGGTAATAAGCTTTTCCCAAGTCAGTTGGCTCTTAATTGCTTTCAACTCAAAACAACCCACATGTTAAAGTGGCACATTTTGGGGTGGCATATTCTGCTACCCCTCAATACCTTTGATAAAGATGTTGCTATGAGTCCCATCTTGGTTCCAGCTGTATGTCACTGATGCATGTTGGAAGACTACAAATCTCTAGTTCTAAACTTTTCCCCTGGGAAGGAACTGAGTGTATATAGAAACTGCCTGCTGACCTTATGCGGGGATATGAAAATACTCTGTACTCTGTGCTAACCCAAAACTTGGGGCATCAGGTGGCTCGCACAAGCGATAGTCAATAATTGCATTTTTTATTTGACCCAAAGCAAAACCCAGTGTTGCCACCATGTTCCATGGAATACCTGAGTTCTACACTGTTGCTCTTGATAATCTGGGTCTACAAAAAGACACACATCTTCTGTCTCTGACCTCACTGAGGCGTATATTCCCAGTGAAGATAGGCAAAGATTGAGTTGTGCAGTTGGTGGTTCAGATGCAAATGCGCAAGAAATGCATGATCACTCAGAGTTGATATTTTAAAACTTGCCACAATTATGTAATTTACTTAACATTGTATTCAGTTATGTTATCAATGTACTGTAGATGTCAAACTTGTGACCATACTAATGCAATCTTAAAAGGAAAAAAAAAAAAAAAAGAAAATGCAAATGCAGAAATAGTCATTTAATTATACATTTAGTTTTCCAATCAGAAAATATCGTTAAAGCAAGGGCACCTGGGTGGCTCAGTCGGTTGGGTGTCCGACTTCAGCCCAGGTCATGATCTCACGGTTTGTGAGTTCGAGCCCCGCTTCAGGCTCTGTGCTGACAGTTCAGAACTTAGAGCCTGCTTCAGATTCTGTCTCCCTTTCTCTCTGCCCCTCCCCTGCTTGCACTCTGTCTCTCAAAAACAAACATTAAAAAAAGAAAGAAAGAAAATATAGTCAAAGCAAAATTTGGAGAAATTCATTTTTTATATTAAAGAAGCCAAAATCTAGGGGCATCTGGGTGGCTCAGTTGGTTGAGCGTCTGACTTCAGCTCAGGTCATGATCTCGCGGTCCATGAGTTCAAGCCCCGCGTCGGGCTCTGTGCTGACAGCTCGGAGCCTGGAGCCTGCTTCGGATTCTGTGTCTCCCTCTCTCTCTGACCCTCCCCCATTCATGCTCTGTTTCTCTCTGTCTCAAAAATAAATAAACATTAAAAAAAAATTAAAAAAAAAAGCCAAAATCTAATCACAGTGGTAGGAGTACAGTTGATCCTTGAACATGGGTTTAAACTGTGTAAGTCCACTTAAATGTGCAGATTTTTTTACACTACAGTATTGTAAATGTATTTTCCTTATGATTTTCTTGATAACATTTTCTTTTCTCTCACTAACATTGTAAGAAGAGAGTTATATGATACATATAACATACAAAGTATGTGTTAATTGTTTATGTTATTAGTAAGGCTCTAGTCAGCAGTAGGCCATTAGTAGTTAAGTTTTGGGGAGTTAAAAGTTATACATGAATTTTCGACTGCAGGGGGTCATTACCCCTAACCCATGTTGTTCAAGGGTCTACTGTATTTTGTTCTGACAGCAAATAATTTTTTATGAGTTTACTTACGGATTGCTTTTAATTAAATGTGTTTAAAAATAATAGGACTTAAATCTAAATAGCATTTAATGAAGACTAGTACAGTGCATGAAAAAATATATTAAGTAATTAAGAACTCTATAACCGTAACAGTAACAATACTTTGACAGCTAGTGTCAGCTTTTAAATAGGAATACCAGTATGGCAGTATATTAGTTTTGCACCCAGTACATGCTAGCCCATTGTTAAATGTCATTTGGATTTTTGGCCCTTGATTTAGACACTTGTAAACCAGGTTGTCATTATGTAGCAGTTTGCATTGTTCAGATGATGTGGCTAAAAAGAAATGCAATGTGAAAGCGTTTTACGAAATCCACTAAACTATATATTCCATTTCACAAAGTACTGAGTTGCAGGAAAGTTTTATCTTCCACCATTGTCTCCACTTACACATATTAAGCATTTTTTTTTTTTTTTACCCCTTCCCATTACTCACTTGTTATAGTGGAAGAAAAAAAACTTTTTAGGGTAGTTTTGCACAGATGACCGTATTATTTTTAGAGGTAACCTTGCATGTGATTCCATTTAAAAAGCACAAGGATCCTGCTTACCAAGAAGACCTCTAGATGCTTCAGATCTCTCCTGTGTTCTAAGTCCCATTCCTGCTTGTCTCCTTAGTATTGGCTCCCTTGAATTTTACCTACAAACACTCCCTCAATATTGACTTTTCCCCATTATTATTTAGACTCTTCATCTCATTCCCTATCCCTATCATTTCTGTCTTCCCCTTCTCAGCGAAAGGACTTGAAACAATTGCCCACATTTGCTATGCCCACTTTTTTTTTTTTAATGTTTTTTTTATTTTTGAGAGAGAGACCAAGCATGAGCAGGGGAGGGGCAGAGAGAGGGAGACACAGAATCTGAAGCAGGCTCCAGGCTCTCGGCTGTCAGCACAGAGCCTGATGCGGGGCTTGAATTCAGGAACTGTGAGATCCTGACCTGAGCTGAAGTCGGACACTTAACTGACTGAGCCACCCAGGCGCCCCTGCTGTGCCCACTTCCTTGGCTTTCATTCTTTCCAGTTAATTCAACTAGTGATTGTTCCCCCAAGGATATCAGTAACTTCCTGTTCACTAAATCTAGTAGATATTTTAAAGTCTTCTCTTTGGCATTCTTCAGATTTTCTTCCCACCTCTGCATTTCTTTTTAGGCTTGTTTTTTTACTCATACTGTAGCCTTTCCCACTTTCCACATTCTCTCTCACCTCAGGCCTTTCTGCCTACAAATAATAATTGTTTCTCTACTCACTCTTCTTCCTTCAGGTCTCAGTGCATATGTCACTTTTTCTAAGAATCTTTCACTGATTACTCCCTGACCAGGACTGCTTTGGTAGCCCTAAAACCTTATGCTCACTCTTTGTTGTAGTACTCATCATACTGTACAGGAATTACTGTTTATTTTACCCTCACTAGGCTGAAAGCAGGGAGTTAACAATTCCAGCATATACCATGGAACTGTAATGCCCGAAGTTCCGAAACCTCCCACAAAAGTCCACCAGAGTCGTGAGTCAAAGCCAAGCGGCAAGGGTCGTTTATTGCAGGTTCGAACCTGGTCCTCTGCGCACTCGTCGCCGGTGACGCAAGAGGCCTTGATCAGGGTTGGTACAGCGTTTTTATAGACAGAGACAAATAGCACAGGGGAGGTTTCAAATTATGAGGGGCCTGATTAGTTGATTTTAAAGTAAGGACATTTGTTATTCTCTGATTGGGCGTCCTTTGTCTGTCCTTTGGCGGGAAGGCTTTGTCCGTTACTTGTGGCGGGAGGAAAAAGGGGGAAGGGGGAAGAGGGTAGGGTAGGTGGGGAATGTGCCAAGCAAGCAGGTTTACAGAAGCGAGAAATGCCGGTTAGTTTATGTACAATCACTCATTCCATTACATATCAGGCTACATTTAGGAAGGTTTACAACCCATTCTACTACACAGCGGGTTACATTCAGGAAAGGCCTCACAATGCTCGTAGCAAACAGCAAGCAAAACAGACTTCTCAGCAATTGTATTTCTTATCAAAGATCCATAATAAGCAGAAAAGAGAACCTAGCTTTAACTAAGGCAGGGCTGTCATTTGGATTGTTCCTTTCAGAACCATAATAGATATGTAATAAATATCTGCTGGACAGTTGAGTAAAGTTGGCAGAAAATTAAACTTAACCTGTGGTATGAATTTTTCCTAATTATTAGGGCTATTTGTAAATTAAAAATAGACACATAGGAAAATGTCTCCTTAGTATTAAATTCTGTTTACCCAGATTTTGTTTTTCATGTCATTAACAGATGAAAACTACATTTAATATTTTGTTGATATTTCATTAGATATTCTAGTAAACCTGTTTTCTTGTGAAGCCAGCAGTTTTCTTTTAGATCTATTTTTGGTGTAGGTCAAATATGATGCAGAAATTTAATACACCACACTAATCATATTTTGGATACAATCCAGGAAAATGAAAATACATTTCTGATTTTAGCCACCAGAGGGTGAGCATATTATTTATTATTCATATTCTTCATTAGATAGAATGAGAGAGAGACTGACTGATAATATTTCTCAGCACTGGGTTAAGTCCTTTATGACTTCTAAGATTGCTTTGGTGAAATATATGGTATACTAAGGATTTACCTATAAACAGGCACATACACCTATCTTATTAGAGAATATATAAAAATTATTTCTAACTTGTAAAGTGGATACTAAGTCTTCTGCTCTTAAAAAGGTATTGACTCAAAAAAAAAGGTAATGACTCACTTCCTCATGAAGTTACAAGTATAAGGACATTAAGATGGGCTTGCTAGCTTTATCTAGTACAGTAAAGCCTATCTTTGATACTCAGCCTAGCTTGATTTGGGGGTGGGAAAAAAACTGCTTAATGATTAGAGGAGAAACATGGCAAACATGGAGAAACATGGAAATGATTTAGGGAAAGTAGATAAAATTAATGTGAGAGACAGTTTAGAGGCCAGGACTAGTAATGGTTGCTAAAAGTCTAGGGGGTAAAGGATTTTGGCTGCTTAAAAGTGTCTGTACTTGTTAACTGTGGTTAGTTTTGTCTAAGGAAGATGAAGAACAGGCATTCTCAGTTATTATGAATAATTCACAAGATGCCTTCATTTGTGATATTTGACCAAAGTCAATTTGTACTTTAATTTAAAAAAAATTTTTTTTAACCTTTATTTGTGAGATAGAGAGAGACAGAGGATGAACGGGGGAGGGTCAGAGAGAGGGAAACACAGAATCTGAAACAGGCTCCAGGCTCTGAGCTGTCAACACAGAGCCTGACGCGGGGCTCGAACCCACAGACTGCGAGATCACGACCTGAGCCAAAGTCGGACGCTTAACCGACTGAGCCACCCAGGCGCCCCATCAACTTGTACTTTAAAAATAGGTTCTGGGGGCACCTGGTTGGCTCAGTTGGTAGAGCATGTGACTCTTGATCTCAGCGTTGTGTGTTCAAGCCCATGTTAGGCATGAAGCCAGCTTAAAAAAAAAAAGTAAAAAGAGTTTCTCTATTTTTTAAAATAATGACAGTTCTAAAGATACATATTAATGTTAAAAAGAAGACCTACATATGAGAAAGGGGTTAGAGGTATGGTTCCATTCCCCCAAAATTAAGAAAAATATTTTTCAATTTCTTTGAGACACAATTGACAAATATCCAACATTTTATACATATTCTTAACTTTATTCTTTCCTTTACAATTTAACACAAGATCAACCAACTTAAATTCAAAGCCACCTTAAGTTCAATCATCTGAATGAGGCTAATGTTAACATATAATAGTGCCAGTTACTATAGAATACCAGCATTGTAAGCTTTCTGGCAACTTTAATATGAATATGCAGCATTACTAAAAATCAAATTTCTCTGTGCCTTTTTCTAAACCTCTGTTGCAAAAAATTGGATTTAGCTTTTGAAATAATTGTTTTCTTAAAGGGAGTAAAAATTTAGGAGATGACTAGACTGGAAAATGGTACACAGGGATATCCAATTGGCAAACTTCTATTCCATATTGCATTAGTTATAACAGAGAAGTAGTAGACATGATCTCTGACCTCAGAAAAAGAAAGATCTGAGAAAATGTGTTACATGTTAGCCTATTAAGGAATAATATTAACTCTTAAATTAGTAAGCACTGATCATTAAGCATAAACTAGTGAAGAGGGTATGGGAACAGAAAAGGAAAGGAAGGCTTGCCCAAATATTTTCAGGGGCATAAGACTCAGTAGATTGAAGGAATAAAAGACGCGTAGTTTGAAGCTAAGTAGTGCTTTCTTTTTAGTCATGCAATGCAATGTTTTTAAATTTTTTAATATAAAAACACATTTTTAATAACTATTAAAGGAAATGAGGCATGGACTTTAAAATATAGAGAAGTATTACACTAAGGTATTAGACCAAGTTTGATAGAGTAAGTTTGGACAAGTTGAAAAGACCAGTGTGGGTTGGAAGAATCAGGAATGTGCTAGAACTTTAAATGAACTTTGATGGGTTAAGAGAAGATTTCAAAAGGGGTAGGAAGAAATTTCAGGCATTTTCTCATGTTTTTCACTTTTCATAGAGTTTCCTAAATTGTGTCTCTAGTGTTAATATCATAGGCAATAGGTTAATCACATACTCCTTGAGTGCCAAATATGTGTAGAGCACTTCTTTATCAGAAAAGATAGATTACGACAAGCATTATACTCTGTACTTTTAACATACATTTTTAAATGCCTCGTCCTTCATGAAGCCTTTGATCCTTTCTCCAGTCCAGAAGAAACTATTCTACTTCTTGAACTTCTATTTTAAAACTAATACTTTTTTTCCTGTGAGACTTTTTTGTTTTGTCTTGTTTTATTCAAGTAAAAATGGTGTAAATAAGGTAGTTCATTTAACTTTTTTTTTTAATTTTTTTATTTTTTCAACGTTTTTTATTTATTTTTGGGACAGAGAGAGACAGAGCATGAACGGGGGAGGGGCAGAGAGAGAGGGAGACACAGAATCGGAAACAGGCCCCAAGGCATCAGCCCAGAGCCTGACGCGGGGCTCGAACTCACGGACCGCGAGATCGTGACCTGGCTGAAGTCGGACGCTTAACCGACTGCGCCACCCAGGCGCCTCTCATTCAACTTTTTTAAAAAATTTGTTTATTGTGAGAGAGAAAGAGAGTGCACGTGCATGCAAGTGAGCGGGGGAGGGGCAGAGAGAGAGGGGGAGAGAGAGAATCCCAAGACTCAGGGCTTGAACTCATGAACCATGAACTCATAATGGTTGAACCATAGTTCATTTAACTTTCAGTTCAAATAAGGACTTTCCCCTGAAACACTCATTGTATTTAGGAATGTAGTAAAAGTGCTATTTGGGTTCATTCTCTTCATCAGGCAGTTTATTAATACAATATGTAGCCAAGGGTTGAGATTTAAAGTGAAACTGGCATTTTTTTTTTTTTTTTTTTTAAGTTCCAAGTGTGGGCCAAAGAAGAATACAATCTTTACAGTGTAGCCTGGTGCCTCTATCCTGATTCATGCTAGGGTGTCTTACCCACCATTGCTTTTGTACCGTATGTAAAAAGGAAAAAAAAAACCATCTTGCATTAAAAAATAGTTTCAACTTTGTGGACCCCCTAAACAGGTTTAGGCTACCAGGGTTTCATGAGCCACACTTTGAGAACTAGTGAGGTAGAGGCTCACTTTCTTTATCTATGGCTCTCCTTGTGAAAGCAAAGGCCTGGACATTTATTACAGGTGAGGTTCTCTGAGTCTTTGGGTGAATTGCCTTCACAGGCATCATTCTCTTAATAAGGAAAATAAAGATAAATTAGGGAATTTAAGAAACTTAAGTAGTATCTACTGCTTCCTAATACTGGCACAGCCTAGTTAAGATGGATTATAAGACTTGTTAGGGAAATAGCTGGTCAAGATGACACAGCCTTTTAGTGTTACAACTCAAGTATTTTTTAATTGAGGTATAACTGATGCAAAACCTATCAGTTTCATTTGTACAGCATAACGATTCAGTATTTGCATTTATTGTAAAATGATCAGCACAATAATTCTAGTTAACATTTAACACTTCATATTTTAAAAAAAGCTATACAATAAATTTGACCTTTTGGGGGGAGGAGAGCAAGGTTGTATGGTTCTGTTAATTTAAAACATTTGTAGATTCATTTCACCACTACCACAATCAGGATACAAAACAGTTCCATCACCAAAAGATTCCATTATACTATTTCTTATGGTCACATCCTTCTCCCCTTCCCCTTCCAAACACACACACACACACACACACACACACACACACACACACACACACACCCCTAGCCCCTGGCAACCACTGATCTTTCTATTACTATAGTTTCCTCTTTTTGAGAATGTCATGTAAATGGGATCCTGCAGTTTGTAACCTTTTGAGACTGAATTCTTTCACTCAGCCTAATTCCTTTGAGAATCATCCAAATTGTATGTATTAGTTTGTTCCTAGTATTTCTTTCTTTCTTTTTTTTTTTAAATAACCTCTACACTCAATGTGAGGTGCGAACTCAGGACCCCAAGATCAAGAGTTGCATGTTCCACTGACTGAGCCAGCTGGGCACCCCTGAGTAGCATTTCTTTATATGGATGTACCACAATTTGCTTATTCATTTCCTAGGCCGTTTCCAGTTTTGGGCAGTATTAATTGAGCTGCTATAAACATTCATACACAGGTTCTTTTGTGTGAACATAATTTTTCATTTCTCTAGGATAGATAGGAAGAGGTGAGATTGCTGGGTCATATGGTAACTGTATGTTTGGCTTTTTAAGAAACTGCCAATGTGTTTTACAGAGTGGTTGTACCATTATGCATTTCCATAAACAATGTATGAGAGTTTCAGTTGCTCTGCATCCTCCTCAGAACTTGATATGGTCAGTATTTTGTATTTTAGACATTCTAAAAAACATGCAGTAGTATCTCATAGTAGTTTTACTTTGCATTTCCTTAAGGGTTTATGATGCTGAGCAACTTTTCATATGCTTAGTTACCATCTGTATATATCCTCTTCAGTGAGGCATCTCTTCAAGGCTTTTGGCCATTTAAATGGGGTTTTCTTTTGAGATTTGAAGCTTTTTTTTTTTAAATAAATTCTGGATACATCTTTTGTTGGAGATGTGAATTGCAAAATTTTTCTCTGAGTCTGTAGCTTATCTTTTCATTCACTCTCTTTTGTTTTTAAGTTTATTTATTTTGAGAGACAGAGCCTGTGCATGCAAGCAGGGGAAAGATAGAGAGAGTGGGGAGAGAAAATCTCAGGCACTGACACTGCAGAGCCTGACACGGGACTCAATCTCATGAACTGTGAGATCGTGACCTGAGCTGAAGTCAGACGCTTAACCAACTAAGCCTCCCAGGTGTCCCTCTTTTGATTCTCTTAACTGTATCATATGGAGAGCAAAGTTTTTAATTTTGATGAAGTCCAGCTTATCAGTTTTTTTCTTTATTGGATCATGTGTTTTGTGGCAAGTCTAAGAAGTTGTTGCCTAGCCCTATGTGACAAAATTTTCTATTTTATAAGTTATGTAGTTTTACTTGGTGCATTTATATCTATGATCTAGTTGGAGTTAATTTTTGTATTAGTTATGAAGTTTAGGTTGAGGTTCATTTTTTGTTTTCATATGGAGGTCAGTGGTCCTAGTACCATTTGCTAAAAAAGGTTGTTTTCTCCTTTTTAAAAAATTTTTTTAAGTTTATTTATTTACTTTGAGAGAGAGAGAGAGAGCGCGCGCGCACGCACAAGTGGGGGAGGGGCAGAAAGAGAGGCCGAGAGAGAGAATCCTCAGCAGTCTCCATGCTGTCAGCAAACCATGAAATCATGACCTGAGCCAAAGTCAGATGCTTAAGAGACTAAGCTACCCAGGTGCCCCTCTTTCTCCTTTAAATTGCTCTTGTGCATTTGTTGAAAATCAACTGAAGATATAGACCCATATATTTGTGTGCGTATATTTCTGGACTCTACTTTGTCTTACTGATCTATGTGTCTTTCTCTTCACCAATACTACACTGTCTTCATTATGTAGCTTTACATATGGTAAATCTGTAGTCAGGTAATATGATTCCTTCAATCTTCTTGTTCTTTTTCTTTTTTTTTTTTAATTTTTTTTTTAACGTTTATTTATTTTTTTGAGACAGAGAGAGAGAGAGCATGAACGGGGGAGGAGCAGAGAGAGAGGGAGACACAGAATCGGAACCAGGCTCCAGGCTCTGGGCCATCAGCCCAGAGCCCAACGCGGGGCTCGAACTCACGGACCGTGAGATCGTGACCTGAGCTGAAGTCGGACGCTTAACCGACTGAGCCACCCAGGCGCCCCTCTTCTTGTTCTTTTTCAAAATGGTCTTAACTGTTCTAGTTTCTTTCCCTTTCCAAATGAATTTTTTTTTAAGTTTATTTATTATGAGAGAGGGTAGGGCAGAGAGAGGGAGAAAGAATCCCAAGAAGCTTTATATCACCAGCACAAAGCTTGAGGCTTGAGCTGACGATCCATGAGATTATGACCTGAGCTGATGTTGTACCCTTAACCACTGAGCCACCCAGGTGCCTCCTAAATGAGTTTTAGAAGCAGCTGTCTATATCTACAAAAATTCTTGCTGGGATTTTGATCTATATTGTGTTAAATATATTGGTCATTTTGGGGAATTGACATGTTTATTGTGTTGGTTGCAATCCATGAACATGGTATATTTCTCCATTTATTTAGGTTTTCTTTTATTTTGTTTTAAAGAAAATAGTTTTATAGTTTTCAGCTTACAAATCCTGTACATCCTCTAGAAGATTTACATCTAAATATTTTATTTTATTTTATTAAAAAAATTTTTTTGATGTTCATTTTTGAGAGAGAGAGAAACATAGCATGAGCAGGGGAGGGGCAGAGAGACAGGGAGATACAGTATCTGAAGCAGGATCCAGGCTCTGTCAGCACAGAGCCCAACACAGGGCTTGAACTCACAAAACCGTGAAATCATGACCTGAGCTGAAGTTGGGTGCTTAACCGACTGAGCCACCAGGTATCCCTAAATATTTTATTTTTATGAACTATTGTAAATGGCATTATTATTTTTTTAACATTTATTCATTATTGAGAGACAGAGAGAGACAGAGTATGAGCATGGGAGGGGCAGAGAGAGGGGGAGACAGAGCATCCAAAGCAGGCTCCAGGCTCTGAGCTGTCAGCACAGAGCCCAATGCGGGGCTCAAATGCACAAACTGTGAGATCATGACCTGAGCCGAAGTCGGACGCCTAAACAACTGAACCACCCAGGTGCTCCTAAATGGTATTATTTTTTAAATTTCAGGTTTTAGTTATAAACTACTAGTATATAAAACCATAATTGATTTTTTCATGTTAGTATTGTATCCTAAGACTCTTGCTAAACTCATTTGTTAGTCCTAGGAGTTTTTTCTTTGTAGATTCCTTGGGATTTTCTACATAGAAAAACATGTCATCTGCAAATAGGCACAGTTTCATTTTCTTCTATATGCCCCCTCCCCTTTTTTTTTTCTTGTCTTATTTCACTGGCTAAGACTTCCACTGTCAGTGCAGATCCCAAGTTGGATCTCAAACTCACCATCCATGAGATGGTGAGCCAAAATCAAGAGTCTGACGCTTAACTGACTGAGCCACCCTGGAACCCTGAGATTTTTTTTTGTTTGTTTAAATCAGGAATGGATGCTGAATTATGTCAAATATATTTTTTGTGTCATTATATTGTTTTTCTTCTTTAGACTATTAATGTGATGGATTACACCCATTGATTTTCACATATTGAACCAGCTTTTCATTGCCAGAATAAACCCCTCTTGGTTGTGATATGCTGTTTTTACAGTATATACTGTGAATTCAATTGGCTAGTACATTGTTCGGCATTTTTGTGACCATGTATGTGAGGAATATTGGTCTTTAGTTTTCTTGATTTGTATTGTCTTTGTCTGGTTTTGGTATCAGGGCAATACTGACTTTATAAATGAGTCAGGATTGATTCTTCCTCTTATTTTCTGGAAGAGACTATGTGGAATTGGTGTTGTTTCTTCTTTTTTTTTAATTTTATTTTTTATTTTTAAAAATTTACATCCAAATTAGTTAGCATATAGTGCAACAATGGTTTCAGGAGTACATTCCTTAGTGCCCCTTACCCATTTAGCCCATCCCCCCTCCCAACCCCTCCAGTAACCCTCTGTTTGTTCTCCATATTTAAGAGTCTCTTATGCTTTTGTTCCCCTCCCTGTTTTTATATTATTTTTGTTTCCCTTCCCTTGTATTCATCTGTTTTGTCTCTTAAAGTCCTCATATGAGTGAAGTCATATGATATTTGTCTTTCTCTGACTCACTAATTTCACTTAGCATAATACCCTCTACCTCTATCCATGTAGTTGCAAATGGCAAGATTTCATTCATTTTGATTGCCAAGTAATACTCTATTGTATATATATACCACATCTTCTTTATCCATTCATCCATTGGTGGACATTTGGGCTCTTTCCATACTTTGGCTATTGTTGATAGTGCTGCTATAAACTTGGGGGTGCATGTGCTGCTTCGAAACAGCACACCTGTATCCCGTGGATAAATGCCTAGTAGTGTAATTGCTGGGTCGTAGGATAGTTCTATTTTTAGTTTTTTGAGGAACCTCCATACTGTTTTCCAGAGTGGCTGCACCAGCTTGCATTCCCACCAACAATGCAAAAGAGATCCTCTTTCTCCACATCCTCGCCAACATCTGTTGTTGCCTGAGTTGTTAATGTGAGCCATTCTGACAGGTGTAAGGTAGTATCTCATTGTGGTTTTGATTTGTATTTCCCTGATGATGAGTGAAGTTGAGCATTTTTTCATGTGTTGGTTGGCCATCTGGATGTCTTCTTTGGAGAAGTGTCTGTTCATGTCTTTTGCCAATTTATTCACTGGATGATTTGTTTTTTGGGTGTTGAGTTTGATAAGTTCTTTATAGACTTGGGGTACTAACCCTTTTTCTGATATGTCATTTGCAAATATCTTCTCCCATTCTGTCGGTTGCCCTTTAGTTTTGCTGATTGTTTCCTTCGCTGTGCAGAAGCTTTTCATTTTGGAGAGAGAGGGAAGATGGCGGCGTAGGAGGACGCTGGGCTCACCGCGCGTCCTGCTGATCACTTAGATTCCACCTACACCTGCCTAAATAACCCAGAAAACCGCCAGAGGATTAGCAGAACGGAGTCGCCGGAGCCAAGCGCAGACGAGAGGCCCACGGAAGAGGGTAGGAAGGGCGGCGAGGCGGTGCGCGCTCCACGGACTGGCGGGAGGGAGCCGGGGCGGAGGGGCGGCTCGCCGGCCAAGCAGAGCCCCCGAGTCTGGCTTGCAAAAAGCGGAGGGGCCTGACGGACTGTGTTCCGACAGCAAGCGCGACTTAGCATCTGGGAGGTCATAAGTTAACAGCTCTGCTCAGAAAGCAGGAAGGCTGGAGGACAAAGGGAAGGAGAGCTGCTGAGCCCCCGGACGACAGAGCTCAGTTTGGTGGGGAACAAAGGCGCTCACCAGCGCCATCTCCCCCGCCCATCCCCCAGCCAAAATCCCAAAGAGAACCAGTTCCTGCCAGGGAACTTGCTGGCTCCGCGCAAACACCCAACTCTGCGCTTCTGCGGAGCCAAACCTCCGGCAGCGGATCTGACTCCCACCTGCTGCCACAGGGCCCCTCCTGAAGAGGATCACCTAAGGAGAAGCAAGCTAAGCCTGCCCCTCCTGCCCCTGTGCACCTTGCCTACCCACCCCAGCTAAGACGCCAGATCCCCAGCATCACAAGCCTGGCAGTGTGCAAGTAGCCCAGACAGGCCACCCCACCCCACAGTGAATCCCGCCCCTAGGAGAGGGGAAGAGAAGGCACACACCAGTCTGACTGTGGCCCCAGCGGTGGGCTGGGGGCAGACATCAGGTCTGACTGCGGCTCCACCCACCAACTCCAGTTATACACCACAACACTGGGGAAGTGCCCTGCAGGTCCTCACCACGCCAGGGACTATCCAAAATGACCAAGCGGAAGAATTCCCCTCAGAAGAATCTCCAGGAAATAACAACAGCTAATGAGCTGATCAAAAAGGATTTAAATAATATAACAGAAAGTGAATTTAGAATAATAGTCATAAAATTAATCGCTGGGCTTGAAAACAGTATAGCTGACAGCAGAGAATCTCTTGCTACAGAGATCAAGGGACTAAGGAACAGTCACGAGGAGCTGAAAAACGCTTTAAACGAAATGCATAACAAAATGGAAACCACCACGGCTCGGATTGAAGAGGCAGAGGAGAGAATAGGTGAACTAGAAGATAAAGTTATGGAAAAAGAGGAAGCTGAGAAAAAGAGAGATAAAAAAATCCAGGAGTATGAGGGGAAAATTAGAGAACTAAGTGATACACTAAAAAGAAATAATCTACGCATCATTGGTATCCCAGAGGAGGAAGAGAGAGGGAAAGGTGCTGAAGGGGTACTTGAAGAAATAATAGCTGAGAACTTCCCTGAACTGGGGAAGGAAAAAGACATTGAAATCCAAGAGGCACAGAGAACTCCCTTCAGACGTAACTTGAATCGATCTTCTGCACGACATATCATAGTGAAACTGGCAAAATACAAGGATAAAGAGAAAATTCTGAAAGCAGCAAGGGGTAAACGTGCCCTCACATATAAAGGGAGACCTATAAGACTCGTGACTGATCTCTCTTTTGAAACTTGGCAGGCCAGAAAGAATTGGCACGAGATTTTCAGTGTGCTAGACAGAAAAAAATATGCAGCCAAGAATCCTTTATCCAGCAAGTCTGTCATTTAGAATAGAAGGAGAGATAAAGGTCTTCCCAAACAAGCAAAAACTGAAGGAATTTGTCACCACTAAACCAGCCCTACAAGAGATCCTAAGGGGGACCCTGTGAGACAAAGTACCAGAGACATCACTACAAGCATAAAACATACAGACATCACAATGACTCTAAACCCGTATCTTTCTATAATAACACTGAATGTAAATGGATTAAATGCGCCAACCAAAAGACATAGGGTATCAGAATGGATAAAAAAACAAGACCCATCTATTTGCTGTCTACAAGAGACTCATTTTAGACCTGAGGACACCTTTAGATTGAGAGTGAGGGGATGGAGAACTATTTATCATGCTACTGGAAGCCAAAAGAAAGCTGGAGTAGCCATCCTTATATCAGACAAACTAGACTTTAAATTAAAGGCTGTAACAAGAGATGAAGAAGGACATTATATAATAGTGACAGGGTCTATCCATCAGGAAGAGCTAACAATTATAAATGTCTATACGCCGAATACTGGAGCGCCCAAATATATAAAACAATTACTCATAAACATAAGCAACCTTATTGAGAAGAATGTGGTAATTGCAGGGGACTTTAACACCCCACTTACAGAAATGGATAGATCATCTAGACACACGGTCAATAAAGAAACAAGGGCCCTCAATGACACATTGGATCAGATGGACTTGATAGATATATTTAGAACTCTGCATCCCAAAGCAACAGAATATACTTTCTTCTCGAGTGCACATGGAACATTCTCCAAGATAGATCATATACTGGGTCACAAAACAGCCCTTCATAAGTTTACAAGAATTGAAATCATACCATGCATCCTTTCAGACCACAATGCTATGAAGCTTGAAATCAACCACAGGAAAAAGTCTGGAAAACCTCCAAAAACATGGAGGTTAAAGAACACCCTACTAACGAATGAGTGGGTCAACCAGGCAATTCGAGAAGAAATTAAAAAATATATGGAAACAAACGAAAATGAAAATACAACAATCCAAACGCTTTGGGACGCAGCGAAGGCAGTCCTGAGAGGAAAATACATTGCAATCCAGGCCTATCTCCAGAAACAAGAAAAATCCCAAATACAAAATCTAACAGCACACCTAAAGGAAATAGAAGCAGAACAGCAAAGGCAGCCTAAACCCAGCAGAAGAAGAGAAATAATAAAGATCAGAGCAGAAATAAACAATATAGAATCTAAAAAAACTGTAGAGCAGATCAACGAAACCAAGAGTTGGTTTTTTGAAAAAATAAACAAAATTGACAAACCTCTAGCCAGGCTTCTCAAAAAGAAAAGGGAGATGACCCAAATAGATAAAATCATGAATGAAAATGGAATTATTGCAACCAATCCCTCAGAGATACAAACAATTATCAGGGAATACTATGAAAAATTATATGCCAACAAATTGGACAACCTGGAAGAAATGGACAAATTCCTGAACACCCACACTCTTCCAAAACTCAATCAGGAGGAAATAGAAAGCTTGAACAGACTGATAACCAGCGAAGAAATTGAATCGGTTATCAAAAATCTCCCAACAAATAAGAGTCCAGGACCAGATGGCTTCCCAGGGGAGTTCTACCAGACGTTTAAAGCAGAGATAATACCTATCCTTCTCAAGCTATTCCAAGAAATAGAAAGGGAAGGAAAACTTCCAGACTCATTCTATGAAGCCAGTATTACTTTGATTCCTAAACCAGACAGAGACCCAGTAAAAAAAGAGAACTACAGGCCAATATCCCTGATGAATATGGATGCCAAAATTCTCAATAAGATACTAGCAAATCGAATTCAACGGCATATAAAAAGAATTATTCACCATGATCAAGTGGGATTCATTCCTGGGATGCAGGGCTGGTTCAACATTCGCAAATCAATCAACGTGATACATCACATTAACAAAAAAAAAGAGAAAAACCATATGATCCTGTCAATTGATGCAGAAAAGGCCTTTGACAAAATCCAGCACCCTTTCTTAATAAAAACCCTTGAGAAAGTCGGGATAGAAGGAACATACTTAAAGATCATAAAAGCCATTTATGAAAAGCCCACAGCTAACATCATCCTCAACAGGGAAAAACTGAGAGCTTTTTCCCTGAGATCAGGAACACGACAGGGATGCCCACTCTCACCGCTGTTGTTTAACATAGTGCTGGAAGTGCTAGCATCAGCAATCAGACAACAAAAGGAAATCAAAGGCATCAAAATTGGCAAAGATGAAGTCAAGCTTTCGCTCTTTGCAGATGACATGATATTATACATGGAAAATCCGATAGACTCCACCAAAAGGCTGCTAGAACTGATACATGAATTCAGCAAAGTTGCAGGATACAAAATCAATGTACAGAAATCAGTTGCATTCTTATACACTAACAATGAAGCAACAGAAAGACAAATAAAGAAACTGATCCCATTCACAATTGCACCAAGAAGCATAAAATACCTAGGAATCAATGTAACCAAAGATGTAAAGGATCTGTATGCTGAAAACTATAGAAAGCTTATGAAGGTAATTGAAGAAGATTTAAAGAAATGGAAAGACATTCCCTGCTCATGGATTGGAAGAATAAATATTGTCAAAATGTCAATACTACCCAAAGCTATCTACACATTCAATGCAATCCCAATCAAAATTGCACCAGCATTCTTCTCGAAACTAGAACAAGCAATCTTAAAATTCATATGGAACCACAAAAGGCCCCGAATAGCCAAAGTAATTTTGAAGAAGAAGACCAAAGCAGGAGGCATCACAATCCCAGACTTTAGCCTCTACTACAAAGCTGTCATCATCAAGACAGCATGGTATTGGCACAAAAACAGACACATAGGCCAATGGAATAGAATAGAAATCCCAGAACTAGACCCACAAACGTATGGCCAACTTATCTTTGACAAAGCAGGAAAGAACATCCAATGGAAAAAAGACAGTCTCTTTAACAAATGGTGCTGGGAGAACTGGACAGCAACATGCAGAAGGTTGAAACTAGACCACTTTCTCACACCATTCACAAAAATAAACTCAAAATGGATAAAGGACCTGAATGTGAGACAGGAAACCATCAAAACCTTAGAGGAGAAAGCAGGAAAAGACCTCTCTGACCTCAGCCGTAGCAATCTCTTACTCGACACATCCCCAAAGGCAAGGGAATTAAAAGCAAAAGTGAATTACTGGGACCTTATGAAGATAAAAAGCTTCTGCACAGCAAAGGAAACAACCAACAAAACTAAAAGGCAACCAACGGAATGGGAAAAGATATTTGCAAATGACATATCGGACAAAGGGCTAGTCTCCAAAATCTATAAAGAGCTCACCAAACTCCACACCCGAAAAGCAAATAACCCAGTGAAGAAATGGGCAGAAAACATGAATAGACACTTCTCTAAAGAAGACATCCGGATGGCCAACAGGCACATGAAAAGATGTTCAGCGTCGCTCCTTATCAGGGAAATACAAATCAAAACCACACTCAGGTATCACCTCACGCCAGTCAGAGTGGCCAAAATGAACAAATCAGGAGACTATAGATGCTGGAGAGGATGTGGAGAAACGGGAACCCTCTTGCACTGTTGGTGGGAATGCAAATTGGTGCAGCCGCTCTGGAAAGCAGTGTGGAGGTTCCTCAGAAAATTAAAAATAGACCTACCCTATGACCCAGCAATAGCACTGCTAGGAATTTATCCAAGGGACACAGGAGTACTGATGCATAGGGGCACTTGTACCCCAATGTTCATAGCGGCACTCTCAACAATGGCCAAATTATGGAAAGAGCCTAAATGTCCATCAACTGATGAATGGATAAAGAAATTGTGGTTTATATACACTATGGAATACTACGTGGCAATGAGAAAAAATGAAATATGGCCTTTTGTAGCAACGTGGATGGATCTGGAGAGTGTGATGCTAAGTGAAATAAGCCCTACAGAGAAAGACAGATACCATATGGTTTCACTCTTACGTGGATCCTGAGAAACTTAACAGGAACCCATGGGGGAGGGGAAGGAAAAAAAAAAAAGAGGTTAGAGTGGGAGAGAGTCAAAGCATAAGAGACTGTTGAGAACTGAGAGCAAACTGAGGGTTGATGGGGGGTGGGGGGGAGGAGAGGGTGGGTGATGGGTATTGAGGAGGGCACCTTTGGGATGAGCACTGGGTGTTGTATGGAAACCAATTTGACAATAAATTTCATATATAAATAAAAAAAATAAAAAATAATATTATGGTTAAAAAAAAAAAAAAAAAAAGAAGCTTTTCATTTTGATGAGGTCCCAGTAGTTCATTTTTGCTTTTGTTTTGCTTGCCTCCAGAGACGTGTTGAGTAAGAAGTTGTTTGGCCAAGATCAAAGAGATTTTTGTCTGCTTTTTCCTCAAGGATTTTGATGGCTTCCTGTCTTACATTGATGTCTTTCATCCATTTTGAGTTTATTTTTGTGTATGGTGTAAGAAAGTGGTCCAGGTTCATTCTTCTGCATGTCACTGTCCAGTTTTCCCAGTACCACTTGCTGAAGAGACTGTCTTTATTCCATTGGATATTCTTTCCTGCTTTGTCAAAGATTAGTTGCCCATACATTTGTGGGTCCATTTCTGGTTCTCTATTCTGTTCCATTGATCTGAGTGTCTGTTCTTGTGCCAGTACCATACTGTCTTGGTGATTACAGCTTTGTAGTATGGCTTGAAGTCCGGGGGTGTTGTTTCTTCTTTAAATGTTTGTTTCAATTTGTCTTTGAGACCATCTGGGTGTGGAGATTTTTTGGAAGTTTTTTAAGTTCAGTTTTCATGGGGCCATTGAATTTACCTATTTCATCTGGTGGGGGAGGATTGGTCGCGTGTGGGTTTTGAGGAATTTGTCCATTTAATCTAAGTTGTCAAATGTATGTGTAGAGAGTTTTATGAAACATTGTTTATGGAGGCTGTAGCGATAATTCCTTTGTCATTCCTGGTATTAGTAAAATGTATCTTCTCTTTTTTTGTCAGCCTTGCTAGAGGTTAATCATTTTATTGATCTATTCCAATAACCAATTTTTAGTTTCATTGATTTTTCTCTATTTTTGTTTTCAATTTAATTGATTTCTGCTCTTTATTATTTTCTTCTGTTTGCCTTGGGTTTATTTGCTCTTTTTCTAGTTTGTTAAGGCAGAAGTTTGGATTATTGATATGAATTTTTTTAATTCTAATACTAGCTTTAAAAATCAATACCTTGGGTTGCCTGGGTGTCTCAGTCAGTTAAGCAACCGACTCTTGGTTTGGGCTCAGGTCATGATCTCACAGTTTGTGAGACTGAGCCCTGCACCTGACTCTGCACTGACAGAATGAGCCTGTTTAGGATTCTCTCTCTGCCTTTCTCTCTCTGCGCCTCTCCTGCTCATGTTTTCTCCCTCTCTCAACATAAATAAATAAACATTAAAAAAATCAATACCTTTGGGGCACCTGAATGGCTCAGTCAGTTAAGTGCCCGACCCTTGATTTTTGCTCATGATTGTGAGATAGAGCCCCGAGTCAGTTCAGTGCTGGGCATGGAGACTGCTTAAGATTCTTTCTCTCCCTCTCTCTCTGCCCCTCCCCTGCTTGTGCTCTCACTCTCTCTCAAAAAAAAAAAAAAAAAAAAAATCAATTACCTTCTTGTGGTTCATACTTTGTTTCTTATATATTAAAAAAACTTTTTTTAATGTTTATTTATTTTTGAGTGACAGAGAGAGAGAGACAGAGCACGAGCAGGGAAGGGCAGAGAAAGAGGGAGACAGAGAATGCAAAGTAGGCTCCAGGCTCTGAGCTGTCAGCACAGAGCCCTATGCAGGGCTTGAACCCATGGACCGTGAGATCTTGACCCAAGCCGACGTCGGGTGCTTAACGGACTGAGCCACCCAGGTGTCCTTGTTTCTTATATTTTATATGTATCTGGACTGCTCTGTTTTTAACTCCTTGAGTACAGGGTCTTAGGTGATTAATCTGAGCCTAAGTGTCTTGTACTACATGTTTAGTGTTTTATAGATGATTTGAATGGAGAGATGTGTGGATAAAAGGAGAGTGAGGGCAATGAATATAAATTATTTCAAGATAGCTTCAGCATTAAGAAAAATATATAACAGGGGCTATAACAGTAAGGTAAAAGGAAGGAATAAAAATTCACTCATCAGGAAGAGTTGGTAACACCAGTCAAAGCTAGTTTTGATAGGGACTATTCAAAACTTCAGGGTGTTGTACAGAATACTCACTATTGCATTCAATTTTACACAGTGAATGAAACAGAATTCTGTTTCCTAGCCAATTCAAGAAAGAAAAAACCTTTTAACTTATTCAGGTAATTTGAGCAAAATAATTTGGAAATAATTATCTCCATGATTTCTTGATTCCCTGTTTTACTTCTGCTATACCTGATATACTTTCCTCTGTTATTTATTCTTTAGTAGAGACTTAGGATATAGCCTACTTTCTCTTACTCCATCTCTTACTGAACACCTGAAGTCACACTGTAGGCCCCTAGGGAATCAGGCAATGAGTTTGAGCTTCCTGGCTTATCCTCCTCCATAAAATGAAAGCATCTGTATTAGTTTCCTATGGTTGCTGTAACAAATTACCACAAACTTGGTAGCTTGAAACATGAATTTTCCCACAGTTCTGCAGGCTGGAAGTCCAAAATCATGTCACTGAGTTAAAATCAAGGTGTCATCAAGGCTGTGCTCTCTTTAGAGGTTCTAGTGGATAGTGCATTTCCTGCTTTTTTCCAGCTTTTGGTGACTGCTGGCATTCCATGGTTTGTGGCTGCATCACTCCAGTCTCTGCTGCTATGGTCCTATTGTCTTTTCTTCTGTAATGAAACCTCCCTCTGTTTCCCTCTTAAAAGAACACTTATGATTGTATTTAGAGCTCAAATAATCCAGGCTAATCTCCTCATCTCAAGATCCTTAATTATGTCTACAAAGTCCTTTTCTTACCCTAATTCACATATTGCAACGATTAAGACATGGGTATCTCCTAGGGAGCCATTATTTAGCCTACCACAGCATCCTGATTCCTTAATCAAGAACATTGGTGAAATGGGATAACAGAAGACATTCATTATCTCTTAAAAAGTGTCCTTCCTAATCTGTATTTTTAAAAATCTTATCTTTTTGCTATTTTAAATATTAATATTTGCATATAAAGTATTCATAGAAATTAATTCAGGCTGATATCCTTTATAGTAGATTCCAAAAATGAATTCTAAGGAAAAAGCCCAATTTATTATATATCAATCTTTTTCACATATAGCTTCATGAATAACCATTTGACACTGAAACATGAGCTCCGAAACTATTATTATTTTGGCACAGGAACAAACTTAATTTCAGAATCAGAGACTCCAGACAGCCATTAACTTTTATTCAAATAAAAGTTTTAAGCACCTGAATAACTTAATGGATACAAATAGAAAAGGCATTAAATGGCTTCATATTGCTTCCATATGTAAGAACTAGTCATTACAGCAAGTTAAAAATAAATCAAAATTTAACATAATGAACAAAATCTGCAGCCAGGAAGATTTAGGTTTAACACATGAACTAATATGACATTTACAGTATTGCTCAGCATTAACTTGTATGGATTCATATGGAATCATCATTTAGTTATTCATCAGCCCCAAATAATTGAAAATTCTTGTAGGAGATTATCTATCATTTACCTATCCTGTCAGAAGTCTCTTAATTGAGACATCACCTTTCAGGCCTTGTAGAACTCTTGGGTAGGACAGAGATTTGGGCGACCATTCTAGGCCTAAACTAGAGACTATCCTAATACAGATTCCTCAGTACAGATTCTTCAAGCATCACTTGACACCACCAGACAGGAAGTTGAGTGTATACAAGTAATAACTGTGTTTTGTTTTTAACAATATAAGTACTTTCTAAGGCTTTATAGATTCCAAAAATGAATTGTAAGGAAAAATACATACATGTTAGTGAATTACTTTTCAAAATTTTTTTTAAATTTTGATAATCAGTTTCTGTATAAGCCATGTTAATGGCTAATACCCCTAGATTACCCACATCACCACCCTGTTTTGTTTCTTTTTTCGTTTTCTTTTTTTTTTAAGGGAGGGGAGGAACAGAGAGAGAGAGAGAGAGAGAATCCCAAGCAGGCTTCATGTCCAACGTGGAGCCCGATGTGGGGCTCAATCTCACAACCATCAGATCATGACCTGAGCTGAAATCAAGACTCAGACGCTTAACCGACTTAGCCACCCAGGTGCCCCTCCAACCGACTGAGCCCTCCAGTGTTTTCATTATAAATTCCATACATGTCTTTTTCATTATCAATTGCATATGCACGCCATTTGTTATTTGTTGCATTCAGCAGAGATTGATATCCTATGATAAACACATTTCTTGAAATCATTATAGTTGGAATGCAAATGATGATTTGTGAAGGGTGAAGTTAAGCTGTCTTCAATGAACACTGTATTTGGAAATGGTATCGATTGACCAAGTCTTGTACATTTATCTAGCCAGTACTTAACCTACCTCCCATTTATCCACATTTGTATATGTAGACAGAGAAATCATTAAAACTTTTCACAGAATTGCAAACCTTTTTTGTTTTTATTTAAACCTAGATCAAACCTAACAAAATTCTGGATAACTTGACCTCTAGGAAGGCTCCTAACTGGCATATTAATAACTTGCTGAAGTAGATCCTCCTTGCCTTTGAATGTAACCTAGTAGATTTGAGCTCAGGATTATGGAAAGCTGGATAGCTTATGGAAGAAACACATCTAAATCTTCCTGCTGGGTTGATGTTCCTAAAGAAATTCTCTTTCAAAGGTAGAAAAGCCTAACTTTTCAACTTCTTTTCCACACTGCAGTTACTGGCCTTTAAATGTTGGGAGTTTCTGAGCTTGGTGTCAGACTCTTTTTTTTTTTTTTTTCCTGCACTCTGTATTCTCTCCTAGTGATCTCATTCATTTTCAAGTTTTCAAATACTATCTATATGCTAATGGATTATAAATTCATATCGCTCTGCCAAGTCTCTTTTCTAAGTTCTAGATCTCTGTAACTAACACTTTTTTCCGTACCTCCTTTTGGATGCATGACAGAAGCCTCAAACTTTACATGTCGCAAACAACTCAGAATCATATTGTACCACCTCCAACCCCACACTTCTTATAATAGGAGTGGTATCTCCTAGCAATTTGAGACTGGAACTATTCTAAGAAGTGTGGGGTTGGAGGGTGGTACAGTATGATCCTGAGTTTGGGACATGTAAAGTTTGAGCTACAATGCTAAATGAGTTACTTACATCACCTGATTATTATTTAATGTTTGGACTGGAGCCTGGGTACTTTCAAAAGTGTCTCAGGTGATTGTATTGTGTATCCATGATTGAGAACTATAGACATACAAAACACCATTAATTCTTGCAGAAACTCTTTAAGGTAGGTTTTCTGTTCATTTTATAGTAAAGAAATGGATGCTCACAGATACTAATTAACTTTCCCCATGTCACACATCTCATAAGCGGGGGCAGGGAGAAGCTGTGGCTTTTCTACAAATGACACATTTTCTGAGCAGAGAAGACAATCACTCTCACCAAATCAAGGGGAATGCTAAACCAAAAGGAAAGAATATTCCTACTTAACAGTCAAGGGTCTTTTGTTCACTCTGTATCCTCCATGAACTCTTTCTGGCCACCTCAGTTCTTCTTGGTCTCTTCACCCAATTTTTATTACACAAATAACTGACTTATTTTGATGATGAATTATGTTATACTCAGCCTTACCTTATATTTGTACCTATATTAAGGCCTCCCTGTACATTTCCTAGTTATGAAATCTGGTGACTTAGCAGGCGAACCAGGTTAAGAGCCCTGGTTTTGCAGCAACACCCACCTGAGTTGGCCTCCTGCATATAGTTATCTCCGTGGCCGTGACAAGCCATTTAATTTTTTAAATCTCGTTTTGTAAGCATAAAATAGGGAAAAATAAAACTTGTACTTCAGCAAGGATTAGAAACATTCTATTCAATAAACTTTAGTTCTTAGTAAAGGCACCCTAACCAATGGGAAGTAAAGGGTTTGGTCCATCAGTAAATACATGGAAAGTAGTAGGTGGAATACGACTTTTGGAACTGACTCCTTTTTCTGACACAAACTAGTATTTGGACAGAGAATATAAAAAAATAAGGAGTCATGAAATCTACCTAAGGCTGCCATTTCTATCTCTCAGGTTTCCAGAAAGCTATTTACATAAGATACTCTGGCCAAACCACAGGAAATTATTATACTCTGCAATTTTCCCACCCTGTCTCCAACACTTGCCCTCTGACCAAGTCCCTACCCCACGTTCTGCCCTTCCCTGTAGGGAAGGAGTTGCGGATTTCATTTTATAGTGGATTGGCTGACGGGGTGGGGTGGGAAGGGGATATCAGAGAGGCTCCACCCATTTCACTGGAGGCCTGGAGGTGGGCGCTCTCCTTTTCTCTACCCGCCCCCCTGTACCTGCAAAGTGGGCTGGCCACGGAGGGAGGGCCCTGTCCCCTGTCCCTTTAAGGAGGAGGGCCGAGCGCAGGCGAGAGAGCTGGCGTTGCCCCTAGCCCGTCCGCACCCTCACCCCAGAGCAGCTGCAGCCACAGCTCCGGCCTCCCCGCGGTTAGCAGAGTCCGCTCCGGCCCCAAGAAGCGAGTCGCCACCATGGTGAAGATTGTGACGGTGAAGACCCAGGCGTACCCGGACCAGAAGCCGGGCACGAGCGGGCTGCGGAAGCGGGTGAAGGTGTTTCAGAGCAGCGCCAACTACGCGGAGAATTTCATCCAGAGTATCATCTCCACGGTGGAGCCGGCGCAGCGGCAGGAGGCCACCCTCGTGGTGGGCGGGGACGGCAGGTTCTACATGAAGGAGGCCATCCAGCTCATCGTGCGCATCGCCGCCGCCAACGGGGTAAGGGACGCGCCGGCTCCTCCGCGGCGTGCGCCAGGAGCGGGGCCGTGCGCGACGTGCCGCTGGAGTCGCCCGCCCGCCCCCTGCCGCGCTCGGCCCGGCCACTTCCGCGTGCCGCCCTAGTCTCCACCCAACTTCTTTGCTCTGGCTTTTCCTGGCCCGGAGGCCCCGCGGAGGTCGCGGGGTGCTGAAGGGTGGCCTCGGGGCTCCGCGGAGCTGCTTTGTCGACTCTCCGGGGACGGGCGAGCAGGGCTTGACCTTGGGAGGCCCGACCCTCCGCCTCTTGCCCCGCCCTTCTCTCGCCTCCTCCCTTCCCCACCCCTCCGGCTGAGGCCTCTGACATTTACATTAACCTTTCCTGTGGTTAAAGATACAGTTACAACTCTGAGTGCAGTCGCCTTCACCCGGAAAGGTTAGACGGCCTCTGCCTTGCTCAGAACCCCCTCCCATCCCTCCCAGTTGCTTGCTATTCTGGTCTGAGACTGGCGCTTCCCACTGGCTGGGAGCCCGACGCCGTGGGGCATGGTTGGCGGGAGCGCCCGCCCAGCTGGTGCGTGAGACCCGCAGGGCTGAGAAGAGGTTGCCAAGTCTTGCTCTCTCTCCACATCCTAGTTTGCGTTGGGACTGAGCTCCCGCCCTTCCACGGCCTGGTTGCTGGGACGCAGGCTTTTGAAAACGCTAGTCTTTGCCAGATGGTGCTTCTAGATCTGTTCGTCGAGGAGTTGGGGCTGAATTTTCATGAGAACAGAAACTGCATACCCAAGGGTGCTCTTATGCAAGCCTTCGTGGCTGGCCAGGAAATTAATGCAACCCCTTGGCTTGCCCCTCGCCGCACCCTCCCCACCAGCTAAGGAACGTTAACTGACTTCAGGGGCAGGTCCACCCGGATAGGTGAAACTCTGAAAGATTTTTTAGTAAACTTTATGAATGAAAAGGTGGATTTATAAAACAGGTAACTTGGAGCTGATTATTCATTCACTTTTATAAAACATCTTCTAACGAGTTTCTCTTTCTGTATTTAAAATAAGATTTGACTTATACCTAGCTTTTCTGGAACTCATTTCTTTTATTATGAATATTTATTATGAATACTTTTATTCATTTTAGTAATACTTTATCTTTAACATATAAGTGTCATTTTGCCACGCACCACGAAAAGCACTAAATGTGCAGTATCTCATTTATGCTGCAGCCTTATGAGGTCGATGCTATTATGGGCATCTTCAAGTTGCCAGTGAGAAAACTGAAGCCTGGGCAGGTTAAAGAGGAACTATAAAAGCAGCACCCAGAATCTAATATAGACCTACCAATTACAACTTCTGTGAAGGAAGGGACCCTTAAATCTATAAGGAACTATTATTCCCTAGTCTGTAAAATCTACACTGGGCCCCAATCTACATCTCCCTCCCTGAGTCAGGCATTTATAAGCATCGAGGAGAGAAAGTCCTCTGAATAGAATATGCTCTTGAGTTTTCAGACAACCACAAATTCCCTTAAGAGCAAAAATAGATGTTACCCAGTAGATCCCTTCATTTCCTTATCACCTGTGTTGAATATGTATTTCATTCATTCATTCATTCATTCATTCAAAAAGACTGAACCTATGCCATATACAGAAAATGTGTGGAATAAAAAGACAATTCAGACACAAGACTCGTACTTAAGGAGCTTACGTCATAGTGGGAATTTTTGAGGAAAGTTGTCCATTTGGGAGTAGTGTAGGATGGGAAAGAAAAATTTAGGCTGAGACCAAAAAAAAAAAAAAAATACATGTATGTTTTTAAAACCTCATCCCCTTTTAGCTACTGCTTTCTTGCGTTTCCCCTTTTTGGCCAATTGCCACCACTGATTTTTCACCCATTCACTTACCATCTCCTTGCAGTCTGGCTCCTTCTTCCTTCACCACTTGCCAAGGTTACTAATGACTTTCTGGTTGCTAAATCCATTGAATACTTTTTTTAAGGCCTTATTTGGCCTTCTTATTGCCTTTGGCATTGCTGGTTTTGCACTTTTTTTAAAAAAATAAGTTTTTATTAAGTTTATTTATTTTGAGAGAGAGAGAGAGAGAATATGCATGAGTTGGGGAGGTGCAGAGAGAAGTGGGGAGAGAGAGAATCCCAAGCAGGCTCCGCACTGTCAGCACAGAGCCTGACGTGGGTCTTGAACTCACAAACCACGAGTTCATGACCTGACCCGAAATCAGGAGCCGGATTCTCAACCGACTGCACCACCTAGGCATCCCTGGTTTTGCACTTTTAAAGTCCTCATTCCCTTGCCTTGATCACTCTCCTGATTCTACTCATACTTTTTGAGAGTTCCTTCATGACCTGCTTGCGCTGTGTACACCCTAGCTATTCCTAAGTTTTTGTCCTCAGCTGCTGCTCTCTGATTTTATTCTCTCTGTCTCTGTCTCTGTCTCTCTCCTCACCAGGGATGTAAATATATTCCTCCTGTCTTCTGGTGTGATTCAATTCAGATAACATCTTCAGAAAACTTTCCCCAACAACCTCTGTCTGCCACTTTCATCCCCCCCTATTAAGTGCTCCTTTCTTATAGATACTTCTAGAATAGATTAATGAAATCCCAGTGAAATTATCTTCACATGTGACACTCCCCTCTAGAGAGTAAACTTCTTTAAGATGGAGTCTGCTTTTATCTGTATCTGCAGATAGTGCAGATTTCAGTGAGTCCTGGTTTCAGTTGCCCTGAATTGTGAACAGTATGGAATATACTTCAAGTTAAGTGTATTCCAGCCCTTAAAGCCAATGTATAGTTGGTGAGCAATAAATTTATTCTCTTCAAACATTTATTATGTGCTTACTTTGTATCAGACATTGTGCTGAGTACTTGGGATAGAAAATATTCCTGTCCTCAGCAAAAACAGTATAAAAGGGGAGGTAGACAAGACTAAACAGAGCACAGTGCATTAGGTGTTACGATGGAGGTGTGTGCCAGGTACTGAAGGGGGAACAGCATGGAGGGCTGTACGGGTGTGCTGTCCTTTCTGAAAGTTCGTGTTAGGCCACTTCACCTGGATGAAAGACCTACCTTAATTACCTGCTTTTGCAAACGGCAAACCCAAAGCAATCTGAAGAGGACTTTTGCTCTTATGAAGAAAGGTGAAAACTGAAAGTAGAGGTCAGCATATGGTGTGCAGGGGGTCATTAGAGAGGTAGCAGGGACCCATCCCCAGCAGCAAGAGTGGCTCCACCAAGCGCTTTCCCCTACACTCAACGTCTGCCGCTATAGCTTTGAACTGTGTGAGCTTCTCTGCTTTATCTTGATTTATTCTGTGTATCCATTAGCAAGATGTGCCCTAAGGTATCAGAAAACACTAAGAGGTTTATTTCTGGAGTCTGAGAACACTGAAAGTGGTAGCTGAATTGAGGCTTAAAGTTGGAATTCCTAAGGTGGGTTTGTCAGGGGAAGAATACTAGACAGAAAAGAATAAAGATATAGGAGTTGGACACTGCTGGGCAAGTTAATTAACTTCTGATCCCCTTCCCCCCACTTTTCTGTAAAGGTTGGAAGCAATGAGACATACCCATAGAGGTTCTTGTGAGGATTAAATGAAATGAGTTTAAAAGTACCTGTAGTGTTGGGGCACCTGGGTGGCTTAGTCGGTTGAGCATCCGATTTTTGGTTCAGGTCATGATCTCGTGGTTCGTGAGTTCCAGCCCTGCATCAGCTCACTGCTGTCAGCACACAGCCCACTTCTGATTCCCTGTCCCCCTCTCTCTCTGCCACTCCCCTACTCACATTCGCTCTCAAAAATAAATAAAACATTTTTAAAAAATTAAAAAAAGTACCTGTAATCTCTTGTCACCTGGAAGCTGATTGACACTTTGGGGAAACCTTACGATGGGCCTGGGACAGGACTTTGTGTTATCAGTGTTCTGTTGATCTGGGGACACTAAGCTAATCAGGCCCAACCTGATGCAGATATTAACATCTCTTCCCCACCTTTCATAAATACTATCATTGTCCCCCACCTTCCTCTACCCTCAGTGGCCCCAACCAATATAGAGGGACTCCATGTTAGAAGCCAGTGGCATGCAAGTGGCAAAGACCTAACTCAGATTAGCACGGTGAGAAAGGAATTTACGGGCCTCTGTAACTGAGACGTCTTAAGAGATACCAGAGCAGACAACTCAGTTCAAACCACTCCTGGTCTCTAAAAATTGCTCTTGGGCCCAATGGTCTGCATGTGACCAGTATTAAGAATTGGGGAGAGTTCAAACTCCCAAGTAAATGAATGTTTGGATATTTTGTAAATTTTTTTTAATGTTTTATTTTTGAGAGAGAGAGAGAGAGAGACAATGCAAGCAGGGAAGGGGCAGAGAGAGAGGGAGACACAGAATCCAAAGCAGGCTCCACGCTCTGAGCTGTCAGCACAGAGCCCGACATGGGGCTTGAACTCACCTACCATGAGATCAGGATCTGAGCCGAAGTCAGATGCTTAACCGACTGAGCCACTCAGGCGCCCCAGAATGTTTGGATATTTTGAACGATACTTCATCATTATCTCCAGCAAAATAAAAAAATAAATAAATGCCTGCGTGGAAACTTGTGAGTAAGCTGGTTTTCTTTCATCAACCCACAGGGGTTCTTGTGTGTTGAATTCCTTTGTTTAATCTCCAGACTCCTTACTAGAATATATCTTTTTTAAAAATAGATAAAACAAAACATACAGGATTACAAAGGAATTATTATATTGAAATTCAATTATCAAAATATTAATCAAATTTGTGATGCAGCAAGATCTGTATGCTTCCTTACTGACACATTAAATAACAATATTTAGTGGGAAGTCTAATACTGTCTTACTTTAGAGTGGTGATAAGTGATATTTTGATACATCTGCAATCTCAGTAATTTTAGATAAGTATAATATGATATGAAAATATCTGTGATTTCTATTGATGATAAAGTCCCTGGTAGTATTTGTAATGGTAATAATAATAATAATTGTATGTTGCCCATATTCATAATTCAAGGAGATGCTAAATTTCATTTAGAGGTTAATGAAAATAAAGCTTTTGTTTGTTTTGCCATTCAAATTCAAGGACACCATTGAATTCTACCCAGGGATTTCTTCTAAGGATCCTGAGTTAAGAACCCCTGCACTAAATAAATGATCCTTTTTATTTTTAATGTTTATTTTTGAGAGAGACAGAGTATGAGAGGGGGAGGGGCAGAGAGAGAGAGGGAGAGACAGAATCCAAAGGAGGCTCCAGGTTCTGAGCTGTCAGCACAGAGCCTGATGCGGGGCTCAAACTCATGAACCGTGAGATCATGACCTGAGCCGAAGTCAGATGCTTAACTGACTGAGCCACCCAGGCGCCCCACAAATGATCTCTTTTTAGGGTCAGGTACTGCTTGCACCAAAATGGGCATCAAATACATGACATAGAGATTAAGGGTCTCAGGTTCTCAGATCAAACCAGTGGGGCTTTGAGAACTTTGTCTTAACTGGAGGAACTCCACTGTCTCCCATTTGGGATGAATCACCCTTTCCCGAACTTTCATGAGACCAGCTGTAAGCACGGGTAAAGGGACATGTTTCTAGATATAGTTCTGAGAAGGAAATGAAAGAATACTGGGGAGGAAGGGGGATGTTTTGGGACTCTGAGGTAACTGGTGTTAGGTACCTTTCCTTAAAATCTGATGTCCTAGGGCAAGGAAGACTTGGCAGAGAACCATCTTTGGGTCAATGTTTAATATGCTATGACTCCCATTAAAAAAAAAAAAAGTCCTTTAATTATGATGGCTTATGAATGATTGTTCTCCCCCTGTTCACACTTTGTTTATTTGAATTGGTATTAAATACCAAGATAAATGAGATACTGTCCTTTTCCATGCAGGAGTGGGGGAAATAAGACACAAGAAATACATATATGTGCAAAGAACAGAATTAGAAAAAGTGCTGAGTGCAGGTAAGGGAGAGAACATTCTGGACTGGGGAAAGAAATGGTGGAACTTGAATTGTGTCTTGAAGAGTGGATAGTGTGCGAACAGAAGAGGGGGGTGCATAGCCGAAAGAGCTAGCTAAGTAGAGGAATGGACAAGACTGTTTTATAGAGCCAGGCGCTTAGCCCTTACACAGCCTTTGTTATGAAAAATATTTTAAGCAATTTGTTCAGGAGCCTCTCTTTCTTGGCTTCACTGATCTAAGTCAGACTCTTTTCCCCTCTCACTCTGTGTTACACTGCACACTCCCACTGCTACTCAGAGTTGCACATTTGAGAAGGAGAGCCATCATAATTCAGCACACGCACTACACAGCATTGTGCCCTGTGGCTTTCTGCTTGGCTCATATCTGAAGTCTCTGTTAGAGTTCCCTATCAAGGCCTGGTGTCCCATCATCGCTCAGTTTTGGAGGCTCTGGAAGATGACATTTAACGGTGCCTTCCAAAGTGAATTTGATGTACACCAGTGGCCTGTATTTTAACTCAAATAATGTGTACAATTACATAGGTTCAACTTGTAACAGAAACTCAAACAGCAGTGGATGAAACAAAATGGAAGTTTCTCTGTCGTGGAATAGTCTAGGTCTAAGCACACCAGGACTAGTATGGTAGAGCCATGGGACCCAACTTCCTTCAATCATATGGCTCTGCCATCTTGAAGGTGTTGCCTTTGCCCACCTGGTTACAGGTGGCCCCCACACCCTTATCCACATTTCAGCCAGTGGGCACAGGAAAAAGGTGGAGCAAAGTGTTTTGTTTTGTTTTTTTTTCCTTCCCTTTAAACAATCTGGAAATTGCACACCTCACTCCTGCTCACAATCCATCGATTAGATTTTTCAGACAGGCCACACTTACCTGCAAGAAGGGCAAAAAGATGCAGACTTTATACTGGGAGCCATGTGGCCAGCTAAAAAGGGGTGGTTCTGTTATCTTAAGAAAGGAAGTTGCAAGTAGAAATCTCTGCCATGGGCCACTTCTTTGGGCATGCAGACAGCCATGCCCACTGTTCTTCCCGCCCATGAAGCACATCACTCTTCCTTGGGTGCGTCACCTCTAATTCCTTCCAATAAATATATAGAGTGATGTAGTTATAGAAGTAGAGCAATCGCCAGCCATAGTATTCACACTTTGCTGCTGGCTGGGAGTGCAGACTCCTTGGTCTGACAATAGAGTAGGTCCATAGGGAGCCCTGATTCTGCACTCCGGGAGGGATTTTCTTCCTTCCTTCCTTCCTTCCTTCTTTCCTTCCTTCCTTCCTTCCTTCCTTCCTTCCTTCCTTCCTTCCTTCCTTCCTTCCTTTTGTTTTTTCTTTCTTTTTCTTTCTTTCTTTCTTTCTTTCTTTCTTTCTTTCTTTCTTTCTTTCTTTCTTTCTTTCTTTCAGTTTATTTATTTATTTTGAGAGAGAGAGAGAGAATGAACAAGCGGGGAGGGATAGAGAGAGAGGGAGAATCCCAAGCAGGCTCTGAACTGTCAGCGTGAAGCCCAATGAGGGGCTTGAACTCATGAACTGTGAGATCATGGCCTGAGCCGAAGTCAAGGGTTGGACGCCTAACCACTGAGTCACCCAGGCGCCCACAGGAGGGACTCTCTTATTCTTTGTCCTCCATGCTCATTTATCCCTAGACCCTAGGCTATAGGTTCTGAGAGTTTGGGATCTGCACAGCTTTTGCATCCTGCTTTCTGCTGATAAAAGTTGGGGGGTGTAGGAAGGCAGGAGTTGCTTTTGCAGACCAAGTTAGTGTGGTTTGTTTCACTATATAATTACTTCAAAAGTTTATTAGGCTTCTTCTGGCCTCTTCTGATCAGTTCCATGTACTGATAACCACAGTGAAAATTCTCACGTAGATAGAATTTTAAGCCTGAAAACTTTGGCTTTTATTTTCTGGCCTCTGTGCTCTGTTCCTCCTCTGATGTCTCCATCATGATAGCCGCCTTGAGACAGGAAAAGCTAGGCTAAATAAGAAGGCGGTATCTTTAATTCAATCTTTGCTGGTGGGCCAGTTTTCATTGTCCAGCAGGGAATCCTGGGAAAGAGTTGAGTCCACAGACCTTTCCTCTACACCTACTGCTTCATGTATAAGCTGCATTAGCTGGGGAACATAGGTAGTGGTCATTTCAACTCTGTAAGGCTACAAATACTGGACTTGGACAACACAGTTTGCAGACCATAGTTAAAGAAAACATCCTTAGCAGAGCTATAACCTCCATTTTTGCCTGTGGACTAGCTAGTCTTTGCCTGAGCTCCTCTCTGTTGTGGCAAGAAGCAGCCAACAAATGCTCCTGTTCTGAATTCTCTCACCTGTTTGCCTGGGTTTGGTTGACCAGTGGTCTGCCTTCCAAGGTAGCAGTGATAATAGTTTTGCCATGGCATAAAAGGTATGCTGATGCTGCATATTTTAGATTCTGTTTTGGTACAGAATATCAGATTTTATCACTAGTTAACATATAGATTTGTCTGTGAAAACAAGTTACTTAAACAAAATAAAAGATCATAGTAATAGAATCCTTTCTGTAATAGACTGAGTGTGGACAGTCCTGGGCTGTTGTGGGTGGCTCTGTTTTGTAAAGGGTCCTCTATTTCTTTTCTTTTATTTCTCAGCCTCCCCTAGTGAATTGCCCTTATCTGCATGATCCAAGATGGCTTCCTACCACCATATGGTCATTCTGGGCAAGAGGAAGGGGAGGAAGTGGGAAGAAGGCACACTTTTTCTTTTTCTTCTTTTTCTTTTTAATTTTTTTTTTTTTTAATTTTTTTTCAACGTTTATTTATTTTTGGGACAGAGAGAGACAGAGCATGAACGGGCGAGGGGCAGAGAGAGAGGGAGACACAGAATCGGAAACAGGCTCCAGGCTCTGAGCCATCAGCCCAGAGCCCGACACGGGGCTCGAACTCCCGGACCGCGAGATCGTGACCTGGCTGAAGTCGGACGCTTAACCGACTGCGCCACCCAGGCGCCCCTCTTTTTAATTTTTAATGTTTATTTATTTTTGAGAGAGAGTCAGAGCATGAGCGGGGGAGGGTCAGAGAGAGAGGGAGACACAGAATCCAAAGCAGGCTCCAGGCTCTGAACTGTCAGCACAGAGCCCAGTGCAGGGCTTGAACCCACGAACTGTGAGGTCATGACCTGAGCTGAAGTCAGATGATTAACTGACTGAGCCACCCAGGTGCCCCAG
The DNA here is from genome assembly GCF_028749965.1 of Puma concolor. Lineage (NCBI taxonomy): Eukaryota > Metazoa > Chordata > Mammalia > Carnivora > Felidae > Puma > Puma concolor. Next base: position 52,473,379 of record NC_141674.1, read on the forward strand.
GAAGGCACACTTTTCAAAGAGACTGCATATCTTCAATTTTATTCATGTCTTCTGCACCAAAACTTAGTCTAAGCCCTCTAACAGCAAGGGGGGCTGGGAAATACCCATGTTATTCTGGGTACTGTGTGTGAGGCTAACCATTGGGGGTGTCAAGCAAAATGAAAGGGATAATTGATATTGGGGGACACTCAATAGTCCTCACTGTCCTAAACATGCTTTCCAAATCTGGTGAAAACCATGCAGTCATTTTCAAGTGATAGAGATATAGAAGAAGACAGAAACTTAATTTTATATAGAGAACTAGATTTTTGGAAGAGAAGCTATCATTTATTCCAACCGCCATATTAGAAAGGAATCAAGGCACAAACATTCCTATCGTGAAGGACTTTTTAAATAAACTACCTTATTGAAATATTATTCACATATCACACAATTCACCCATTTAAAGTGTACAATTCAGTATCTTTTTTTTTGAGAGAGAGAAAGCATGAGCAAGGGAGGGGCAGAGAGAGAGAGAGAACGTGAGCAAGGAAGGGGCAGAGAGAGAGAGGGAGAGAGAATCCCAAGCACACTGCCAGGGCAGAGCCCAATGCAAGGCTCCATATCACAACCGTGAGATCATGACCTGAGCCGAAATCAAGATTTGGATGCTCAACTGACTGAGCTACCTAGGTACCCAAAGTGTACAATTCAATGTCTTTTTAAAATTTTTATTTATTTATTTATTTTTAGCATTTATTCATTTTTGAGAGACAGAGTGCGAGTTGGGGGGGGGGGGGAAGTAGAGAGAGATGGAGACACAGAATCCGAAGTAGGCTCCAGGCTCTGAACTGTTAGCACAGAGCCCGATGTGGGGCTTGAACTCACTGACTGCCAGATCATGACCTGAGCTGAAGTTGGATGCTTAACCGACTGAGCCACCCAGGTGCCCCAATGTCTTTTAATGTGTTTACAGAGTTATGCAACTATCACCATAATCTAATTTTAGACTATTTCCATGACCCTAAATGAAGCCCCTTGTGTTAGTAATCAGTCCCTCTTATTTCCCTATGTTTTTGGCCCTGACCAACCACTAGAAGTTTGGGTGGGTGGATTTTACACAGTCTAGTTTGGGTTGCTAGGCAGAAGAAGTTACATTTAGCAAGTGAAGCTCCAGGAACACAAGAAGCAAAGTCAAAGGATTTGTGTCAAGAATGGTGGAATTAGTGTCTCATGCTTCTGTGTGTGCTGTCCTGAGCACTGGAGACACAGAGTTGAAGAAGTCCCCTTTCTCAAAGAGCCTTTGATTGAATGGGGGAGGACTGATACAAAAAAAAAAGATAATCCTCCATGGATTTTTCTCAGCAGACTCCCTGTCCAAAGCAGACCAGGCTGTCAGTAAAAAGGAGGAGAAATTTCTCCAGGAGAATAGCTTCTTCATTTTCATGAGCGTAAGCAATCAGATTTCTTTTTTTGCAAACATATTTGAACTTATATATCCAAATTAGTATTGTACCCTACCAAATCACCACTCTGGGAACCGTACACTTATTCCAGTGATGCGTCTAGTGCTCAAAGCATTTTGAAACTCCTCTATGGGAATTATTTTTCAGCCAGTCGGTTTATGGGTCACCTAGGAAAACCAGTCACATTATTTTATAGTCATGCCTCATTTTTCACCTAAAGCGATGTAACAAGATTTGATCACCCACTTTATTCATTAGACATGGCTCCAACCAATTTTTGTCTCTTTTCAAAGTTCAAATCTACTCTCAGAGGATTAAATTTGTTATGACTGAAGACTTTCAAAGGAAGTGCCACAGACTGTTAAGACAGTTGCTGAGAGAGTTCCAGAAATGTTAGTGCAATGTGAGCACTGTTTGAATAAATATGTTGCTTCCCAAGATGATTGTTTTGAAGGAGATAACATTAATTTAAATGAAAATACTCTGGCATAACTGTTAAAAATGAGTTCCCATATTTTGTGCTGTTCAAGCATGCTGCCCTGTGGAGAGGGTCTTAGAAGATAGTTCATGCTGAGGAAGATTCTGGCATTATGCTTTCCTTCGGCAGATGCCTGCGGTGGCCTAGGGATATGGTTCTCTTCCATTCTGGTAGGCATCTAAACATGCTTTGGTCAGGCATTTAGAAATTGTGCACAATGAGAAGGTTTGTTAAAACACAAGTAGACCGAATGGCCCTGACCTAGGATGAGAGTCCTGTCAGCTCTAAGCCACAGAAACTAGAGACCTAGATGTTAAGATTGTGCCCGCCTGACTCCAAGAGGTCATCTCATGATTGCAAAGAGGCCAGAAAATGGAGCTGAGATGGCTTGACTGGGTGGGGATGGGGAAGGATCTTTTGCTTTAGTAATGAAACTATTATGTTACACTGCCTCATGGGGATGTTGAGAAATGCATTCTGTGAGCAGAATGAAATGAAGTATGTTTAAAAATGAAGTAAAAGGGAAATGAGTGTAGGAGACCCAAATGGAAATGGGAGTGAGGTTGGCACCTGTTACAAAAGCCAAACCTCCTCTCTGAGCTGGGCCACGTGGTTGGCCATAGTCAAATCTGTGAGAAAAACATGATCACACAGCTCGCCATAACCAGTTCCCCCATGTGTAGATTTGGTATAAAAAGAGTAATAATAATATCTGCCTGGAAACATTTATGTGAGGATGAAGCATAATTTGTGAAGCGCTTACATAGTGCCTGACATTGTCTTTGCTAAACAGAAGACTTGGGTGATTCTAATGATTGTTATGATTATCCCAAACGCTGAGCCCATTTGGGCGCAGAGGGGAGGTCTTCTGTGTCTGCCACCATACCCACCACATAGATGTCTTATTCGCTCTCTATCCATACACTATCCCTTGAGTTTGATCTGTGAGGCAGAGGTTCACAGTGGCTGTGACTCTCCCTCACAGGCTCCACAGGCTCATTGATTTGGGGCCTTTACCTTTTTGAAGTCCTGAGCCAGCAGTGGGTAGTTGAAGATGGTGATCGTAGGGTGGACCTGTGGAATAGTTATCTGGCCCAGGCTAATGTCATGCTGCTGATGAGATGCTGCAAGAAATGTATGCTGGCATTGCTGTGTGCTGCCTATATATGCCGGACTGTATGGATTTGTTCAACAAACATTGTTGAGCCCTCTCTAGGTGTAGGCACTGTGTGAGATGGTTGGGGGTACAAAGGTGAATAAGACAGAGTCTTTATTCTCAGGATACTCATGTAAGTAGAGCAACATCCATAGGTAGTTAACAAAAATATGGTGCAAATGCTAGTATGTTGGTTTCCTATGGCTGCTGACAGTTGACTATAAACTGGGGGGCTGAAAGCAACAGAAATTTATTTTTTTCCTAATTCTGGAGACCAAAAGTGTGAACTCAAGGTGTTGGCTGGTCTTTGCTTTCTCTGAAGGCCCCAGGGGAGGAATACTTCCTTGCCTCTTGCAGCTCTTGGTGGTTCCACGTGTTCTATGCTCATGGCTGCATGAGCCTTCACGTGGCCTTCTCTGTGTCTGTCTTCTCTTCTGTCTCTTTTAAGGGTACTTGTTACTGGATTTAGGGCCAACTCAGATAATCTCTGATGATTTCAAATCTTGATGATTTCATATCGAGATCTTTAATTAATATGCAAAGACCCTTTTATCAAACAAGTTTGCATTCACAGGTTCTGGGTGGACATATCTTTGCAGGGAGAGGGTGGAAGTAGTTACCATTCAACCTGCGTCAGCTGGAGGAGAGAAGTTCGGGAAATCATGAGAGCACAGAGGAGAGCAACCAGCCCCACCTGGAGGGGGACGGGGAGAACCAGGCTGTCTTCTCCCCAATGAGATGATTTTTGGGGCAAGTATGGAAACATGAGGGAGGCCTTATCTGAGAGTAAAGTAAGGGCAGAGGCAGAGAGCAGTCATTGGTTTAGTGGATGTGGCTAATTTGTTGTCCTAGTTTAAAAAGTATACTACTGGGGCGCCTGGGTGGCTCAGTCAGTTAAGCGTCCGACTTCAGCTCAGGTCAAGATCTCGCGGTCTGTGAGTTCGAGCCCCACGTCGGGCTCTGGGCTGATGGCTCAGAGCCTGGAGCCTGCTTCTGATTCTGTGTCTCCCTCTCTCTCTGTCCCTTCCCCGTTCATGCTCTGTCTCTCTCTGTCTCAAAAATAAATAAACATTAAAAAAAATTAAAAAAATAAAAATAAAATGAAAAGTATACTACTGGTAATAGTTGTTGAGAAGATTCCAGAGCTCCATAATCCAAGGTGCTTTGTAGACTTCTGACCTAATGCCAGATGGGAGACAGGCCATGTGGTGGCTCCCAGAATCTTACCAAACAACTTTAGTGCATAGTAGTGGGTTGGAATTGAAAATTTGGGTTCAGATCTCAGTTGTACAACTTACTGTACAATATCATGCAGTCTGCCTAACTACTGTAAAGCTCAGTTTTCTCATTTGTGAAATGGGATTCATTCTAATATCTGTCCTATCGGAGAGTTTTATAAGAATTAAATTAAGTAACAGGCACACAAAGGTTTTGGGAATGGTTAAGATGTGAGCCAAATGTGTGTTATTATGGTTGTTTTGAAATCCACTGTTATTTCAGGAAAGTCACCCCCCTGGACTAATGTAAGCCTCCTGCCAAAACAAATCTCAATATGCAATGTTATCTAGCATCTCTCAAAGTCCAAAACCTAGATGTGCTAAAGGATAACCAGAGAGTAAAGATCTCATGCCATTCTGAGGATCTTAGTGGGATATCAAAATGACCCCTTGTACATTAGAATTTTGTGGCAGTATAGCTTTTCATGTCAGATAGATTGAATTTGATTCTTGGATGTTATTTATTAGCAGTTTAATCTTGGGCAAACTGCTTGAACTTTTTTTTTTTTTTTTTGCTCATGTATAAAATTAAAATAATGTCATAGAGGTGTGTTTAGGAAATAATAAGATATACGTAGGAAGTCACGTAGCATAAAGCCTCACATCATACTCATGATAAGCACATTGCTAGTGGGGATTCTGATCAGAAATACAGATACTTTAAACTTTTCTTTGTTAATGGTCCCCAGCCAGCTCCCACCTTTCAGTTTTACTTCTTAGCTTTGTCGATGACCTATCAAGATGCTCCACACCCGCTGGCCAATAAATTTCAGAACTGAAATGTCTTTTCTTACAGAGAATGTTTCATGCCCAGGGCATGGGGTGGGGGATCTGTTCTACATAACTTTAGGCTTTTAGAAATATGTTATCAGCTTCATACTTAGTTATCTCATATCAAAAGAACACAGAAGCCAGCCCAAATAACACAAATAGCCCGAATAACCCAAGTAACCCCAAATAAGTAAAACTGTCCCTGAGTAGCTTAAGTGCTAGGCTCAGTGTTCGGTGTTTGCACCAGATCTGCTACCCATGAGGGTTTTAGCGTCGCAGTTCTAGTAAGTGGTTGGGTCTGCTTGCTCAAGCAGCCTCTTTTGAATATTTGAGGGGTTGCGTTCTGTCCCTCAGACATTTGCTGAACATTTTGTCGTTGCTCAGTATCCTGCTGTGCATTTGGGACATGCACAGGTGCATTGAGACAGTCTCTGGCACCCCGCAGAGCTCATCATCCAATGGGCATTACCATACAGTGTGACAAGTGCCTCCTCAGGGTGTCATTGGGAGTCCTTGGGAGAGGGGCGCGGAGAAGTGGTCAGAGGAAGCCTCCAAGGGGAGATGTATTCGAGCCAAGTCTTGAAGGATGATGAAAAGGAAGCCAGGAAAAAGTGAAGGCATTCTGCATGGAAGGAGTATGGGCAAAACAAGGAGGCCATTGTGAGAAGTAAGCCCACAGGCTTAGACTTTAAAATAGAAGTCTTTGTGACTCCTGTACTGCAGAAAGGGAGGAGGGTGGCAAGGTGGCCAGTGGTGAATTAAGGACCACATGGATCCTTAACCCCTGATGCTTTCTTTTACACGCTGGCCAACCTAAGATACAGTCTAAGAATTATCTTGTGAGTCTGGTAGGAAGGGAGAATCATGGAGACTTAGGTTAGCAAACCTAAAAAGCTATTTGTTTATTTATTTATTTTAATTTTTTTTAAACGTTCATTCATTTTTAGATAGAGACAGAGTATGAGTGGGGGAGGGGCAGAGAGAGAGAGGGCGACACAGAATCCGAAGCAGGCTCCAGGCTCTGAACTGACAGCACAGAGCCCAACGTGGGGCTTGAACTCACGGACTGTGAGATCATGACCTGAGCTGAAGTTGGACGCTTAACCGACTGAGCCACCCAGGCGCCCCTAAAAAGGTGTTTATGAGGAGGACTGGGCCACAGTATTTGTCCAGTAACACGTCAGAGCTCTGTTTGCTGACTGTCTTTAACCACCAGAATATAAGGCATACAGCAGTCTGTATGTGACCCAATGTTTTCATCAGGGCAAGTCTTTTTTTTTTTTTTCAACGTTTATTTATTTTTGGAACAGAGAGAGACAGAGCATGAACGGGGGAGGGGCAGAGAGAGAGGGAGACACAGAATCAGAAACAGGCTCCAGTCTCCGAGCCATCAGCCCAGAGCCTGACGCGGGGCTCGAACTCACGGACCGCGAGATCGTGACCTGGCTGAAGTCGGACGCTTAACCGACTGTGCCACCCAGGCGCCCCAAGGGCAAGTCTTTTAACTTGGGTTGGTTGATCTAAATCCATATCATAGAATGTATGATGCACAGTTCACTCAGTTAAATCACACATTTACAGACAACAAAAATTTACCAAAGAAATTAGACCTGCACTGTAGCTACACTGTTTCCTATAGATTTCACCCTGATATTAGTGAAGGGGTGGGGTGGGCCATGACCCTCTTTTTCTCTTGTTAGCTTTAGTCTCTGTCTCTCTCTTACCACTTTCCTAGCCTACACTGAAGTTTGCTTCCAGGAATGAGCACCTCTCTTTCTGCCTGTAATTAGACGGGGCTCCTCTTGGAAGAAGCCCAAACATTGGGCCTCAACCACCCAGGCTAACTAGCTCTACTTCCTTCACTATTGCAGTTTCTAGCTCTGTTCCTAATTGTTATTGCACAAGTCTGTGTGCTGTAGAAATTACCTAAGATGCCAGTACGTAGGCAGAGTGTGCTCTGTTGTGGATGCCTTGTGGTTTGGGAAGTTGTCTGATGCTGGGAGTAATTTTATAGTTGAGGTTGGTCTTAGGACAGGAGACCATGTACTGGGTGACTGACTGCCCGGAAAAGCTCACCTCTGTCCTCAGAAACTCTAGTCAGAGAGGTCGCAGGATGCTCTTCCTTTGACAGTTCAGCCAGCAAATATTTAAGCTGCTGTCTGCTCCACTTTATTCCAGGTACCAAAGTTACAAAATGTGCTGTCCTTTTCCTCATCACTGAGCAGGGGAGCAGGCTTATTTGTATATTCCAAGCCATGGTACATACCGTGTTATTTAGTGGTAAGAATCAAACACTTTGGGGCAGTGTGGGGAGAGGTCTCTCCAAGGGCCTCTGGCTCAGACCAGCCGCTCTGATGCAGAGGGATCAGCTGTCCCTGGACCTGGGCTTGCCTTTTTTTGTTTGTTTTTAATTATATTTATTTGTATTTTAAAAAATTTATATTAGTTTCCTCGGGCTGCTGTAACAAAATACCACAAATGGTGTGACTTCAAACAGCAGAAATTTGTTTTCTCACAGTTCTGAAGGCTTACAAGTCCGAAATCAAGGCATCACAAGGCCATGCTCCTTCCAAGAATCCTCTCCTGCCTCTTCCACCTTCTGGTGGTGGCCGCAGTCACTGGTACAACCCAGCTCGTCTCTGCCTCTGTCTTCACGTAGCTTTCTTCCCCCTGTGTCTCTGTCCCCAAATCTCCCTCTTACAGAGATACCAGTCACTGGATTTAGGGCCTACTGTAATCCAGTATGACCTCATTTTAATGTGATCACATCTTCAAAGACCGTTTTTTTTTTTTTTCAAATAAGGTCACATTCACAGGCATCTGGGGTTAGGATTTCAACGTAGCTTTTTTTTTTTGGTGGAGTTTTCAACCTACAACCTACAACCTGTGCTCTGCCTACCAAGTGCAAGTGGGTTGTGCAGTCCACTAAAGCTCATATACTTTGCAGTTGGGCAGTATCCCTTTGACAGTCACCTGGGATCTATTTCCTTTTCATTTTCTACAAGTTCAAATGTGTTTGGTTACCCAAAGGAAACAAACAGCTAAAGCGTCAGCTTTGGCATTAAAGCTGGCATTGAAATCTGCCTTCCCAATTTATTAGTTGCAAGATGTGGAGTAAGTCATTTCACTTCTCCAAGCCTCAGTTTCCTCATCTGTAAAAGGGAAACAGTGAGATTCCCTGCATTGCAAGGTTGTTATTGAGCCTGCATGAGAACCTACATGTAGTGCTCTGCACTGTGCTATAAGCTCTTTGTACGTTCTCATTTAATCTTTTCAACAATTTTTTTTTTAGTTTATTTATTTTGAGAGAGAGAGAGAGAGAGAGAGAGAGCGCTCACGAGCAGGGGAGGGGCAGAGAGAGAGAGAGAGAGTAAAGACAGAGAATTCCAAGCAAGCTCCGCACTGTTAGCACAGAGCCAGACTTGGGACTCGAACTCACGAACAGGGAGATCATGACCTGAGATGAAACCAAGAATCAGATGTCTAACTGACTGAGCCATCCAGTCACCCCAATCTTTTCAATAACTCTTTTTAAAAATTTTTTTTAATGTTTCATTATTATTTATTTTTGAGAGAGTGATAGGCAGAGTGCGAGTTGGGGAGGGGCAGAGAAAGAGGGAGACACAAAATCCGAAACAGAGTCCAGGCTCTGAGCTGGCATCACAGAGCCATCACAGGGTTCAAACCCATGAACTGCTAGATCATGACCTGAGCCAAAGTCCTATGCTCAACTGACTGAGCCACCCAGGTGCCCCCTTTTCAACAACTCTTGGTATTTATATCCCTGTTTCACAGGTGAGGAAATAAAGGATAAGTGATATGCCCAAGATCACTAACATACTAAAAATTATCAAGAGTTGGGATTCAAACCCAGATTTCCACTATGCCATATTCCTCAAGGTAGACATTTAAAAAAAACTTTTATTTATTTTTGAGAGAGAGAGAGAGAGAGAGCAGGGGAGGGGCAGAGAGAGAGCAGGAGACAGAGGATTCAAAGCAGGCTCTGTGCTGACAGCAGAGAGCCCGATGCGGGGCTAGAACCCATGAACGATGAGATCATGATCTGAGCCAAGTTGGACACTTAACTGACTGAGCCACCCAGGCGCCCTGGTAGACATTTTTAATAGAGTTATCTACAGCTGTAGTCTGAGGGTTCCCAAACTTTTTTATGTTGTAGTCCAACTTTTTATTTCTCTGAAGCCTGTTTGCACTTAAGCCATAAGGGCAGGAGAGAGTACCTTGCTGCCCCCTTGAGATGCTGTTCATCCCAGGAATTCCTATAAATGTTCAGAGGGGAGAAAATACCCATAGTTCTTTAGATCGCTGTTTACAAAGCTATTATTTATTGAGTACTTACCATTTACATGGCCACATATTACAGTGAGAGGCAGCACAGCATGATGGTTGAGTGTGGGCTCTAGAGCCAGATTGTCTGGGTTTAAGACCCATCTCCACAATTTCCCAGTTGTTTGGCCTTGGGCAGATGATAAATCTGTGTCCTCTGTGTCCATGTCCGTAAGATACGGGCTGAGAATGACAGCCTTGATCTTACAGTGTTGTTGTGAACATCTCATGAGTTAATGCTTGTAAAGCACTTGGAACACTGCCCAGCACACCGACCTACTGTGATTATTTCCTATATACAACAACCTTTAAAGCAGGTGTCATTGTCTCTATTTTACAAATAAGAAAACTGAGCCCAGAAAGACCATACATAGCCAGAACGTGGCAAAGGCAGGATTCACACCCAGGCCTGTCTGACTCCAAAGCCCTAGAGCAGGGGCTATAAATTCCCCTTCCATCACCTTTTCCCTGGCCCTTATACATATTCACTACCCAGACCCCCCTATAGCATTAATTTTTTCCTGCCTGGTCTCCCTTGCTCTAGATATCAGAGGCTGTATTAGAAGGATGTGATCAGCCCTTATCAATAGGTCTTTCTATTTTTGGTAGCTTAGATAGCATTTATTGAGTGGCTACTGTATTGCCAGGCAATTGTGGTAAACGCTTTACATGCCTTTTCTCACATACTTTGAGAACCTTTAAAGGAAGTTTTACTATCCCCATTTTACAGAAACTTAGGCTCACAAAGATTCCACAGAAAAATTCATCCACTTTTTGTGGTCATCTCCATTTACTTCCTTTACAGCTGGACATCCTCGTTTCGCCAGGCCATGTAATTGGAAAAAACCTTAATGAGACCGAGAACAACCTCACCATACCCTTCTTAAAAGTCCAGAAATTCCACCACGTTTTAGTTATTTCGTAGAGGGCCAACCACTGTCTGCCACAAAACTCCAGGGCGCATGATTCCCATTATATTTGAGGAGAATGGGGTCCCCTAGACTTGTGCGATGCTGCTGGGCCAGCTAGTGCGCCCCCTTGTGAGGTCATGAGAAATCTTGCATGTTTTTCCATTTTCCACCACAAGAGGGAAACACACAACCATGAATGAATTTGAAAATAAAGCAGTTCTTTAGATTGACTTTTTAAATTGATTAATTTTTAATTTTTTTTTTAAACCAAGGGGTTTTCATAAATAGTTTCTGGTAATATCCAGAATATGGAAAGATACTCTTTTAGCTCCAAATGAATACTCTTAAGGGAGTTAAATGAAAATTTTCTTGAGGGTGTTCCAAAAAGGAAATAAAAGATACATATAAAAATTTTATATGAGCCATATAAATGGCCTCTTTTATAGGTCAAAATGGTTGAATACTGGTAATTTCTAATAAAACAGGAGCCCTCTTTACAGTGCAGTATATAGTAAGTAATATGTAGGAAGCCCTGTGCAACTTCAAAGGTTGTTTTTAGGTTTAATCATATGAATTAAGGATGGCATTTGTGGAGGTAGGGAATGCCTTTCTTATATTCTCTTTCTCCTTCAGGAGCTCATAAATCCCTCTTGAGCTCCCAGATTATCACTCATTAGTCCATTTTTTAATTTTAATTTTTTAATTTTTAATTTTTAAAAATATTTATTTTGAGAGAGAGAGAGAGAGAGAGAGAGGGCATGAGCGGGGGAGGGGCAGAGAGAGAAGGGGACAGAGGATCTGAAATGGCCACACGGATAACAGTGAGGCCAATGTGGGGCTCAAGCTCATGAATGGTGAGATCATGACCTGAGCTGAAGTTGGATGCTCAACCGACCAAGCCACGCAGGTGCCCCATCTTACTCCCCTTTTTTTTTTTTAATTTTTTTTCTTAATGTTTTATTTATTTTTGAGACAGAGAGAGACAGAGCATGAGCAGGGAAGGGGCAGAGAGAGAGGGAGACACAGAATCGGAAGCAGGCTCCAGGCTCTGAGCCATCAGCACAGAGCTCGATATGGGGCTCGAACTCACAGACTGTGAGATCATGACCTGAGCCGAAGTTGGACGCTCAATTGACTGAGCCACCCAGGCGCCCCTTACTCCCTTTTTTAAAAAAAAACAATCTGTTGATTTATCTATCTCTCTCTTTAGACCAAAAGTTTTTTAATGACTGGAGTCTGTCCTCCCGTGGTGCACAATGTTTGATAAAATGAATGGAGCAAGTCAGTTTTATAGTAGATATTGGATACGTGGGTGAATAAACGGATGACAGACAGATGCTAAAAGATGTGTACGCTCTGATGCAGTGGTTTTGTTCGTTTTTGATGTCAAAATATGCTTCAGGAGTCTTTTTTGAACCTGAGATTCTGTACAGCTTTGAGCCACATGTCCCTTGGAATTCTTCAGACCTTGTACCTTCTTTATAGTTTAATGTAATTTCTCCATTTCTTTAAAGGACATTTCCTAACTCTGTTAAAACACTATACCCATTGATAGGTATGAAACACTGCTACATAGTTTCAGATGGGTTTGGGGCAGTAAAAAAAGCTAACCCTTATGTAGGGCTCACCACAGCCATGCTAAGTTCTTTACATTTATTAAGTCATTGTATCTTTATGCAAAAACCATGCAGTATATACTAGTTTTTCTTTATTTTTTAAACTCTCTTTAAAGGATGAATTGTTTAAATTTGTTTTAATGTTTATTTATTTTTGAGAGAGAAACAGAGCGTGAGGGAGAGAGGGGCAGAGAGAGAGGGAGACACAGAATCTGAAGCAGGCTCCAAGCTCTGAGCTGTCAGCACAGAGCCCGGTGCAGGGCTTGAACTCATAGACTGCAAGATCATGACCCAAACTGAAGTTGGATGCTTAATTGACTGAGCCACCCAAGTGCCCCAAGGATACATTGTTTAAATTGATGTATAATTCCCAGGTTTTGGCGCGCACACACACACACACACACACACACACACACACACACATTGATGTATAGTTGACCTGTAATATCATATTGCTTGTAGATGTACAAGGTAATGATTCGATATTTGTATATATTGCAAAACGATCACAGTAAGTCTAAGTAAGTACTATTTACAGTCCCTATTTTAAATATGAGAAGGTGGGGCACCAAGAACTTAGGTATTTTGCCCAACGTTCACCCTAATAGTAAATGATATTCTGTCTCCTTACTGTTGACTGAGGTTGCTCAAAGGGAGAAAGAGAGGGGGGCACCTGGGTGGCTCAGTCGGTTGAGCGTCCGACTTCGGCTCAGGTCATGATCTCATGGTTTGTGGGTTTGAGCCCCGCCTCGGGCTCTGCGCTAACAGCTTAGAGCCTGGAGCCTGCTTCAGATTCTGTGGCTCCCTCTCTCTCTTCCCCTTCCCTGCTTGCACTGTGTCTCTCTCTTTCAAAAGTACACTTGATCTTAGCCAAAAGGCCGAGAAGCAATTCTCTCTTTCAAAAATAAATAAACATGAAATTTTTTTTTTAAAAATGAAAGGGAGAAAGAGAAGGACTTTGCTGTCTTCCTCTTCTTGCCTGGATGGGCCAGCCGGTGGAGCCTGCCTCAGAGCTGCCAGGTGGGAGCCAGGCACCACTGAGGCCCACTCAACAGAGTGAAGAGCGGCAAGTAGTAGCACGTGTTAGGAAGCGAGGCCTACTGCAGTGAGTTGCCAAGAGGATGGCTCCATAAGGTTAGAGAGGGGCCTCCTGAAAGCCGGGGGTGGAGTGGACAGTTGGGTCTCACAGGAGCCTGAGGCAGGAGGAAGCCCTGCAGCCATTCTCTGCCTACCCTCTCTGTTTGTCTCAGCACATCTGCTTTGTTTCTTTCTCCTCCGCTGACTCGGTTGTCAGTGTGAGCTGGTGGGTTTTTGTGTGTGTGTGTGCATGTGATCTTAGTTATAAACTCATTTGCTCAAACTCCTATGAACATTTCAAATTTGTAAATCAAATGCATTTATTTACTTTTAACATTCTTTGTCACGGGGCACCTGGGTGGCTCAGTCGGTTAGGTGCCTGACTCTTGATTTCACCTCAAGTCATGGTCTCGTGAACCGTGAGATTGAGCGCCGTGCCGTGTCTGTCTGACAGCTCAGAACCTGCTTGGGATTCTCTCGCTCCCTCTCTCTCTGCCCGTCCCCCGCCTGTGCTTTCTCTCTCTCAAAATAAATAAACTTTAAAAAATAAAATAAATTAAAATTCCTTATTTAACAGGCAAAGCTTGGAAGTATTCAAGTGGAAGTCTTGTACAGGAAGCCAGCTGAGGAACAGCAGGATCCTCAGAGCCACCACAGCTGAGGAAGGAATCCTTTTTTGCGACCTTGGCTAACCTTCCAGTCTCTCCTCTAAGCTATTTGATGTGCCACTGGCAGCCAGCCAACTTTCCAGAAACATATCAGTTTAGATTCCTTTCGCTTAAAAATTTCCATAGCTTCCGGCAGCTACAAAATAAACTTTAGTGTGGTTCATGAGACTTTGTAATCTTGCCCCAACTATTTCTGCAGTCTCACCCCATTCCTGCAACCTCTCAAGAGCCATAGGGCTGTGCGTGCACCTCTGGGGCAGGGCCATGGCTCCCACACTGTGATGGCTTCTCCCTGACATGAACTTGTTAAGAACAAAGGCCCATGCACTTTTTTTCTCTCCTCCTCCACCTCCCAAATATGAAAAAAAAGTTCATTATCTTTACATCGTTTTCTAGTTCACAAAGACTTTCATAGACATTTGATGGGGTCGTTATCACAAAAACCTTGCGAGGCAGGTATTATTATCCCATTTTAGAGACGGGGAGGTTGAGGATGGGAAGGGTGAGGGGTTAACAGTCACTGATAATCTACTAGATGCCAGACACAGCACAAAGTGTTTTCACATATGTAACCTGATTCAGTTCTCAGGACAACCTTGAAAGCTGTCCCCATTTTACAGGCTCAGTTCAGTTAAGGAACTTGCTCAAGATTGAATTTCTCATGCAGTTTAAAGTCAAAGATTTGAGCCCTGGTTGTATCTGGCTCCTAAACCTGTGGTCTTTGCATCGTCCTGCACTGCCTTGCCTGGGGCCGGCATTTACTACATGCTTTCTTACTGTTGGTGGGAGAAATGAATGAGTGTTTCCCATCACTTGGGTCACACACCCCAACCACTCAGGCAGGCACCTGCAGCTGTCACAAGTGCAGGGCTTCAGGCTGGGGGTGTGATGATCCCTGCTGCTTTTAGCCCAATTAGTAGCATTCTTTCTCGTGCTTACACCTAGAGACAGCCTCCACCACTGTGGACAGCCCATCCCCCACGTCCACTACTGTGGCATCAGCTAAAGAAGAGCTCTTGGTGTGAAGAGGTGAACGTGTTCAGGGGCTGGGTCCAGCCCTCGCAGGAAGCCTGGGACATAGTAGTTAGCTACCCAATAAGTACTTAACTGATGGAAAGAAAGAGAGATCGAAGAAACGATTGGCAAGCCAGTCTACAGTCTCTGTTGTGTTCTGCTAGGAAGGTGCCTGCAGATGACAATAGGGGCTGGAGTCTTTGCGAGCCTGGGAGCGAAGGGGTTCATAACTCTGCCGTCGTGAAATTGATTGGACCCAAGACCAGTACGAAAGTTCCTTGTCTGAAGGGAGTAATCCTTAAATCCCCCATATGGTTTAAATGTAATTTGTGTCATTGTGAAGGGAGTACTGGCGATGCAGGCGAATTCATTAGGCCAAATTGGGTTCGCTATGCTCGACAGTAACGTTTCCGAAGATGAAGTTCAACCTTTGCTGGAGAGCTAAAACAAATGAGTTTCTTAATAGCTGCCCCACTTAGTCTGAGCGTCGTAGGAAGCTTCATGTTCTTAATGCCCCTTCTTTTTTTTACCACACTTCACAGTCCATCTAGCATTGCTGCCTCTGGTAATATTTTTATATGGGGTTGAGTTCTACAGTGTCCATAAAATTACGGCTCCGGCCCATTTTTAGAATAGAAGCTTTTCTAGGGCAAGGGCTATGTCTTTTCGCTTTAATTTTGCATATTGACAAACACTGTGCCAGGCATATGTAGTTGCTGACAACATTATTCTCTGTTCTGGGATATAGAACTCTTTCCTCTGGGGGCTTAGCTTCAGCGTACACTTAAATTGCTGGGTATTCGTTGACATGTGCAAGAGCCGTGAGAGAGGGAATCTTCCCCGGTCCATGCCTCGCTGGAAGGCTGGCTCATACACAGGAAGGTAAAAAGGTCCATGTGCCCACATAGATATTTCCATGCAAGAGGGATATAGTGGGTTCACCTAGTGACCGGATTCCACAGGTTCAGCATATATGATCCCCTGGTGCTCAGTCACTTCTGTTTCCTCTGGTGTTAAATATATTTTTTTTAAATATGAAGATGATCTACAGGGGAGGTAGATTTAAAAATCCCAAAATGACATCAACCCTAAGGTGGCGTATCTAGTATGTGGAAGGTTCAGACTGGAAGAACTCCAGCATTACTGGTTTGCAATATTTCTTTCTAAACTACCTTGTAAAAGTTTTTTACTTTTAAGAATCAGAATAGTTACATTTGGAATACTTTCTGTATCAGTTTTTAGATGGTTAGCAACGGGTGCTAGGTGCAAGAGCGGGTTTGATTCTGGAAAAGTGTGGCTTTTAGGACACTTTACAGTGTAAAAAAACATTTTTAGAAACACGTTGTGGTTCCTATGAGAAAACACCTCACTGGTAAGCTGAGGTGTTCTAGCATGTGACGTGGCCATAGCCTTCAAGAAAAAAAAAAACAAGTGATTCCTATCCTTTGAAGCAAGATCTGTTGGATCTCATGCTGTGAACAAACCCACTTTTATGCTTGTAATTTTTGCATTGAACATCTATTTTGAATTTGCATAATTATGCCTTGATTCTTCATAACTTCTCACTTTATGAAATTGATTTGCATTAACCAGAAACGGTAAATAAAATCAATGCGTGGGGAAAAAAAAACCCAGAAGAGTGATACTTTCTTGGTTCCAGTTCAGAAAGAGCTGCACTGAGAGTGGCAGACCACCAGCAGAGAACATGCTGGAATATATGGGCAGAGAAGCTTCAGCTGGGGATGTCGGAGCACCCTTGTGACCAAATGCCCCTAAGTCTACCCTGGGATTTCTTGTTAAGAAAACTACCAATTGTGTGGTTGGTTGCTCTATTATTCCCAATGAAAAGATTATTGGGTTGCTATTTCATAAATCTTGATTTGTTATTAAATATGTCAAGACGCATATGCTGGTATAGTTTGCAAACGTACCTAAAACCAGAAAACTTAGCACCAAACTTTAAAAAAAAAATGAATCAAGCATGCATTTATTTTAAGTTGAAATACAGTAGGTATGTAAACTACTGTTCATACAGCAAGCTTGCCTCATAAATTAATTTCTAGAGAATTTTATTTTTAAAAACTAAGACCCCAAAATAAACTGTAACAAGTGTCTGTTGGCTGACTGGTCTTCAACTAAATAGACACGGTCTTGTGAATTTTTTAATGTTATGTCTCGAGGTCTTCCCTGCACGTGGGCCAGCCCCATTTGTCACGTGAAGGAGACCAGGCTTCCTTGCCAGTGGGCTCCAGCTCCTGGGCCTGTTCATTCTGCTGGCCCTGCACAGAGCAGCCCCTGAACCACAGGGACGTTCTTGCCTTAGGACAGTCTGCTGCTCCCAGTCTTGTTGGCTTTTGGACCTGGCTTGACAAATTAGCAGAAAAATACTCAGATTTTTTTTTTTTATTTTTTTTTCAACGTTTATTTATTTTTGGGACAGAGAGAGACAGAGCATGAACGGGGGAGGGGCAGAGAGAGAGGGAGACACAGAATCGGAAACAGGCTCCAGGCTCTGAGCCATCAGCCCAGAGCCTGACGCGGGGCTCGAACCCACGGACCGCGAGATCGTGACCTGGCTGAAGTCGGACGCTTAACCGACTGCGCCACCCAGGCGCCCCTCAGATTTTTTTTTTAATGTTTATTTTTATTTATTTTTTTTGAGAGGCAGAGAGACAGAGTGTGAGTGGGGGAGGGACAGAGAGAGAGGGAGACACAGAATCCGAAGCAGGCTCCAGGCTCTGAGCTGTCAGCACAGAGCCCGACGCGGGGCTCGAACTCATGAACTGTGAGATCATGACCTGAGCCGAAGTCAGATGCCCAACTAACTGAGCCACCCAGGCACCCCTCGGATTTTGTTTATCAAGGGGTTATTCATGTTTCACTTGAAAACCTGGACTGTAATGCATGTCAGACTCTCCAAACATGTGGCGTAACTGGTGCTGGTTGACTTTTCAAACATCCTTAGCAAGTTCACCAAAACCTTGACAGCGGAGCTCCTTAATTGTCAGCTTCTGCTGAACCAGGTAAAGAACGTGTATGCATTTAAGTAGATTATTAATAAAATCTTAAGGATCAGATGGGGGTTGGATAATAACTTTATTCAGGTAGAATGTTTTCAAACATCTTAGGTTCTTCAAATGCAAAGAAAGGACTTAACCTGCTTCACTGAAAATGTGTTCTTAAAAGCCACGTCTGTGTAAAACTGAGAAAATGAGGACACAAAATGTAATCTTATGTTCATATTATTTTTCCAGATAATAACCTGATCAAACCTCGTGCACTCAGAAAAGTATACGTTTTTCCCCCTCCCTGTTTTGCCCACATTTTCAAGGATTTGGTGCATCTCCATCCCCACATTTCCATAAGGTCAAGGGAATGACCAAGCTGTTGACCATTCAAGGCATAGTTGTAGGTATCTTTTCTTCTTGATAGAAGAGCTGAATACTGTTTTGTTAAATCCTTGGTGGACAATGAATAAATCTGTTTTTCTTCCAATTGGAATTGCATGCAAGACGTAAAAAATTGCTTGGGTATCAAAATGATGCGATGTAAGGAAACCAGAGGTAACCGAGATCCCTCACTTCCATTTTAAGATTGACCTTTAACTTGCTACATGGCATTGAACAACTGTAGCAGCAGATGGCCTTCTCAGTGGTGAGTGCCCAGAGAGACTCTGCTTCAAGGGCTGTAAGGAGCCACACCAGGGTGTCCTGTTCAACAACGAGCCTGCTTCTTGGGACTGGACTTGCTCCATCGCTGCCTGGGCTCTGAAAGTGGAGTCTGGCAGCCATCTGGTGTTTGTGACTGACGTCTGCCACAAGCAGTATCCTTTGGAGCTACCTAATGGGGAAATGAAGCAAAAATAATTGAAGGGTATTTGACGTGGTTATGTGGGCAGAAGTATCCTCACCAAAACAGCTTGGAAGTTGTGCTTTGTGTGTGGGTGTGGGTGGGTGTGTGGCCCTTAACTTTTCTCAAGGGGTGACGACAGCAAGGAATTAACCCAGCTTCCTCATCCAGGCACGACCTCTATTTACTTACTCAGATGACACTGTTGCAGCTTCAGGTTCAGACAGACTATTTTGAGGACCCCTGACTGCTTTCTGGACACTCTCTTTGAGCCAAGTGGTGAAAATGAAAGATGAGTGATTTTGATGAATGGATTTCTGGAAAATACAGAAAAATGGAAGAAGGTCCTCTCCCTCTGTTGACTTTTGCTACTGCTCCCTACTATGACCAGAAACCAGGAACTAGTGGATTACGGAAGAAAACCTATTGTTTTGAGGCGAAGCCATGTTATCTGGAGAATTTCATCCAGAGTCTATTTTTTTCCATAGACCTTAAAGATCGCCAGGGATCCTCACTGGTAGTTGGTGGAGATGGGAGGTATTTTAATAAATCGGCGATAGAAACAATAGTGCAGATGGCGGCCGCTAATGGGGTTGGTATATGATAAGTATTGTTATGTTTCTGGCTCTCCACATATGTTTCTTTCTTCATTTTGCAGAAATATACAAGAGTACACAGATTTGTATGTTATATACACTTCAGTTCTACTAACATCCAGTTAGTGTTTCATTGTGACTGCAGAGAATGTGTTTCGTAATATTACTCCTGAAATTACATTAGTCACATTGGGATATGGGAATGTAAGTTCGGCTCTTTGTTGTACTCTGTGCCTCTTGCTTGAAAAAATACCTGTTGCCTTTTAGACATTTAAAGCACACCCCCAGCCTTAAGCTGTCTTATCTACATTCTAACTAGTCCCGAGGGGTACCCTATCCTATGTTAAGAAAGCTCCAATGAGTAGTAGAGAGAGGAGGATTTTGTTTTCTTTCAATGGCTTCCTTGTTGAAGTTCAGTCACTTGTCAAACAGGAAAACAAAAGCCAGGGCATGCTGTTGTTTGTGGATCCTGGTAGTCATGCAGAAATGCCAGGAGGGGATTGGAAAATGTTAGGTATAAGCCTACCAAGAGGACCTGTTACAGGGGAACCTGCTTATAATGACCTTGGACACAAAGAAGCCCTGTGTGCAGTGAATTTGTGCAGCAGGGTAGAGTTAATAACTCCTGTAAGACTATAATATAAGGAGGCTCTGCTAACAGCTCTGCATTGTGAAAAACTGCCTTGCCTGAATTAACCAAATCAGAAGGAATCTTGTGCCAGAAAGCATTGATCTTGATAATCTAACAATTTGCACAGTCTCACTGATTTGCTGTAAGGTGGGCATCAGGACATTGCTGTTTTTGCTCTGCAGATTCCTCTGTGGGACCAAAAATATATTTTTAGTGTTTTAGGTTATACTTAGCAATAATTTGGAGCACACAGCCCCTCAGAACTCATAAATTTTAAAAATCTGTTGTATTTCCTTTCTGGGAGTGATTCTGGTTCTGAGAACATAAAAATTTAGCATGGCAACCAAATATGTTAGACATTCATCGTCAGTCTGTTTCAATAATACGCCGAGCAGGTATGATTGCAAAACCCAAATTAAAAACAAAAACACACCACCAAATGAAATTTAAAAATGATTGTAGTTATAATGCAAAGTTTCCTTCATACCCACTTTCAGAATCTGAATGCCTGTCATGTAAAAATTGCTGATAAAGCACTCAAATATGAAATTATTATGAAGCATACACATTTTTAAGATAAAATGTGACATGCTATAAATTTCACCTTTGAGGAGAGCTGTGGAGGGAACGGTATTAAGATGCTTTTAATCTTTAGAGAAAGAATGAAAGGAACATTATTTCTCCGCATATATCTAGATTGTTGAGTGGATCTGGTACACTGTCCCCTTTGCTGTGATATATTTGGCTTCATTTCATTTTTGTGTGGAGCTGAAGGATGTGGAAGAGGTGGTAGGAATGTGTAATTCAGGCAGACCCTATAGACTTGCTCAGATTTACGATCTGAAGGTTTGCTAAATAATGCATTTAAGTGATAATAATTGACTAAATATGGCAACTGCCTATTTGTTAGAGCTGTGGCAGCCCAAGCAATATTTTCAAATCTTCTCAAGGGCATTCTTTATTTAAAATAGTATTGCATTTAAAGCACTCATGCAACTGAACTGGATTACTTAAAACATGAGTGGACCAATAAAGCACTTTGATCTGATAAAACCTATCAAATCCTAGATAGTTCGATTTCTTCTTTTTCTAACATATCCTCATTTCTGACTATTTTAATGTCCCTTTGATTGTGGACAGAGCGTTAGGGGGGAAATGTAAAGGAAAGATAATGTATTGCCACAGATTTTGGTAGGAGTCAGTGTGCCTTCCTCACCTCTGTCGATACCCACTTCCCCCTTGGGCTGATTCTCGGAAGACTTTTCAGCCTTGTGAGCTAAAATGGAAATCATATCATTTTTTTCTCTTTATTACACTTTCATTTTGTGCATTTATGGATTGTAAAATATAATTTGCCTTTGTTAGAAGTTTCCTTTTGTTTTTATTTACATAGAGCTGTCTGCATTTACAAGAGAGTTTTTTTTTTTTTTCCATGATGCTTCTGGGAGCTAAGAAGTATAGGAAATTTTAATGTATAAAATAAGACATTGGTGGGGCCCCATTTACAATACTGATATCTCATTTGGCTTCCAGAGCTTTAAACTTAGAGATATGTTTAGAAATAAGAATATGTGTATATGACTAGCAGGGCAAAGAAAATGGAACTTGTTTTTGTTTTTGTTTTGTGAAACATAGGAAAACACCAGGCCCTATTTTAATTGCAAGGAAAATTAAGTTTGCTCCTGTTATGTTTGACTATCAAATGCTGGGCAAACAGTGAGGTATCCAGCCTGGCAGTGTGAGTTCTGTTATTCAGGGAGAGAGTAGCAAGAAGGGGAAGGAAGGGCAGGAAAAGCTGTTTGATGGGGGACTTTCAGTACCGGGTAGACGGAGTGATCTCTAAGTTGGTAGACACTGGGAGCCAGGGAAGATTTTTTCTGTTTTTAAAATTTTTTATTTTTTGTGGTAAAGTATACATAACACAGAATTTAGTGTATCAACCATTTTTAAGTGCATACTTCAGTGGTATTAATTACACTCACAATATTCTGCAACCGTCACCATTATCCTTTTCCAGAACTTTTTTCTCATCCCATCTGAAACACTATACCCACTAAACAATAACTTCCCATTTCCCCTCCCTCAGCCCCTGGCAACCTCTGTTCTACTTTCTGCCTATGAGTTTGCCTCGTCTAAGTACCTCATGTAAATCGAATCATCCAATACTTGTCTATATGTGTCTGGCCTATTTTACTTAGTATATAGTGTTTTCAAGGTTCATCCATATTGTGGCATGTGTCAGAATTTCTTTCCTTTTTCAGGCTGAAATATTCCATTATATGTATATACCATATTTTGTATATGCATATACCATCATTTGTTGATGGGCCTTTGGCTATTGTGATTAATCCTGCAATGAACATGGGTGTGCAAGTTGTCTGTTTCAGTCCTTGCTTTCTTTTGTGTCAATAGTTAGAATTGGAATTTCTGGATTGTATTCTACAGGGAAGGTTTTTGAGTAGAGGCAGGACATAGTAAGAACTATGGTTTAAAACAGATGAACTAGGTGGTCCTGAGTTGGAAGGATGGATTCAGCCAGAGCAGAGTAAGGGAGGTACAGGTGGGAGAGAGAAAGGGGGGATTGAGTCAGGAGCTGTTGCAATGCTCTAGACATTGTTAAAGGAAGGTGGGTAATATCTCCTCAGTATCAGGTTGAGGATTAATATTCCTGAGGGTGATTCACAGGAGAGGGTCTTCTCTGGAAGGAGAGACTTTGACCAGCCCTACCTCTTCTTGGGCTCAAGAGAAAGAAGGTACTGCAGACCTCCTTTCTGTCTCTTGACTTTCCTACTCTTACCCCTGGTATTATCCCCTCAGTCTTGGACCATTACTGACTGCAGATCTTACCATACAGAATGGTAGAATAAGGGGTGACCTGGGTGGTACAGCTTAAGATTCATTTATCAGTCTCCCTTTCCACACAAAATACATATAAACCCCTAGTAAAAGTCAGTATGCTTGATGCGCAAGTACAATTTCTAGATAACTCCACCAGCCACTCTGACTGATTAAATTGCCTTTCTTAATTAAGGCCCTCCTGTTAAAATTACACAACTACTCCACCATAAACTCTCACTTTATCAGAACCACACCTGGAAAGTGCTAGAAGGGTGAGTTGTTACTCTTCTCTCTGTATTGAGGCAGGTTTCAGTGCTTCTCCCAGCTATGGCCACTAATTTGCCATGTGACCGTGTCCTGTCGTCTATCCCAGTGCCTCCCATACCACCTTTCCATAAGCACTTGTTATGATTGCTTTTGGATGGATGGAAGAATCGACAAATGGGCAGCATCATAACTCTGGATCTCAGCTTCTTCATCTACACAACAGTACTAGGGAACATATATGGGAATTAATTGAAAATGCCATGGGTTTTTAGAAAGCACTCTGCGCCCAGTGATAAACATTAATATTGATTTCACACCATCTGCTGGTCCCTCTAGTCTATGGAGGAGACTAGTTATAGCACCTACCCTGGTCATTACCACTTCCTGAGGGAGGCAGGGCATAACAAATGTATTAGTGTAACAAAAACTGTTCTGAGATGGACAAATGAGAGCCAGGCTACTTCCTGGGAGGTGGTTGACAGTGGAGGGGTTGGTGATAAGGCAGTCAAGTTTTCAGTAACTTATAGTGTGGCAAAGGTAACAGTCCCAGACAAACTTTACCAGGGATTCCAGGTATCATCAGACACATCTTCCACCATAAGTCATTTCTTCAAGCATGTTTATTTAGGTGGGGCCAAAAGAAATAACAAATGGAAAATTCAAAAACATTCCTGTCCCTTCTCTCAGAAGGGAGAATGGAAGGAGGGCACAGACTCCTCATTTTATAAATCTATTTATGTAGTGGCTGCATTTTCTCCAAGTATGTTCAAGGAACTGATAGAACTTCTTCCTTCTTTCCCAACGTGGGTCATGTTGAAACAAATATAAATTACATTTTAGTGAAGGAAGATTTAGGAGCCATGCTGATAGCATCTGTGAGAGATAAGGGAAGGCAAGTTAAGAATGCAGTGAAGTGCCACCTGTAGCCCTTCCCTGTGGGTGGTTCTGGCCGGTTTACTCAGTAATAACCCCCAGCACCTTCTGCCTTAGGGTCAGCAGGCAATCCACATACACCCTCACATAGGTAGGTGTATCCTGCTTTGGGGAGACCACCATATCAAAATCAAGTCTTGACAGGAAAGATAATTTATGAGACAGATTTTGTAAAACTCTTCAATGTAAAGCTTGCCCTTTTTACTTAAAATTTTTTTTTTTTTTTTTTTTTTTAGTTTACAAAAAAGGCTTCTCTTTGGGTAGGATTTCTTTAACTAGCTAAATTTATATCCTCCCCCAGTGTGGTTTGAAAGTATGATTGAACTGGATAAAAATGTGGGTTTTCTAACAATGTTTCAGGGAAAATTATGAACCTGGTCTGGAAAGACTGTGTTTCAAATACTCTGTGTTTTCTTGCCAGAGCCTTATAGCTCCCCCAGACCATATACTATTTTAAAACTATAAAGTCCCCAAAAACTATCTGAAGGGATGGTCTTGTTCAGCAATGCTGATTCTACTTCAATAATAATGTTATTCAACACGGTATTCTACTTTGTAATAAAATAATAGTAATCCAAGCTGTGGATGTTGATTAAAGAACATCTTTTCTGGTTCACTTCTTTGTTCCTCTGCCTATTCTGTTGTTTCTGTGCAGTAGTTCTGGGTTTATTGGTGTTAAAGTGTGTGTCTGGATTTCTTCTCTTAGATTGGTCGCTTGGTTATTGGGCAGAATGGGATCCTCTCTACCCCTGCTGTATCCTGCATCATTAGAAAGATCAAAGCCATTGGTGGGATCATTCTGACAGCCAGCCACAACCCGGGAGGGCCCAATGGAGATTTTGGAATCAAATTTAATATTTCCAATGGAGGTGAGTTTGCTGTCATTTTGAAGGATAGTCCATTTATGTTCATTAGGATAAACCAATAACCAAGGCCTTGGAAGGGCAGTGTTCTGGTTCTGATCCTTAACAAGGGGGTTCTTTGTTTCATTTTGGTGAAAGTGGAATGCTTCTCATCCTGTCGTCCCTGAATATGAGAAGCCATGAACAAATCATCATTAACATGGTATTTTTCTTTTAGACAATTTTGATACTTTGCTGTCTAAATGATGAAATGGCAAATGTGTGAGTGAAAAAGAGTTGACGAGCTCTGTGTTCTTTGTATTTTCATGTCAGTCCCACAAAATGACCCTATGGTTCGCTGTTTGATTTCCAGGTCCTGCTCCAGAAGCAATAACTGATAAAATCTTCCAAATCAGCAAGACAATTGAAGAATATGCAATTTGCCCTGACCTGAAAATAGACCTTGGAGTTCTGGGAAAGCAGCAGTTTGACCTGGAAAACAAGTTCAAACCATTCACAGGCATGTTGACTTTCCTCCCCTCTTGCCCCCCTATTTCCACCTTGAGCAGTTGGACTTTCCAAGTTTTAATAAAGTAGATCTTCAGTTTTGGAAAGACTGTGGTCACTAAGCTTTGCATGCATTGTTTAGCAGGTCTGGAATTGGGTCTAGGAGCCTAGAGACCTGGGCTCTCTGGGCCCTGCCAGGAATCAGCCGTGTGACTTTGGGTGCAGCATTTCCAACTTTCGAGGCCTTGCCTTCCATACCTATTAAATGAATAGCCTTGACTAGAAGACCTGTAAGATTACATTCATAGCTAACTTTTATTGAGCTTTTGTTACATGCCAAACTCTCAACAAGCATTATCCCACTTTGTTCTTAGAGAGCCCTGTGAAGGCAGCACTATCTGTATTCACTTTTTCCATATGAGGAAACAAAAGTTGAGAAGAGCTTACATCTCAGGCTCAAGGTCCTATAGTGAGTGAGTGGCAAACCAGATTCAGACTCAGGTGTGAAGGATTCCAAAGCCTGGGCTTTGATTCTTCATTTTTCCTGCCTTAATATTCAGTGAAATCAAAGTAAGCCATTCAGGGGGCTAAATTGAAACTCCCTGCATAGGCAGCAGGGGTAGAATGCCAAGGTATTAATAATTGTTGGAGTAAAGGTTTGTAACATTGTTCATATCAACACAACAAGGGTGAGGTGGTTAGTAATGCGACTTACGTTTTGACTGTTCCAACATGTACTCTCTCCTCTGGATTGCCATTTTATGGCAAACATTTCTTTGTTTGAACCTACCCATCGAGAGCTGGCAGTCGCGTCCTAACAAAGATAAAACGGTGCCTTGGAACATCTTGAAGACATTCTTAGGGCTTGGAAAACACCAGTAGGAAATTTCTTAAACTCTTAATATTTTGAAAATGTTCAGATGTGCCGTGACATCCAACGAGGGCAGCAAGACTAAGTTCTTATATTTGTCTTACTCCTTTAGCAGTGCGTGTGAAAAGTGGTTTGTTAAAAAAATTTTTTTCTGCTTTTTACCATTAATAAGTCTTATGGCAGTGGGCCTAGAAAAAGGAAAGAAAAGTGGGCCTTACATTTTCTGTTATTTATGACACCAAAATACACTTCTCATGGTGATGGGCAAAGAGTCAATGTGGCAGCATAGCTGAGCTTCTAGCCAGGCAAACCCCTGTCCAAATCTCTTGTGTGCCCCATCCCAGCTGTGTGGGCAAGTTACTCAGCCTTTCAGAGTTTAAGCTTTCTCATCTTCTTGTCTATAAAATAGAACTAATAACATTTACCTCTCAGGAAAATGCTTGGTACTGAGTAAGAGATCATGTGACAGCCCGGGCACATTGGAACACATTCCTCGATAATTGTCCTTTTAACATAGCTATTGTGGGTTTACAGCAGTAGAATCATTTCAGAGGATACTATTTCTTCATGTGTTTGGCTCCCCCATCTTTTAATGTTGTTTGTTCTCACAGTGGAAATTGTGGACTCTGTGGAAGCTTATGCTACAATGCTGAGAAACATCTTTGATTTCAACGCACTGAAGGAACTGCTTTCTGGTCCAAACCGACTAAAGATTCGTATAGATGCCATGCATGGAGGTAAGGAGCCAGTTTTCTTCCCTTCCCTTCTCTCAAAGATATGGAGCTGCTTTTTACCTTGCATATCGTGATGTTTTAACAAGCCTTTTCTTGACTGTTTCACGGTTTTTATTGATTTTCTTTAATGTTTATTTATTCTTTTTTTTTTCAACTTTTTTTAAATTTATTTTTGGGACAGAGAGAGACAGAGCATGAACGGGGGAGGGGCAGAGAGAGAGGGAGACACAGAATCGGAAACAGGCTCCAGGCTCCGAGCCATCAGCCCAGAGCCTGACGCGGGGCTCGAACTCACGGACCGCGAGATCATGACCTGGCTGAAGTCGGACGCTTAACCGACTGCGCCACCCAGGCGCCCCAATGTTTATTTATTCTTGAGAGAGAGAGAGAGAGAGAGACAGAGTGTGAGCAAGGGAGGGGCAGAGAGAGGGAGACACAGAATCCAAAGCAGGCTTCAGGCTGTGAGCTGTCAGCACAGGACTTGACGCAGGGCTCGAACTCATGAACTGTGAGATCATGACCTGAACTGAAGTTGGACACTTAACCAACTGAGCCGCCCCTGTTTCATGGTTTTTAAATAGTGATTTTGCAACCATTTCAGAGCATTATTCACATAGATGAAAATCTAACTGTACACAGCAAAAATAGGAGAGACATTCCTCATGGTAAGGTAGTGCGAAGGTCAGAGTTTCCACATTAAGTATCAGGCCTTGAATAACATGCAACTGTTTTTGTGGACTCTTCCTTCCCCTCAGAAGATACCTTACATTCTTCCTGCACACCCCCATCTATTCTGAGGGGGAGGTATCATTTGCTAGATGAAGTAAACATGCTTGTGAGTCCCATACCCCACTCAGCTGCCCCCACATGTACCTTTTCTTAGAAGAGCAGAGCCTACAAGAGCAAGCTGAGGATTAAATTCCAGAACAACAGTTGGGTATCTCTCCCTCTTCTTCCTCCCTGGGTGCATGGCCAGGTCAGCAGAGATAGCAGCCATCATTGTGAATCAGAACCATGAAACTGTCTCACATGTTGGAATATGGGAATTCCAAGCACTTAGGTTGTATATTTGTTTTGTAATAAATTTAGAATTTTAGAATCTTTGAGTGGGAAGGATTTTCCCTAGTGGGGAAAACTTTCTGTCTGTGATTGAACCCTCTCAATGATGTTGTTCAGGGCCTCCTGTTACCCTGTAAAACCACAGAAAACCTTCTTCTGTGGCAGTCAGTTGAGCATCCAACTCTTGATTCCTGCTCAGATCACGAGATCAAGCCTGGCATTGGGCTCTGTGCTGGACATGGAGCCTGCCTAAGATTCTCTTTCCCTTTCCCCCCGCCCCTCCCCCACTCACTCTCCTTCCCCCTTTCTCTGTAAAACAAAAACAAAAAACCTTCTTTCAGTGGGCTGAAATCTTCTATCCCTGGAACTTTACTGTTGAGTTCTAGCTTGCCTCTGGAGTGTCACAAATGGGTCTACTTCCTTATTTAGACAAAAGCTATTCTGTCATTTCAAAGTATTCAACAAGTATGTATTGAGTACCTACTACATGTGTGCATAGGGGGGTGGTGGGCTGGGACTCAGCAGAAGACTTCCTTCAAAGAGCTTGCAATGCCTGGGGAGATGGGATGGGTCAAAAACTACCGCCAGGCCAACAAAATGAGGGTTAGATAAAATTTCAAGTATTCTCTTTGGGGTGTGGAAGAAGGCATAACTTGACTAGCCGTATCAAGAAAGGTTTCCTGGAAGAAGTTGGCAACCAACTCTTTCATAAAAGAAGGATCTAGGGTAGTCATTTCCAGCTGAGGCAATGGCTGTAGCAAAGACATGAAGGCTTAAAAGATGATATGTTAGAAAAATGAGGAGAATGGCTTAAGAATAGGCTTTATATGTTAACTAACTGAAGCTTGAATAAAAACTTGAAATAAAAAAAATAAATAAAAAGAAAGGGCTTGTGCTGGTAGATGGGGTAGGAAAAGCTGGTCATGAAGTATACTTCATTCTCCTGGCCATTCAGGTATTCCTTTAACGCCTCAGTTTCTATATCCTTCACCTCCCTTTATGCCTTGACCTTTTTCTGTGGTGTGTCCATAGTATCCTTAACATGTGGCCCCAATCACTGGAGAAGCATATTCTCCACTGTTCTGACCTCTGTGGCTTCTATGGGTGTCAGTACCTTCCTTGATGAAAACACATTCTTAGCATATTAGAGATGAAGGTTCTTGGTAGTTGTATAAAATGTCACCATAAAAGTATGTGACCGTTTTTTTCCTGTGGTTGGTAGTTCTGTTTTTCTTTCTTCTTCATTTTTTTAAATGTTTTATTTATTTTTGAGACAGAGAGAGATACAGCATGAGTGGGGGAGAGGCAGAGAGAGAGACACACACACACACACAGAATCTGAAACAGGCTCCAGGCTTTGAGGTGTCAGCACAGAGCCCAATGCAGGGCTCGAACTCGGGAACAACGAGATCATGATCATGACCTAGGCTGAAATCGGATGCTTAACCAACTGAGCCACCCAGGCACCCCTCTTTTTGTTGTTGTTGTTGTTGTTGTTGTTTTGGTTTGTTGTTTTGGCTTATTGTTTTGGTTTGTTGTTTGTGTTTTTAACCAGTTTGTCCTATAGCTGGATACAGTTAAGAGATTAGGGCTCTGAATCCCAGATCCTACTAGATATGTAAGTTTGGGCAAATGGCTTCATCTCAGACCAGTTTTCTTATCTATAAAGTAGAGGTGATAATCATAATGCAAACATTTATAACCTACGTGCCAGGTACTGTTCTCAGGGCTTCATATTTATTAACTCATTGAATCCTCACACCAGCCCTGTTAGGTAGCTACTGTTATTATCCTCATTTTGCAGATAGGGTAGATGGAGACACACAGAGATTAAATAACTTTACCAAAGTTGTACAGTCAGTGATTAACTGAGCTGGGAGTTGAATCCACGCATTCTGATTCCAGAGTCCAAGCTCTTAAGCACTAAGCTCTACCACATTGTGAGCTTTTTTTGTTTTTGAAAGAGTGAGAAAATGGTTGCAAAGGGTTATAGTAGGGCCTTCATAGAAGTTAACTTCCCTCCCTTGCCCCATTCTCCTTCATCAACTAGCCCCACCTTTTCCAACTGAATCTCTCATTATTTCTTTTTGCAAAACCTTCTATCCTAGTGAGTCTTACCGTTCCACTGGCCCCTGAATATAGTTTTCATGTTCTCATTGTCCATGCCATTCTCCTTAGAACACCTCCACCTCCTCCCCCAGTCTTCTAATACTTTAATAAGTTCTATTTTCTGATTCTTCATTTCACATTTTACGTAGTCGTGGGACCGTATGTGAAGAAGATCCTCTGCGAAGAACTCGGTGCCCCTGCGAACTCAGCAGTTAACTGTGTTCCTCTGGAAGACTTTGGAGGCCACCACCCTGACCCCAACCTCACTTACGCTGCTGACCTGGTGGAGACCATGAAGACAGGAGAGCACGACTTTGGGGCTGCTTTTGATGGAGATGGGGTGGGTACAAGTGCATTGAAGTGAACTCTGGTATAGGCCAGTACCCTTTGTTCCTACAAAGGAGGAAGAAGCAGGCTGCTTCTGTCAGGTCTTGTGGGCTCAGTGAATGAGTGATAGTCGAGGAGTCCTTATTGCACCACAGGGTCAGTGCTAAATTGTTAGAAGACCCTCTTGAACATAAATGAGTCCTTGAAATGTAACCCATGTGCTTAATTTTAGACATTCAGATTTTCTAAGAGTGGCAGGGTGATCAGGGCTCAGTTACGATGGAATGGTGCTTCATGAGCTGGTCTGGTTCTAGAAACCCATCCTAGGTTTATTCAACCCCTGGAAAGCATTTTGGTCTTATAATATATCCATTTGTTCATTCTCACAGGTTGAATGATAAAACTATAATGAGAGAATAAACCTTTTATTCCTCCTCTACAATTAATACTTTTACTAAGCAGGCTGTTTTATTTACATTGGTGAATACATAGCAGACAAAGGATAGATGTGATTTAAGTGGTTTTGTATTCTTGGTATCTCAGAGAGAGGCACTACATGTATTTCCTTAGCTGAAAAAATATTTTTACTGCTCTTGTCCTTTAAATTCAGCTAGAATCCATTACTTCCTAAAAATCAAATTTCTCCATATCAAAATTTTGAAAAATGAAAAGGATCCCTGGAGAGACTATTTTGCAATGCATCTTTCTGCAGCAGTGTGTGATGAGAGTTTTTTCCTCCATATGCTGAGTTACTTGAGTATTTCCTGCATACCAGGCATCAAGGAAGCAGTGAAGGTGGCAGCATGTTTTGCTGGGTCCTGTATCCAATGGCGGGACCGTGATTTAGGTGCCCTTTCCTGAAGAAGTCTGCTTTGTTCCTCAAAAGATGTCTGGTAGACCCACCAAACTATGTGAATAGCCAACATTTTCTCTCTTGTTTCGATCTCCTCTCTCCTCTGGGAGAGAGGTGATGGATTCCAGAGTTTGGAAGAGGTCTGGGAGGTTAAAGTCAGCTGGCCTCTGGAGGAAGAACAGAGTTTTTGTTCAGAAGGAGTTTGTGCATACACTTAATTGAAAACAGTTTTAGTTTTTTGGCATGGGGATGCCTTTGGTGCAGTGGCACTGTATAGATCCGTTAGAAACAAAGTCCAGTGTTTAGAACCCAGTAGGAATAAAGGTATCGGTTTTAAGTTTTATAAATTAGAGTTTTATTACCCTTCCCCATTCCCTCCCTCCCCATGTAAGATTGTTTTTCCAGCAGTTTGATTAAAAGCTCTTCCTTTGAATCCCCCATCTCTCAAAGGATCGAAACATGATTCTGGGCAAGCACGGGTTCTTTGTCAACCCTTCAGACTCCGTGGCTGTCATTGCTGCCAACATCTTCAGCATTCCGTATTTCCAGCAAACTGGGGTCCGAGGCTTTGCCCGCAGCATGCCCACCAGTGGGGCACTGGACCGGTAGGTCTCTCCAGTCCCTTGGCCCTCACCAGGCTCTTCTGTGTCTGGAACTGTCTTCCTTCCCTTGCATCCTGGGCATCTGATGCATAGTATGTGCTAAATGTTTGTTTTATTAAATTTTTTAAAATTGAAGTATAATTAGTATGCAATGTTTTGTTAGTTTCAGGTGGGCAACACATTGATAGAACAGTTTTGTATATTACTCAATGCTCACCGCAACAAGTGTCATCCCCATCTGTCACCATGCAGTGTTATTATAGTAGTACTGACTATAGTCCCTATGCTGTACTTTTCATCTCTGTGACTTGTACCTCTTAATCCCCTTTACCTCTTTTACCATCCCCCCACCACCCTCCCCTATGGGAACCGCCAATTTGTTCTCTCTATTTAAGAGTCTCTTTGTTTTGTTTTTATATTCCAGATATAAGTGTTTGTTTTATGAAGGAATGGGTGGGCTTTTTCTGGATTAGATATCCCCCTCTCTGTGCTTCCTTACTACACTGCACTTCTTCCATTCCAGCACTTACCACCCTGTTCTGATAGCTTGTTTGCTTGACTGTCTGCCCTGCTAGACTGTAAACTTCTACAGAGAAAAGACTGTCTTATTCTCTGTCCTAAACTTTGCCTGTCCATGGTATGCCTGGCACATAGTAGACCACACACGCCCCCATACAGACACCTTTTTAGGAAATGAACCACTGAATGTTAATGAAGAAATGCACAGATGGCAGCCCCGTTGTACCAAAGACATCGTTCTGGAGAATCATCACTGTCCTTTAGCAGGTGTGCACACAGTTAGAGTGAGAGAGCAATCTGAAATAAGATCAGTGTATAAAGAAACATTCCCCATCCATCCCTGGCTGGATGCCCATCCATGCACAAACACAACAAATGTTCATTTATCCCAAATCCAAATAGATAGAAAGCTCAAATAGTTAAAGAAAATCAAAGAAAATTCAGTTTTTATGAGAAAGAAAGGACCCAGTGACAATAAACACTTGATATCTCTGATTTGCTTATTTGTTTATCTATTTATTACATATCCCCTCATTTACAAAGGCTTTGAGGTGGCTTGTGAGATCACATCTAAAACAATTGAAAAATATAAGAAATAATAAATGAGGACTAGGAAGAATGTTAATTAGAACATGTTAGATGCCCAGCAAATGTTTGCAGAATGAATGGATAAGGAATGAGTGATTGAATGAAAGGTCAAGGCCAGAGAAGAAAGCAGAATGGATACATCTAGGTTCTTATAGTAATAACTAGTATTTATTGAACATTGCCTTGTGTGAGACACTAAGTATTTTATGTTTGAAGTCATTTAATTCTCAGAACAACCTCACGAGGTCAATTTTATCTATAGCCCTGCTTTACAGGTGGGAAAACAAAAGGACAAAGAAATTAAGTAACTTGATCAAAGTCACCCAGCTAGTAAATGGCCGAGTGAGGATTTGAACCCAGAACCGTGGCTCCTAATTGGCCCAGCTGGGCCATGTAGTAGTTTCCCACTGTGTGTGTGTGTGTGTATGTATGTGTGCGTGCACGCATATGTGTGTGTTACAGAATTAGTGCTGACTTCCCTTCAGCTAAGAAGAAGGTAATGACTAATATTCATAGAGTGATTTCTAGTCTGCACAGAGCCACAGCAATCCTTACCCTAAAGAAGAGGGACCTGAAGGTCAGAGAGGTTAGCTGTCTTGTCGAGGACCCCACAGCTAAATCAGAGCTAGAATTAGAGGCTGGTGCTTCTGCCTCCACATCCTGCATCTGAAGTTGTGAGCTGATCTCGGCCAGGCTGTTGTAATTAGACCTAGCAGATCCTGAAATCACGTCTGTGTCATCCAAGAGCAGCTTAATTCTAATTTTTGGAAAAAATCAATAATACACATAGAACCACAATGGAAATATCTCATTACCCAGGTAAAGGTTTATTGTACTTTCACTTTCAAAATTATGGATTTAATTTTCCTCAGATGTTAGAATCTAAACATGACATTACTTTGCTAGTAATAAGGCAAGCGTTCTGGAAGGCAGAACTTATTAAAACAGTGAATGAAATGTAGATTAGTCTTCCTTTTCAGAGGGAAAGGGATCTTTTAAAAAGAGATCGCTTAAAGGTTTTAAATAGTCTACAGGTATATAGGAGTAAAAGATGTGTTAGAGGCGAGAGAGGACCAAGGAACAGTGTGGGAAAGTCACTACAAATGGGAGACCTACTGCACCCTGTCCTTTCTGGGCCTCTGGTGAAATGAAAGGAGCATTGACGGGGCACCTGAATAGCAGGCCATTGGTCATCCTGGCTGTGTGACCTTGGGCTGGTCACATAACATCCTAGACCCTGTTTCCTTTTCTGTAAGATGGTGACCCCCTAAACTCAATATTCTATGATTCTGTGATTATAAGTGCATCAAAACGTCATTCTTTTGTTCTTTATGGAATGGGTATAGATGCAGTCTCTAACCAAAACATTAAATAGCCTAAAAAAATAGCCTTGCACATTTCGCTACTGTTGCTTCTTCTAAAATATTAAACTTAGTGACCTGAATTAATTCTTTCTCCTTCCTCTTTTACTCCCTCCTCTGATTCCACATATAATAGTCCATTGTGCACAAGTTTTCTCCTACAATTTTCCACCAATCTTAGAATTATGTGTACCTCTGAGCAATGCTAAATGGGACCCTTGATTACAATAACGGTTGCTATTTTCCATCCCTCACGTGGCTAAGCTAACAGTCCTGCTGTGATGTAACTTTGATTTCATGCCTTTGAAGGGTGGCTAATGCTACAAAGATCGCTTTGTATGAGACCCCAACTGGCTGGAAGTTTTTTGGGAATTTGATGGATGCGAGCAAACTGTCCCTTTGTGGGGAGGAGAGCTTTGGGACCGGTAAGTGCGTGGCCCTGTGCTACCATTTTCTTTCCTGTAAACATTACTTGCAGGGAAAGCACAGACTTGCTAAGGCAGGACTGAAATAGCAACGGTAGCTGATGTGTCCTAAATCAAGATGCAATTTATTTATAACAACCCTGGTGAAGTGTACACATTGGAAAAGCAGTGAGCATGCTTAGCTGAGGAGGGCTAATTTTACTTTCAGAGGATCACATCCACCGTGACAGGAAGTTTGGGGGCCTCCCCGGCAGCATGGTCACTGAGTCTGTAGAGATTAAACAGAGTGATAAACATGTGTTTCTCCCCTCCGTGGTCAAGGAAACTTTTATAAATGTTTTCATTTCTGGGAAGAAATATGGTGCAGCGAGTCAGTTTTTCGTCTTTCTGTAAGAGGAGGTGTCAGCATGGCATTAAATCTTTCTCTTTAATGGGCCCGAGTTTTCTATAGCAACAAGTTATGATTTATTAAGGTTAAATGAGAGGAGATCATTAGGGTGGAACTAAGTTGCTAGGTGATCAAGAAATTAAAAATATGTCCTTGTCCATGAAGATGTCTGCATAAATTGTAGTATGTTGGAAAAGGGGAGCGTGGTAGGCTGGGGGATGTTTCAAGACCCTTAGACCCCACTTTTTGTGCTCTCCCTCCTCCTCTTTGTCTGTCCAAATATTATCCTGAAGTCCCACTTACATGACCTTCTCTACTACCTCATCCAACCTACATCAATTTCTCACCTTTCTAAACACCATTCAGGCCTATGGCCCTTTTCCAAGTGTTGGTCTCCAGTCAGGTTACAAGGTACTTCACTGGCTGCATTTCTTCTCCTCTCCGTCTCTTTATGCAACATTGTGAAACAAAAGGACTAATCTTCTTGGTCCTTCAGTACCAAAACAAAGCAAAGATCAAAATCTGGCATTCTATAAGCCTTCCAATTGAGTTGCAATTCATACTGGGTTAAAGAGAATAAATTGCTGATTTTATTTCTTTTCCTACAAGTCCTGGGGTAAGTAGATAGAATGAGCTGGTAAATTTGAGACACCTATTTACAAAGATCTAAGAAATTTAATATCCTTGAGTGAGTGGTAATGCTCCTTGGTAATGAATTGACTTGATAGAATTGGAGGGTATTAAGAAAGATGGATGAGTCTTGGGGTTGAACAGCCGTCCACAGAGAAGACTTGATGGTTTACTATGTTCTACATCTTTGGTCAGAGAAATCAAGGCCACTGGCCTAGTTTTTTCCTACTTCATAAATATGGACGATGCCACATTACTCCATGGGATACAGAGGAATGCCCATGAACCTGTGAGGTGGTCTTATTCTATGAAATTCCCACCCAGTGTTATCAAGTGCAGGCTTGCTTTCAGCCATTCTTCTTTATGGTTAAAGGTGTCTTTGAAGGCAGGGACCACATCTTAACCTTTGGTTTCCTAACACCCTGTACCTATACCAGTGCTGAGCATTGTGAGAGTGAGAAAAGTTTAGAACAAGGGTTTCCAGGGTGTTGGGCTATGTGGAAGGTTACTAATTTCATGAGAGGGCTCTGAGTTCAACAGAGATTGGAAAACTTGGAATGCAGCTCTGTCTTGGATATTCATAATGATATTAACATTTGAAGATTCCAAAACATTTTACTATAAGGAATCCTGTTTGTACAGTTTTATCTAAACATAGTTAGCTGCATCTCTCTCTCCCTCTCTCTCTCTCTCTCTCTGTGGTATATCCAGTAACATCTTGCCCCACAGACCCATGTGGGAAGCACTGGGCAAGGTAGGTCTGAGCCCTGGACCCACGTAGGAGTCCCTGATATAGAGTGGCTGGGAACAAACCTGGAGACAGCATGGCACAAGTGGCTTTTCTCATGTGACAGGGCTGCACGTACTGGAAGGCAGCTTGCTGGTCCTTTCCTCTCCAAGTCACCCATCCTCAGTTCCCCTGGTCGTTCCTCACTTCACATTGTTTACATACCCAGCACCAGCTTCTAGATGCTTCCAAGTTCACGAGTGCCTCTCTTACATCATGTCCAGAACTGAGCCCAAATCCATGTGTGACCTAACTGACAAATAAAGATTAGAGTAGGATGATTATTTCTAGAGAACTGGGCCCTGGCCTTTTTTTTTGGAAACAACTTTCATTTATATTAGCTTTCAGGTCATTTCATAATACTATTTAGCTCATATAATGTAGATAATTCAACCTCTTTAAGTTTTTACTCAGGAGAATTTGTCAAGAAAATTCGTCTTTCATGTTACCTTTGAGGGATTGATTTCTTTGAACACATTAGACTGTAAATGATTTCTTGCTAAAGCTTGTTCGTTTATTTATTTATTAACCCATTCAAATGCCAAGGGCCAACTGTGATTTTATCTTCTCTTTGATATCTTTTTTTTGCAAAGAGAGAATGCATCATGAAGATAATCCACAAACTCTCTTTCTCTTTGAAATAAAGAAAATTGTAATGTTTCTGAGATAAACGTTTTAAAAACCAACCTGCATAGCTATGGGTCTCCACTGCTGTGAATGAGTGGCAGCTAAAGTTATTTCACTGAACTTCTGATCTCCTTGTTTATAAAGGAGTTAATTTCCACCTGCTAGTCCCTCTCTGGTGAATGCTTCCAGCAGTTTCTTTACAGAGTTTCTTAGGGCGGACATTAGTGATTATACAAGCTTTGCAGTGTTTAAATTCTGTAGCCTCATTGAGTACAGGGTCATTTATTTTTGTTTTTCCAGGCGAGAGCAGAGGCAATTTCTTAGGAAAGCCTCCCTAACCTTCCATTGTGGGTCACAACCCCTTCTTCTTGGCTCTCATGGCGCTACACATTTCTCTCCTTTGTTGCACATATTGCAGCTGTAATCTTTAAAAATATTTACAATTACTTGATTAATATCTAGTCTCCACTAGACTGTAAGTTCCATGAAGACAGGAATTACATGTGTCTTATTGTCCATCATATCCCCAGAGCCTTCTATAAAGGCTAGCATGGAATAGGCACTCAGCAAACACTTGTTGAATAAATGAGTGACTGAGCACATAATTCACTTGGCATCCTCCATTTAGACAAACAGAATCCTGGAGGTGAACATGAAAAGACTTCAAAAGCCATCCGATGTGATTTCCTATCTGTTGGAATCATAACTGGCAGTCGGTTCTCTTCTGCTTTAACACCCACCTCAGTGGGGAATCTTCACCTTACCTATTGAAGCAGTCTGTCACTCTTGTGGGAACTTAACACCATTCCCACTCCATAGTCCAGAGTCGGGGACCCAAGGTCTTTGTGAGAACAGATGAGCTCTTATAAAAGAAAAGAGGTTTGCTTGCAAAGAGGCACGAAGGAGTTCAGAAGAACTGGCTCACCAAATAAAACAAGCCACCAGCATTTCAGAGCACAAGCCATAATATTACTAATGTTACCAAGCATATATTAGCCTGTCCATGGTGGAGAAACAGCAGCTGTCTCACACGATTATCATAGCCACAGAGGCTAGAACACTTCCTCAGTCATCAGCATTACAAATGCCTGGGATAAAGGGACTCAGAAATGGGCACCAGCGGAAGACAGCATCAACCTATTGTTTTTGGTTGATCTCATGATGCAAAGTTGTTTTTCCTCCTAACTGAGGATGATGATATGCACGTTTATACACAATGGCAGAGGGCAGAGTGGTCAGTTCTGTCCCACCTTGAATTTGTTCGGAAACTGGGAAGGAAATAGAAAGTGAAATCACCAAATAGAATAGAATGTCACTGCTTTTGAAACTCTTCTTCAGGAAAATGGGGGGCTTGGGAAACAGGGATAGGAAACCAGCTGAAGATGAACCTGGTATCATAAGGAAATATGCCAGTCAATTATGATCTGGCCAGGTCTAGAGATTAGACATATTTTTTTCCTCTTTCATCTTTAAAAGGTTCTAGCAAAAAATAAATAAATAAATAAATAAATAAATAAATAAATAAATAAATAAATAAATAAATAAAAGGTTCTAGCAATGATGCATCCTATGGGAGTGATAACTAGAAGTACAACATTGTACTTTGCTTTGCAAATTTCTTTTAATTTTAATTTCTTATGAAGAGTTTTTCATGTTTGTGCTTCTTTTCATCAACTCATTCCTCAGATGTTTATTGATCTTTGTGAACCAGATACTGAGTTAGGCTAAAGGGTCACAATGCCGAGCACGACCTTGTACAGGGCTCTGAAAAGTCTGCATTTGGGGAAGGAAGTCAGACTCTGGCCACGTACTTACAAGTGTGCAGAGTGATCAGAGGTGAAGTACAGGGTGCCCTGGGAGCTTTTAGTCAGGGCACCAACCTGTGGTAAAGGAGATCTGATTTTCTGTCTGGTTCTCAGCATATTCTAATTTGCATAGCTCTGGAGTACATTTTCCTGTAGGTGAAGTCCCCGTGGGAAGGTTAGAACATCCCGTCTCTGGAGATTTGCCAGATCAAGTACCCTACTAAAACTAGGCTGATGCCCTAATTATAAGTAACTCAGTTACACTATTACCTGCATGTCTATTTCCCTCACCTGTATGTCTGTGCTTATTTGTGAGGGCAGGTAACATGTCTTATGCATCTTGGTATTTTCCTTGGACTTGGAACATGATAGGCACTGATTCATATTCGTTGAGCATAAAATGGAGTTTGGGTTAAGACACAGTTCCTGCCTATCAGGCACATTCCCCCAAAGGAAATAGTTCCAGGGACAGTCACAAGGCAGAGAGGGTTACTTGCTAAATGGAAAGTCTGTGGGCTGCTGGAGGAGAGCCCCCACAGGCTCAAGCAATCTGGAAGTGGCTTCCTGAGCAGCTTAGCAGCCCTTTCAGAGTAAATTCATTTGTGCCATAAAAAAGACAAGATGGAGCAGGTCTGCTGAACCTCCCATCCAGTCAACGGGGGTCTGAGCATTCTTTGGGCAAACCCTTACTGAGAACTGGCTATGTACCAGGCACCAGCTACGGATACAACTCATAGTCCAGGTAGGGTAAGAACAGACAAGGTATGATAGACTAGAGGTGAGCCTGAAGGGCAACAAGAAGGGCATCCTGGTTTTGGGGGAAGTTGAAAGTCATTGCAGGCGATGTTAGCCAAGCTGATAGGTATGTTTGGAGTGGAGATTTTCAGGCAGAGAAAATAGCGTGTTTAGAAGACCAAAGGGGAGATAAAGATGGGCAGAGAGAGATAAAGAGAGACATGAGACAGATGCATGTGTTTTCAGACAACTCCACGTAGCTCTTTTTTATTTGCCGCTTCCCCGTCCTCAGACCCATCACCAGCCAGAAGCAGGAGGAGCCCAGCACTCCTGAGATGCCTATACTGGTAGATGGAACCTAATCCCTAAACTGTTAGCTTTTGGCTCCCTCGGCAAGGGTTGACATTTTTCTTGGCCGAAACCTGGAGTCTGCTCTGACTGAGCTGAATTTATACTTATCACAAGGTGCTGATTAGGCCGAAGTTAAGTGACAGGTGTTTGAAGATGCTGAAGGGGCAGAATTCCCATGCACTCAGTTGGTCTCTGAGCTGGACCAAATACAAAGAGACCCACCACTGCTTTTGTGTCAGCGAGGACTAGTGGTGCTTGCCGGTGGTGTTTCCCTTGTCTCACAATTGTGGGAGCTTGGCTTCATTTACTTTTTTAAAAATGAAACAAATGATACCAGTAACTCACATTCATAATCGGAAAATTAGATAAGGAAGAAGAGAAAAACACTGTGATCCCATTGCCCAGAGAAAAAAGCATATTGGGTTCTATTCCATTTTCTTCACCAGTATGTAGTTAAGAGACATTTTTGAAAACTTAATAAGGTAGTGGAAAGCATTCATTTTCCCCAAAAGTTTTTTATATTTCCCTTATCCATGATGGTATTTTGCATTTATTTATATAGTATTCAACAGTTCATAGACCAGTGCTACTTTCTGTCACACTAAAGTCTTACAATTGTGTGAGAAAGGTGACATTATCCCCATTGTACAAAGAAACTGAGGCTCAGAAATGTTATGTGACTTGTTCAAATGCAAACAGCTAATAAGTAGCAGTGTTTCAGATTCTGGTTTTGTGACTCTTAAATATAAAGCATTTTCCATTGAAATATAACCTCCATGACTGCAAAAGCAACAGCTTTAGAAACACACACACCTGCATACCCACCCACACATCATTGTCTTTTTTTTCACTAGGAGCTTGTCATCATTCATTAGAACCCTAAAGAAAATGAATGTGCCCAGATTTTCTGAGCATTAGAGTTACTTAGAGTTATGTATTTAAAAAAAAAATTTTTTTAACATGTATTTATTTTTGAGAGACAGAGAGACAGATTGCCAGAGGGGGAGGGGCAGAGAGAGAGAGGGAGACATAGAATCTGAATCAGGCTCCAGGCTCTGAGCTGTCAGCACAGAGTTCGATGTGGGGCTTGAACTCACGGACTGTGAGATCATGACCTGAGCTGAAGTTGGACACTTAACCGACTGAGCCACCCAGGCACCCCATAGAGTTA
This sequence comes from Puma concolor, assembly GCF_028749965.1. Taxonomy (NCBI): domain Eukaryota; kingdom Metazoa; phylum Chordata; class Mammalia; order Carnivora; family Felidae; genus Puma; species Puma concolor. The sequence goes on from NC_141674.1 coordinate 52,514,541, forward strand.
CCTAGAGTTTTGATTAGATAAATATGATTAATGAGAGTAGTCAGAATTTCCAGAAAGACCAGGGAGCGTGCAAATGAAATACAATAATTGTGTATGTTATCAAAGGCAGATCTTTTGTTGATAATGTTAGGTATGTCATTTAGTTATCTCCAAATAACTAAAGAGTTGGGTAAGATTTTTAGATTTTATTTTATTTACTTAGAACAGGAAAAGCACAAAGGAACCCTATGCTTTTAGGCTAGCCTAAATAAATAACTAAATAAATAAGGAAAAGAAAAGGAAGGAAGAAAAATACCCCCTGGAAGCATAGACAAATAATTGCAAAGCTGTATACTTTTGTCATGAATTCTAAATGTATAGGGGAAGCTGCCAAAATCTTGCTGCTCAGGGTGAGCAATTACCATAACATCATTTGCAAATGCTGTGAGGGCCAGAGAGCTAATTTCTGTTCCTTGAAATAGCAATACAGGTGAATAAAAGTCCATAGATAATAAAATTAGGTAAACGAAAAATTTGTTACATAAAGCGCTAAAAGTATTGCCTAGTGTCTCTGGTTTTGTCAGCATCCAGCTTCTGAGAACTATTGTTTCTAAAAGTGGTTATCTTATTGAAGAGAAGATCTTTTGGGAAAAAAAAAAAAGTTGTGTGTTTTTATGATCCAAAAAGAGAAAGAGAAAGTATTGGAGTAGATTAATTAATTAACTCATTCATGCACTCCTTCACAGTTATTTACCTATTCCATGTGCTGTGCTAGTCACCAGACTTAGTTTTAAGGGTAAATAAGAGATGTCTCTAGGATATACAGGAAAAGTGGGGTGAAAGGCTCATAAATAGATTAGCAAGGAGTATGTCCCACAGCAGAGGTTTTGAGCAGGTCGCTATAGGAGAAGAAAGAGAAAGTAGCTCATAACTGCCTAGGGAAGCTGGGAACTAGTCCCAGAGAGGAGAGGACATTTGAGTTGAGTCTAAAAGGATGAAAAGGGGAAGGATATTCATGCCTACTACATAGTTAGCATTGTGAGATACTCTTTTTAAGAATAAGTCTCAGTGGGAAATCAAGGACAGACAGGCACATAAAGAATTCAAGGCATGATAATATGCAAAGCACCATCAGAGAGGGATTGTATTGAGTCCTATTCAGAAGTCAGAAAGTAGCACTTAATATCTGTGAGTGGTGTTTTGTTTTGTTTTGGTTTGTTTCATTTTATTTTATTTATTTTATTTTTTTTTTAAATTTTTTTTTAACGTTTTTTATTTATTTTTGGGACAGAGAGAGACAGAGCATGAACGGGGGAGGGGCAGAGAGAGAGGGAGACACAGAATCGGAAACAGGCTCCAGGCTCTGAGCCATCAGCCCAGAGCCCGAGGCGGGGCTCGAACTCACGGACCGCGAGATCGTGACCTGGCTGAAGTCGGACGCTTAACCGACTGCGCCACCCAGGCGCCCCTTGGTTTGTTTCATTTTAGAATAAGGAAGTTAAAGGCTAAAAAGGAGACTTGTGTCCCACATCGGGCTCTTGGAAAGGGTCTCCAGAACACATGCAGAGGAAACAACTTGTTGGTTTCAGAAAGATTTTAGCAAGTACCTCAGAAGGGGACAGATGTGCCACAGTTGATTTAACCAAATCTCTGTTGGTTAAAGAAAGATGTCCTAGATTGGAGTTGCTGGATCCACAAGTAGGTCCATTTTTAAGGCTTTCATACTTTTTGCCAAATTGCTCTCCAGAAGATTGTACCTTTCCCTGTAGCAGCATGCTGGAATCCCATTTCCCTTAAACGTCCCCTGATACTAGGTATTCTCATTTTGAAATCTGTGGCATTTGCCAAGCAAGCAGCAGTTTCTCATTGTGGTTTTAACTTTAATTTATTTTTTTAAAAAATTAATGCTAGCTTCTTATGTGATTGGGTACCTGTATTTATTCTTTGGTGAATTGTTTATTTATATCCTTGGTCTGTATTTCTATTGAGGTTTTACTTTTTTCTTGTTAATATATAATTTTTTTTCTATATTGAATGTATTAAACATCTATTTTATATTGCAAATGTGTTTTTTTTTTAAGTTTGCCAATGGCCTTTTGCTTTTATCTGTAGTGATTTTGCTGATAGAAATGGCAACTTTAAAAACTGTATGTATGTATGTATGTATTTTCAGAGAGAGAGAGAGGGAGGGAGCATGCATGCGTGCACACACGAGCTGGGGAGGGGCAGAGAGAGAGGGAGAGAGAGAATCCCAAGGAGGCTCTGGGCTGTCAGTGCAAAACCCTGTGTGAGGCTTGATCTCACAAACTGTGAGATCAAGACCTGAGCCAAAATCAAGAGTCGGACACTTAACTGACTGAGCCACCCAGGTGCCCCTGAAATGGTAATTTTTTTTAGTAGACACATACGTAGATTTTTTTTTTCCTTTATGAATTCTGAATTTACCTGTATTTGCTATCCCTAAGACTTTAAAATATATTATATATATTTTATATTATTTACATTATATATTTATATCTATATCTCTATGTATCTTTATATATATATATATATATATATATATATATATATATATATATGTATCTTCTAGGATTTAAAGGTTTTCAAGTTTTTTTGAGAGAGAGCATGAGTGGGGGAGAGGGGCAGAGGGAGGGAGAGAATCTTAAGCAGGCTCCATGCTTAAGTGTGGAACCTCATGCGGGCTTAATCCCATGACCCTGGGATCATGACCTGAGCTGAAACTAAGAGTTGGACGCTTAACTGACCTAGCCCCCCAAGCACCCCTAAAGCTTTTCCAATTTTGTATTTGAGTATCTAATCCATTTGGAAATCTTTTTGGTATAGTGTTTTATAGGGAAAAAAGCTGAATTTTTCCCCAACTGTTTAGTTACCGAAATATTATTTAAAAAGTAATCCATTCTTTTCCTACAGACTTGAAGTGATACCTTTATCATATATTCAAGTTGCATATGTGTATGGGTCTCTTTCTAAATACTCTCTTTTGTTCCATTAAGCTACCAGACTTTTAATTATTGAATATCTATAATGGCCATGTTCTTCCATTATTTGTTTAAGATTTTTTTTTCTGCTCACATTCATACTTTATAAATGATATCTCAAATTCTACCAACTATTCCGCTGACATATTTATTGGCATTTGCTGTAAATATCTAAATTACTTTGGGAAGCATCAACTTCTTTTCAATATTATGTTACTTTGTTCAGTATGTATTCAAGTTCCTCAGTAAAGTTGTGTGACTGTTTTGGTTCGGTCTACATGTTTATTATTGAGTTCGTTCCCAAATGTTTTAGAGAAATCACGTTTCTCACAGCTGTTTGCTGTCCTCCCACCAGGTTCTGACCACATCCGTGAGAAAGATGGACTCTGGGCTGTCCTCGCTTGGCTCTCCATTCTAGCCACCCGCAAACAGAGTGTGGAGGACATTCTCAAAGATCACTGGCAAAAGTATGGCCGGAATTTCTTCACCAGGTAAGTCACAGCCTGGCTGGAGTACAGAGGTAGGGTGGGGAAGTGGGTGGAGAGAATTCTCATGTGTACACATTTTTTCCTGTCTCAAGTGATAATAAAACCCAAGTTCATCCAGCCTCTGCAAATTGAAAGGACTTTAAAATAATTCAGAGTCCAAAGAAATTACATCTTTTATGTTAGCCATAAAGAATGAGACTTAAAAAATTTAATTAACATATTCAAAAGAATGTTTTCTAAGCCTTTTAAATGTACCTGCAGGTATGGGGTGCCTGGGTGGCCCAGACGGTTGAGCGTCTGACTCTTGATTTTGGCTCAGGTCATGTTCCCAGTGTTATAGGATTGAGGCCTGTGTCAGACTGTGTGCTGAGTGTGGAGCCTGCTTAAGTTTCTCTTTCTCCCCCTCTGCCCCTCTCCCCCACTCATGCATGCTCTCTCTCTCTAAAGAGTTTTTAAAAATTATTTTAAATTGGGGCGCCTGGGTGGCGCAGTCGGTTAAGCGTCCGACTTCAGCCAGGTCACGATCTCGCGGTCCGTGAGTTCGAGCCCCGCGTCGGGCTCTGGGCTGATGGCTCGGAGCCTGGAGCCTGTTTCCGATTCTGTGTCTCCCTCTCTCTCTGCCCCTCCCCCGTTCATGCTCTGTCTCTCTCTGTCCCAAAAATAAATAAAAAAAAAAACGTTGAAAAAAAAAATTTAAAAATTTTTTTAAATTAAAAAAAATTTTAAATGTACCTGCAGGTAGACATGACAATTGCATTGAATTTGAATTCAGAAGAACGGATTAGAATTTTATTTCTGCCCCTTAGTGCACTGGGAAGTCACTTAGCCTCTCTCTAACAGAATACTGTACTCATTTCTTTCGTTTGTAGAAATGGAAATAACAGTCTGCCATTGAGTAGGTTAAATGAAATAGGAGTCAGAAAGTGTTTTATAAACTCTGGGGCACTCAAAGTATGGCAACTTTATTTTTCTGAAATTATGGAAACAATTATGCCTAGTCTAAATCAACTTTTCTGACTCATTAAAATAGGTCCCCAAAGGTTGCATACCTGTCAATACTTCTTTCATTGATTCAATAAATATTGACTGTGTACCTACTTTCCTCCAGGCACTGGGGATTCAGCAGTGAACAAAATACTTTGAATACTTAGTAATTCCTCTTTGCCATGCACACTTCTGTTTTTAAAAAGCATTAATTTTTTTTTTTTTTTTTGAGTAGTGCTTTTCACTAATTCCAATTTGCCTTCCCCTGGTAAGTGTAAAAATCTAACAAAATTTTTCCTAGAATTTCTCATATTTCCTACATAGGAAATATGAGAAAAAGGAGAGTAGATGAATTGTTTATGTAAGAAATGCAAAGATGTAGTTTCTTTGGACCTCAGTTGCCTTTTCTATAAAATAGGTGAGTTAAATTGGAGAATTTAAAAAATATGTCACGGATTGAATAGTCCACGATCTCTGGATAGTCAGTAAGAATTTAACCTTAAGCAATTCAGCGTCCTTAATCAGAATCCTTTATCAACTTTGGAGAAGTTCATTGCTGTCTTCCTAAAGTTATTTGTTTGAGGAAGGTATAAGCAATAGCTGTCACGTGGTACTGGAACAGTACCTGGAAACCAAGGCAAGAATCTCTACTTTCTAACAACCAGAAAAACGTGGTAATTCAGAATGGCAGTCATGAACTCTGTAGAGCCTAGAGTGTCATGTAGACAGGACCATCTCTGTTTTTGTTCTTCATGGTATCACCAAACACCTCACTTGTAGTGACACTGTCAATACGCTTTGAGTTTTTTTTTAATGTTTATTTATTTTTGAGAGAGACAGAGTACGAGCAGGGGAAGGGCAGAGAGAAAGGCAGACACAGAATCCAAAGCAGGCTCCAGGCTCTGAGCTGTCAGCACAGAGCCCGATGCAGGGCTCGAACCTATGAACTGCAAGATCATGACCTGAGCCACAGTTGGACACTTAATGGCCTGAGCCACCCGGGTGCCCCTGTAAATATGCTTTGAATAAATAAATGGATGAGTTAACAAGTGAATAGTAGCCAGAGTGGAATAAGATTAGGAGGGTTTGTTTGGAGAAGGAAGGGGTCACTCTTGAACCAGTTAAAAGTCTCCATCTAAAAACCATTTTAACATATTTTTATCAATGTCAAATAATTGCTATATAAGTATTTCAAATAAAGTCCCTAGAACCTACATTTATGGCTAATTAAGACTCTACTGTACCCTCATTTATTTAACAAAAGTGCCAGGCACCTCAGCTGCATTGTTTCGTATCAGTCTCAAAGCAGTTCTTGATAAGGCAACTGAGATTCTCAGGGATGAAGCAACTTGCCCATAGCTGTACAGTTAGTAACCGATAGGGGCTAGATTCATCGCATGCTCTATGGCCAAAGCCCAGATTCTTTCCATTATACCCCTCTGTGCCTAGGATTTATAGAACACTTCCCTCAAACGCCCAAAGGTCACAGATGTAAAGCACAAACACCTGGCTGTAATTTCTTGCTGTTTATCATTTTAACTAGGGGAAAGAGCTGACTTCAAGATTAAGGAGACTCTTGTCCTTGATTCATAGAATCTGGAGCCAGAACAGGTTGGCCTTAATTCCCCAGTATTTCTCATGTCTCAGAGGTGTCATCTTACACATATCATATTTGTTTCACTATCACAAATAAATATAGACTCTGCTGTCTTGAGCCTCTAAAAAATAACTCTCTCAAGAGGGTGTGTGCTACTAGGTCAAGAAAATCCACCTGTAAGAGTCTTTAACCTCATAAGAAAGAAGTCCAGAACAATTCTTGGAGTAATAATAACAGTTATAGAATTTCTTTTGTGATTTTTTTTTTTTTTTTTTTTTTTGCTTTGACCCTTTTGTGTCCACACCAGGCCTCCTCTGTGGGGATGAAGCCAAAGCACTTTGGACCAGAATCCACCTTCACTGAAAGGACAGAGGTGTTTCAGATGTAAAGAGTTAGGGTTTGACTCCTTCCATCTGGTCAGTGAAAACTTGGCCTTACTTTAGGAAGCTCCTGTGGAGACTGGAACTCTCCTTGGCCAAAATCTCAACAGCCTCAGGCAGGTCCCAGACTGGGAGCTGGCCCAGCATTTATCCCAAAGAAGCTCTAGGAGTTTGGAAGGGAAGTGCCTGAGTCATATGCTCCTTGATGCAGAGTTCTCTAGAGATAACATTGCATTTAATTCTACCTCCTCAGGATGTGGTGATTAAATGTTAGATAGAATCTCTCAAAAGCCTTTCTTTGAAGCTTCTGAGAGCTTATTCTGTACAAAAGCCAAGATGGGAGTCTTCTGCTTATTCAGAAGCTCCTAACCCTTTCCTGAAATCCTGCAAAGCCTTCCTTTCATCCCCGACCTGGTCCCTCCCCAGAGACGAACAAGGTCAGCCTTTTGCCAGCTTCTTCTGAAGTTAGGTGGTTTTGGGGGGACAGCCAAACAAATGATGAAGAAAGTGGTAATCTACTTAGTGTGATCTGAAGTCAGCCTGGGGCCCCGCCTTTGTGACTTCTTGCAGGTATGACTATGAGGAGGTGGAAGCTGAGGGTGCCAACAAAATGATGAAGGACTTGGAGGCCCTGATATCTGATCGCTCCTTCGTGGGGAAACAGTTCCCAGTGGGTGATAAAGTTTACACTGTGGAGAAAATTGACAACTTTGAATACAGTGATCCAGTGGATGGAAGCATTTCAAGGAATCAGGTAGGAGCAGATTTATGTGAATTGGGAGAGAGGCCTCAGAGCTCATCTATGAAATCTCATGAGAAAAAGGAAAAAAGCCCCTCGATCATTTCTCCTTTGCTGCCTTGTTTTCCTGGGGTTGACAGTTCTCTGCTGGGTCACACACAACATGCAAACATACTCGTAGGGAAATGGGTTTTGCCCTGGTTCTATGCACTTCCCTATGCCCTCCTCCTGGGATTCTTAGCCTCAGCTCCAGAGGGATTTTTACAGCCTCCAGAATCCCACGTAAGGCATTGTGTTGAAGGCGTGTGCAGAAAGAAGCTCTAGAATCTAAAGGTGAAAAGGTGAACAACTGCCTTAGGTATCAATCCCTTTTTCTCTCAAGAGATGATAGCACAATGCCAGCCGCAAGAGTGTCGTTATCGTAGACGTTCCTATGGTATGTTCTAGTTTCTAAAAAAAGAAAAAAAAATGACGAGGCATTCCAGACTTAGAAATGTTAACTATTACTACCCATAGCATGTGACATGCAGCCAATCCTAACACAGCAGCGCTCATCTAGATAATCACAGTTGAGAGCCTGGGCTGTGTCTGGATGGAGACAGAGCTGTTAGGGTTTCCCTCAGTGGGTGCCAGGGACCCAAGGCTGCAGGCTAGGTCAGCCCTTCTCAAGGCTTCTCACAAACACTTAGGGCATGGGGTCCTGTTTCCTCTGGTTCTATTGTCACAGGATGGACTTCCCACTAATAATTGAGAAACAGAGATAATAAAGGAGGTGAACATTCTGTTACAGCTCCCCAGTTTGCTTTTTCCTGACAGACCCAGATTTTTGGCCTGGTCCTTGTCAAGGCATCTGACAGCTTTGAAGGAGATGCACTGCAGGATTGATTTAGTGCCTTTCTGGAGACCAGATAGTGGATGAGTGGATGGAGCATGGTCACAGTGGCCCTCAGTGCCAGGAGTCTCCCATCCTCAAAATATGAGCACAGTGGGCTTTCTTCCCTATGCCTTTTCAGCCCCTGTGAGAACTCTGGGTCCAGTGTGGATGGTTGTAAGTGATGTCTGGGATAATTAGAAAGAGAGGCCCAGGGTGGAGTAGAGGGTGGCTGTGGAAAGGGAGAGGGTGGGGTCCAGAGGATGGCCGAGCAGAGCAGAAGATTTTATAGAGAAGCCTTCAGAGAGAAAGTGGGCATTTAGAGAAAGTAAACCCCAACTCTGCCATGTACCCAGCACCTGCGAGGAGGGAGGAGGGGAACTTAAGGGTGTCAGCATGAGTGCGCGTGCTGCTCTGCACTCTGTGAGGAGGAACTCAGCAGCTTTGCATTCTATAATCAGAAAGTCTGGGCATTTAGATCAAAGACCAGGTAGGAGGGAGAATCTTGTGGAGTAGATATAGCATCTGCCATCAAGTGAAAAGAATTTAGAAGCTTCACGTTGAAGGTCTGGATGGGGTAGACCAACCCGATATGTTTCTAGAAAGCAAGATATGGTAAACGGGAGTTAGCTGTATCCCCCCTGTGACGACAGAGTCAGGAATGTACTGTGCATTTCATCTACTGTCTTCACTGCTAAATGGCACATTTAAGCCCTCGATGGGGTTGGGTGACCAGTAGCAGGTGAGGAGCCGTGTCTTTCCCTCTGGCTGGTCTTTGGCTTTATGCAAAGTTCTTCTTTGTATGGGAGAATGACAGGCTCACAAAGACTAGAGAGTTCTCAGATAACTGTCTTGCCAAACCTTCCTACCTGTCGCCACAGAGTATCTACCCGAGTCTTCAACCTCAGGTCCCCTGAAGCAAGAAGATTGTTGAGGACGAGAGACACTGCCAGGGCGGGGAAAGAGGGCAGCAGGGGGTCAGGGACATGGCTCTGGCATGGCGCCAACATGGACCAGGGTTTGAGTCCTTAGTCATGGGTGGGGAGATTGATCACAGGATCCTGCTTGATAGGTTGGGAAGAGCCGGCTTCTGCCATCTGGGCCTCCTGTTCTCTCTTTGAGATTCTCCATCAGTATTTTGCAAAGAGTTCTTCCTCTCATCTGTCTGGAATCTCATCTGCTCTGGTTTCAGCCCATTCTGTCCATGTTTTCCTCCTAATCCGGGGATCAGATTTCTGCATCTAGTGGCTTATTTGTTTACTTATTTATCAGGCTTCAAACTGGAATGGTTAGTCCATAAATTACAGGGAAGTGGGGAGAGGTGGGGAGGGCAGGCCTGTGTCATCCAGCATCCCTGTGCCCCGGGTCAGATCCCCCACTGACCCTGGGAATGCTTCTACCCCCCCCACCCCTGATGAGCTCAGCTCCCTTTGGCTGGATGCAGTGACCGGCTGACCAAGGCAGACTCATGGGGCTTAACTGCTGCCATTTATCAAGAATCTAATCCTCCAATTGATCACGTATGGGTGAAATTAGATCTCCAAAACGAACCCCTTGTAATTTGCCAGCCTTCAGTTTCCCTTCCAGCATGTGGGGAAGACATCTCTGCTTTTCTTCTCCAGGGCTTGCGGCTCATTTTTGCAGATGGTTCTCGCATCATCTTTCGACTGAGCGGCACTGGGAGTGCAGGGGCCACCGTTCGACTATATATCGACAGCTATGAGAAGGACATTGCCAAGATCTACCAGGACCCCCAGGTAATGCCCAAGCCTTGTGCCCAGGCTACTTCTTTCTGTTGGAGGGAATGATAGAGGTTACACTGAGTCTGTGTCATCACAACCCATTTCTCAAATGGCCAAACACGTGTGCTCACTTTTCTCCATGTCTCCTTCAGTACATCCTAACAGCAGTCCTAGCTAACAATTACGTCAGTACTTTCTATTTGCCATGCTCTGTTCTAAACCCATTACCCAACTGGATTGATTCATTTAAGTCTCAAATGAGGTAGACGCTATTATTATCCCTACTACAGATAAAGAAACAGGCAGAGAAAGGTTAAGTGGCAGTTAATAGGGTTACATGCCCAGTAAGCAGCAGATTCAGGACAACTAATCTTCAAATCAGCCCCTCCTCCAATGTTCTGATCTGTCACTGGTCATTTGCCACTTTGCTTGGTCTCATTGCCTGTTCTGGCAGAGCACATGCTAGGTGGTGGGGCAGACAGTTTCATGACCCAGAAATAAAGGTCTTTATGGAAGAACCTGCAGACTTGCAGCCTGGTGGTTTGGGCTCCCAGCCCTACCTGAAGAGTCTCCAGAAGTATGTCAGAGTGAGGAGGGACTCTGGGGCCAGGGGTGGGGCAGAGAACTTGGAGGACAGCCACCCAAGGGGAGGAGCCAAGGGGGGGGGGGCACTGGCACACAGGGGACTTTCACCTCATTTGTTCCTCATGCGCTGGTCTTGATAAATGCTCCCCCAACCAGAGTTCCATAGCCAAAATTTTTAGGAAGTGCTATGGTACATTAAGCCCTTCCTCACATAATACACAGTGTGCCTTAAGGGCTCTGAGAAAGCTTATGGTGAAGACACCTGTTTAAGTGGCATCTCACCATGCTTATTTTTCCACAAAGCCTTTTTTCCTCTGACACCTAATTAAAATCCTAGGAAGCTCATTTGGAAAGCCTTGGCATAGCGGTTTTGAGCATAAGTTTTGGAGTTAGAAAGATCTTGTTTTAAATTCAGTTCCTGCCGCCTGAGTAGCTGTGTGTCTGTGGGCAAGTCATTTCAGTGCTCTGAGCTTTGGTTTCCTGGTAGAAGCCTACCTGCCTCATAGGGTCATTATAGTGATTTAAGGAGGTGAGGGATGCAAAATTATAAATACTGTGCCTGGCACATAGGATGAGCTTTTGAGAAACCGTGGCTCTGATAGTTGTTGTTATTACAAAAGGAGGGAGGTGAGAGGATGCTTCACTTTTATATTTTTTACAGTGGCCAGACTCCAGTTTCAATCACTGCCAGATCTCTGTTGTGCTATAGGTATCCCTAAAACTTAACAGAGGCAATGGTGTCTGTATTGTAGACCCACAGAATGACAGAGCAAAAGGAAAGGAAGAAGGAAATTGTTTTCTTTGTCTTAATACCTGGCACATGGTCGATACAAAGAATGAATGAAAGATCAGTTTCTTTGAACCATAGTCTTCAGGGGGTAGGAGGGAAGTGGGAGGGAGGTGGGAGGCTCTGAAGGGTATAAGGTGCTCACAATACCTAGGTGTACCACTGTTCCAGCCAGGAGATGCCTTCCTTAATCTGGAGCTGCTGGGCATCAGCCTCAACACTTTCTGGGACTGTGGGAGCCCCAGGGGGAATGGCAAGTAGTGTGGTCAGCATGTGAAGTTGCTTCTGTTGCCTTCACCCAGGAATAATGAGTTGGTGGAAATTAAGATTAGGGAAAGCAACAGTAGGCAGTAGGAAATGAACTACTGTTGGCTCTGCCGTTGAATCATTTGATGAAATCGCTTCATCTTTTTGGATATCAGTTTCCTCATCTGTAAAATGGGCAGTTTAGCTAGATAAATATATTTTTTAATTTAAAAAATATTGAATAATATTTATATTTATAAATAATATTTATAAGATATTTATATTATTCTGTAACAGTAAAATTCTCTTCTCCCTCTGCCACCCCCCCCCCCACAAGTGAGAGGTAGATGGGAGGGTAGTGTTGTTGCATTTTGAAAAGATCTCTTTGGGGGCGCCTGGGTGGCGCAGTCGGTTAAGCGTCCGACTTCAGCCAGGTCACGATCTCGCAGTCCGTGAGTTCGAGCCCCGCGTCAGGCTCTGGGCTGATGGCTCAGAGCCTGGAACCTGTTTCCGATTCTGTGTCTCCCTCTCTCTCTGCCCCTCCCCCGTTCATGCTCTGTCTCTCTCTGTCGCAAAAATAAATAAACGTTGAAAAAAAAATTAAAAAAAAAAAAAAGAAAAGATCTCTTTGGGTACAGTGTAGGAAACAAATTAGAGGATGCAGAAATGGAAGCAGAAGCACCATTGTTCCAGGTAAGAAAGAGAACATTGATTTAGAAAGATCTGTGGCCCTGGGAGAGGTGGAGAGAAATGGCGGCCATTGAAAGATACTTAGAAGGTAAAAGTCACGTAGGCTTCCTGATAGATTGGAGAAGGGGAATGTGGGAGAAGAAGGGGTCAAGAGTAACTCTTAGCTGTTCATTGGCTTTATTTGATGGACTGTGGTGTTAAGTCATTGAGATAGGGATGCTGGAAGCAGGTTTTAGGGGAAAGACACATCTTTGTGCTTAGACTTGCAGAGTCTTTGGGATGTGGGAGTAGGGAGTAGGCCGTCAGACTTGTGGGTCTTGGAGGGAATCTGAGGGCTGGAGCTACGGATCTGTGTCTAGAGAAAGTAATGGAAAAGGTTCTCCTTGTGTCTCCCTCAGGTCATGTTGGCTCCCCTTATTTCCATTGCTCTGAAGGTGTCCCAACTCCAAGAAAGGACGGGACGCACTGCACCCACTGTTATCACCTAAGAAGACAGGCCAGATGCGGTACGTCCCTCCACCCCGGACCCTCCAAGTCATCTGATTGAAGAGCATGGACAGAAGCAAAGCGTATTCACCCAGGCTTTTTAGGATTCGTTTTTTCCACTAACCAGTTGTTGATGAATGGCACATTAGTGCGACACTGCCATTTGTGGGAAAGAGGAAAAGAGGACCCAGGGGCTTATGCTAATGCCACCTCCTTTTTGTGCCCTTAGGCCCTGCTGCTGTGTGGGTATTTGTCTCCCTAGCACCAGCTTCTGTTGACTACAATGTGAGATGGAGGTTGAGCATCAGCTAGTGAGGCCATTTCTCATCCTTAGGATGTACCAACGACAGGACACTGCAGCTTTTGTTCTCTTCCGTGAATTCTTTCCCCATTAACTGTTTACATGTGATCCAGCAAAATGCAATTTCTGGTGCCTTCTCTCCAGTCAGTTCTTTCCTCAGAGTGAGACGTACTTGTCTACAGATTTCTGCCGTGGTTTGCAACATAGTCCCAGTCACACAAATATTTTGGGATATTAAAGCAAAATAAGCTACTCTTTCTTGATGTCTTTTTTTTTCTTAACAGCAAAATGCTCTTTCAATTTCAGAAAGAAAATAGAAAATTTTTTTAAAGTTTTTTTTTTAATGTTTGTTTATTTTTGAGAGAGAGCCAGAATGCCAACGGGGGAGGGGCAGAGACAGAGGGAGACACAGAATCCGAAGCAGGCTCCAGGCTCTGAGCTGTCAGGACAGAGCCCGAGGCAGGGGTCGAACTCACAAGCTGCGAGATCATGACCTGAGCCAAAGTCGGACGCTCAACTGACTGAGCCACCCAGGTGCCCCAATAGATTTCTTTTTTAAAGGAAGGTGTTGTATTTTGTTTTGATGTCCTAGCTAGAAAACAAAATATTCTGTGTGCTAAGTTTGAAATCCTTGAAATGCTCGAAAACTGGAATTTCAGATCTTAGGGTCAACTGAGCCCTGGATCCATCGGAAGTGGGTAAAATAAACTTGACATGGTTAATTTGGATGAAGGAAAGCAAGATTTTCAGGAGATCTTAAATTTTTTTTTTTTTAACGTTTTATTTATTTTTGAGACAGGGAGAGACAGAGCATGAAGAGGGGAGCGTCAGAGAGAGGGAGACACAAAATCTGAAACAGGCTCCAGGCTCTGAGCCGTCAGCACAGAGCCTGACGCGAGGCTCGAACTCACGGACCAAGAGATCACGACTTGAGGTGAAGTCGGCCACTCAACCGACTGAGCCACCCAGGCGCCCCTTCAGGAGATCTTAAATAGCAAAGCACTGCCATGTGCTTTATGGTGTTGAGATGCCATAATGCTATTGAGGGGCTAGAAGTAGAGCTCTCAGAATACATCAGTAGGATTATTGGCATTTAGCTGGATATTTTAAGCCCACTGGCATCCTCCTCATCTTAAAACACATATATTTAATCCATAAGTAAAATGGGATAGTTAAAAGCATAGGCTTGGGGGGCGCCTGGGTGGCTCAGTTGGTTAAGCGTCCGACTTCACCCGGGTCACGATCTCGCGGTCCGTGAGTTTGAGCCCCGCATCAGGCTCTGGGCTGATGGCTCAGAGCCTGGAGCCTGCTTCCGATTCTGTGTCTCCCTCTTTCCCTGCCCTTCCCCCGTTCATGCTCTGTCTCTCTCTGTCTCAAAAATAAACGTTAAAAAAAAAAAAAAATTAAAAAAAAAAAAAAAGCATAGGCTTGGGAGCCAGCAGACCTGAGTTTGAATCCCACTGGAGACTTTGAGTCACTTTTGAATATCATTCTCCATATCTTTAACATTAGGATGAAGGGGCGCCTGGCTGGCTCAGTTGGTAGAGTTGCGACTTCTGATCTCAGTGTGGTGAGTTCAAGCTGCACATTGGGTGTCGAACCTACTTAAAAAAAATTATTAAAAAAAAATTGTTGAGATGAAAGTAGTTCCAACTTTATAGGGTCATTGAGAACATTCAGTGAGTGGACCTGGGAAAAGCAGTGGGCACTTTATCTAGTTCATGGTAAGTTGTCCAGCAAGTGGGAACTGGGATTACGCTTATACTATTGTTTCTAGATTATTAAGTATCAGAAAAACAAAAGTTGTAACACTAATACTTGTGATGCATTTATGCTTTGCAGGGCATATCCACAAAGTCACCTTACCATACAAACTATTCCAGAGAGGCAGCCCAGCTCTGCACCCCTCCCTGACCCAGAGTGGACTCCCCCCGTTCCAGGTGACAGGGTCTCCATCTGGGGTGAGATTTCCAGTGTTGCCATTTAGCAACAGGGTCTAGTCCAGCAGATGGAACTGAGGTTTCACCCAGATGTGAGGAAGAGGAGTATTTGTCGAACAAATGCCAGCCATTATTCTGAGTGTTTTGTGTATATTTTTTTACATGCTCTCAATCACTCTATGAGGTAGATGCTCTGGATATCCCCATTTTACAGATGAAGTCTAGTTACTTGCCCACTGTCTCACTGCTGGATGGCAGTGACAGGCCCCCAGTCCGTGAAGCTCAGCCCTGCCTGGTTTGCCAGTGTTTTGTATTGCCCCTTCTATTGACTCGCTGCTTCTAACAGGTGAAAGAAAGGTTTTTTGCACTTGCACAAATGCCCCTGTATTTTTTTTATTAAAGGGTCATACCGTGAGCGTTCAGTGCCAGAAAGTTCGTTTTGCCATTGTTGTCTTCGCCCTCCCTTTGGCCCTGGGATCTTGATACTTGGGTATATTAGTCAGCCAGGAGATATGTATTGACCCACATTGAGTGTGAGATGCCATGGGAAGGGAGGAATGTGTGACACACAGTTGCTATGCTCCAGCTGCCTGTGACACTAGCAAAGGGAATGAAGTCAGCACAAATAGAAGACTGAACAGGATAAATGCCTTACGAGTTGTGTAGGCAATACCTGATGTTAGACTCCAGATTTTCTGAGCACCTGTTCAGTTTCAGATGCTGGGCTACAAGCTTTCCAGTAACCCTGCAAGCAAGATGTTATTATTCCGGTTCTAGAATTCAGATAACTGAAGCAGAACAGAAGCTCAAGTCATTTGCCCCTGGTTTCCAGCTACATGCGATGGAAGTGGAATTTTGACCGGGAATCTCATTTACTTTCTATGACCTTTTTTCTGCCTCTCCATCTGTTGAATCAGCTGCAGACACTCCCAGGTCTGTGGCCCCTAGAATGGCTTTATAAATTTCCTCCTCATCCCTGATCATAATTCAGCTGTTTTCCCTGACCCCACGTGGCTACGGGTTTGGGAGTTAAAAGCTCAGGGGAGGAAGAAGGAGGTGACTGGAGCCATGGAGCAGTGGGGGTGAGCATGGGTGAGGGCCACCTTTCCTCCCTCTGTGGCTTCCAGAGAGACACCCCAACACATGTGCCCACCAGGAATGCTGGGGGATGGGACCCTGAGAGGCTGGCCAGCGGCCTGCTGCCAAGCTTCCCCGCCTGCCAGGATTGATGTGGTCTGTGAGTCAGGCCTGTTTTCTCTGGGGTGTGGTGAGGATTACAGTGAGAAAATTGGGTTGGAACTGTTTGGGGCTGAACTCTGAAATTTCACTTTCCCCCTCCCTCTTGACATTTCTGCTTTCACTTTGGAGAAGCAGATTCCAGGTCAGGGATGTTCCCCAGGTCCAGAAAATAGCCAGGCATACAGGGGATGGGCCTTGCCCCAGAGAATGAAAACAAAGGCTAAGCTCACTGTGTTTTGGGGGAGGCCAGGCCTTGGGGCCTTGGTCCTTCTGCTTCCTCTCCCTCGGAGTTCATCCATGCTGCATTCTTCTGCGTTTCTTGTTCATCTACTAGACAAATATTGGCCTTACTGTGTAAGAATCCTTTAGAAAACATATTACAAATTGTAGGAGACATACCCCTCATGTTTTCGTGTTCTGAACTCCCAGCAAGAGTAATGATGTGAGTAATGTCAACCGTTATGCTTGGAGTCACTGCATCTTGCCTGAATTACAGCAGAGATTCCCTCATGGCCTCTGGCCTTCATTCTTGCCCCTTCTGATCCATTCCCCTCGTCATCAGCTAAGTGCTCTCTCAAATGTAAAGTCCAAGTGCCTGTGTGTGTCACCAATAAGGCCAGGCGTCCTGCCTGTGGCCTACCCCACCAACTCCTTGTCCTCTGCTCTCGGCTTTATGGCTGGTACTTCAGCCGTATAGAACCACCCGTGGTTCTCTGGAAGTCCTGTGCTCTGATGGCTCCATGTCTCTGTAGCTGCTCTTCGGTCTGCCTGCCTCCCTTTTCCCCTCCATCCCACCCTCCACGATATCCCCCCAATTCCTGCTTGTTCCTTAGATACTGTCTTCTCCAAGAACCTTTCCCTGAGCCTCCAAAGTCTGGTTTGAGCACTTTTTCAGGTATTCCTATAGAACCCTCCTCACAGCACTTACCATGCCCTATATTAATAACCTATTTACTTTCCATTTCTCCCACTGCCCTGCGAGCTCCTGGGGATTGGCTTTTCGTCAGTATTAACCCAGGATCTTGCCCTATGCCCACCACATAGTAAAAGTCCAATGAACAGTTTCTGGAAAGAGTGAATGGAATCTAGTCGCGTGGCAGAATGCGACTTTTGCTGTGACCCCCCTGTGTCCACCCAGCCCATGGAGTACGAGTAGCTTCATTTTGCAGGTGACAAGTTAGTTGACCAACTTTCCCAGCTTGTGAATGTTCTTCTAACTAAGAAATCTTTCATAATAAAGCATTAGAGGTTGAAAGGGAGACAGCACCCAGGACAGAGGGTCAGGGTGGCTGCTGGCAGCAGATGGGAGATACACATGTCATGGTCACTTTGAGTAAAACTTAATTTGAATGTTAAAAAGTATTTTATCTCTCCTTGCTACAAACGTTAATTGGGGGTATAGTTGGGGAAGAGTTCTACCAAATAAGCCTGAATATAGAAAGGAGTTATTTTTCTTCAAGGAGTAGAGTCAACAAAGGCAGCCCCAGGCCCTGAAGACCGCCTCTGAGCAGATTCACGGAAAGAAAGCCATGACAGGCAAGGTGGGTACACCAGCCCCGGGCCTCACGCTATTGGCACACACAGCATGTACTTGGGGAAGAGTGAGAGGCTCTTCTTGGTTCCTATTATGAGAGCAAGACACATTCTTACGGTTTGGCATGTCATTACACAAAAGGAGTGAGGTCACTGCCAGCAAGACTGTGTCTCATGTCTGTCTGCTTGTCCTGGGGACCTTTTGAGGGCTTTGGTTTGGTTTTTCACCACATGTAGACTCTACCTAGATCTATTAAGCTGGATTTGTGGGTGTGGGCTAATAACTATTTTCCAAAAAGCATGTCTTCTGTGATTCAGAGGGCTGCTGTCCAGCCGACAGAAAAGCCAGTTAAGAGTAGCGATCTGTTTGCTTTTCACGACAGTGTTATTTTGTAAAAGTTCTGTCTCCGTTCCTTTCTGACTTCATTTTTCGTACTGTGATTAAAAGGGCTATTATTATCCCAGATAAAAAGATGGAAACTCTGGGAGCTTACAGGGCCTTACAGAGTCTCACAAACACGACGAGGGAGAAGGCAGACCTGCCATGTCCATCCTTTGGGTGTTTGGGATTCTTTTTCCAGTTTACCATTGTTGTATAACAAAGCACCCCAAAATCAAGTGGCGGTAAACTTTTGCACGATCTTACTATGCTCATGGATTCTGTGGGTCAGGAAATCAGGGCACTGTGGAAAAAGCTTGTCTGATCTGCAGTGTCTGGACCCTCACTGAGAAGACTGGAACAGCTGGGGAATAACTCACATGCCCAGGGGATGGCATCATCTGGAGGCTCCCAGACACTGGGAACTATTGACTGCTTCTCTGGCTCATGACTTCTTTAACCATGAGTTTCTCACAGCACGGCGCTAGCTTCTAAAAGGGAGCTTCCCAAGAGCAAGTGTACTGAGAAAGTCAGGCAGAAGCTATATTTTCCTTTCCCACCTGGCTGTGGAAGACATGTAGCATCACTTCTGCTATATCCTACTGGTTGTGACCAACTCGGGCCAGCCCAGATTCAAGGGCAGGGGAGTTACATCCTACCTATTCTTGCAGGGGGTGGGGGTGGCAAGGTCATTTACAGCAGAACATGTGCAACAGGAGCTCTTGTAGGCATCTTTGGAAAATACAATCTGTCACAATTTTCAGATTTTCTTCTAGTGAATATACCATTCTGAGTCATGTGAGTATGAAAATGAATTTAATTTAGAAATTACTATCACCAGGAGCATCCATCACTTACCTGAGTATAGACACGTGTTACCATCTCACATTCTGATACCCATGGAAGACATGACAAATTGATTGCAGCACCGTTCCTACTAAACTCAGGGCTCCAGATACCATCTCACGTTCCCATACCCATGACAGACATGACAAATTGATTGCAGCACTGATTCTACTAAGCTCAGGGCTCCAGAAAACTCAACACAATACACTAGACAAGAAATAGTAGTCAGAAACCACAATTGCACTGTGTGTTAACTAAAATTTAAATTTAAAGGGGGAAAATTACCGAAAAATATTAATCACTGCAATGGGGGTATGAATGAAAACTTATTTGCTACTTGGGAATCTTCTTACTTTCTTACCTTTACAATGTTTAACAAACACTTCACCTAGGGTGTGGAAGCCTACAGAACAGCCGGTCTGTAAATTGATGGAAAGTATGTTCACAATATGGAGAAAATTAGTGATTACTGTTAAATGAGATGAATCACAATTGATTTCAGAAACAGCCTAAACCATACTAATAAAATAATTTTAGTGGTATTTTTAAACTGAGAAGTAGACTAGAGGTTGATTTCACTATCTTAAGGTCATGGTCCCAGCTTTTTTCTACATTTTGACTCTTCCCATCTGCCACTTTGCTGCCTTGGCTGTAACAATCCCCCATATGTGACTTCATGAATTCTAAAGTTTGTATAGCACTTTTCCAAACACTTCAACTCACTGTCTCATTTAATCTTCACAGCTGTGCTGTGTAACAGATTTGCAGTGAACACGACATTTAGCAATCAGATTCTTTGTCCCAAATCATACAGATTACTACTACAAATAACGTATATTGATCACCTTTTAGGTACCAGATACCTTTAATCACTTTATATACACCTTGTCATTTAATCCTTATCCCAACCTGAAAGATGGGAATTATTAGCTCTGTCTTACAAATGAGCAAATGGAGACTGTATGAGATTAAGTAATTTGCCTGAGTTTGAAATTAGCAAGTGGTAGAACTGAGATTTGAACCTGGGTTGATCAGACTATAAGGTCCAGGTAAAACCTAGAGCTAGAACCAAGGCCTTGGTTATTTCCATTGAAAAATAAATTTATTTTTTCAGATTATTATATTTTTTTAATGATGGTTTGGGCAAGATAAACTGATAATAAAATTTTATTACACTTTGATAATAATGTTTTCTACTGATCGATGGTAGTGGTAGAGACACATATATGCACAACTTATAGTTGGGAAGAGGTCAATGCCCAAGTTCAGGGGTCCTAAGTGTCCTCAGTAGATCACCCCTTGCAATGTGGTTGATTTATGGAAGAAAGACTCGGGAGCTTGCCACATCTCCGCATCTCCCTGAATCAGTCTGGTACTGGTTATTCTGTGGGGAAAGTGCTTGGCATCCTAAGAACAGCTCCTCTCAGAACCCCTGAATTCAGGTTTATGTTCCTGTCTGTATACTCAAGGCAGATTTTCTTTTCTATCGTTTAGCAATTTCCAGAGAAAAAAGGCTTACCTTCAAAATGACTCTTTGTGGGGGGGCGGGGGAATGGGTGGGAAGAGGACCTCTGACAACAGTGACCAGGGATTCCCGCTCCTGGGTCCAGTATGACTCTGAACCAGAGTGGCCCATGGTGAGCATTTGTGGGATAATGATTCTCACCACCCTCACTCCTGTCCTGCAGTGAAAGAATGTCCTGACTTCCATAGCAAGGGGACAAATGTTCAGCCCAGCTAGCTCCTCCCCAGCCTCCCTTTCCAGGTTTATCTCCAATTACAATCCACTTCTTCATCCTCCCATCTTCATACTTTCCCAAATATCTCATATTTTTCCACATTGGCCCGACTTTGCACACGCTGTTACATCTGTTGGAAAATTTTTCCTTATTGTACCCCAGTGTGGTCGGCTGTGCCCCATTCCTCTTCTAAGAGAAACCAGCTTCTGATGGGGGAGAGGGTACGACCACACTTTGTACCATGAGCCACCATCACATTTCCTGGCCACAGCTGATTAGACCAGGGGTGAGCACCTGACTCAAGGGCAGCCAATCCTCGAGTCAGCAACCTATCACATGACCTGTGGCTTGGTTCGAAAGGATGAGCTAGAGTAACCAGGATTTCTACTGAGAATTTGAGGTAAGACAAGAACAAATTTGCTTGATCTGCCTAGCCAGGAGTAAGTCTCTTCTGGGTGACCACAATACTTCATACCTCCTTACAGTAATGTCTCAGGGAGAAAAATGGTGTCTTGCATTGTATTCCCAAAGTCTGGTTCAATGCCTGGTGCATGGAAGAGACTCAGTAAATATGTAGTGAGTCCATAAACTCAAGCAAGAAAAATTCACATTTCTTTATTAATTCAGTGCAATTTAAATCTGGCTCTGACCCTTATTTCAGTAGGCTGCCAGGATTTTTTTTTTTAATTGCACACTTTTCATGTAATTTTTATTCCCTTTTTCTACATGAAAAAGCAGAGGTGCAGAGAGTTTAGGTAATTTGCTTGAGGTCACAGCTGTAATAAGTGACAGATCTCAGCTAACACATAGTAAGTCAAGTCCTTGCTTTTCATCACTACCTCTCAGATTTCATCTCCATCATTGTGATGCACCGATGAATGAATAAAATGCTCTGTGGACCTAAGACTCCTTGCCACCATCAGTTGGTCCTTCTCTTTCTCATATTTCTTCAGCACTTATTTTATTCATATTTAATCTATCCACACCTTTTGCAGAGAACTTCCTGCAGTGTAATAATTAGAGCTAACAATGGGTACTTGCCTTATGCTACCTTCTGTCCCAGGGAATATAAGAGAAAAATTGACTAAATATGGTTGAAAATTTCATATTTTGAAATACTAATTCAAGGTGCTGTTAGTTCAAGAAGGCATTATTTTTTAAAGCCCAGATGCTTTCCTCCTTTTGAAAAATTTAACTTCAGAGTAAAATTTTCCAATTTTCTTTGGAAGTTAGAGCTTAAGTTATGGAGTGGTATAGGTTTCAAAAGCTCTGGATATTTCCCATTAGATCACGTTAAGTGCGATGTGACATACCTAAGCAATATGTTTATAAAAGTTTTTTTTTTTCTTTAAATGGATCTTACTCTTGTCATTCTCTGCTTGGCGATTTGGAAGTTTTTTGTAATACAGCACATTAAAATCACACTGGTAAAGAGTCTTCTGGTCCCAAATGGTGATGTAAGAAGACCCTGGGGGGACAGGAAAAAAAAAACATGGTTTAAAATGGCAACTAGAATATAAAGGTACCATCCTTAGAACCCAAAAGCCAAGGAGCTGCTAGAACTCTCTCTTGGTCAGAGGGGCTGGCAAGTGCCATGGTTTACATTCCCTTTGACCTTGATAGATGGGAGTAGGGACTGGGCACCATTGCCAGCCTGCTTCCTCAGGATACCTCTTTAGCGTATAGCTCTAGCCATCTTGCCAAAGTGACACAGGTGCAAAGAACCTTGAACATGCCAGACCAACACCATTTCAGCTCCAGACAGCTTTCTAGGGTGTCCCTGGAGTGGAGTGCTCCAGTACCTCCTGGTTCATGCTTGCTTCAACTCCAGCTGCCTCACCAGGGCACCCCCTGTGTAGAGTACCCTGGGAACCCCCAGCCATTCCTGGCTCAGTTCCAGCGGTCCTGTTAGGTGCCCCCTGCATGGAACCCCCTGGGGTATCTCACTGCACTTACTTAAGCTTCAGCTCTCCTGCCAAGACACTCTTTCTACTGAAAGCCCTGAGACCACTTCAGGCCCACCCCCACTAAAGCCCCAGCTATCCCACCATGGCAGCCCCACGTGGAGTGTCCTAGAACTCCCAGCCCACTCCAGCCACAGCTCCAGCCACCAGGCTTACACAGTCTACACTGGGGATGACCGTACACAAGACCATTCATTCAAGGTTATGAGAAGTAGCAGTTCTGCCTAATTCATAGAAACAAACACAGAAAGTCAAGCAAAATGAGGAGACAGAGGAATATATTCCAAAGAACAAGACAAAACCTCAGAAAAGAAAAAGAACTAGATGAAACTGAGATAAGCAATATACCTGATGAAGAGTTTAAAGTAATGATCATAGGGGCGCCTGGGTGGCGCAGTCGGTTAAGCGTCCGGCTTCAGCCAGGTCACGATCTCGCGGTCCATGAGTTCGAGCCCCGCGTCAGGCTCTGGGCTGATGGCTCGGAGCCTGGAGCCTGTTTCCGATTCTGTGTCTCCCTCTCTCTCTGCCCCTCCCCCGTTCATGCTCTGTCTCTCTCTGTCCCAAAAAAAATAAATAAAAACGTTGAAAAAAAAATTAAAAAAAAAAAAATAAAGTAATGATCATAAAGATACTCATTGGGCTGGAGAGAGGAGTGGAAGAACCCAATGAGAACTTCAACAAAGATAAAATATAAAAAAACATCAATCAGAGTTAAAGAATACAATAACTGAAATGAGAAGTACACTAGAGGGAATCAGTAGTAGATTATGGATACAGAAGCATGGATCAGTGATGTGGAAGACAGGGTCGGTGGAAAGTACACAACCTGAGCAGCAAACGAATAAAGGAATTTTTGAAAATGAGGATGGGTCAGGGATCTCTTGGACAATGTTGAGCAAACAAACATTCATATTATAGGGGTCCCAGAAGGAGAAGAGAAAGAGAAAGGGGCAGAAAACATATTTGAAGACATAATAGCTGAAAACTTCCCTAAGCTGGGGAAGGAAACAGACATCCAGATGAACCCATGGAGGCTCACACCATGACACCCAATAATTAAAGTGTCAAAGGTTAAAGATAAAGAGAGAATTTTTTTTTTTTAAATTTTTTTTTCCAACGTTTATTTATTTTTGGGACAGAGAGAGACAGAGCATGAACGGGGGAGGGGCAGAGAGAGAGGGAGACACAGAATCGGAAACAGGCTCCAGGTTCCGAGCCATCAGCCCAGAGCCTGACGCGGGGCTCGAACTCCCGGACCGCGAGATCGTGACCTGGCTGAAGTCGGACGCTCAACCGACTGCGCCACCCAGGCGCCCCAAAGAGAGAATTTTAAAAGCAGAACGGGAGAAGTGAACAGTTATGTACAAGGGAACCCCCATGAGATTATCATTTGATGTCTCAGCAGAAATTTTGCAGGCCAGAAGGGAGTAGCATGATATATTCAACCAAGAATACTCCACCTGGCCAGGCTATCTTTCAGATTTGAAGGAGAAGTTTCCAGACAAAAGTTAAAGGAGTTCATCATCACTAACCTGGCCTTACATGAAATGTAAAGGGACTTCTTTAAGTGGGAAATGAAAAGCCATAATTAGAAGTATGAAAATTATCAATTAAAAGATGTAAAATACGACAATATATACATAAAATGTGGAGGAGGGTAATAAAAAAAGTTCTTTTAGAATGTGTTCACACTTAAGTGGCCATCAGCTTAATATAGATGTAAGCTGTATGCTTAGGATGTTATATAAACCTCATGGTCACTATTAGCCCCAAGCTTATAACAGATACACGGTAAGTAAAGAGAATGAAAGCCAAACATAACACTAGAAAGTCATCAGTCATAAGGAAGAGAGCAAGAGAAGAAAGGAACAGAGAAGAACTACAAAAACAACCAGAAAACAATGAACACAATGGCAATAAGTACATACCTGTTAATAATTGCTTTAAATTTTTTTTTTTTTTTTCAACGTTTATTTATTTTTGGGACAGAGAGAGACAGAGCATGAACGGGGGAGGGGCAGAGAGAGAGGGAGACACAGAATCGGAAACAGGCTCCAGGCTCTGAGCCATCAGCCCAGAGCCTGACGCGGGGCTCGAACTCACGGACCGCGAGATCGTGACCTGGCTGAAGTCGGACGCTTAACCGACTGCGCCACCCAGGCGCCCCAATAATTGCTTTAAATGTAAATGGTCTAAATGCTCCTAAGTGACACAGGGTGGCAGAATGGATAAAAACCCAAGATCTATTTACATGCTGCCTGTAGGAGACTCACTTCAGATGTAAAGAAACATACAGACTAGACGAGAAAGGATGGGGAGAGATCTCCCATTCCAGGGGAAGTAATAAAATTGCACCGATAAAGTCAGCATGGTGAGTGAGTTATTTTCCTCAGTGTTCCATTAGATGATATTATTATCCCCTTTTTTACTGATGAGGAAACCGAGGCCCAGAGAGGTTGTATAACTTGTCCAAGGTCCAGTAGCTTCAAGCGGCAGGCAGTCAGATTCTAGAGTGTTGTTTTTAAAAATTGAGTTATAATTCACATTCCATGAAATTCACTCTTTCAGAGTGTATAATTCATTGGTTTCCAGTGTGTTCATAAGGTTGTGCAGAGGGTGCAACTGTTACCATTGTCCAATTGTAGAACACCTTCTTTCCCTCTAAAACAACCTGGTAACTACTAGCAGTCTCACTCCATTCCCTCCAGCCCCTAGCAACCACAAATCTACTTTCTGTTTCAATGGATTTGCCTGATCTAAGAATTTCACATAAATAGAATTGTATGATATGTGGCCTTTTGTGTTCTTAGAGCTCTTAA
Source organism: Puma concolor (assembly GCF_028749965.1). NCBI lineage: Eukaryota > Metazoa > Chordata > Mammalia > Carnivora > Felidae > Puma > Puma concolor. The sequence goes on from NC_141674.1 coordinate 52,539,874, forward strand.
CACAAAGCAAATGCCCCTAGACCACAAGATCCTCCAGTATGAAGGCTATTTTGTTCATTTATGTTGCTATGGTGCTCTGAATCCACTTTGCTTTTAAATGAATGATTGAATGCACAAATGAATTATGAAATAAATATATGTAAATGCTAAAAAAAACTCAGAGTCTGATGTTTGCCAAGTTCCCACTATGGGCCTGGCACAATGCTAAGTGCTTTGCAAAGATGACCTCACTTCACTCTTACAAACATCCTCATGAGGTAAGTACTGTAATATGCCCATTTTACATATGGGAAACATAAGGAGGTTAAATAACTTGCTTCAAGTCCTAGATACTGGATGGTGGAGCCAGACTTTGAACTCTTGTTGCTGGTATTTGAGTCTGCATTCCTAAATTGTATGCAAAAGAATATCCTTTAGAGAGAGGGTCTAACCTCCTCTGTCTGCAGCAAGAAAATGAAGGTCTCGAATGCATTTGCGGCTACTTATGGAGCCTATGCTATGTGCCCAGTCACTGCACTACATTGGAAGCCATATACTACTCAAGAACAAAGGTAAAACAAACAATGGCAATTCCCTGCAACAGGCAGGGGGTCAGATGTATGTGTGCAGTGAGGGCTGAAGGAATGGAGTGCCCAAGGCATCTATATAAGGTGCATAGCCCAGGGCCTGAACCAACCTTTCTGCCCTCTGCTGTTATCAAAGCACATCTCCATGTGTGAGCTCATGGAGCTCATTGTCACCACCCTCAACACTCTCAACATGCCTGGGATGGGTGCCTCGGCATGGTTATTTTCCTGGCCTTTTGGAGCCCAGGTAGAGAATCCTGACCTGGCAATGGCTGTGAAGGCTTGGCCTTTGTCTCTCAGGAAAACAGGCAGGCGGCCCTTTGTTCCCCACTGCAGGGCAGGGTGGAGCCGCCAACCAACTCCCTTAGTGTTTCTGGCCTGCTCTGTGGCTTTTCTCTTCTCACAAAGACTGGTGTGTTGGACCTGTTTTTCTAAGTCAGATAGTTATTTGGTTTCCACCTCAGAAGTCAGTGCCAGCATTCCGTATAGCAGGCCTCACTGCCACAGGCTGTGGTGTAAGAAGAAAGTGGGTTCCCAGAGCACGGTCAGAGATTACACTCCTCAATTCAGGTGGGTAGAGTCAGGAGTGGCTTCTCACACCCACTGTCTAACATTTGCCAGACTCGGGCTTGGCCAGGAATAGGGCTCTGGTGCCAGGAGAAGCCCAGGCTCCACCAGGCCACACCACCTCCATGAGATGTCACAAACTGGGATGAAGACCAGCCTAGAGCATGCCCCTGATTGTCATGTCTTTCTCCCTTGTTCCCTCTGTAATGGTCCAGCGTGTAGGGCAGGGCAAAATGACTGGGGCATCACGCATGCGGGGTCACACCAGGATGTAGCATCCTAACGCCAGGCTAGGTCTAAGAGGCAGAGAAAAATTGCCCCCTGGGGACAGCCGGAGGCTTCCTAACTAATAGAACTATGTTCCATAGCTATGTTGAGAGGGAGGTAGCTGTTCCCAGCTCGAGAACTGATGTAAATATCAGGGCTATAGCTGGCTCCGTTCAGGCCATGGTAGGAAGAGGAATCTTGAGGTCAGAAACTAGGAAGGTCAGAAACAGGTTGGGAAGGGGTCAGGAATGCCCTAGTGGCCTGCAGCCGGTTGAAGATCATGGGGGAAAGGGACAGCTAAAAACCTCAGCATGGGATTGTGAGCATATGCTCTGGGATTTCCCTCTGGGTGCATCCTGGATTGAGGGTCCCCAGAGAAGCTCTGTGTTTGTTTCTCCCAGGTACCACAAGGGTGTGACAAGTCTGGAGCCTTTTCTAAAGTTGAAGACTCTAGGACCATGCAAATGGAATGAATTTCAACCCCAAACCCATGAGAAAACTCATATTTATAAAGTCTCAAAGGGGATGGCTTTTTCCATCCACAGACCAGGCCAAGACGCAAATGCTACTATCTCTCTGTGACAATGGGTGCATTTTTTATCCTGGTCCATTATTTTATCATGTCCAGCTTTATGTGTGGTATGGGTATAGGGGGAAGAAGGTTCTCAGATCTAATACCCATCCATGCAGGCCCAAGACTTTCTCCTTTCACCACATGACTGTTAAAATATAAGTCTCTTGGTTACCTAAGATTGGAAGAACTTTCCTGGGGAGCTGTTGCTCCAGCTACTCACTTAACCCTGTTTTTCAGCTTCCTCTTTGTCTTTACCCCATGAGGATTCTCATACTTTCTGGCAAGTTCTGTTGTGCATTTAAAATGATCTCTGCTATTGTTTGTTGAGCTTTTCTAGATAACTTCTAGGTAGTTGGGAAGTGTTTCAGTTTGCCTAGAATCTGAAGTCCTTTCTGCTTCCACTCTTGTCCCTTCCATTTTAACCTTACAATAGCCAGTGTGGTCTTTCAAACAAACAAACAAACAAACAAACAAACAAACAAACAAAAACAACGTTATCTTGTTTTTCACTTGTATACAGCCCTTCAGTGGTTTCTCATAGTTTTCTGCCAATTATGATATTGTTTTGTCAGTGTTTTGATATATCCCGCCGTTTTTCCCATTTCTCTTCTGCAATCAAGCACCACTTTCCCATGGGAGAAACTCCTCCTACATTCCATATGGCCCTGGGGAGGTCAGGCATGGTGGCCTCCCTTTTCCTTTCTTCACCTCCCACCTCCATTCTAGCTACAGTGGAAGGAATACAGCCCATGTTAAGCCAATCATTGTGACACATCCCCATGAACATAGTGATTGGTCTAATGGGTAGCCATGTGACCTAAGCTGGGCGAATCAGAGTCTTGCCCTGATTTTATTTTCCAAATGGAGATAGAGGAGTAACTTTCATTTTCTTTTGGACCATTGGGTTGTGAAGATGTAGGCCTGGTGAATATCAGTTACTATTTTCCTACAGGATTGACAGAATTTGTCAGTGCAGAAGAAAATTAGGCCTACTTAATAAGAAATGCAGAAACAAACAGAGACAATTAATTAGTTGAAAAGAAAGTCTTTTTTTTTTTAATTTATTTATTTTTTGAGAGAGAGAGAGACAGAGTGCAAGTAGGGGAGGGGCAGAGAGAAAGGGAGACACAGAATCCGAAGCAGGCTCCAGGCTCTGGGCTGTCAGCATACAGCCCAATGCAGGGCTCCAACTCATGGTCTACGAGATCATGACCTGACTTGAAGTTAAATGCTTAACTGACTGAGCCCCCCAGGTTCCCCGAAAAGAAAGTCTTAATGATACCATTTGAGCTCCTGGATTCAGTCCTACCTGATGCTTTAACTCCAGACTTCCCAACTTAACGAACCAATAAATTGCCTTTTCACTTAAATTAGTTTGCATTGGGTCTTTGTCATATGTTAACAGAGAGACTTGACCAACATGGGGCCAAACCTTTTACAAGGCATTCTAAGACCCTGTGTGATCTGGTCACTGCCTATTTCTCCTCACATACACTTTTTCTCTATCTTGATGGCCCATCAATATAGAACTCTCAGTTTTTCTTTTTTTTTTTTTAATTTTTTTTAACGTTTATTTTTATTTTTGAGACAGAGAGAGACAGAACATGAATGGGGGAGGGTCAAAGAGAGAGGGATACACAGAATCTGAAACAGGCTCCAGGCTCTGAGCTGTCAGCACAGAGCCCGACGCGGGGCTCGAACTCACGGACCGCGAGATCATGACCTGAGCCGAAGTCGGCTGCTTAACTGACTGAGCCACCCAGGCGCCCCACTCTTAGTTTTTCAAATGTTCCAGGCTCCTTCCTGTCTTAGGCCTTCACACATGTTGTTTTCCTAGATCATTTTGCTTCTCATATTTCTATACATCCTTCAGGTGTCTGCATATAGATCATGTCCTTAGGGAAGGATTTCCTGACTGATTGACTAGACCAGAGTCCTTGTCTCCCCTTCAGCATTAAGTACTCCTGCTCACCCTGTGCTCTTCCTTCTAAACTCATCACAGTAATAATGAACACATTCCTTGTTTACAACAAGATTGTTTCTTATTTACAGTTCATCTTCTTTGTTGGAATATAAGCTTCACGAAGTTATGGACCATTTGTCTTGATCATTTTTGTGTATTCAGTGCCTAGCACAGTGTTTGGCATAAAATAGGTGCTCAGTAAATATTTGCCAAGTGAGAAGAACCTGGGTGGTTCAGTAGGTTAAAGGTCCGACTCTTGATTTCAGCTCAGGTCAAGATCTCATGGTTCGTGAGATCGAGCCCCATGTCGGGCCCTGTGCTGATTGATGGCACAGAGCCTGCTTGGGATTCTCTTTTGCTCTCTCTGCCCCTCCCCCACTCCTGCTCCATCTCTCTCTCAAAATAAAAAACATTAAAAAATATATTTGCCAAAGGAAAAAAATGAACAGTTCAGTGTTTGACTTGAAAGCCTATGTTTTCAGTCTCTGTGGGCTTTGGTAACTAACGAAAAAAGGGGGGTCCTGATTCATAATGGGACTATAAAAGGCTCCTTGGGGGAAGATTGATTTAATCAGGTATTTTGAGCCAGATTTCTACCTGGCCAGGCCAGAGTGGGCCTTGCTCCCAGGAGATGGCAGTGTTGTACAGTCTGTGGCTCATCAAGCCTCTAAAGTCGCTTCTCTGAGGCATGGGAGCTACCTTGCTGGACATTGACCCTCCTGTCCTGGAAGCCAAAGTCCATGGCCCTTTGAAAGGGCTGTTGTTGACAGCAGCTCTGCAGCACAGCTTTGTTTCAGAGACTGGCAGTGCCCCGGTCCGAGATAAACAAGCTCCTGATGCACCGATGGATCGATCTGGGATGCCGCTCTGTTCAGGAGCTCCACCTTCCCCAGGGTGTCAGCCTTTGTGCCCTACAACCTCCTCGGAGAGAAGGCTCAGGACACTGCGTCTGTGCCTCCTGAGGCTGTGGGACAGCGACCTTACAGTTTCTCTCAAATCCAAAGGCTGCTACTGAGGGTGCAAAATAGCCCAGCGACCAGCATGGACCCACAGGTGGACAGTCCTCAGTTCAAATTCATATCGCTTACTGGGTAGCCCAGAATAAACACCTCAGCTTCTCTCAATAGAGGGTAGTGATGTCTACTTCTCAGGCTTGTGCAGAGTGGTGGAGCCAGCAGAATCCAGACCACCTGGCACCCTGCCTGGAGCATGGTAGGTGCTTAGGAAACATCAGTTCCCTTCCCCCTCCCACTCCCCACCCACTGCCATCATTGTGGGACCACATGCACCTGGGGGAAATGCGAGAGCACCTCAACCGTTTTTCACTGGCAGATGTCTAAAAACAACAACCTTCTTCACTTCCCCCAAGCACTTTCCTATCCCCAGTGTGACTGTAAAGTCAGATTAAAAAGTGCCCATAGTCATTGGAACACACCCCAGTCAGATAATCCACATCACCAGTCCCGTCCACGTGAGCCTTGCTGCTGCTGCTCCTGCTGTGGGGAACCAGGTCTCCCAGGAATCCTGAGATCTCCCCGGGCCCAGAGGCCTTGGCTCCTTTTCAGTTCATTTCTTTCTTTTGTGGTGGAGCATCTGGGCCGTAGTGCTGGAAGTGTTTGGCCCTGGTGCTGGGGCCCTTATCTCTGTGCTGCGTGAGCCCCACTCCTGCCGTGTCAGAACCCATTAGAGGCCACTCTGCTGAGGCTTTTGAAGGAGTAATCGGTTTGTAGAGGGAAGGGGCTGTGCCAAGCCAGGCCAGATGGAGTAAGTAATGAAGGCCCCAGATTAATCTCACTTGTCTCTTTTTTCCAATATGAAGGCTCAACCCAAGAGCTTGGCAGTCTCAAGACAAATTATACTTGTCAGCTTCAAAGCACAAGTTCCCTTCCAAGTCAGAATGTTTGTGCTTTCTCTTTCCTTCTCGCCATCTCCTTCCCCCTCTCTCTTGAAATAAAAAAAAACTGGAGTAAAAAAATGGGGTGCATGTGAAATGTGGTGACATTTTTGCATCATTCTAATACTAAGAGCTTCCACTGGGCATTTGCTATGTACTAGGCAACATATGGAGTCCTCAACATGCATTTATTTCTCACCCTAACCTCACAAAACAGGAATATGCCAGAACTCCCATTTTACAGATTGGGAAACCAAGGTTCAGAGAGGATGACTGACTCAAAGTCGTACTGTTAGTAAATATGGAGCAAGGATTAAGACGCAGGTCTGTATCACTCCAGCCACCGCACTGTACACATTCTCCAGTCTTCAGAGCGTTAACCTCTCTGACTTAAGTCTCTGCCTTGAAGGAAGAGTCTGGCTCTGAAGCCACGAACACAGTCTCCTGTTCATTCCTGTTGTTAAACATTCCCCCCTGGCATCTTGAGCCAAAAGCAAGGGGTAAGGAATGTGTTCCCAGAGAAGCATTTCCAGGGGTATACTTTATAACATCCTAGTCTTTGAGATGTATGGGGACAAAGACGCTGTGGTTAAATAAATTTGGGAACCACTGCATATAATTGATCCCCACTGGCAGCACCAGGCATGTAGGCAGGCAAGGAGTCCTGAAAATGGGGACCTTGATGAACTTTTCTTTACCCACTGTTTCCCCAAATTATTGGATCTAGTTATGTTTTTCAAGGCACACCTACAAACATCCGTGGAACTGAGTCCTCAGAAACCAATCTGCCCCAGAGCCCTGCTACTTAAGTGCTCAGACCAGCACAGCAGCATCAGCTGGGAGCTCATTAGAAATGCAGACTCTTTGCCCCAGTCCCACTGGATCCCCAGGTGATCTTGGAAGCTCTATGTTGGAGTATAGCCAAGCTGAGGTCAGTAGACCAGGAAGCTCACTAAGTAGACTGGCCTCATTCAGCCACCCAATTTTTTAGTGATGTCAACACAAGTGTTGTTCATTTGGAAAGCTGAACCAAAAAGATCAGTTTCTCCCTTGTCCAAATAGCTGTAGCCCCACAACTGAACATAAACATGACATGGAGGAAGAATCCCATATTTAATGAGGGCTCTGGCCCACCTCTAAGTTTCTGGTAATTCCTCATTAGGAAGAGTTAGTTCTTTGAGGATCATTTTCTCCTTCTGTATACACATGCTGCCTCAGAACCAAGTTCCTATTGTTTTGGTTAAAAATTTCCAGACGTTTGAGCTGAGCCAGATCTGGCAACCCCATCCTCTGCCTCGCACAGTCCATAGCCCCTGAGGGAGAGATATGTGCTCCAGTGACCCACCATCCGTTCATCTTCCATCTCTGTCAGGCCAGGGACACTCGCCACAGAGGGGCACTTGACTTAAGGGCACAGCCAACCTCTCCACTGTCCAGCAAACTGATGTGCCCTGGGGCAAAATGTGAACCACAAAGAGCGGTGAAAAAAGCCATGGCTGTCTAAGCTAGAAGATTCTAATACAGACAGGAATGGGAGAGACATGGATGGGCTAAGTGTAAGCCTGTGCTGTGAGGGAGCAGGAATTGTGAGCAGACAGGGATGATGGAGACAAGACACAGCAGAAGACCACAATGACAGTGAGCCATCAGAGCAACTGTGCAGAGCTGTGGTATGCTTTGGGCCGAGCACTGGGCAATGAGTCATACAGTGTATTATTTCCTGGGGCTGCTGTAACAAATCACCATTAACCTGTGGTTTAAAGCCACGGAAATGTATTCTCTCAATAGTCGGGGAGGGCAGAAATCTGAAATCAAGGTGTCTGTGGGGCCGCACTCCCTCTAGAGGCTCCAGGGAAGAAACCTTCCTCACCTTGCCGGTTTCTGAGGCCTGCCATCTCTCCTTGGCTTGTGGCCACATCACTCCAGTCTCTGTGGTCACAATGCCTTCTCCTCTGTGTCAAATACCCTTCTTGTGATTGCATTTAGGGCTCACTTGTATAATCCAGAATAATCTCTCCATCTCAAGATCTTTAATCTAGTTATATCTGCATAGCTGAGGCAGCCATTGCTGTTTCCATGCTTTGCTACAGCAACCCCACAAAACTAATGTATATAGAGTATGGGGGAGTGCCCAGGGCTCTCTGTCTTACACTTTTTTTTTTTAAGTGTATTCATTTTTGAAAGACAGAGAGAAACAGCACGAGCAGGGAATGGGCAGAGAGAGAGGCAGACACAGAATCTGAAGCAGGCTCCAGGCTCTGAGCTTTCAGCACAGAGCCCGAAGTGAGGTTCGAAATCACACACTGGGGGACTATGACCTGAGCCTAAGTTGGACACTTAACTGACTGAGCCACTCAGGCACCCCTCTGTCTTAGACTCTTCCTCTTCTCTAAGTGGTATTGTCCACTTCCGTGGCTTCAAACTGTCTGTAAACCAGTGAATTCCAAATTCACATCTCCTGCCCAAGCCTCTACCCAGAACTATAAGTTTCTATATCCCACTGTCCATTTGTCATTTACTTGAGTGTTTCTTAGGCATTTCATATTATGTGGTACAGACCGAAATCTTGATCCTTTATACTATGGTGACCCGATTATTTCTTCCCTGGTATGATGGTTAATTTTATGTGTCAACTTGACTAGGCCACTGGGTGCCCAGATATTTGGTCCTGACATTACGTCTGGGTGTGTCTATAAGGGTGTTTCTGGAGGAGACAAACATTTTAATCAGTCAACTGAATAAAGCAGATTGCCCTCTCCAGTGTGGGTGGGCCTCATTCAGTCTGGAGTCTGGGTAAGGCACCTGGGTGGCTCAGTCAGTTGGGCATCTGATTTTGGCTTAGGTTGTGATCTCATGGTTTGTGGGTTCGAGCCTCACATCAGGCTTGCTGCTGTCAATGTAGAGCCCACTTCACATCCTCTGTCCCCCTCTCTCTCTGCCCATCCCCTGCTGACTCTGTCTCTCTCTCTCTCTCTCTCTCTAAACAAAAATAAATAAAACATTTAAAAATGTCTGGGTAAGAAAGAATTCCTTCTCTTTTGACTTGTTGCAACCCTGAAAGCAAGATGCTATCACCCACCCAGTCCAGCTGTACTGGACTCATCTGTGAGAATGTGGCTAGAATTCTTATTCTTGCTGCTCCTGCCCAAACTGGCATGGTCAGATCCAGAAATACGGTTTCAGTGTGTGCCACTGGTGTTTCCATCAGGACGAGAGAGATACCATTTTTTTTAATGTTTATTTATTTTTGAGAGAGAGAGAGAGAGAGAGAGCATAAACAGAGGAGGGGCAGAGAGAGAGGGAGACACAGAATCTGAGGCAGGCTCCAGGCTCTGAGCTGTCAGCACAGAGCCTGATGCAGGGCTTGAACCTGAGATCATGACCTGAGCTGAAGTCTGATGCTAAACCAACTGAGCCACCCAGGTGCCCCAAGAAAGATACCGATTTTATCAGGTTAGACTAAGTGATCTTCTTTGAGTGGAACATCTAAGACATTGACCTGATACAAGAAACAATGCTAGCTCCTCAAAAACAAACAACAAAAAACAAAACAAAAAAAGTAGAAATAGTTTATTTGTTATAGATATGTCCTTTGTAAAGTTTAGTGATATTTTCTTCAAAATATGTGGCTTATTTTCCCTCGTTTATAGAAAAGTATTCATCCTGGAAAAAAAGAGAGAATTCTTTCTTTCTGCTTGACTATCTTCCAAAAGAGACATCAGTCTTCTCTTGCCTTTGGACTTGGACTCAGACTGGAACCACACCATCAGCTCTCCGGGGTCTCCAGCTTGCCAGCTGCAGATATTGGACTTCTCAGTCTCCATAATCGTGTGAGCCAATTCCTTATAGTAATTTGCTCTCTCTCTCTCTCTCTCTCTCTCTGGTTATTTCAGTCTATCTATCATCTCATCTCTGTCTGTGTCTATCTATATAGACACGTATCTATATCTTCTCTGGAGAACCCATACTAGTACACTTGGTTTTTCCCATCTCACTAAATAATCCCCAGGCCTCCATATGCCCAGGCCAAAAATCTAGGCATTATCCTTCAGTTTTTCCTATCTGATGGATCTAAGAGTGCTATCACCTTGGCCTCAGAAACACATTCTAAACTCTCCACTTTTCTCTTCTCTATGAGCACCTCCACAACCCAAGGCCCCATCCCCCATCCAGATTACAACAATGGCTTCCATATAACGGTGCTGCTGCTTCTGCCTCAGCTCGCTTCTTCACAAGGCAGCCAAAGTGAACTCTTAAAGACAAAGTCACCACACGTTACTCCCCTGTTTAAACCCTCCAAAGGCTTCACAACATATTGAGAATAAACTCCAAACATCTAGCCCTACCCACTAAACTTCACATGGTCTCTTCCTGACTGCCCCTTCAACTTCCCACCCTGACCTCTCTTTTTTTTTTTCCTGATGAGATTTTATTTTTAAACTAATTTTTTAATTTATTTTTTATTTATTTATTATTATTTTTTTCAATATATGAAATTTATTGTCAAATTGGTTTCCATACAACAGCCAGTGCTCATCCCAAAAGGTGCCCTCCTCAATACCCATCACCCACCTTCCCGTCCCTCCCATCCCCCATCAACCCTCAGTTTGTTCTCAGTTTTTAAGAGTCTCTTATGCTTTGGCTCTCTCCCACTCTAACCTCTTTTTTTTTTTCTTCCCCTCCCCCATGGGTTTCTGTTAAGTTTCTCAGGATCCACATAAGAGTGAAAACATATGGTATCTGTCTTTCTCTGTATGGCTTATTTCACTTAGCCTAACACTCTCCAGTTCTATCCACGTTGCTACAAAAGGCCATATTTCATTCTTTCTCATTGCCACGTAGTACTCCATTGTGTATATAAACCACAATTTCTTTATCCATTCATCAGTTGCTGGACATTTAGGCTCTTTCCATAATTTGGCTATTGTTGAGAGTGCTACTATAAACATTGGGGTACAAGTGCCCCTATGCATCAGTACTCCTGTATCCCTTGCCACCCTGACCTCTCTTGATTCCTCACACATCTAACTTCCTTTTGAACTAAGTCTTTGCACTAGCTGTTTCCTCTTTCCAGAATCCCCTCCCTCCCTGGCCCCCTTGCCAATAATTCTCTTGAGACAAATGTTGCCTCCTCAGAGAAGCTTTCCCTGACCAATCATTCTGAAGTAGCTAGTCATATCCCATTACCATCTTGCAATTGTCAGCATGAAGAGTACTTGTTACTAGCAAATAATTTTACTGTGTTTTTGTTTATTCATTTCTTTCTTTATCCCCTTCCCTTCACCAGAGTATAAACTTCATGAAAAAGAGACAAATCTGTCTTGTTCACCACTCTATATCCATTTCCTAAAACAATACTGGGACCATGGTGGGCATGGGACAAACATTTATTAAATGACTGATTCATGGCTTTGAGATGTATGTTCGTGCCTCTTTGGAACATGTGGATAGGTCAGCCTGGTTAAAACAAATATTCGGTTAGACAAACAATGGCTGCTGGAAATAGTTGCTATGTGTAGAAACACTTCCAGTGCCCCATGCCACATATCCTTAGTTTGCTTCTGATTCAGCTGCTGCTATGGTGGGCAGTTCTGTGGTGGGCAAAGCTGAGTTTTTCTTAGGGCTTTTGTGAAGAACAGGAAGGGAAAGGGAAAGGAAGCAAAGGAAAGAAAAGGAAGGGAAAAGAAAGGGGAGAAGAGAGGAAAAAGAAAAAGGTACAGGCAGAACCCAAAAGAGCTAGGAAGGTCATGCTTCTGGGGCAAACTTCAACACAGGGAGTGGGAATTGATGGATAAGAGGCCTTTGATCTTCTGGGGGCGCCTGGCTGGCTCAGTGGGTAGAGCATGTGATTCTCAATCTCAGGGTTGTAAATTCAAGCCCCATGTTGGGTGTAGGATATTAGTTAAAAATTTGAAAAATATATAAAATAAAATTAAAGGGGCGCCTGGGTGGCTCAGTTGGTTGAGCGTCCGACTTCAGCTCAGGTCATGATCTCACACTCCATGAGTTCGAGCCCTGCGTCGGGCTCTGTGCTGACAGCTCAGAGCCTGGAGCCCGCTTCAGATTCTGTGTCTCCCCCTCTCTCTGCCCCTCCCCTGCTCATGCTCTGTCTCTCTCTATCTCAAAAAATAAATAAAAACATTAAAATAAAATTTAAAAAAGTCCTTCAATCTTCTAGTGGGACTATCCTGAGGTGTATTCTCTAAACTTCCTCAGGGAGTCCCCAGCAGAAGTTTCTGCCCATAGCAGAAAGTAGCTCACACCCTCCATTAGCGTTACCTCCTCCTCTGTCTTCCTCCCCACTTCTCTCACTGCCTCCTGCTCTCTTTCTCACCTCCCAAATAAACTTCCTGCATCAAACTCCTTGCCCTGGGCTCTCTTTCAGGGGTTCCCAAATTAAGTTAGTGCTTCACAGTTCTTGTGTGCATGAATGGTTCCATGCAACTAAAGAAGGGTTCCCCATCACAGTCTTGAAAAATATTATTAAAAGGTATTCTCAATTGCCTGCATAGCCTATAGGTTTATATATTTTTGCTATGCTTCTCCCTTTTGTGAAAAAAAAATAGGTAGTGATTTGTATGAAAAATATCCATTTATAAAAGGTTAACAGATTGGCATACTTAATTTTCCAAGGTGCAGTCTCTCTCATGGAACTCATTTGATTGTTAGACTCTAATTATTCCAGTCTGTGTGACCTTGACCAAAACACTTTACTTTTGTCTCCCCATATGTAAAATGAATGGGCTAGATAGCTACTTTCTGAGGTAATATTTCAGTTCTAAGGCTCTGTAGGTCTATATCCAAACTAGATAATATTTACTGAGGGCAAACACAGTCCCACTTAGAGGCAGGGCACACCTCCTACAGCCAGAGGCAGAGGCGCCACAAGGCTAATGGAGCTTAAACTTCAGACTCCCTCACTTGCACTGGCTCCCCCCACCCCCCGCCCCAGGCCCTGGAAAGAACCCTTACCATGTGTTGATGGGATCATGTGCTTTTTTAAAATGTGTAATAGTTATATAGTTTCTTCTTGTTTTTCTTTTTTTTTTTTTTTTTTTAATTTTTTTTTTTTTTCAACGTTTATTTTTATTTTTGGGACAGAGAGAGACAGAGCATGAACGGGGGAGGGGCAGAGAGAGAGGGAGACACAGAATCCGAAACAGGCTCCAGGCTCTGAGCCATCAGCCCAGAGCCCGACGCGGGGCTCGAACTCACGGACCGCGAGATCGTGGCCTGGCTGAAGTCGGACGCTTAACCGACTGCGCCACCCAGGCGCCCCTCTTCTTGTTTTTCTTGAAGAAGATCTCCCCAATTTATAAGCTTCAAGCTGTACAACCCTAAATCTGTCCATGGCCACGTCCTGTACTTTGGGTAATTCTATTGTGGCTCCACACTGGGACCACCCTCTGGCTGCCATGGCCTGTTGGGCTGTGTAGAGTGATATGATTCTTTCCCACTCATAAGCCATGGATTTGTCATGAAAGTAAATAATGGGTGACTTCCCATTTCAAAATGGCTGTACCTTAGAAGTCTCTGAATGTGAAGTCCCTGCTCTGCTGAACTGTCTTTTGGATTTTAGAAGCTGAATGGCCTGCAGTTTTGTTTTCTGGCCTGTTGTGTGTTTGTTTAGAAGCCTTAATTAGCATACTGTAAACTACTTCTGCCTCCCTGAAAATGGTTTCAACAAATGATAGGCTTTGCTTATTAGGTAGGCCTCTGGCCACAAAAAGTTCCCAGGTTAATCAGATTCACAGTATGTATTTATTTTTAAAATTTATTTATCATTTATTAAATGCCAGGTGCTATATTAAGAGCCTTATATGCATTGGTTCATTTATCCCTCAAAGAATGCTATAAGGTATCTTCCTCATTAAACAGAGGAAGAAACCAAGGGCCAGAGAGATTAAGAAAATTGCTCAAAGTCATAAAGCTAGGAAATAGTGAAATATAAATTCAAATCAAAGTCTTTAATCTTAACTACCGCACCACCTTAACTCTAAAGGCAGTCGGAACCCTCCGGGGAATATGTCCACAGACTCTTTGAGGTGACACATTTGAGGGACGACATTGGTTTTCAAGTTGAGATATTGATAATGCCCACCCACCTACTCATCCATTCACCCCTCCCTCTATCCATCCACTACTCACCCATCTGTCTGTCCATCTATCTACCCATTCATCTGTCCAGCCAGCCAACTAGCCATCTATCCATCCATCTTACAGTCCTCCATGTACCAGGCCCTCTTCTAGGTGCTAATGTCTCATGACACATTGCCTCTCTTATTGTTTCTTCCCCTTCCTCTCTGCCCATCCAAATCCTACCCAGCTCTCACATTCAGTTCAAGTCCCTCATCTTCCTTGAAGTCTTCTCTCACTACAAATCCAAATGAGCTCAGTGCAACTCTGGATTGGATGTAACATTAAAGAACACAAGACTTGGGATTCAACAGACATGGGCTTAAATCCCAGATCTGCCGCCTCCATAACTATGTGAAAAAATTGTTCCCTCTGAGTCTCTGGCTCCCTCATTTGTAAATTGGAAATAATAACAATAATGAGAATAGTGATAATGATAATATCTACCTCATAAGGTGGTTGGAAGATTAAATGAGAAACTGAATGTAAGTTACATAGCAGGTGGTACATGCTTAATACAAGTGATTTCCTCTCCTCTCCCATTGCCCCTTCCTTTCTAAAAAATTGGACAAAAAGTCTGTACTACACCTGACTCAGATTCAGGCTGTTAATGAATAGTTTAATGTGTATAAATCAGTCATTTCCCTGGTAAGAAGCCTATTAATTCCTCAAATATATAGAGCACATCTTACACTCGTCCCCCCTGCATGGGGTTTCAATACAGTGCTAAGGGCATAGTGAACACTCCACAGTTGTCAGATCTAATTCAAGTCAATCTTTCTCCCACTTCTCTCAGTTGTCAAGAAGAAAGAAGCCAGAAATCTGCTCAGAAGTTTCTTGAGACCCCTGCCTCAGGCCAGGGCTCCCACATGCATGCTTGTTTTGAATCCCCGTGTTCATGTCCTGGGGTTCTTGCCGTCATTGTGGCCCTTGCCAGATTGTTTTGACAGCGGTAAAGCTCCCACCCAGCATCTAAGGAAGAGATAGGGGTGGGGTGGAGAGAAAGGCAGATGCTGAAGCCATGTCCTACGTCTGATTGATGTGCAGGACTTACCTTGACCTCTGGCCCTGGAGATCCAGAGCTCCTGCTGATCAGACTCTCTTAATGCCAGAGCTAAGGACACCAAAGGAAGGCAGAGAACCACGAGGGCAGATGGAGTTGAATCAAGGAGTAGGCCAGGCAGTGGCCAGTCAGGATGCTGATCTTCACAAGGGACTAAATTAGCAAAATGTAAGTTGCTTCTGCTTCTACTAAGAGAGATGACATCACCAGGAATGAAAAATGCTCCTTGCTCTCCCCTACCAATTACTGTTGAGTTTTTGTGAGACTCATAATCTAATGAGGTTCTGAAAACTATAGAATTGTTAGTGTTGTGTATTGGGAACTTATGACTTATTTTTTTATCTAAATTTAAAAATCCTTTATGGGGCACCTTGGTGGTTCAGTCTGTTATGCATCTGACTTCAGCTCAGGTCATGATCTCCCAGCTTGTGGGTTCAAGCCCCATGTCGGGGTCTGTGCTGACAGCTCAGAGCTTGGGGCCTGCTTCGGATTCTGTGTCTCCCTCTCTCTCTCTACCCCTTCCCCACTCACTCTTTGTCTCTCTGTCTCTCTCTCTCTCTCTCAAAAATAAACATTAAAACATTTTTTAAAATATCCTTTAAAGTCCCTCTTTAAGAAGTCCACTTCAGGAAGTCAACAAAGAAAACTGAAGAGAGAATCACAAATTCTGAAAGGGGGACACAATTTTGTCAAATTTCCCTGAACATTGATTCTGCTTCAGTCCTAGTAATTGAGTTATTTCTGTAAATAGTATTTATTCATAGGAAATCCATAATTTTTCATAATATTTATCCATAGGAAATTGCAACCCCCATTTAATAACTGGGAATAAAACCAGAGAATAATAATCTGAAAGGCATAACAAGTGTTTGCTGCCTGAGCGGGCAAGGGTGTGAGTTTCATGCAGTTTGTCTTTTCTTTTTTAATTTTTTTTTTAATGTTTATTTTTGAGACAGAGAGAGAGCATGAATGGGGGAGGGAGCATGAATGTTTATTTTTGAGACAGAGAGAGAGGGAGACACAGAATCGGAAGCAGGCTCCAGGCTCCGAGCCATCAGCCCAGAGCCTGACGCGGGGCTCGAACTCACAAACCGTGAGATCGTGACCTGAGCTGAAGTCGGACGCTCAACCGACTGAGCCACCCAGGTGCCCCGTCGTGCAGTTTGTCTTGATTGGCTTTTTCCCAGAGGCCATCTTCAACACCAGGAAAATGTAGACAGTTTACTGAGGAGGTGATCCCAGCACCAGTAGGGGAGTGGGGAGGCTGGACAGGAAAAGGAAGGAAGCAAATGAAGAATGCGTTTTCAATCACCTCACCATCGTGGGAAGCTAGAGCCTGACTCCAATGAGGAACACTGGGAGCTAACGTAGAATACCTGGCTTAGATTCATCCTGCTCTAGGAGCCTAGTAGCTGAGTATTTATACGCCATCTCCCACAAATCATTGGTACAGGGCTTCCGCAGGGGGTGTTGATTCCAGGATGTGTCTGTGTTGCCTTGAATATAGGCAGAGCAAATTCCCTTTGTTAAAAAAAAAAAAAAATTAAAAAACCCTAAAGCATGGGTGTCTGTTGGATCAGCTCACTCTGAAATGGGAAGGCCTGAGGGAATAAAAGCAGGTACCAACAGCATCTGCTACCTTGCAGTATTGTCAGCCCCAGCACAGTGACCGGCCACAGCTGGCACTCAGTATTTTTCCACCAGCTGAATGAATCCACAAATGCGTCTGTTTTGGAAAGGCCACAGTGAAGGCTGACGATGTAACCCATGGGTGCAACGTGAAATGGCAGGGTACCCGGGTGTGGTAACTCTTCATGCTCCAGGCTTTTGGATACAACTTTGCCTGGGGGTCTTGGGACTCCATTGTGTTGGAAATAAAGAAAAGACTTGAAAATTCTTAAAGCATCTGAAGCTGGAGAGGCAAAAAGATACTCAGGGAGGTCTACAACACTTTGCACAGATCTCCAGGAAATCCCTCCAGACTGATGTTGTGTTTGCATCCTTGTCCCAGAATTACAAGTTGTCCCTGTCCAGTCCCCAAGCCATTTGATGTGGGAGGCAATGTTTTATCAAATTGGAATTGGATGTCAGGAGAGGCAAAGGGATTGAGAGAGAAGATGTCAAAGCTCTCAAGAAAGCTTCCAATCCACCATGGTGACGTACTGTAGCAGTTGAGCTCAATGGTTAGCTAACCGTGTCTGGATTCTAAATGTAGTTTTATCACCTCCTGGCTGTTGGCCTTGGACATTTGTTAAACTCTCAGCCTTAGTTCTCATGTACACACGGAGCTAATTCCCACCTCGTGGATGAGAACGAAATGAGAGAATGTATGTAAGCGACTTTCCACTGTTGCATGAATATATGGCTGAATATATGTCTGGTGTCTTTCTCTCCTAGGGACCCTGGCTGTTGGGGGTCCTCAGTATCCTGAGCAACTGGCAGAATGACTGGCACAGAGCAGGTGCATGAGAAATAATGTTGAATTAAAATAATCATTTGCTTTCACCCTATGTCAATTAACTCATCAACTTATCCCTTTCTATCCAAGAATTGTCAGAGTTTACTTCCAATGTCCTGAGTGTGTGAAACATGAATTGAAAAAATTCTGCCAGAACTCAGGCTGGGGACATATTTCCTGGTCTTACCAGCACTGTGGTAAGCACTTTCTATGGATAATTTTATTTAATCCTAAGAGCAGGGTATTAGATTGAACCATGTAAAACTGTCATTTCTTTAGGTCAAAATGGTTAAATACCAAAATTTCATATGTTTCTACTTTATACATGAGTTAGGTCTTATTGATTGTTATTCTCATTATATAGATGAGAAATCTGAGGCTTGAGAGGGCAAGTCACTTAATCATGATCTCAGATCGGTGTTTCTCAAGTTGTATTTTGTGTATGAATCACTGGGGGCCTGGTTACAGGCAGCTTCTGGTTCAGTAGGTTTGGAGAGGGGTGGATTCCACATTTCTACAAGTTTCCAGGTGGCTCCTGTTGGTCTGTGGACCACACACTTTTGAGTAGCAAGGGCTAGTTAATAGTTGACTTGAGTTTCCCTGCCCCTAAAAGACCCCTAGAACTGAGATGGGGATTGAGTTAGGAGACTACCAAACAAACATCTTCTACTACATTAATTTTTTATAAAGGGACTTTCCTTGCATCCAACTTTATTGAGTACTTACTATGCCTTGAGCATGTGCTACACACCCATTTGCTGATCAGAGGACTTCCCTCCTTCCTTCCTTCCTTCCTTCCTTCCTTCCTTCCTTCCTTCCTTCCTTTTCTCTCTTGTTCTATTTCTTTCTCCCTTTTGATTTCTCTTTTCCCTTTGATTACTATTGTATTAGTTAAAATTTTTTTCAGATGCTAGTAACAGAAACTGACTCTTGTTTCATTGAGTCAAAAGAGAAATTGATTGGAAGACTATATGGGCTCACAGATTTCTCAGAAAGTCTGGAGGACCATGCTTGGAAGAGAGGCTAGAAGCCAGACAGCTCCAGAGGGCCAAGAAGCCAGAACCCTAACCCCCGTTGTTTATCAAGAGCTGGGACTCTTTCACTGCCTCCTGATGCAGACATGGCCACGGTGGCCAAAGATACCCCTCTGCTCCCCACAAGAGCTGCTACTACAAAAGGATTTTAATGACCATTCCTTTTGCACCATCCCTTCAGGAGTCCAAATCAAGGGCAAGAATGATAAATTGGCTGATATTGGGCTATATACTAGGACCATGGCTGCCAGGGGACCGGGGGAAGGCAGGGCACTGCCCCTCACAGGCTACTCCAGCAGGCAGTCCCCTAATAGACAGGGGTCTGATGCTGGACACCAGACCTGCAAATGTCCACCACAGCTATGCAGGGCTAGTGTCCTCTTCCTTCTGGAAAAGAGAAAATGCCTCGGCTGCCGTGCAATTACTGAAAGCCTCAAGGAAAAAAGTGAAAAGTACAGCCTGTGACCCTGAGAGTCTAATGACCACAATTTGAGTAACACCAAGCTTTTGATTCTGCTCAACTACAGGAGAAAGGGAAACAGGAAAAACACAGTTTTACCCTAATTTTAGAACCTGCTGATGAAAATTCTGAAGCACTTGTTGATAACTAAATGATTCTGTAAACCAAACGTGGCTCTCTGTAGTTCACACAGAACTGAGAGGCTTAGAAAATGCTCAGGGCGCCTGGGTGGCTCAGTTGGTTAAGTGTCAGACTCTTGATTTTAGCTCAGGTCATGATCTCATGGTTTGTGAGATAGAGTTCCAGGTCTGGCTCTGCACTGGCAGTGTGGAGCCTGCTTGGGATTTTCATTCCCGCCCCCCCCCCCTTCCTTCCCCTCTCCTGCTCTCTCTCTCTCAAAAATAAATAAACTTAAAAAAATATTTTTAAAAATTCCCTTCCTTCTTCCCCTGTCTCCCTTCCAACTTCCCTCCCTTCTTTTCTGCACTGCCAGTGAGGAGCCTGCTTGGAATTCTCTCTCTCCCTTGCTCTCTCTGTCCCTCCCCTGGACTCTCTCTCTCAAAAATAAATAAACTTAAACAAAGTCTTTAAAAAATGCCCTTCCTTTTTCCCTCTCTCCCACCTTCCTCCCTCCCTCATCCTTCCCTCCCTCCTTTTTGTGCTTTCATTTGGTTATGCATACACGTGTGTAACAAAATTTTATTGAATACTTTATATGGCTCAGGTCCTGTGCTAGTTGCAGAGGAAACAAAGATGAACAAAATGGAATTCTTCAGAAGGAGCTCTGAGCAATGAGAATATAGGATATGATCACAATAAACTGAAAGGAGTTATTGTACAGTTAGTGCTGGAGGGCTCTGAGAATGGGGGAAAACTTTAGGTGATGCACGTTTGCCTCTGACTGGCAGATTTACTATCAAAACCAAAATGTTCTTAGCTGCAAAGGCATCCGGACTCCAGGCAAGAAGCTCCAAGCCCTAACCTTACAGAGCAAGTCACCCTCCATTTGTCACCAGTAGGGGGCGACAACACGATGGATTAAGGCTTGTCCTGGAGAAGGAACCCTACAGGAAACATCTAACCTCATGGAGAAGCTGGAAAAACAAAGTCTGGCAATAAAATATATATACATTTTTTTTCTCATAGAAAGCTGTTTCAAAACTTTACAGTCTGTTCTCAGGGAGTACGTCTTTATGTTAGTGAGGAAGGAAATTCACATAAAGAAATCAGGTCCAGTGTGAAAGCAGTGGGATTTAGGCTATAATAACGAGTCCAGGGGACCAAAAACCTAATAAAAACCTAATATATTCCTCAGTGTTAAGATATAATCTGTCCTTATGTACCAATTGATCAACGATATTTATTTTTTTAAAAATGTTTTTAAAGTTTATTTGTTTTTTGAGAGAGAGAGAGAGTGACAGAGCATGAGTGGGGGAGGGGCAGAGAAGGGGGAGACACATAATCTGAAGCAGGCTCTAGGCTCTAAGCTGTCAGCACAGAGCCCGATGTGGGGCTCGAACTCTTGAACTATGAGATCATGACACTAAGTCAGATGCTTAACCGAGGGAGCCACCCAGGGGCCCCTGATCAGCAGTATTTAGAGAGCAACTACTTGGTGGTGTTCTAGCAACTATGGTGTGGCATTCAAAGAAGACAATCCACCTTCAAAGGAAATAGAAATTTTAAGATTTTTACAAACTGAGCACATCACAATAAGCTGAACGTTTTTGTTCTGGGATCTGCTTTATAGGGTATGGAAAGTAAATGGGATAGGCAACCACTGTTTCTGCAGTATAGCTTTGGGGTGCTGCCTTCCACAAACCTCTCCATACTCAAGAAGGTGCAAGATTTATTTCCATCACTGAGTTGTCTCATTAGTCGATCAATTGACCAATAGGGCATAAGCTCCCATGTGTTGGTGACAATTTGTTGGGGGTCCTGAGGGATAATGAGATCTCCAAGGCATATTCTCTATCCAGAAGTCACTTGCAATCCAGCTAGAGTAAAACATGGGAACAGACATGCTATTTAATAACAATGGAAAGAGCCACATGGGTGCTTCGGGTGGATAGTTGGGACACGGAAGACTGGCTAGCACAGGGGATGCAGTGTGAGCTTTCAGGTCAGTGGGCACCTTGGCTCTGCTGAGTTGGGGGCTGGCCCTGCATAAGTCCTAACCTCACTGGGAAGCCAACAGGGCTATAGAGACAGAATACGGGGTTTGATCCTGGAACCAGCTCCTCATCTCTGGCAACTTGGACAAGCTCACCTCTCTGAGCCTCAGTTTTCTAATCAGTTAAGTGGAAATTATAATAACAGTGCTGACTTAATGGGGTTGTTATATGGATAACGCAGGCAATCCATGAAAGGTATTTAGTCCAGCTTCTGGTACATAATTAGCTTTTATTATCTTGATTGTGCCTCAGTTTCCTTTTCTGTAAACTGCAGATAACAATAATCCATATTTCATAGGGTTCTTGTAAGGATTAAGTGTAATAAAGGGTGTAGATTGCCGAGCATGATTCTTGGCACATAATAAATATTCAAGAACTACTGCTAGTGGAAGAGAAGATTACTTCATGCCAAGGTAGTCAGGGAAGTCTTCCTGGAGGAAAAGAGCCTTGAAGGATAGTCTTTGGAAAGAATAGAAAAGGAGGCATTCTAGGCAGGGCACAGACATCTAAGCAAGGCATGGAGTAGAAATATAAAAGGTATGCTTAACAGAGGGTAAGGTCCCCGAATGGAGAACCTCTCAAGTCAGAAACTTACAGGGGTGCCTGGGTGGCTCAGTCAGTTGAGCATCTGACTCTTGGTTTTGGCTCAGGTTATGATCTCATGGTTTGTGAGTTTGAGCCCGACATTGGGCTCTGTGATGACAGCATGAGACCTGCTTGGGATTCTCTCTCTCTCTCTCTCTCTCTCTGAGAATAAATAAATAAACTTTAAAAAAAGAAAGAAATTCAGAAAGATCATTAGACTCAGGGACAGCCAACCAAAACTGTGACTGGCTCATGAGACAAATCACTTCAATAAACCACTTCCCTCTCTGGGCCTCAGCTTCTGAGCTGGAAGGGTTGGACAGGAACAATTCTTCATTAGGGACTCTTCTAGTGCTAACATTCTCCATCTGAGTCCAAGTTTGTTCCACAGTGGATTAAAATAAATACATGAGCGTACATGTTTACACAACCCCAGAGGACTTTGAAATTCACATGGAATGTCAGTGCTTACACCAGGAGGCAAAGTTGGGTTTCCTTAGAGTTGCTCATTCATTCTTTCATTCCTCCATCCATCTATTCATCCATCAAATGTTTATTGCACACCACTGTGTGCAAAACATGGTTTTAGGTGCTAGGCTTTCTTTCTAAAACCAGGATCTGATTATGTCACAGCCCTGCTTAGATACTTTCAATGACTTCCCGTTGCCAAGTACAAACTCCAACTCACACATACCAAGTAACTGCCCACCTGCATGCTTTTGTTTATGCAGTTTTCCCTCTCTGGATTGGCCCTCCTAGTGATCCAAATGCTTGTGAAATGTCCCCTGATCTTCAAAGGTGCCAGCAAAGCTGCCTCGGTGCCGATCTTTCCCCAGGCTGGCATCATGCACTCTCCTCTTTGTTCACACAACACTTTGTACCACCTCTGTTATAGCACTTGTTACTTTTTACTTTAATTCATTGTTTGTGTGCCTTTCTCTTCTGCTGGATTTTTAATTCCAGGAGGCAGGAACAGTGTTTTGTTCCTTTGTAACTTGAGCACCTAGCATACTGTTTGGCACAGTGGATGTAATTAAGTCTTTGATGAGTTTGCTTATTGAGACTTTGGAGGTGGTTGAGAATGGTGATAGGAATAGTAATGACAATGATACTAAGTCTCTTATATAATGTATTCCTCACATGCCAACTCCGAGCCAAGAGCTTTAGATCTGTGACCAATTTAGTTTTCATCTCTGCAACGCCCTGTGAGGTCAATGACAGAGGACACTGTTAGGGTCACTGCATCTCTGGAGTCAGAGAGGCCAGGGGTATGAGGGTCACCTCCATGAGTGCCTGGCACAGTCCTGCACTTTGGGCCCTGTGTGTGGGGACTTCGCTAAGGAGGCAACTGGGGCTAAATGCCCTCTGTGTTTGCCAAACTAAGCTCTCTGGATCGGGGTTGCATCTGCCCAGAGGAAGGGGGGCTCCTTTTTCAAATGTGGAGAAAAGACACCTATGGGCAGGAACTGAGCTCGTCTGGTTCCATCTCCAGTGGCCTTGCACAAGTTCCTTAATTCAGCTTTTTGCCTTGATTCCTCATTTGTAGAATGGGGTTACAGCACCCCAACCTCAGAGGGTGCTTGCTAGGATGTGTAGGATAACACATGTGATATGCTGGCACCTGTCTGACATTTGTATTCAATAAATGCTAGTTATTATTACTATTATTAGTGGTAATAGCCCTATTTTCCAACCAAGAGGATCTTGAGAGAAAATAGTTGGCAGAGGGAAGAACATAAGGGCATTCCTCCATTTAGGGGCATCAGAAGGAACCAGGAGAGAGAAGAGTTGAAAATGTTGGACAAGAGTGAGTTAGAAGAGAGGCTGGTCAGGTGTCAAGTGCTTTTGAGAGATTAAGCGGGAAGAGGCAGAGAAAAATTCCCCGGAGTTGACAGTTAGAGGTCATTAGTGACCTTTGCATGAAAGTATCAGGATAACAGCAAGAGAGGAAGCCAGATTGCTGCAGGTTAAGGCATCAATGGCCGATAAGGTAGAAATAGTAACTCTGGCATATTCACCAGAAATCAGGTCGTGAAGGGTTGGAGACATAGGTCAGTTGTCTTAGTGAGATACATGATGGATAAACAGCCCTCTCTTACAAACATTATCTAGGGAAAGAACCGTCTCCTTCAAAGGGCCAGATGAATGGGGCTTTCAAAGAACATTGGCCCTAAGTCTATTTGGAGAATTTGGTAATCTGTCCCAACTTCTGGGATGACAAGGAGGATGACTTGCCTCAACTACTCAGCTTCTAGGTGGGACTCTCTTTTTTTTAAGGAGAGAGGAGGGTTCAATGCATTGGGGGGGGGGGGGGCAGAGGACAGTTAACAAGATGTAGGTGCAAAGCAGATGAGGGAATGGAATCAAGCCCCTGGGTTGATGGATCCATCCTCTGGGGTGGTGCAGATGGGGAAAACAAGGGTAAAGACACATAGACAAGTCAAGGATGTAGCAGAAGGAAGTTAAGGAACTCTCTGGATGGCCTGTCTTTCTTGGAACAAAAAGAGGCCAAGTCCTCTGAGAAAGTGATGAGTATAATGTGAAAGGCAGTGCATCAGTCAGGATAGATTAAAACTGTAACAAACCATCCCTCAGTTTTAGTGGCTTAGGAGAGGCCTCTGTTTTGTGCAGTGATCAGGAAATTAGTCTCCATACGTTTTATGGCTTTCCTCATTTTATGGCTCTGCAGGATCTCTGAGTCCCATTCTGGACCTTCTGCATCTGCTGGCAAACACAAGACAAAAGACAGTGGAGGATTGTGGAGAAGACTTCATAGGCCATTCTTGGAAGTGTTGCACATCACTTTTGCCCACATTCCATTGACTTAACCTCAATCATATGGCCACTCTTAGCTGCAAGGGAGGCTGGGAAATATCAAATGGTGTGCACAATACTGTATTGTCTGTATTCTCAGTGCCTAGCACACTTTCTAGAATAGGCTGGATGCTCAGTAAGCACCACTGAATAAATGCAGAGATGAACTTTATCTCATTTGCTTGCCATCACTTTTCTACCTGTGCCTTGCTTGAGGTTCAAAGATAATAGAGACCCAATTTCCTAAATATGAGCTAAAGGTTGGGCTTGTACTTGGAGTGGTTCCTCCTGTCATGCTGATGTGTTTCAGGGATCCATTCATACTCAGCCCCAGGATGTTTGCTACTGGGGGTTAGTCCTGAGGTATGTGGTTAATGAACCTAGTGGAGTGGTGCTGACTTATTCTCAGAGAGATAAAGATCAGACTCTTTCTTCCAAAGCCCAGTGTTATAGAAACTTGAGTTAATCAGCTAGAAAAATACATTAACTAACCCCTGAGCTGTAATTTCCAATCCAAATATGAGCTAACCAGTCCAAGATTTTGCTAACCAGATTTCAGCTGAGCAATCCAGCGCCTTGCTAAACTAGCCAGTCCCAAGATGTGTAGACAGGTCACTAAGATAACCAACCTCCAGTTAAGCTAACTAGTTCCAAATCAAAGTAGTTGTCCTGAAGTTACTGTTGTCCTGAAGAGAATATTTAAAAGCCAGGACTGGGATTAATCTTCTCCATGACCTTTATAGTGGCCCCTTTTATGGATAACATGAGCTCTAGAAAGGGAAGGAAAGCTGGTGATCTGAGTCATAACTTCCCTAAAGGGCAAATAAAGGGCTCCTTATCAAGCTGGCAAAGCTGCCTGCAAGTAGAGCATGACATGGAACCATGTCGGGCAGGGAATGCCAGGGATATTTTTATAAACGACTCCAGAGATATCAACAATGTAGGGCTGGCGCAGAGATTCCCATATTTGCAGATGATATTCCATTAACAAGGGTGCCCGCAAATGGGAGTGAGTGCCAACAAGCCCAAGAAGGAAGAAGGAAGCAGAGGCAGATGGTTATAAAACAAGTCAGTGTTTCAGACAGGGGGAGACACAAAAGTTAGGCCAACATCTCTGAGTCAGCCAGCTGGGCTGGCTGGGTAGCTGGGTGCTGGGTCGATGTGAAGGGGAATAGGTGCCCAGTGCCGGAAGCCCTGCCCAGACTAAAGGGACACCAAGGATGAGGGCTCTGATGGTAAAGAGATGGGCATCCCCTTTAAAGGGCCAGATCAACAGAGCCCTTAGGGAACATGGACCCTTCTCCTCTATTGAACCCTAAATCTGTCCAGAGAATATGGCCACTGGGATGGCAAGGAGGAGGATTTGCCTCAACTATCCATCTCCAGACAGGTCTTTGCCGAACTGCTCATGATAAAGTCATTCATTTCAAAGCAATTTTGTGGTGTCCTGCCTGGAAAGAGGCCAATCTTTGGAGTCAGTGAATTCTAATCCCCCAATTACCTTGTGATAACTATGTGGCCTTGGGCAATTCATCCAGCCTCTCTGGACCTCACTTTTCTCTTCCATAAACTAGTAATGTGATTCTATTTTGCAGGTTAGTGAGGATTTAATGAGATTGTGCATGAAAACAGCCTAACCCACTGCCTAGAAGCGGTAGGTACTTAGTAAAAATATTCCTTTCCCTTCCCTCCAAGCCCTACTCAGTGATCCTTGGACCAGGTCTAATCCTTCCCTCATCACAGTGGAGCCCTGGGCTGGCCTGTTGCATCACTCCTACGGGGCCCACCCTGGCCAGCCCACCCCGGCCCATGCATGCCTGCTGATGACTCCCCTCTACCTGCTAGGGATTCCAACTGCTCCCAGGCTATGATCAAGACTCAGGCCCAATATACTTCTCTGATTCTTGGGAAGTACAGACAGGCAAGATACTGGCAGGCAAGGGATCAAAACTGGGAACCTCTGCCAGATTTCACACAAAGAACCAGAGCCTGTCTCATGAAAAAAGGCAGAAGTGGCTCAGTCCCTCGTGCCTATATCTAACAATGTCCAAATTAATGTCAAGTTCTGCAGATGAACTGCAGATTCTAAGACACAGCGTCCATATCTAAAGAAGGGCTAAAATTCATACCATGTAATTTACATGAGCTGAGGTAGTGTGACTAGGAACATGTTCATTAGTGACTAGGAAGTGCTTTACTTTTTGAGTCAGGTTGGGATGGTGTTGATTGTGGTCTAGGGAATCCTTTGCACATGCAAGATTCTGGGCCATGTTTATTACAAAGGCGGGGGGTGTGTGGAATCTCAGACAACCTTTCCCAGTGCCCCCAGGGATGCTTATATATATTAAATTTGGGGAGCCCCAACCTTTCCCCTTGACCCCATCTGCTATCCCTCTCCACTCTCTCACTCTGCTCTAGCAACCTTTGTCTTCCTACTTGAACACTCCAAGCATTGCCACTGGATCCTTGTTCTCACTCTTCCTCCTGCCTGAGATTCTCTTCCCTCACTTCCTTCAGGACTTGCCTTATCAGAGAGCCTCTTACTGACCACCCTTTATAAAATGGCACCCCACCCCATCATCCTCTGTTTCCTTATCATGATGATTTTTCCTCTTAGAGCTTAGCATCAGACCTATTCCTTAGGTTATGTTTATCATCTGTCTGCCCCACACTGAGTGAAAGCTCCTTGAAGACAGAATTTCATTTTGTTTGCTGTTGTCTTCTCAGTTCCTAGAACTGCCAAGCTCCTCGTAGGCCATTGATAAATACTTGGTGGATACATATTAAACTTCACCTTCAATTCAGTCTTTTGAGAACACAGTCAATTAGGTAGAACATCGTTAGTCACATTATACAGTTGAAGAAACTGAAGTTCAGAGAGGTTAAGTGACATGCTCTGTGTCACCAAGTAGTTAGAGACAGAGCAGGACCAGAACCCAGATATCCCGAGTCTCAATCTGATGCATGTGCTGAGCTACTCGTGTCTCAATTCTTCAGCATGTCGCATTGCCTTCAAGACCACCCTTACATGGAGCATTGACTCCACTTAAACTTGATTGATTTCACTCATGGACTTGTCAGAAACTGGAATTTAGAGGTAATAGGCACGGACTAGGTTTTTTTAGTAAAAACCACTTTTCAGTTCCCCTAGCCTTCTACTCTGAACTCTTGTTTATTCCAGGTCTAATGCAGAAAATATACACACTAAAAAACAAATTAAAAATAAACGATAAGTGAGTTAGAAACTGCCCAGGGCTGTCAGGAATTTATGCTCCACGCTATGTGGGTTTTGGGTAAATATTTGCTTTGCAAGTCAAGGAGCAATACGTATTTACCCAGGCAGTCTCCGGCTGAAGGGCACATATGCTACTTCTGGGAGCTGGTACAATTTCTCCAGGGAAGTGTGCACACAGGCTCAAGCACCGTGGCATTCTGCAAAAAGGAAGCAACTTGGCGTTGGGAGACCTAGGTTCTTATTTGAGCTCTGCCCCTCTCTTGTTGGGTAAACTGGAAACTTTCGTTTTTAGTAGCATCTTAGGACTTCAAGAGAGAATATCAGTAGTTTTTCAATCAGTGAGTGACTCAGGAGAGAGAGAGAGAGAGAGAGAGAGAGAGAGAGAGAGAGAGAGAGCTGTAGTGGTCTCTTTTTCAGTCTTTTCCACTAAGTCAACTTTTCCCCCCAACTAGAGCATCTCTTTTTCAAAGAGCTTGTAACCAATGTCAAAACCTTCTGAGAGCCTTTACTCTGTTCTTCAACAAGAGCTAGTACCTGTGCCCAGGACCTCTGGGCTTGTGGAGTAGGTGGTTGACTATGTGGGGTGATGTGATGGGGCTAAGTGCTGAAATACATTTATTCAGTAACTATTTATTGACCTTCTGCTACACTAGGGAACAAAGCTCAGACCCCAACCTCATGAAGTTTAAGGTCTGGTAATGGAGAAATGGTTAAGGAATCAGGCTCATTTCATGCTCCCAGGACACAGGTACAGGAAGCTATATCTATAGGAGGGCTAACTAACACAGACCTGTTAACCTTAAAAAAATAAAATTGCCAGTTATTTATCAGCAAAAAAGGGTTTATTTGGGAATAACTGAGAATTACAATATAATGTACAATATACAATGCAAGCTATGACACAACCATAGGCAAATCCACAGAACAAAGGAGAGGATGGCTCTTTTATAGAGGAAGAGGGGAAGGTTGGTTGTTATAAACAAAAAGTCCATTGGAGTAAACTGGGAGTTTGAAGCACAGTGGTTTTTCATTGGCCAAGCTGTGACAGGCTCTTATTGGCTGGGCTGTTGAAGGGGGGAGGAGGAAAAATTTTCTTCCTCCTACTGGGATACTAAAGTGGTAACCTCACTCAGATGGTTTCTTCCTGTTGGGTCTGCAAATGACAAGGAATGGGAGGCTGTGAGTGCTTACTCCTGCTGGCCTCTTGACTCCTTTCTAAATGAAGTTTCCTTTTTGCACACCTGCTTTGAGGGGGAAGCTTCTGGCAAACCTTCCAAACTGAGATGTGAAATTGGGAGAGTAGAAGTTATTCAGGCAAAGGTGAGGAGGGGGGCTGAGGGTATAAATGCGTATAAATGAAGAAGGTGAGGTGGGGGTATATCAGTAGGGGGGCTGAGTGGCTAAGTGGAGAGTGTGAAGGGACAATGAGGTCTGAGAGGCAGGGCAGTGGGGCAGGTCTTGGCCAGAGCCTTGTGAGCCATCTGTGTCCAGGGTAGTAAGGAGTTTCTGGAGCTGGGGAGTGTCACATTCAGATATGCATTTTAGGGAGACCACTCTCACTGCAGTTGGGAACTCCCTCTGGAGGAAGGCAAGGCTAGAGGACCAGATATGGCCTAAAAGGAATAATAGTGCAGAAGAGTCTTGACTCCAAGAGCAGGTCCAGGCTTTGGAACTTCCAGAACAAATTTTGGTACCTGTCCTTTCTCCGACCCCTGTTGTTCCTTGTTTCCATGTACCACAGCATTCTCAAATTTGATTTTAATAAATTCTGGGGCTTTTGTCACATTAAAGCAATGGGATCCAACCTTTTTGAGCATGACAACCCTTTGTTAACATAAGACTTCATCCCCATGTCACAGTCTTGTGATTTTAGTATAAGTTAATTGAGAAAATACCTGAAGAACAAAGCCTGTAGTAGATGCATGCACGCTTGAAAATTTTGCCCATGTATATGTGGGAGCCAATATTTAGCTAGTCTATTGACATGACTGTTGCAACATATGGATCCCCAGAGCCATTTGAAAGAAGTCTGCATCCCCCCGAGGGATTGGGAACCACTGCTCTGGAACATGTGTGTTAAGAAGCCACATAGACATCTGTCCCCAGAGCGCAGTGCATGGCTGCCTTCTCTGTAAACCATGGGGTGCATAAACTCAGCTGGTTCTAATTGCACAGGGCATGCCATATTGTTGCCCGATGTAATGTCAATTTTTATTTATTTGTGTTTGTGAAAAGCAGAGCTGATTAGACCACTTAAAACTACACAGGCTGGTTAGAGCGGGGCTGGCGTTAGTGATTTCAGCTGCCCTCTCTAAAGTCATCAGTGCTCCCAGCCCTCGGCCTCCCTCTGAGAATGTAAACTTGGGGCCTTGTGCTATCGTGATTTCTATTTCATCCTGACTCTTATAAACTACCATATAAAAAGCAGCCGCGGAAGGTTTTGGGTTTTTTTTTTTTTTCAATTTCATTTTGAGGCTTGGAAAATCACAAAATAAAAATAGCCCTGAGAGTGGAAAGTTTGGGGGAGTTGTTTAGCTTTCTTTGAAATGCACTTTGTGAAGGAATAAGTAAGTCATAAGATCCCTCTTTGTGGAGTGCTTTACCGTTTACGTAATTTTTTCACATCCCTTTTCTCCTGTTGGATCCTCATGGAGACCTTGTGAGGATGAATTATTACTATCATCATTTTGCAAATGAGACAGAAGCTCCAGGAGATTAAGAAACCTGGCCTGGGCTGGGATTATGTGAGCAGATAATGACAGTATCAGTCTGGGTGGACCCTTGCCCCAACTCCTGGCTTCCCCCTGCACTCTGCAGACTCTCCAGAACTCACCTCACCAAGGCCTGGTTTGTGCCTTTCTCCTTCCTCAGAGCCATCGTCACAAAGGGGAGGTGTCCAGGCGATGTCTGAACACGCAAGGTCACTCTGTGCTGGTCACCCAGGGTCTGTCTTCCTATCAAGGGGTCTGCTGCCTTCAAGGGGTCAGTGTAACATTTATTTAGAGACCACCTGAGACCCCCTACAGGCTGCCAGCTCGTGGAAGGAAGGCCCTTCTTGCCTTTGTCATCTCCATGTCCTTAGGGCGCAGAGCAGTTTCTAGTACATAATAGACACTCTGTAAATGTTTTCCAAATTGAAACACCATTAATAAAAAAGTTGTGTTTTTTTTAAATCAGCCTTCTATTTCATTCAATTTATGTCCTGGTTTATGAATTGGTCATTGGAAGACTGAGTAAAGTCTTGAGGTTGTTACTTGGCCCATTATTTCCCAAACTATGTTTTGAGGAATGCTATGAGACACATCAACAGATATTCCAGAAAAATGAAAAGTTCTGTGGTCATAGAAGTTTGGGAAATAGTGATTCAGTAAGTTCAACAGGTTTTTTTTTTTTTTTCAACGTTTATTTATTTTTGGGACAGAGAGAGACAGAGCATGAACAGGGGAGGGGCAGAGAGAGAGGGAGACACAGAATCGGAAACAGGCTCCAGGCTCTGAGCCATCAGCCCAGAGCCCGACGCGGGGCTCGAACTCACGGACCGCGAGATCGTGACCTGGCTGAAGTCGGACGCTTAACCGACTGCGCCACCCAGGCGCCCCTCAACAGGTTTTTTAAATAGATTAAAGCATAGATTCTTTTCTAGGTCTGGTTCCCTTCAAGATCTCCCCATCTGTGTGAGGTTCAGGCATACCTCTCCATTCTCACGATTGTTTAATGAGTAACTCTCAAACATGCACATCTGCACTCATACACAGAGTTATTTTCCCTAGTGGTCCAGAGTTTTCAAGGCTGCTTCTCTCACAGTGCCATAGTGTCTCAGCAAAGGGCCTCCCTCCCACTGCCAGGCCTCCTGATGGTTGGAAAACCCCATTTCCTCTAGTTCCTTACCTTTAACCTAAAAAGTGCTAACATTTCTTTCATTTAAAGAAATCTTTCCCTGGAGTGCCTAGGTGGCTCAGTTGGTTAAGCATCTGACCTTGGCTCAGGTCATGATCTCATGGTTTGTGAGTGCAAGCCCCACATCAGGCTCTCTGCTGTCAGCACAGAGCCCACTTTAGGTCTTCTGTTCCCCTTTCTCTCTGCCCCTGCCCTGCTTGCACTCTCTCTCTTTCAGAAGTAAATAAGTAAACTTAAAAAAAAAATAAAGAAATCTCTTCCTGACCATACCACATCCTCAAGCTGTCGCTCCATTGCTCTCCTCTCTTTGACTTGAAACTTATGTGAACATTGCTCTCGTCCAAGGTCACACCCCCTTTCTGAGGGGTCCTGAGAGACTGAAGATCCATCCAAGCTCCAGAGCTCCATCCAGGATTAGGTGAGAACTTTGCTGTGAGTGTTTCAATACCCTAACTTCTCCCTCAGTTTAATTCTGCTTTTTCATGCCCTTCATTGTGTTTATTCTGAGATTATTCCCCCAGTAAGTTTATTATATGTTAATATCCATATCAGAGTCTGCTTTCCAGGAAATCTGACCCACAGCAGACAGTTCCTGGAATGTCCAAGAATGCAAATGTTAACATGAAACTTTTGAGCTGATTGCTGGCAATAAGAATGCCATCACTCATGGGGCGCCTGGGTGGCGCAGTCGGTTAAGCGTCCGACTTCAGCCAGGTCATGATCTCGCGGTCCGTGAGTTCGAGCCCCGCGTCGGGCTCTGGGCTGATGGCTCAGAGCCTGGAGCCTGTTTCCGATTCTGTGTCTCCCTCTCTCTCTGCCCCTCCCCCGTTCATGCTCTGTCTCTCTCTGTCCCAAAAATAAATAAACGTTGAAAAAAAAAATTAAAAAAAAAAAAAAAAAAGAATGCCATCACTCATGGTAGATAAAGCTCATGGTTTCCTGGCAAAAGGAGGCAGTGTGATTGTTAAAATTTTCCCCATGGTAAACTGAGAAGGTATACAAGTGTATTTCCATACAGTGATGGGTCAGGTGTTTGGGTAATAAGGAGAAAACACCCATGAAGAGAATGGAATTGGATGGGTGTGGTTGGAAGCAATTGATGTTTTTGAAGAAAGATAAGGGTGAGTAAAGATTTTGGTATATTTGTAGACAAAACCAAGAAAACATTTAATTTCCAAAATAATGATAATGTCTAATGTCTGTTTGGGGCAAAGAGAATAGAACTATAATATGGACAAAAATAGTGTGTAAGTGTGGAGAAGTGGGTGATCAGATTTAAGGCATTCTAAGCACATGGTATTTTTTGAGAAAAAGGTAATGGAACTATTTAACTTTGGTGAAAAGAATAGGAATGGATAAAAGAAAAAAATGCAATCAATCCAAAGAAGGTAAGAAGAGTGGGCATAAGACAGTAAAAGTGATATGAATAGAAAAGACAAATAGAAAAAAAAAGACAAATAGAAATAAGAGAGTAGAAATAAATGCAAATCAATCAGTAATCCAAATAAATGTAAATGGATTAAACTCTCTTGTTAAAACACAAAGACTCTCAGGCTATATAAAACCAAAATTTAGCACATGCTTTCCATAAAAGACTCAATTATAATGTATGAACACAGACAAGTTTTTAAAGTCAGAGGCTAGAAAAAAATATAACAGGAAAAATATTAACCAAGGGAAAGCAGGGTCAGTGAAATTGATGCAAATTAAAATAGACTTTGAGGGCAAAACTTTAAAAAGATAATCACTTAGCATGATACTATGAAGTTCAATTTATCAGGAAGATAGTTGAAAACCCATTTATCTAAGAGCATAGCTTCAAAATATGTAAAGTCTTTGTTAGATCTATAAAGAGTTATTAACAAATCCTTCACTATTTTAATACAGCTTTCTTGGTTATAGATAGATCAAGCAGGAAACAACATTGGCAAAGATATTTGAGATTTGAATAGCACTATTAAAAAGCTTTAAGAAATTGCCTTGGTTTACTATTGTCTTACCCCTGTCTCCACCCCTACTCCTGTCCAGATTCCTCCTTTATTCCAAATATGTCCCCGACACTCTTGCTTCTCTTTTATTTGCTTATCCCAGGGAAGCTCTTGTTTGTGTTCTGTACCTCAGTTTTATTCTTTGCCTCTGATTTTAGGCTCTACTCATACCCTTAATGTGGCTTCCTTAGCTTCTTAAGCAAGTCTCTTCTCTTCCAGTATCTTAGTAGAAAGAAGCCCTTGGTAAGCAGGGCCAGACTTGCACCTCTCACCTTTCTCAAACTTTAAAATGAGTAGGGGCGGCGGGGGTGGGGGTGGGGGTGGGGGTGGGGTGGGCAGGTTCTGACACATAAATGCCGGTGGTGAGTTAAGTTAGGTAAGTGCTCATAAATGTATATAGAATAAAAAGAGTAAACATGAACTTATTTGAAGAATTGTCCCCCAGCATCCTTTATGTTCAGACAAAAGTACTTGGTCTTGTCATATCCTAATCCCTAAATGCAGAGAACTTGATCAACCTTCACTCTCCCAGCCCTGCATCTGTACACATTCCAGGTCTTTATATTTCTTCTCTATTTACTCCACATTTCCTACCACTTAGTGCCCTTCATGGGATTTGAGAGTCTGGGAATGGTTTCTCCAGTACGTCTTGTGACAGGAACAGCAGTGACAGATGGAAACCGTTCGTAATATCTACCACATATGCTGGGCTCTCTCAGATGACAGTTTCTTAGAAAATGAAAATTCAGGGGCGCCTGGGTGGCGCAGTCAGTTAAGCGTCCGACTTCAGCCAGGTCACGATCTCGCGGTCCGTGAGTTCGAGCCCCGCGTCAGGCTCTGGGCTGATGGCTCAGAGCCTGGAGCCTGTTTCCGATTCTGTGTCTCCCTCTCTCTCTGCCCCTCCCCCGTTCATGCTCTGTCTCTCTCTTTCCCAAAAATAAATAAATGTTGAAAAAAAAATTTTTTTTTAAGAAAATAAAAAAAAAAAGAAAATGAAAATTCATCTGGCAATAAATAACAAGGGCTACAAAGCTGTTCCTACTCTTCGATCCAGTAATTCTACTGCTGGGAATTTATTTCACGGAAATAAGGAGAAAAAAGTAATCTGTCTAAAGATGTTCATAGCAGTACAATTCATAAGAAAGGAAAATAGAAACAATCCAAATGCCACTGGAGAAATGGCAGGGAAAATTTTGACATTATCACAATGGAATACTCTAGAGCTATTAAAAATGACAAATATATACAATAGGCCAATTCTTAGAAATGTACTTGGGAGGTAACCTACAGTGAGAAGCAGCGGACCAGAAAAAATTTAGTGAGTGTCTGTTGCATAAAAGACACTTCAAATGCTAAAAGGTGATAGGATTATCTGGGTCCAAGGATGAGGAAACTGAGGTTCAAGGGATTTAGTGCCCTGCGTTGAGAGGAACTAGAATTCAAGCCTGGATCTCTCTGATTCCAAAGTCCATGTCCTCCTGCAAATGCAGCTCCTGGCTGGTTCAATTTTCTAGAAAAGATAAAAAGAAAACAGAGAGCGATCCAAAGAGATTCAAGTTTATTTTTAATTGTCTTATTAATAAATATTTGTTTAAATTTAAATTAGACAAAGGAGAAATAAAGTGAGATCTGTCTGGTCTACGAAGCTGGACTAGGCAGTCCCCTATTAGGATCTGTGTCATGTAGAAGTCCACCCTAATTATCTCTCCATTGTGCATCCAAATCATTTGAGGGGCTTGTTTAGTTCACACATGCCCTCTCTTCACCCCACCCTCCCATCCTGCAGTAAAACCCTATGTCTACGCCATAATGAGTTATTGTTGCTGGTAGAAACACCAATATTTATTTTTTTTATTTGTTTGGAGTCCAAAACAAAGACTGAAAAATCACTGGTTATAGATTTTCCTCAAAAGGTCCCTGTGAAGTCCCAAGAGCTTGTATTTCAGATGGGAAGAATAAGTGTTTTCTTATACTAAACGTGCCTCTTGTACAGGTGACATTGGATGAAATGGAGGATGCATGGTGTTTGTGTGGATTTTAGAGTAAGCGTTCTGGTCTTGGCCCAACTGCAATTGTAGGTAAGAACTATTTTATTATTTTATTTATTTATTTAAAAAAATTTTTTTTAACGTTGATTTATTTTTGAGACAGAGAGAGACAGAGCATGAACGGGGGAGGGTCAGAGAGAGAGGGAGACACAGAATCTGAAACAGGTTCCAGGCTCTGAGCAGTCAGCACAGAGCCCGACGCGGGGCTCGAACTCACGGACCATGAGATCATGACCTGAGCCGAAGTCGGCCACTCAACCAACTGAGCCACCCAGGCGCCCCAGTAAGAACTATTTTAAAGACACACACACACACACACACACACACACACACACACACAGTCTCTGGGTTTGTCCTCAGAAACTCTTAGAATGGCATGTTTATCTTGCCCTTTACCCTCACAGAGTTTAATTTTGTAACCAAGGAAATGTCCTGCTTCTTGGGCTAACAGTTCCTCAGCAGAAGATGAACATTAAAAATGTTTTGTTCCTAAAGATCTTGTGCTCCTTGCCTGCTATTGACTGAATATTTGTGCCCCCTAAAACTATATGTTAAAACCTAATTCCCAATGTGGTGATATTTGGAAGTTGGGCCTTTGGCAGAGCCCTCGTGAACTGGGAATAGTATCCTTAAAAGAGAGGTCCCAGAGAGCCCTCTCTTCCCCTCTAGCCATGTCAGGTTATAGCAAGAAGACAGCTGTTTGTGAACCAGGAAATGGGCCCAACAGACACCGAATCCACCAGAACCTCGATCTTGGACTTCCCAGTCTCCAGAACTCTGAGAAATAAGCTTTTGTTGTTATAAACCATCCACTATGCAGTTTTCTGTTACAGCAGCCAGAACGGGTGAAGACATTGGCTTATGCTTATGTTTTGACTCATTGTCCTCTCGTCGTGCACCCAAAGGTACAGTGACAACAGTCCTTCTGACTTTTCCTGAGGCCACCTGCACCTGCACTCCAGCTGGCTGACTTCACTACCTCCTCCTTAATTGTTTCTGATTGGAGAAGCAATTGGATCACATACTTGAAGTGACCAGTGAATAAAGGGTAAGGAGCTGTTTTAAAGTGGCAGCCTCATGGTTCCTCAAGAGTCTATAAAACTAACCTAGGCACAAATGATAGAGGTCTCCAGGCTCAAGGGCAACAGATACAGAAGACCCTTGTCATCAGAGCACCAGCTTCTGAATTGTCTTCCCATGGGTGCCCTTGAAAGGCACCTTCCGGGCCAGAAGCTGTTCCCTTAATGACTTTGCAGAAGTAGCAAGGTGAGGTTGCTGGGAGAAGTCAGGGAATATGAGTTCCTGAAACTCTTGCAATCGACTGATCTACTGCCCTGCTGTCTTCATGCTGACATGACCACATCCTTTTATTAAGTGGCAGGTAGCTGGGATTTTTTACTTCACTATTGCACATTCATAGGAAGGAAACTATAACCATAGGGCTCCAGAGCAGGCAGAACAGATGTGAAAGTCAGGATCTTGGGCAGGGATCACAGGGCAGGAGATAGAAGCCTGTGCTGTACAGACTTCTAAGAGCCACTAGCAGATACAATGACTTATTGGTAGTGCAACTTTGGGCCAGGTACTCAACCTCTCTGACCTTGAAGTTCCTTCTAGAGAATAAGGCTCATTCTTCCCATGTTGCAGAGTTGTTACAAAGATTAGAGAGCATGTGTCTAACATGCCTGGCTATCCATAGCCACTAAATGAATGAGATTTATTTTCATTGTCATTGTGCAATGTTTTATTGGATTCTCTTCCTCTCCTTTTTGCTTCCTAAGGTGAACTGACCGTGAATCAATGGGAAAGCAGGCAGGACAATTGTCACCAGCTGCGATGGCTAATTTTATGTGTCAGCTTGACTGGCCATGGGGTGCCCAGACATTTGGTCAAATATTTTTTGGATTTGCCCATGAGGCTCTTTTTGGATAAGATTAACATTTGAATCAATAGACTGAGTAAAGCAGATTGCACTCACTTATGTGGGTGGGCCTCATGCAATCGACTGAAGGTCTGAATAGAACAAAAAAAGCTGAGTAAGAGGGAACTCCTGCTTGACTGCTGCCCTGGGACTTGAACTGAAACATTGGCTCTTCTTGGGTCTTGAGACTGCAGGTTTTCAGGCCAGAAGTTACACTGTTGCCTGTCTTGATTCTCAAGCCCGTGAACTTGGACTAGAACTACAACACTGGTTCTCCTGGGTTTCCGACTTTGTGATTATAGATTTTGGGACTTCTCAGCCTCCATAACTATGTGAGCCAATTCCTTACAATCAATCAATCAATCACCCTGTTTCTCTGGAGAATCCTGACTAGTACAGCAGCTTAGAGCTTTGATTTTAGGGGACAGGCCTCAGGGAAGACATGCAGAGCCAGGGGAGGCCTTCCACATTGGGAAAGGACAGCCAGAATGCAGGAGACAACAGCAGGGATGATAAGGAAGGAAGGAAACCTTTGCCCCCTTTTCTTGTTTGCCCACTTTAACTGCCAGACATAGTCTGACCTGGTCTGGCTCCTGTGAGTATTCTAGGAACAGTGCCTGTTCAGCTGAGCCCAGAGTGACCTTAATACGGAAACAGGCAGAAAGAATTGTCCCACCCTCTGTGTGCTCTGAGCATTTTGTACATAGTAGAACTATACCCATGCAATATTCCATCATATTTTAGTAACATGCCTGTCTCTCTTACTGGTCTGTGAGCTCTGTGAGGAGAAGGATAGGGTCACATCCATCCCTGTTTCCTCAGTGCCTCGCTTAGGATCTGGCATCGTGCCTGGCTCAGAGCAGACACTTCTCTGAGTGTCTGCACTTCTGTGCTTTGAAATTGTAGATTAGTAGTTGGGTGATGGAAACACCTCATTCCTTCCCTCCTTCCCACACATGCGCCTCATCTATTTCTCAGATTTAAAGGAATTTGAACCAAATAGGCTCTTTTGGATCAGGTTGGGCTAGGCTGTTGTACTAACAGCCCACTCTAAAATCTCAGTGACTTAACACAAGTTTATTTCTGACTCATGAAAAGTCCCCTGTGGTTATGGGCGACTCTCCAGGGCAGCTGTTCTCCATACAGTGTCTCCACAATCCCACACTCCTTTGATTTGGTGTCCCCATCATCTCAACATAAGGCAGGGTGAGAGCTTGTGGAGAAAACACATTCTCTCAGCTGTGCTTCAGCCTGGAAGTGCTAGCTGTCACTTCCGCTCACTTCCTGTGGCCAGATCTACTCACATGGCCACACCTAACTGCAAAATTGTTGGGATGACTAGTCTTCTATAGGCCCAGGCAGGAAGAGAGAACTAGATATTGGTGTGTGCTAACCATACCTACCACAAAGGCTCAAAGATGAAATACAGGACAGCCCAAATTCAAAGTGAGAAAACTACCAAAATTTGTAGTTCTTGTTATGATACATATATTAAGTTATTTATTCATCCAACGATATTTATTGAACACCTACTAGATGTCAAGTGTTGTTCTTGGTACTGGGGCATGGCAGTGAATAAAACAAGTCTCTGACATCATGAGCTTACAGTTTAATGGGGAGAGACATGCCGGAAATAGGTATATAAGCTCTCAGAGAGTTATACAGGTTATCAAGGAAAATAAAAGTGATAAAAGGCTATAGAGGGATAGAGGAAGTTGCTATTTTGAATATGGCGGTAGAGGAAGTCCTTGCTGATAAGAGATTTGGTGAAGTGAGGGAGACTTGCCAGTGCATGGGGGAGGGGAGGCAGTAGTGCAAGCAGAGGGAAGACACAGTGCAATGGTAAACTTATTTATTGGGTTCATTCATCAAACACTTATTGAGCTCTTACCACTCACTATGCCAGCTGGTGGTACACATATGAATGAAATCCAGACGGTGGCCTCCAGCAATCCACAGTCCAGGAGAGGAGACAGCTGAAGAGTCAGAAGGGACACAAAAGAGAGAATTGCAATTTCCATCTGGGTGGAGAAGGGTCAGGGAATATGTTATGCAAGAGGTGACTTGATGGTCTAAAGTGGAAGTTAGGAAAATCAGCCAGTAAAATAATTGTGTCATATGCGTTATCTACTGCTATGTAACAGAATACCCCAAATTGTGGTCCAACCCACAACATTGTATTATTTCTCATGATTCCGTGGATTGGCTGGGTTCTACTGGAAAATTCTTCTGGTGCATGTCATACTGACGGAGTCACTCATGTGGTTGCATTTAGCTAGGAACCTGGCGTGGGCTATGTAACCAAGGTAGTTTCATTCCCGTGCCTGGTGCTACACTGAGGTGGCTGGAACATCTGGGGCTGACTGGGCTTCTCTTTCTCTCCATGGGATCTCCCATCTAGTCCAACTGAAATTTCTTTACATGGTGGCTAGATCCCAAGAGGCTTTAAGACCTCAAAGGACTAGGACACTTGTGTGGCTCAGTCAGTTAAGTATCTGACTCTTAATTTTGGATCAGGTAATGATCTCATGGTTTGTGAGATCAAGTCCCATGTCAGGCTCTGTGCTGACAGCAAGAAGCCTGCCTGGGATTCTCTCTCTCCTTCTCTCTCTGTCCCCACCTTAAAATAAATAAATAAACTAAAGGAAAAAAAAAAAAAAAAAAACCTCAAAGGGCTAGAAGTCACGGTGTCACTTTCACTGCCTTTTAGTGGTCAAAACTGGTCAAAAACCCAGCCCAGATTCAATGGGAAATAGACTCGACTTCCATGCCCCCAGGGATGGGAAGAATTGGTACAGATGATATTATCAGACAACTACCACAAACATTGACAATATAGAAAAGCAAGTATGTCTGTGTGCTCCCACACTGTCCTTTCTCCATAACATGAGTCAATGGCAAAAACACGAATTGTCCCACCACACTTACCTGCTGAGTCTAGGATCTTTTAAGTCAGCTGCCCAGGTAGGCTGAACAGAGTCAGGACAAGAGATGAAATCCATTTGCCACCCAGCCATAAAGGACTATAGCAGCTGCCCAAATTGTATCTATGATATAAATATGCTAACTCTGTAGGTATTATGTCTGCAAATGAACTAGGGAAGGGCAAGTGGCAGGATGTGGATGATGCTTTTTGTCCTATTTTTGTGATAAGTAGGCAGTTTTAAATACCAAGGGATATAAAAAATTTTTAAATGATTATTCCGCAGGACAAGGATAAAAAAGGAAAAGAAAACTTTATGAGAGGAGGTTGGGGTAGAGAGCAAGAATGGCTGGCCTAGAGAGAGGGGAATTCAGAGGGGCTCAGAAAAGGAGGCAGGTGACATAGACATGTCAAGGGGTCCTGGAAAAAACAATTTTGGTCTAAGCTCTGGAGACTGTACTTGGTTTCCAGCCAGAATGAGCTTGGCATTCCCCAGCTTTGGGGCTTGGGGAAATCATCGAGCTGGGCTTAGAGGTATAACAGGTTGGAATGCAAAGGCAGCTTTATGTGTCCGACTCAGCTAGCCGAATTCTGCAGCAAACTCGGTACCTGCATTTGACCTGCTTCCAAGAGGTTTGAATCCCCAAATGTACCATAATGTGTTAAAGTCAGTTTTGTGCTCTAAACTGCTGAGAGTGTTATATTTCAGGCACCTCATCGTAAAAGAAGGTTATAGAACAACAGCTAACGCTGTGCTCATAAGGATAGAAGCAAAAGAGGAGAAATGTATGCTATTGCCTTTGGTGGTGATGGCAATTGAATTAACTAGACACCAAAGTGAGGGGCCAAGGAGTTTCCTGAGAGCTCATGTATTTATGGTATCTCCTGAGCCTTTAAATTATAGATATTTTAGCCCTGTCCCTTTAGCAAAACCAAATCCTAACGTGGAGGCACTGTGTGTAATTTAAGGCAGGAATGTCTTTCCCTTTGCCCCAGGCAGCGGTGCTGTGGTGGGAAACATGTTGGATCAGGAGTCAGGAGGGTACTACCCAAGGGGCGTCTGCAGTTTTGGCATCCTCTAAGACTTGGACTTGAAGCCAGACCCTGCCATTTCCTGGCTGGATGGCCGGCATGCCTCAGTTGATGAATCTGTAAGGTGGTAGCATGATACCTCTTTTCAGGGTTATTGTGAGGATAAATATCTTCAAAGTATCCATGGTAAAGAAGCGATATCTGCAGGGCACATGTCACCTAGCATGGGCTCTCATCAACTC
Source organism: Puma concolor (assembly GCF_028749965.1). Classification (NCBI taxonomy): domain Eukaryota; kingdom Metazoa; phylum Chordata; class Mammalia; order Carnivora; family Felidae; genus Puma; species Puma concolor. Next base: position 52,581,715 of record NC_141674.1, read on the forward strand.
ATTCATGTTTATCAGCCCACAGGCCTTCAAATGAATGAATCTCTTTCTTAGTCAAATCATTTGAATTCTGCTGCAGCTTAGTTAGAGGGACCTAGTCCAGCTGCTGAGTGGTCCCAGATGTAGTGGTCCAGGACCCCCTCCCTAACAAATACAAAGAGATCCTTTCGTGTTGAGGCTTCAAGTTGACTCTCTATGAGGCCAGATCACCATAGGTTCTGGAATTCAGGGAAAAAATTTTCCCCAGAGAAAACAGAAAATTGTATTTCCTGACATCTCAGCCACCATCTGGGTTTTCTTCCACATCAAGTATCATATTTTGGCTACTGTACCCTGTTAAAACATTTACCATAAGCTCTCCCCCAGGGTATTTCAAGGCCCTCCCCATAAAACTTTCTAAGCAGAAAAATCCTTTGGGAATACGAGGGCCGGTCATGGATTAGGACAGGATTGAAACCCTTCAGCTCATGACATAGGAAACCTTCCCTGTTGGGGCCTTCACAAGGGTATTTTATTGAGGGATTTCTTCTTTTGTTTTACTATAAGTGTAATGTTGTTGTAAGTCCCAAATATTTCCGTATTGCTATCTGCTCTTGTGTTTGTCAGGTCTGTCTGGTGGAGAGGAGGCTCAAGACTTAGTTAAGATTCTCTCCTGGAGATTTTAGAAATACTCCCTTTGTTTCTGGTTTCAAGGTATCTGCCACTAAGTTTCAGTCTTGCATCCGTTTACTATCTTCTGGTGGCAAAGAGGTCCTGGGAAATTATCTGTTCATTAAGCACACATTGGTTGTCCACCAGGAGCCAGGCACTGTCCAAGACATGGGATTCAGAGAACAGTGAGACAGCTCTTGTCCTTGGAGTCCTCACTGTCTAGTGAAGGTTGCACCTCTGATCAAGGGCCTTTCCTGTCCTTAGAAAGGCTGATTAGGGGTGCCTGGGTGGCTCAGTCGGTTAAGCATCCGACTTCGGCTCAGGTCATGATCTCGCGGTTTGTGAGTTCAAGCCCCGCATCGGGCTCTGTGCTGACAGCTCAGAGCCTGGAGCCTGTTTCAGATTCTGTGTCTCCCTCTCTCTCTCTGACCACCCCCCCGTTCATACTCTGTGTCTCTCTGTCTCAAAAATAAATAAAAGTTAAAAAAAAAAATTAAAAAAAAAAAAAGAAAGGCTGATTAGCCTGTATGTAACTGTGATTTGATACAGGTACAGATAGATTGATTTCTTTACTACCTATAAGGTGGAATGAATAACCCAGAGCCTAGCATGTTGGCCTAAATATGGCCACCACATTTAGTTAAGGTCATGCTAGATGCTGTAATAAGTAACAGCTCCTCCCAAATGTATAATGGACCAACAGAATAGCAATTCGTTTCTCGTTCACATCAAGCTCAGACATATCTGTTTACCAAGGTGCTCTTCTCCCAAGAGGGTTGCAGGATCCCAGGGTCCACAGGACCCTCTGCCGTCCACCAGCCGATGGGAGAAGTGGGAGTAGAAAGCACATCTACTTCTTAAATACTCAGACATAAAAGTGATATACATTGCCTTTGTCCACATTCTATTGGTGAGAACAAGTCACATGGCCATAGCATGATGCAAGGGGAAAGGGAGACCTGGCTTGGCAGTCACTTCCTGCAACATCTGTCCACTATGGATGGGGAACAGGTCATGTTGTTGGGTAACTAGCTGTCTTAGTCACTTCTGCTTTTCACTGGTAGGTAAAAAAATAAAACTTTAATTAGCTTCTCATCAATTTGCCCCTCTCACTCCCCGTTTCTTGGATCTCCAGGATCTTATAATTCCCTTTCTAGTATGATGGGATTAAAAGAACCTGGCACCTGGCTGGCTTGCTTGGTAGAGCATATGACTCTTGATCTCAGGGACATGAGTTCAAGCCCCATGTTGGGCATAGAGCTTACATTAAAAAAATAGATCAATGAAATAAAAGAACTCCGAGTTGGAAGTCAGATTTGGGTTCTATAATTACTAACACTAACCCCCAGGATAATCTTGAGCAAGTCATTCTCCTTCCATGTGTCTCAGTTTCCTTATCTGTAAAATAAAGATAGTAATACCTCCTATACAGGGGTGTTTTGAAGATTAAATGTGATTCTCCTCCAAAGTGCCTAGCAGAGTGCCTGACAAATAAGAGAAACTCAACGTATATTTACTTATTAACTGAGTCAATGATGAAAGAAATTTTTATCAGCTGTTTCCTACTAACTTCCATTGGTTCCTGTGATAGTGTTTCTTGACATTATTTGGTTAAGTGGTATAGGTGGGGAAGGTCGTGGGAAGGAACTGGAATTCTCCAGGTACCCAATAAAGTCACTGAGGGCAGGAGCTGTGTGTGAGCTCCTTTGTGTATGTCCTCCCCACCCACCGTAGTGTGTCTGTATGGAGAGGATGCCTAGTAAGGCCATGCTGGATGAATGAATTTTGTTGAATTATGGATAAGTGGCTACACCATTTTCTCCAAGGGGCTGAACACTGAGGTGACCCCAGTTAGGGCCATAGACCAGAGTTGGGGTTGTCTGACTTCCAAGAATCAGAATATTTTTGTTCTTTTGGTTCCAGGGTGTGAGGCAACATTTCCAAGGTGGGGAAGTCAGTGTTGGTACTTTCCTGGCTGAAAGTGTGAGAGCACCCTTTCACTCACCAGGCAGATATCTTTGGGCCTCTAGACTGACTTTATTTAACAAATTGTCCACTTGGGTATTCAAAGCTATGAGTCTTTCTAGCAAATCATAAGCAACTGCAGTTGGGCTTGTGTTAGACTTGGTTTCAAGTCCTGAATGTGCCACTCACTTAACAGGGCTGAGTGGCAGAGTGGAAAGAGCATGGGCTTTGTAGTCCAACAGCTCTGGCTTCAAACCTGGCCTGCCAGGAAGGCTTTAGATGTCTTATTCAACCATCCCAAGCTTCAGTTTCCTCATCAGCAAAATGGGAACCATAGTCCTGCCACTCTCCCTTTCTGTCTCCCTCTGTCACAGGGTTATTGAGGGACAGATTAGGGTAAAGGTTGAGAGGTTATGCTCTGGAGGCAGACTCCCTGGGCTCCTATAATTGTGGGCTAGTTATTTAAACTTTCTGTGCCTCAGCATCCCCATTTGTAAAATGGTGACAATAATACTCTCTACTCTAAATGCTTACTGTGTGGGATAACTGGGTTAATTAATGTGAAATGCTTAGAAGAGAGCCTGGCACAAAATAAACAGTCAACTGCAATGAGTAATAATGGATGTTATTAATATTATTAGGGTCATCAAGAGAATTAAAAGAATATAGAGTTATTTGCTAACTCCAAAGCCACAGATCTTAAGTTTCATTACTAAAGCATTCATTAGGCCTTCCCCTACCCCCACCCAGCTCTATTTCCTGGCCTCTCTGGAATCATGGGAAATTTCTCAGCATCGAGGGAACATTTGCTTGATTTTTAGGCTTCTGGTTACTGTGGCCAAGAGCAGACGGGCTTCTTCCAGGTCCGAGCTGTGTTCTGGTGCTTTTGGCCCATTGTGTTTGGAGTACATGTTTCCTTCGGTGCACCTCCTAATTGCACAAACCAGAGCACTTCCCACCGTGGGTTTACACTGTCCCTGGAGTGGCAGGGAACTGGCCGCAGACCAGCACCACAGACTACAGAGGAGAAACTGGGGTGTCAGGATTTCTCTTAGTGTGAGCCATGTTCGGATACTCCACCCTGGGAAAGAGGGCAGGCATGGAGTTAGTGGCAGGAAAGACCACACACCCAGAGGGAGGCTAAGAGTGTGAGGCTTGAGGTCTGACCAGCCTGTGTTTGAGTCTAAGCTTTCCCTTTCCATAGCCATGTTACATTGGTTCATTGACTTCTGTTTGAGCTTCAGCATGTTCATCTATAAACAGGCATAATAATACCTATTCTATAGACTTGTGGCGAGCATAGGATGTGATGATTCAGTGTCTGCCACATAGCAAGCATTCAAAGAATATAAACTAAAGTCAGTTGGCAAGAGGTCAGCAAACCTGGGACCTGATAAAATGCTACCAATGTTCTGCAAGGCAATGAGCAAGTTGGTTGACTTCTCTGGGTGGTAATTTTCTTCACTTGTAAAGTAAGTGTGGTGGTTTTATACCATGTCAACTTAGCTAAGCTGGGATCCTGGTTCCCAGAATTTCTTTCCCTTTATTTAACAAATTGTCCACTTGGGTATTCAAAGCTATGAGTCTTTCTAGCAACTCATAAGCTGGTGGATTCCATTTCAAGTTGGCTCCAAGGCACATTTTGCTAGATTTGGAAGGTGGGAGTGAAGCAGGAACCCTTTTCTTTTTTTTTTTTTCAATATATGAAGTTTATTGTCAAATTGGTTTCCATACAACAGCCAGTGCTCATCCCAAAAGGTGCCCTCCTCAATACCCATCACCCACCTTCTCGTCCCTCCCACCCCCCATCAACCCTCAGTTTGTTCTCAGTTTTTAACAGTCTCTTATACTTTGGCTCTCTCCCACTCTAACCTCTTTTTTTTTTTCCTTCCCCTCCCCCATGGGTTCCTGTTAAGTTTCTCAGGATCCGCATAAGAGTGAAACCATATGGTATCTGTCTTTCTCTGTATGGCTTATTTCACTTAGCATCACACTCTCCAGTTCCATCCACGTTGCTACAAAGGGCCATATTTCATTCTTTTTCATTGCCACATAGTACTCCATTGTGTATATAAACCACAATTTCTTTATCCATTCATCAGTTGATGGACATTTAGGCTCTTTCCATAATTTGGCTATTGTTGAGAGTGCTGCTGTAAACATTGGGGTACAAGTGTCCCTATGCATCAGTACTCCTGTATCCCATGGGTAAATTCCTAGCAGTGCTATTGCTGGGTCATAGGGTAGGTCTATTTTTAATTTTTTGAGGAACCTCCACACTGTTTTCCAGAGTGGCTGCACCAGTTTGCATTCCCACCAACATTGCAAGAGGGCAATGTTCAAGTTGTGGCAGGCACTGTGGCAGCATATGCACTTTGCTGCTGATCTACTAACTCAGCTAGTTGACAGAGGTGGGCCCACAGGGCCTCTAGCTCCTCCTAGATCCTCCTAGATCCTCGATCCTAGCTTTGTCAAGTCCTGGCCAGAGTATGTGTAGTTGGGTGCAAAGGGCACAGCTTCTCCTACAGCTCATCCATGACACTGAGATTGGAGGTGGCAGAAGACAGACAAGGGTTCCAGTCAATCTATATGAGGTCCAGATTTTTCATGTGGGTTCCGGTTTGTTCTTGCTCGTATCACTTCACATCTAGCTTTCCTTCCCAACTTGCAGTCCACTGACCTGTGTCAACAGTAGGCACAACACCCAACACACTTCTCCGGCAGTTCATACACTTGCAGAAGGTCTTAATTCTCGAACAAATCCCTTATTTTCTGTCTCTGATTCCACGTCTCTGCTTGAAATCTCACTGATACAGTAGGGATAGTAGCAGCAATTTCACAAGACTGCTTTTCACAAGGACCAAATGAGGTTGTGGATGAGAAATTGTTTTGAAAAGTATAAGGCAGGTTATGTGTATGTGGTCCCTTTATTTTTTATTTAAAAAAAAATTTATTTTTATTTTTATTTTTTTTAATGATTTATTTTTGAGACAGAGAGAGACAGAGCATGAACAGGGGAGGGTCAGAGAGAGAGGGAGACACAGAATCCGAAACAGGATCCAAGCTCCGAGCTTGTCAGCACAGAGCCCAACGCGGGGCTCGAACTCACGGACCACGAGATCATGACCTGAGCCAAAGTCGGCAGCTTAACCGACTGAGCCACCCAGGCGCCCCTATTTTTTTTAAAATCATATATGGGAAATTTTTTTAGTAAAACTCAAAAGTATAATGCTTGCAAATATTTTTAAAAGCAGAACTCTTGGTCTCCCCATGACCTGCTCCACTGTCTTCTTTCCAGTGGCTCAGGCCAAAATCTGGGTTCATCCTTGACATCATTCTCTCCTACACATCATTTCTTCTATTCAGACTCATGTCACTTCTCACCATCTCCACCACTAGCTCCCTACTCCAAGCCACCATGCCTCTTGTAGAGATTATGTTCTTCTCATGGCCTCCCTGTTTCCACAAGGACTAATTCAGTTAGACCCAAGCTGGATCACATCATGCTCTGCTCACAGCCCTCTGGGTGGCTTTCCCCTTCCATGATGCCACAAACCCTTGTCTATTACTGCTTCTTTGAACTCATTCCCTCCCGCCATCTCCCTGGCTCACTCTCCTCTAGCCACAATGGCCACTTGCCACTCTCCAAATATACCAAATGTGTGCCATTACTTACAATGGGACATCTTTCAGAGAGGAGGAATCAGACATCGGAACGATTGCTGTCTTGCATTACTGTTGGCATAGACACATCTGGGATGTCACTTGCTACCCATACACAAGTATTTACCAGTAAACTATATGACCACAGACCAAAGCTGGATGTCATTCTGGAAAGTGCTTTTTACCAGAAATTAAATGCAACTGGAACTTACTGTTAGTATTATGGTTATCAATGATAATTTAGAGTTTAATCAGTACAGTCCACAATAACATCTCATGTCTTTTGGCTATCCAGGATTTTCAGAGTGCTTTTGTGTCCATTATCTTTTTTAAGCCTCACAACACTAGCAGCTAGGCGTTTTCTCCCTTTTTACAGATAGGAAAACGGAGACTCCCAGGAATCTGTTGACTCACTTAGAATTCGAGAGCTAGTGTTTGACAAGGGTAAAGCTAAAAAGCAGGTTTCCTAGGTGCCTGGGTGGCTCATTTGGCTGAGTGTGTGACTTTTGATTTCATCTCAGGTCATGATCTCATGGTTTGTGAGTTTGAGCCCCAGGTCGGGCTCTGTGTTGACAGCACGAAGTCTGCTTTGGATTCTCTCTCTCTCTCTCTCTCTCTCTCTCTGTTCCTGCTCCACTTGTGCTCTCTCTCTCAAAAATAAATAAACATTAAAAAAATGAATAAGAAAAATAAAAAGCAGGTTTCCTGACGTCAGGCTCAGCATTCTTTCCTTTTACTACAGTTAGGAGCTACTTATAAGACCAAACTCAGTTAAAAGTAGGGCTGGATAGAATGAAAAAAATTGTGCATTCTTCATTGCCACCATCCAAGATTCAAACTGTTCCCACCATGCCCAAACCCCAAAGTTGACACTTTTTTTTTTAGATGGCAAATATCCTGGGGCGCCTGGGTGGCTCAGTCAGTTGAGCATCCAACTTTGGCTCAGGTCATGATCTCACAGTCCATGGGTTCAAGCCCCACATGGGGCTCTCTGTTGACAGCTCAGAGCCTGGAACCTGCTTTGGATTCTGTGTCTGAGAGTTTCTCCACAGAGAAAATAACATTTTGTCTTGTGGAAATTAGGAAGAGTGAGAATGGAGAAGTGTGGGGAAGCATATGGTTCAGGTGAGTTGAATAAGTACATTATTATCCTTGTTTTATGAACAGGTAGTATGACTCAAGGTGCTCACGCTTGAAGCTGACGAGGAGCAAAGCTGTCTTATCATGTTTCTCATGTAAATAAGGACGTTGGATAAATATCACTGAACTCTTTTCTAATACACCACGTGCTGACTTGTGGAGCTTCTGCGGCAAAGCCAGGAAGCCCCGAACGTGCATCGTTTCGATACTTGCTGTTTATTACTAATAAGCATTGTCATTTACTGGACACCGATGTTAGGTATCATGCTTTACCTGTAATCTCTCACTTAACTACCTCTTCCCCCAACCCACTGGGAAGTTCTATGTACCTCTGTTTTATGTGTGAAGAAACTGAGCCTCAAGGTTATAGAGCTGCTATATGGGGGAGCTGGGATTTGAATGCAGGCCTATTCCACACTGAAATTCACATTCGTTGTAATGTGGCACATCAAAGCAGAGGAGAAAGGGCACAAAATCAGAGGTGATAGCCTTAATTGAATTTAAAAGATTGTAGGCAGAGTCCATTTGAGTCCAGAAAATTACTTACTGTGATTAGATACAATCTCCTCATAGGGTTGTTTTGTTACTAAAGAAACCTGTATAAAGGGCCCAGCATAATGCCTGGCACATAGTAGGTACCATGTAACTGGCATGGAGGTGATGTAGGACAGTTTTTAGGACTCATGCTCTGCCGTGAGATTGCCTGGGTCCAAATCCCACCTTCTCTACTTACTAGCTGTGTGACCTTGGGCAGGTCACAGAACCTCTCTGAGCCTAAATTTCCTCATGTTTAAAATGGGAACAAATCATCATCAAGAGATTTTGACTGTATCTATAGTCACATGATTTTTTTTTTTTCTGGCCTCATGTATGCTGCTTTTGTTCTAAGAACAAAGACCATGATGGAAGTTGGGGTGAGTGACCCTTGGGGAAGGAGATGAAGGCCCTATTTCCTCAGGGCCTTTCACATTGAGAAAGCCCCTCTGCATTAGGAGGAGGCCTCCAAGAAGTCTGCTGGACCCATTGTCTCCCCATGTGCTCTCAGCTCAATTTCCCTCCCAAGCTTTGTGTGGGGATGTGATGAACACGGGAAGAGGCAGTTTAGGACCGTGAAGTTGGGGAGGGGAGAGGGCGACAAGAGGGGTGGGAGGACAGTGCTGGGTTCCTGCCAGGTGGGCTGGAGACACAGGCACCCTGTGCTGGCTGGAAAGATTGGTGGTTTCTGCATTTATGTTCCAACGTTGGTGGCACAGGGGGCCAAGGACCTGGAGGGAGTATGGCTCCAGGCTGACTGTCATGGAGGGCAAGATGGGCAAACTGGGGACTACTATCTTGTTTGTTCCAAGGGCCCAAGGAGCACAACAGATTGTCTAGATTATCTAGTTTTGTGCTCTTTGGGACAAAGTGCCCAAGGCCTCCAGATTGCCTAGGCTCCAGGTCAGTGGAGGTGAGAAGGTGCAGGAGATGTGGAGGGGAAGGCTTGCTCCTTTCTGGGAGGACATTTGTCCTCCAGTCAAGGTCTCATGTAATTGGGGCTGACGGGCCTGGATATGAGTGATAGACCAGGCTCTCTGACCAGCTGAGGTCCCCTCTCCTTGCACAAATGAATAGGAAATAACCAGAGTTTAGATCTCCAGTCATTTCCCACATTGAGGAGCTCCTAAGGTGCTCCTGGGACATCACCTTGGGCTTCAAGGATAGAGTTTAATTTTGAGGGGTTTTATGTTGCCTTTTTTTTTTTCTGACGCTAGAAATATAAGCTGTTTGTACTATTCAGTGAGAATGAGGGAAAAGGTTGTGTTTAGCACAATAGCTATAACAATGGAGAACTCAGTATCTGACACATAGCAGTTCTCCAGTAAATATTTGTTGAATGGATGAATGAAGCTCCTACAGAGGGAAAAAGACTTGCAGGGGGGAAAAAAAAAAACAAAAAACCCTGAAATGTTGTTATGGGCTGGTGATAGGATTAGTGGTGATTTTTATATTTTCCCTATCCTCTAGAGCTTTGTATTGTGGTAATAAGATTATTATAATAACAGGTAATTATGACTAAAAGGAAATTTGAGCCAAAATTAAGGGGTCATTTTCTTATGAAGCAGGAGCCTGCTTATAGGCTCAGCAGTTCAGCGGTGGGAACCAAGACCTGGTGAGGAGGGTTACCTTTTTATATCTATTTCACTTCTGCTCCTTCTTTTCAAAAAGAACTAAATCTCTCCCTACCCCAAGTGAATGCCTACCAATCCCCTCTTGCCCCAAACTAATCAGTGCCCAATTCAAAATCCTGCCAAGATTCTGAAGAGGGAAGATTTTGTAATAGTTGATTAAGACATGAGGCTTTATTTTTTATTTTTTAATTTTTTTTTCAACGTTTATTTATTTTTGGGACAGAGAGAGACAGAGCATGAACGGGGGAGGGGCAGAGAGAGAGGGAGACACAGAATCGGAAACAGGCTCCAGGCTCTGAGCCATCAGCCCAGAGCCTGACGCGGGGCTCGAACTCACGGACCGTGAGATCGTGACCTGGCTGAAGTCGGACGCTTAACCGACTGCGCCACCCAGGCGCCCCTAAGACATGAGGCTTTAGAATAGACAAATTATTTGAGTGCCTTAAAATATACTGTTAATTCTGAAAAGACCTCCTTATGACATACATTTTTTCAAAAAGCATCTTCTCCTGATTTTAACATTGGGTTGAGAACTTTATCAAGTTTACAGCAATCAGCCCTTTTACTGTGATGTGTCACCGTCCTGAAGATTGACTGTTGTCCAACCAGGAATAGATAAGATTTGGGGAAATCCTCTCCCAGGCCTTCCTGTTCTTTTATGAGGAGTTGGTCCTAAAATATTTGCCCATTATCTTCTAACCCCATAACCTTCCAGGCTAAACTAAAGCCTGCTGAGGGAGCTGTAGCCACTTTAGGATCAGGCTGGAAGAGCCTGGCTCCTGTGCTATCTGGTGACAAGATTCAGAGACAAGACGGGATCACCCTCTTCATCTCCTAAGACCTGGTCACGGACTCCATGGGAAGTTATGGTTGCTATGGTGTCATCAGCACACCATGAGCCAAAATGTCATTTAAAAAAGAACCCCACCTTTCCTTTAAACCACTCAGAAGCCCGTTTAGACACAGGGTCGGGCTGAGGTACTTGAATATTTGGGTAAAGAACAGGTTTGAGATTCCTGGGATGCATCCTTCAAACTATGGAGTTCCCAGTCCATCCTTACTGGGCAACTGGAAGGGGAGCTGGGTTTTATTCCTAGCTCTGCCAAGAACTTACTGGGTGACACTCCCCAAGTTACTTTACTTCTTTAGGCCCCAGTTTCCTCATTTTGTTCCTGCAAAATGGGAACACTAATCCTCACCTCACAGGGTCGTTGTAGAGATGGACCGAGCTAAGGTAGGTGAGGGGGCCTGAGCTGTAGGGGTGCTCAATCATTTTAACCCCCTCCCTCCTTTCACCACAAAGAATCAGGACAGTGCATTCAAGGTTGTCAACTGCTGCACTGACTTATGCTAAGTCCCTCCATATATACCACCTGAGTCAGAGCTTTTAATTAATGCCAGGTGAACTCTGGCTGGGCTCTTACAGTCCCAGAGCTCTGAGTCATGTTTCATGCAGGGTTTAGTGCAGGAGCATTCGGGGAAGGACTCGTGCTGCTCTGGGTGAGTGGGGCCACACCTTATGCTGGGGTGTTGGTGGTAGTGGTTGCATTTTGTTGTTGGTTTGTTTGTTTTAAAAAATTCACATCCTGTCCCACAGCTGGGGCATAAAATCAAGCTTTAGTTGTGGGCTTTTTGTTTACTTTATTCACTGGATGGGCTGGTCAGGAGTTTAACAGAGGTCAATGTCTTTATGTTGCTCAGATTCTGTGAAGAGACTCCGGCAGTTTCTGGCTACTAAATCTGCTGGTGTAAAAAAAGGAACTTAAAAAAAAATAGGTCGACTCACACCGTCTGGCTGCTTTTAGGATAAATTCATTTTTGTTTTGCTTAAAAAGCAATAACAACAAGCTTGTAAATGTTTATGTGTTTTCATTTTGCACAGGCAGCTTTGGCAATGGGAATATTTGGTAGAAAAAAATAATTAGAGAAATAATTGTGGCCGCTCTCCCAGCTGCAAATCATTGATTCAGCTCCACTTAGGGAGGGAAGGAGGGTGGAAGAAGAAAAAGAAAAGGGAAAACAAAAAAGAAAAAGACAAAAAGAAAAAGTAAAAAAGCAATTAGCTTTATTGCCAGAGGACGGCTCCCTGTCAGTTCCCCTGAAGTCACCCTCACATCCTTTCTCTCAGGACAAACACCTCAGAGGTCTTGAGAGTATTTGATTTATAAAGGCTGAGAGCAGACAAAACAGACCAGCTCAAAACTATCTTTCAAAATTTAGTAACATGATAAACATAATACAATTCATTAAAGAAAAATGAGAATATATCGAAAAGAAGAAAGGGAAAGAATTCCTGGTCGTCCAAACACAACTATTGTTGATATTTTCATGTAGTTTCTGGATGTCTTTTTGCTTTACGTGTATTTCCTCATTTGTTTCTCGTAGACGTAATGACGGAGTGTGTACCCTTCTGCACTCTGCATGTCCTACACAACAGATAATAGCATCGATGGAAGCCTTGCTATGTGCCGAGTACTGCCTGCCGCTGTTCGGTGTCCCTCAGCCCACCTGACATTCTCACCTGTCAATCATCAACCACCACTACATAAATGTGTTTAAGTCCCTGAGCATTTCTTTGGCATCACATTGTGGGAAAACAGCTGGATGAAGTTTCACCCAGTTTAAAGGCTATTTGAGGATGATCTTACTTCAGATGAGCTACATGACATGGAATTGTCACCATGGGAAGCCTCAGGTGTATGTGTTGACTGGGGGAGGGGAGTGGGGGGAGGAGGTGGGGGTGGCTCAGCTTTTTTATATTTACCCAGAGGGAGCACTATGACACTTCCTTGTGAAGATTTTACTAAGTTGAGTCCAGACATTTACAGTTTTAAAAGCTTGCTCTAACTTTATGGGTGAGTTTAGTATATTTTAAAATAATCGTAATTTTTTCCCCAGAGGTTCATATAAGAGATTATATATATTATACCTGAGTATGCATTATACCTGACCTAATGCCCTCTGAAGGCATTGTTTTAATGTCAGGAAGATTTTTTTTCCAATATTTTATTTAAATTCAAGTTAGTTACCATATAGGGTAGTGTTGGTTTCAGGAGTAGAGTTTAGTGACTTATCACTTACATATAATATCCAGTGCTCATCACAAGTTAGGAAGAATTTTTTAAAAAAGAGAACATTAGAGGAGTCAGACATGTCAGAATGGGATCTTGTTTGAAAACCAAAGAGGAGACATGCAATGAGAATTTTCATGGCAGTTTACCAGGAGAGGCACACTTTTCCAAGGGCATCTGGGGCACATGTCCAACCTGGGAGTGTTGAAACACCCAACTTGATGGGCATTTGTCTTTTAGAGCAATGAAACTTGAGGTACAAATATAGGCATCTATGATGCCAATTGGGAGAGACAGGCATTGGATTAAGATGCTATGGACATATAAATCCAACAATGATGTCAAATATGAGGCTTAACCAAAATTCCTGTGGACAGATATTCCAAGATAAACAATGAACTGCTTCTCACATGACAACTCTATGTAATAATAACTCGGGACAAGACGTGAAGAGGTATTCATATATATTCCAACTCCTAGGACAACAAATATGTGTATAAAACATTGTTTTCCACCAAGTTGAAAATTATTAGAAGTCTGTTTGAATCATTATAACTCTAAACATTACTTTTCAAATAGCTTCTATTAAATTTAACAATTCTCCTGAACAATCTCATATAAAGCAGCTTGAAATGATAATAGGAACTACACTTAAAACACTCACTAAAACTCAGTAAAAAAATGCTAGTGGCTCACAATATGGATACCATTATTATCCCTATTTTATAATCTGGGTCAGGACTAGGGCAAAGCAAGTAAGTTTCCCAAAGTACAAAATTTAAGGGGGCACTCACTCTCAGGCTCCTTAAATTTTGTCAAACCTACAAGTGAGCGCCTCCTTAAATTTTGAGCCCTGTGTGCCTCACTTCCCTCATGCTAGTCCTGATGCTTTTGTAGATGAAGGAACTGAGGCTCTAAGAGTTAGGCTAATTGTCTAAAGTCCTGAGTGAATAAGTGGCAGAGTGAAAACTTGAGCCTGGTCTTAATCAGCTCCAAATGGCTTCAGTCCTTTACTAAATATTGACTAAATCTAAGAAGGGCACCCCAGAAACACAACTTCTACCCTCCAAGAATTAATAGACATCGGGGGAAACAGACATATGTGTAATAATTTGAAATGTGCATTAACAGTAGATGTTAACTGGCATCCTTTAGGGAATGAACATTCTTTGTTTGCAAAAACATCTTGATAAATTTCTGAGGTGAAAGAGAGAGTCTGTGTTGGCCAAAAAATGAAGAACAAATAAAGTGGTTAAGTTGCTCCTGGGAAAATGAGAGATAGAAGAAGGAGAAGGAGAGGAAGGGGAGAGAGGAGGAAGAGGGGAGGAAGGAAAGGAAGAGGAAGAAGGGGTGGGGGAGAAGGAGAGAAGGGAAGGGAAAAGAAGGGTAGTAGAACAGAAATGGGAGGGATGAGAGGATCCAATGAGTTGGTGTGAGGTTGGGGATTATGTACAGGAAATGGCAGTAAAATTTCCCTGGTGGAGAGGAAACTTAAAACAGTATTTTAAGAATAGAAATGCCACTGCCTGCATTTTACCCTGCTCTCCCCCCACCCACCATTTAAGTAGTCTTTGGTATCACAAATGTTCACTATAAGGAAGGGTTTGTATTGGAAATTTGGGAAGGGCACAGGACCACTGCCAGCCCTCATTACACATTTGTGCAAATTGGAGAAAGGTGCCCCTTCTGGGTGGGTATAGAAGGTGAGTAGGGCACAGGCTGGTTTTTCAGACCTCCTTTCCCCCTTAGCTTTGTGCCCTTGAGCAGGGCAAAATTTATATAGCCTTACATGGTGGCCCTGGTCACACTGGGGTCAACATTGTGCAGACCAGAGGCAGCATGCATAGAAGCAGGAATTGCAGTTGGGGGACAAGGAAAATACAGACCTTTGGGAATTCACAAAAACTATAGGAAAGGCTTCAGATTTCCACAGGGCATAGAACTGGAATTCAACGAACCTTATGGGACTAAGATCTGGATTGCCTGTATAGACACACAACTACACCATAACATGGTATGTGTGCTGATGGAAATAGGTACAAAGTGCTGTGAAGCCCAATAGCTAGTCCTGCTTGGAAGAGCTGGGAGGCTTCCTAGAGGCAGTGACATTTAAGATGCTATTCAAAGGCTGAGCTTGTTGAGAAGATGGTATGTTCGGGGCCTGGGGAGAAATTCAATTTGGTTGCAGCAAAGCTTGTGTATGGGGGAAATGGCATGGCATGGGAATGGAGGAAAGCCACAGCTGAACTATTAAGGTTCACAAGTGCAAGGTTTTGATTATCCCATAGGAGCTGGGGAACCACTGGAAAATGGCTAAGTAATTAGCAAGTTTTTTTCTGGCATGGAGGAAGAGGCTGGAGCAGGGTGGGAATGTTTGCCATGTTCCGGGTGGCTCAGGATGAGACTAAAACTAAGGTAATAGCAATAAGGATGATGAAAAATGTACTACTTTGAATAAATATCAGTTAATTAGGATTGCCAGGACTTGGTGGGGGGACCTATCGAGCATGACTGAATCGAATTTTCTAATTTGGACGACTGGGTGTATTATTGCTTTCCAGTCCCCAAACCGGAGTGCACATTGCTCTGTGTTGAGGGTCTCATCCCCCTCCCTGCTCTTGCCCTGAGGACAACAGAGAAGTTGTTTCTTACTATCTGGGGCCCAGGGTCAAAGAAAGGGGGACATCAGGAGGGATAGACCCCAAAGGCAGGGAAGGCATGCACAGCTTGGTTTTTCCTGCATATTTGGGGCAGAGTAGCTGCAGGTCAATCTAGAAAGGGCTTTCCAGATGGTGGCTGACAGAGTAGCAAGTAGGCAGGGAACAAGAAGGAGTCTTGTGTACCTCCACCAAATTCCCGAGAGCAGAGCAAGTGAGCTGAGCTAGCATGTGTCATGCACATGGAAGGACACCATTCGTACTGAATCAGTAGTAGAAGCATGTACTGAGAGTAGAAGAATGACTGAGTCCCTCTCTCCCCTTTCAGGTGCCCTATCTTTGTGAGTCAGCCTGAACCATGGCTTTGTTACAAGGGGATCTCAGAAGCAGGAAAGCCCATCCGAGGTCTGAAGTTGAAAGATCCAATAAGGTGAGTGCTGTAGGTTTGACAGGTAGTATTTCTCCCGTTTTTTAAATGATGATATTCAAGCCCAGGGAGACTAAGTAACTTGCTCACTGTCTTCCAGGCTGCAAGGCCTAAAGCCAATAATGACAAATAAATCTCTGGTGGTAGGTACTCTGTAGACATTGTTCTCAGCATCTTTTTTTTTTCTTTCTAGTTTGAGATATCATTAATCCAAGGCATACAAAGTAATTATTTGAAATCTCTCTATATTGTGAAATGATGACACAATAAGTTTGATCACCTCACATAGTTACAATTTCTTTTTCCTTGTGATGAGAACTTTTAAGATATACTCTCTCAACAAGTTTCAAATATACAATGTAGTATTAATTATAGTCACCATACTGTATGTTAGTTACATCCTCAGGATTTATTTATCTTATAACTGGAAGTTTATACCTTTTGACCACCTTCACCCATTTCATCAACCCCCCATCCCTGGCCTCTGGCAACCACCAATCTGTTCTCTGTATCTATGAGTTCAGTGTCTGAGATTCCACATATAAGTGAGATCATACTGTATTTATCTTTGACTTATTTCGCTTAGCATAATACCCTCAACAACCACCCATCTTGTCACAAATGGCAGATTTCTTTATTTTGTTTTATTGTTGAATAATATTCATATGTGTGTGTGTGTGTGTGTGTGTGTGTGTGTGTATATATATATATATATATATATATATCACATTTTCTTTAGCCATTCATCTATCAGTGGACCCTTAAGTTGTTTCCATGTCTTAGCTATTATTTTCTTAAAATATATTTTTAAGGTTTATTTCTTTATTTTGAGAGCGTACACACAAGTGGGGTAGCAGCAGAAAGAGAGAGAGAGAGAGAGAGCGAGAATCTCAAGCAGGCTCCACATTGTCAGTGCAGAGCCTGATGCGGGGCTTGAACTCATGAACCACGGGATAATGACCTGGGCTGAAGTTGGATGCTTAGCCAACTGAGCCCCCCAGGTGCCCTCATGTCTTGGCTGTTGTAAATAATGCTGCAAAGAACCCGAGCATACAGCTATCTTTTGGAGATAGTGATTTTGTTTCCTTGTTTTCAGCATCTTATTTGAATCATGTCTTCCCTGTGACATTGGCACTTGTATAATCCCCATTTTACATATGGGGAAACCAAGATACAGAGAATGTAAGTAACCTGCTCAGGGTTACAAATCATATATGATAGAACTGGAATTCAAATCCAGGAAGTCTGGCATCAGAGCAGACAACCATGTTGCTCCTTTGACTTCAGCACCAGTGAAGTCTGGTCTTTTCAATACATTTACAGCCAGCTCTTAGCATAGCAATGTCAAACGTGATGCCAACAATTTAATATATAAGGGATTTCAAAGGCACACCTCTGGGGAACTCATGATTTCCGCATTGTAGGAAATAAATTACTGGCTCAGTGTCTTCAATTGAGATCACAAGCGCAGTCTTAGCAGTGGGGTGGCAGTGGTAGTAGCATTTACCTTTGTTGTTGTTGTTGTTAATTTCATGGAGGGTGTATTAGAATGAGATGAAATCAGCCACAGTCAGCAGTGACTTTCTCCCATTTTGGACAATCTATAGCATTGGTTAGAGCTTCCTTATGTTTAATATCATGCTCATCTAAAAACGTGTACTATTTCCCAACGAGTGGTACAATGATCACTGAAGTCTTGATATAATTTTAGATGGCACACAGATAAACATTTTTTTCTATTTTAATAGCTACATATTTATTTTAATGTAAATCAGGAGAAATAGATATCTATCCTACCCTTGAAACTCATGGGTATTACAGTTTAGAATAATGCTAAGATAAAAAGTGGGGCCAGTGTGCTGAGTTGGCTCAGTCAGAAGAGTATGCAACTCTTGATCTTGGGGCTGTGAGTTCAAGCCCCATATTGGGTGTAGAGATTACTAAAATAAATAAATAAACTTAAAAAACAAAACAAAACCTGAGACCAATTTGAAGAAAAATGTCAAAGAAATATTAGTGCAGGTGACACTCAGATATGAAAAATATGAATGCCAAATGTTTGGGAAATAATTATTTTAGGCTAAAAAAAGTTTTGATAGTCAGATAACAGTGAGTTCATATCCTAGATCTGCCCCTTATGAAGATTAAATAAGATAAGATTTCTAAAACACTTGGCTTAATAAATCTTTGGCTGTGTTATTTCTCTAATTTATCTTGTTTTAGTCCTGTCTCCTTAATTAGATTGTAAAAACTTTCAATGACAAAAAAGATACACTTTGCAAAGTAAAAAAGCTGGTACTAGGTAAAGCATATAGCAAGGTCATTGAAAATGATATTTGTCCTCTACATATTTATAATCTAAAGTAGTCTCCAGGAAGCCATAAGAGACTCTTAAATGTAGAGAACAAACTGAAGGTTGCTGGAGGGGAGGTGGGTGAGGAGATGGGCAAAATGGGTGATGGGCATTAAGGAGGGCACTTGTTGGGATGAGCACTGAATGTTTTATGGAAGTGATGAATCACTGAATTCTACTCCTTAAACCATTATTTAAAAAAACTTTTTTTAATGTTTATTCATTTCTGAGAGATAGAGACAGACAGAGCACAAGTAGGGAAGGGGCAGAGAGAGGGAGACACAGAATCCGAAGCAGGCTCCAGGCTCTGAGCTGTCAGCACAGAGCCCAACGCGGGGCTCAAACTCACGAACTGTGAGATCATGACCTGAGCCGAAGTAGGATGCTCAACCAACGAGCCACCCAGGCCCCCGTCCTTAAACCATTATTATACTATAGGTTAACTAACTTGGATTTAAACAATAAAAAAACCCCAGTATTATTCATCATATTAAATGAACTTCTGTTTCCTGGAATTTGATAGCATTTCCATACGCATATAGATAGGCTGGGATGGTTCACTGAGAAAGTGTAAGTATAATTCCTAATGCAACTTTCTTAGGAAATGAGAGATGAAGTCAGTGGGTAAGCAGTCTGAATTTTACTACTACTAAAAAAAGAAGGCATTCTTTTATTTGCCCAACTATAGAGTCATTGTGTCACTTCTTTCTCAGTCTAGTGCCAGCAAGACACATAAAAATTGGACAAAGAAATGACATTTAATGAAAAACAGAGAGGGAGGCAATCCATAAGAAACTCAAATACAGAGAACCAACTTAGGGTTGCTGGAGGGGAGGCAGGTGGGGGGATGGGCTAAATGGGTGATGGGCATGAAGGAGGGCACTTGTTGGGATGAGCACTGGGTGTTACATGGAAGTGATGAATCACTAAATTCTACATCTGACACCATTATTATACTGTACGTTAACTAACTTGGATTTAAATAAAATTAAAAAAAAAGAAATGACATTTAGCGGACAAAGGGTTTTTGGCAGGGAAATGGGCATGGCCCAGAATATTGGCAAATGACGCTGCCTTTCATCTCCTTTTGGGATTGAGATTGAATCCTGTGGTAGACTGCCAAAAAAAAAAAAAAAAAATGCCTGCAGTTCTTCAAGTGCTTTGCAATGTGACTTTGTCAGGCATTAAGAGATGGAATCTTTTCCCCTACCTCTTGAATCTGGGCTGTCTTGTGACTTGATTTGGCTGCTAGAATGGGGCAGAAGAGACGGCATGTCAGTTCTAAGCCCAAGATCTCGCACACCTCTTCTTTCTCTCGTGTTCTTCTGCCTTCACCATGAGAACAACACTGAACTAGCCTGCTGGGAGATGAGACAACATGGGGAGCAGAGCTGCATCATCCTAGCTGAGGCCATCCTAGATCAACCATTTCCAACAGATTTTCCAGCTGGTGGCAGACACCTGAGCAAACCCAGCTGACATCCTATGAGCCCATTTCAGATCAGTGTAGTTGTTCAGCCAGCCCTGAAAGGCATGAGAAACGACAAATGGTTGTGATTTTAAGCCACTAAATGCTGGGATGGTTTGTTATGCAGCCTTATTATGGCAATAGATCAATGATGAAAGTACCAAGGGCAGATCTCATCAGTGACACAGGAAGTCTGTTCCCCTCCAACATGCACTCTTCCCCAGGTTCCTGCTAACTTTTGCATTTGCTCTCAATAGTGGCTTCAGTTCCATCCTCACCCAGACCCACAGAAGATAGGCTATGAGTTACCTACTTGGGAAAGGTGGCCAAGTAGGAAAGTGTTACATATGTCCACAGGAAACCACACTCATGTTCCCCTAGCCCAGAAAAGTAAGTCACTGACATGGAAAAAATCCAGACCTTTCTCTCTTGTTTCCATGCTTATGTTTTAATCCATTTCCACTCAATTCCCAACCATTCTGCTTTGGAGAGGGCTAGCTGAGAGTTCAGAATCAAGAAACCTGGAGTTGCACAGATCTGGATCAGACTCTGGCTCTGCTGCTTACTAGCTCTGTGACCTTGGAAATGTCCCTTAGCTCATTGGCCCTCAGTTTCTTTGTACTAAAAATGGGGATTATGCTCTCTATCTCTAGGGTTATTGTGAGGAATAAGTGAAGTATGTATTCAGGACATATTAAGTGCTCAATAAAGAGTACTTTTGACTAATTGGTTGGTTACTCGACCGGTTCTCTCCAATTCCCAACTCTGGGGCTTTCTTTCAGAGCTCTGTTTCGGATTCACACTGCCCGCTCCACCGCCAGCAGTATTCTCAGGTTGCTCAGGACCTGAGCTCAATCTCCAGTCCCTGTGAGCACCCAGCCTCCTGTACTCTACATCAGTCTCCTGGTGCAGATTCACCTTGGATTGGCACAGAATGGCATCAAAGCCTTTTTGCAAATGGGTCAGTGGGCAAGCCTGCCTTCCCAAACCCCAAGCTCTACTGACCGCTTGCTATTATTTTCACATGATGCAATGTTCCCTCTCCCCTTTGGAGCAGTATTAAGTTTCCTTCCATTCCCATACACTTCAGAGACTGCTGTCCCTCTCACATTTCAGACGCTGACCCGCTCCTTTGCACTTTTCCCCTCTGCTTGTCTGGAGACCTGCATAATGAAATTCAGACAGTGGTGACTGCTGGGCTCTGTCTGCTTCCCCTCAGTATGGGCGACGAGGGCTGGGCCGCTCAGCCTTGTGGGGAGCGTGCTTCTCCCATGGCCTGGACATAAAACTGGGCAAGAGCAAGCCTGGTGACTTCATTTCTTTTTGTCAGATCAGAGGTCCCTCACTCTGAGGAGGAAGGCAAACACTTTTGATCTGACTGTGGGGGGAGGGGCGGGGTGGAGAATACATGTGATATATAAAATGAAACACGCTTTCCAAAAACAACAAGGCTGAGTCATAATAACTTACATTTGTGGCGCACTGTAGTTTGGAAAACTCTTTTCACACGCATTGTCTCGTTCAATTCGCACAACAGCCCTGGGAGGCAGACGGGACAAGGATTAACATCCCTGTTTAACCATGAGGTCACACGGCAAGTTGGGTGACAGAGTCCCAGCCCACACTCAGGTCTCTGGACCCCACACCCAGCCCTCCATCCTCTGTATTATGCTGTCTTCTCTCTTGTATTTCACACCATGACTTAGGCCCAACATTTGTAAAACTTTCCCATAGAAACATTCGTTATGGCAGAGGGGAATGAATATCCTAGAAACACAAAATTACTACCAGATTCTGTGTTTTATCTTTAAAAAAATTTTTTTTAATGTTTATTTATTTCTGAGAGAGAGAGAGAGAGAGCAGGGGAGGGGCAGAGAGAGAGAGAGGGAGACAGAGAATCTGAAGCAGGCTCCAGGCTCTGAGATGTCAGCATAGAGCCCAATGTAGGGCTTGAACCCACGGACCATGAGATCATGACCTGAGCTAAAGCTGGATGCCTAACTGACTGAGTCACCCAGGTGCCCCTCTATGTTTTATCTAAAAAGATTCACTCAAACTATGAATTTTAATTTAATAATTATGTCATATTATATTAGATACAGTTTATGTTCTTTAAATTTGTTTTAATGTTTATTTATTATTGAGAGACAGAGAGAGACAGAGCATGATCTGGGGAGGGGCACAGAGAGGGAGACACAGAATCTGAAGCAGGCTCCAGGCTCTGAGCTGTCAGCCAGAGCCTGACGTGTGGCTCGAACTCACAAACCACAAGATCATGACCTGAGCCAAAGTCAGATGCTTAACCAGCTGAGCCACCCAGGTGCCAGGTATAGTTTATATTCTTAATATAAAAGTAAGGTTTTATTGTAGCTTCTTTCAGATAAATACTTCAGGAATATAGCTTTGCTTAACCCCTGGTAACTGTGGAGGTTTGCGCCACTAGGTTCTAGATACTTCCAACCAGTTGGCAAGATGAGCGTGCAACAGACACATAACCACAGCAACCACCTGAAGAAATGCTTTATTTTAGCCCTTACCCCAGTAAGGATGTTATTTTTTAATTGGTATTTTTGGCTGGGTCTTCCTTTAAACCATCTGCCTCAAGCATTCCATCCTATGTTGACAATGGAAAGACACATGTTTGTAAGGTATGTTTAGCATCTGAGAGGCTGAAAGAATGAGCTTTTGGGCATTGCCAGATGCACTGAGTGCATGTGCAGAGCAGAAAACATGCTCTCTAGGCAGAAACACAAATTGGGGAGCAAGCCCAGCCACACAACTGGCTGTGGGACATTCAGTTGAAGGGGCTGAACACAAGATTTAGGTCCTTGGAGTGGTTGTAAGCTCTGTGTAGTACCTTACATAACCCTTTGGGCAACTCTTCCTAGGCAGAGTGTTGATTCCACCATCACCCAGGGAACACTCTCCTCTCCACTCCCTGCAAGAAGCCAAGGATCTCTAAATTGTCACTCTGACTCCAAAGGGCTCTGCTGACTCCAGCTAGCGTTGCCAACATTGGCTGATCATCCCAGACCCTTGCTAGTGGGCTGTTTGCTCCAGAGAGGCCTCCTGGTGCCAGCAATCTGCACAGGTGTTAGGGACAATTGCAGCGCGCTCATCAGAACAGATGACACATAGCCTCGAGTCAGACGTGGGGAGACTGCAGTGACAGCTGATTCCTTTGGTGTGTGTTTTAAGAAAATGGGAATATATTCCAAAGTGGTCTTGCGTTTGATTGGTTGCAACCATGGACTTGAGATTTACTGAAGGAAGGAAAGAGGGATGATCTCCATAGCTAGCACGTATGTAAGCTTCCTATGTGCCAAGCACTAATCTAAGCATCAAATGCATTAGCTCATTATCTTCTCACCACAGTCCTACAAGGTAAGTGCTATTATGGTCATCCCCTTTTCATGAGTAAAGACACTAAAACACAGAGAGGGTAAGCAACTTGCCCAAAGTAAATGATTAGTATGTAGCAGAACTGGAATTTCAACCCAGGGACTCCACACTTTGAACCATGCTATACCGCATCTCACGACCTACACAGTGTACCCAAGAATAATAGTAACAGAACCTTCTTTAGTCATATTTATATCAAGCACTGTGCTGAGGGCTTGACATGCTCTATGTCCCATAATCCTTAAAACATTCCTGGAGAGAAAGTCCTGTCGTTACTTCTATTTTCTAAATGAGGAATCTGAGGCTCAGAGATGCTAACTTGCCGGATATTCCATAGCTAGTAAATGACTCGAAAGCCCATCCTCTTAATCATTCTATTTTACTGCCTTCCATGTAAACTGCATAAACTTTAAATAGCACAAAACAAATGAAACAGTTTTGCAGAGAATCTCCTTTGTAGTCTGGACACTAAATAGATACAAATTGACTTCCAAGAAAATGTCATAGGATTTGAGATCTGGGAGGTAGGCAATACGAGGAAAAGCAAAGGACCCTGAGCTTGTGGTCAGAAGATCTAGGTTCAAATCCCATCTTTGGTGCTCACATTCCAGCCTCAGTTTCCTCATTTGTAAGATGGAGGTGATGGCAAAACCTACCTGTGGGAGGTAAATGATAAGGCATATGTGGTAGTTATTATTTAACATGTGCAAGGTGGGTTTTTTGTTTTTTATTGTTGTTGATGTTTTTGTTTTTGCATTGTAGTTCACTCTTGGTGTTGTACATTCTAAGGATTTTGACAAGTATATAATAGCATGTGTCTACCATTCTAGTATCATGAAGAAGTTTTAGTGTTCTAAAAATCCTCTGTGCTCCACCTATATATCCCTCCTTTGCCCTCCCAATCCCTAACAATCACTGATCTTTTTACTGTCTCCGTAGTTGTACCTTTTCCAGAATGTCCTGTAGTTGGAGTCATATAATATTTAGCCTTTTCAGATTGGCTTCTTTCACTTAACAATATACGCTTAAATTTCCTGTATGTCATTTCACTGCTTGATAGTTCATTTCTTTTCAGTGCTGAATAATATTCCATTGTCTGGATCATTATAGCTTATGTATTTATTTATATCTTCCCGAATCAATACAGCTTTTACTGCATCTTTAAAATATCACAAACAAGTCTGAAAAATCATCTGGCATCTTGCTGTTCCTGTAGCTGGACAACTTAGATCTTATTCATTAGCTTGCAGAACTGTTCCTTTTTCAGAAACATAGACACCATCTGACAATTTTCTGATATCCTTGTTTTCAACTGTTGTGGCTTGCTTACTCAAAGCAGCTGAGTTTGTTACAAGTTCGGTGTCATTTCCTTCAAGAACTAACTCATCTTTGTGGGCTTGAGATACCGAACAAGCAACACCTGGCCTCATCCGAACTCTGTGGATGTATTTTTTTTCACCCAAGAAATTGCAAATTTCAACAAGAGAACCATTCCCCTGAATAACAACATTGATGGGGAAGTGAGCACACACAGACTTCATCTGGTAATGGAATCCCAGTGTAACGCCCTTGATCATGTTCTGCACATGACTACAGATAGTGTGAACAGCAGCCAGCTCTCTCCTCTCCTATTTCCCCATCATTTGTCAATTCAGAGCCTCTTCTTTTTCTTTCCAAGGAGACTGAGCTCTACATTGATGTGATTGAATTCGCTTCACAGGGTTCCTCTAGGGCCCTTCACAATAACGGTGGGTCCCTTCAGAGTGATGTGGACATTTCCTGGAATGTCAACAGTCTGATTGCTGTTCATTCTTGCAGTAGATGTGACAAAGAGCTATAGTTTATTTATTAAGGTTTTTTTTTTTAATTTTTAGCCCAATTCCTCTAATTTTATAGATGAGAAAAGTGAATCCTAATGAAGTTAAGAAAACCGGCTCAAGTCCTACAGCTAGTTGGTGACACAGTCATGACTCAAAAGTGACTCTTCAACCTCTAATCCAGCACTTCTGCTACTTTAGTGGGCTGGTTTTCTGACATTTTCTAGAGTTTGTGTTTTAGGATCTCCTTTCATTATTTGCATCCATTTGCTAAACTACTGTTTCTCTCATAGTTGCGGAATTAGAGGTCAAAAAGAGTTTGGATAAAGCAAATGCGCATTCTCTACAAACGTCTAGTGGTTTAAGAGCTTCCACTTCCATCCTTATGTAGAAGTTTTAAAAGAGCAGCTGAAAAGTAGCAAAATTGACAGAGGGATTTTAATATTCTCTGTCTTCTGTTAATCTTTGGAGGACAGGCCACCAAATGATGATGTGAACTGGAAGACAGGGAAGACGTAGTAAGGAGTTTAAGGGTAGTCTTGTCTGTTGTAAGGGCAGATATGGTGTGGTGAAAAGAGGGAATAACTAAAAAAGAAATCCAGTAGGGATCAATAGAAAGTCCTACACTTAGATTCAAAAAATCAACTGTACCAGATGCAGGGTATAGTAGAATATTTCACAAAAAGAGGGCCTTGGGATTTTAGTTGTGTAGTATAAGCTTAACAGGAAACAGTATTGCTATGGGGATGCCTAAAAAGCCTATTGTATTCTTAGAGTGCATTAATAGGGTTGCTTTCTAGTCCTGACTTTATCACAGACTGACTCGGGTCTTTTAAACGTTGCAGAGTGAGGGTTATTGTAGTCCCTTTATATTCTGCATTTAAGTAGAGATGTACAAGAAAGCCCATTTGTGGATGTCATACCTAAACCATCTATTGACAAGATGAATCATAACCAGAGGCTGCTGACTAGGCTGTGGGTAGTGGAAAATAACCCACTTTTGTGGGGGCCTTCCAAGTATCAGGCATGGGGCTAGGGCATTATTTACATGGTCTCAGTACATCTTCAACACCAACCTTGAAATATAGGTGTTATTAACCTCATCTACATATTTTTAGAGGAAGAAGCTTGTCCAAGATTACTCCCCTTGAAGGTGACGGGGCTGACTCCTAATACCATGTTCTTCCCACTACCATCAAAGTGAAAGATCTTAAAAACCATATCATAAGAGGACAGCTGAAGAAACCAGGCACACACAGCTATCCAAATATATCTGAAATATATCAAGTGGAATGGGGAGCTAAATTTATTCCTCTTTGGTCCCAGAGAAAATTAGAACCAGAAGATAAGTGTTACAGGGAAGCACATAGGAAGTTAATGTCAGGAAGAAATTTCTATCAGAGGATGGTTCAGTAAATGATCCAGCTGCCTTAACTTTTCACCAGTACCTCCTCACTGGTGGAGCATTTAAGGAGAAGCAGACTGGCCAATTGTGAGGGGTGTTATTCATTTACTCAACCAATATTTAATAAGTAGCTGTGATGTGCTATCACTGTTTTAGACCTTAAAGATTCAACAATGAACAAAACAGACCAAAAAATATATACAGTTTTGCCTTAATGGGGTTTACATTGCAACAGAATATAGTGGTAATTGCACCATTCTCTGGTATATTCGACTAGCGGACCCCCAAGATACCAGTCATAGATGGCCATCTGTGCCTGCCAGTGTCTACTTGTACCAGCTTGTACCACTGCTGGGTATGCTGTCTCAACCTCTAATTCCCAAATCCTGTGAATCTTTTCCAAGGGCAGTCTTTGGTCACTGGAGCCTATTCTACCTGTATGCTAGAAGTGATGGAGGAATTGACACTGTCCCAGCAGCTGTCACCAAATGAAGGATAGGCTAAATACCCTGATCTTGTTGTCTTTCAGTTGGAATAACTCTGAGACCCAGGATCTATCCTGTTTCTCTCAGTTTCTCAGCAGGAGGACACTCCAGTTGTCCACAGTGGAGCCTTGCTTGATTGGTTCCTTCTTGTCCCTATCTCACTTCCCACTGCCCAACTAGAGGTCTTAGGAGCTACTTCCTAAATAAACCATGTGCACTTGAATTCTTGCCTCAAAACCTGCTTCTGGGGGATCCCAAAGTAAGGTAATCCTTATGATTAGTGAGCACTGGCTGAATGTCAAGAGATTTGAGTTTTCATCATGGCTCTTGTCTCTGTGCACAAATTGTCTCTAGTTCTTCATATTATCACTTGTAAAATAAGAATGTCAGACGAGATGAAATATACGTGTGCCATCTATTTTCATATACATAGGCGTGCCTAGTGCTTAATTTTGTAGCCTCCTTTACATGTTTTTGAGAGGGCCTTCATATTCCTGTCCCAATGATCCTCAAAATACCTCTATGAATTATACTGGATAGAGGCCATTTTGCCTATATAAGAGATTAGACAATTGCACGACCATAATGATGTGGTTTCCTTTTTTCTCTTCTAAACGTTTTAATTAATGTCCCAGAGTTTGAGTTCTTCTCATCCTGTTTTCCTAATCTCCATATCCAATCCTGATGTAGAGTACAAGTTTTCTGCTTCTTGATTATTGAATTAGGAGGTTATAGACAGCAAATGGCTAGAATCATGGCTAAAATGAGAAAGGATCCAGAGCCTTTAGAATATAAAATTCCATCTTCAACAGCCCATACGGGTTAGGTGCTGTGTGGGGCAAGACTATGGGGGTAGACACAGACCTGGGGCTACATGTAAGTGGGTTTGTGAATCACATACCCACTCTCTGTTAAGAGACAGCATGGATACATTTTTATATTTTTCTACAATTTATAAAAGCACTTTTACATCTTTGATCTCACTTGATTCTCACTAATTCTATGAAATACAATTTTTATTATTCTCCTTTTGATGGGAAAACAGAGGCTGAGAGAGATTGAGTAGATGTGATAAATGTGAAGTATCCCTTACAATGTGAAGGCAGATACCAATGGAAGTTTATCACACTCAGGCCTGATCAGTTGAAAGCTGTTGTTATGAGTTTTCTTGTAGCTGTGTAGATCCAATCAGAGGGGGCTTTCTAGAATACACTGGAAGAACTCAGTCATAAAGAAGGAAACAGTAAATATTCCTTGAGGTTGGGATCAGAGAGATGACCCTCTGTCCCTCTGCAGAGAAGGAAATCAGACAGTAACACTCCAATGAATTGTAGAGATCATCCTGGTCCAAATTCCTCTGTGGTCCAGAGCAGGGAGGTAGTTTCTTTAAGGCTACACAACTTGATGTGTGAGCCATCATCCTGGTTTGCCCTGAAATTCCTACTTTCCAGGAAACCTCTGAGTCTGGAGCAAACTAGGATGGTTGGCCACTCTACAACTGAAAAATGTATTTGACACTCCCCTCTCTGTCTGGTTTCAAAAGACGCCTTATTGAGCACGCTGGCACTGAATATAATCATAAGTGAGTCACTTTGCCCCTCCAATTTCACTATTCCCATCTGTAAAATGGAAGCACAGATATCAAATGCAAAGAGTTGTGTGGATTAAATAACAAATGCATGTAAAGTGCTCACTAAATGGTAGATACAATCGTATGAGTATTACTTACCAACACTAAAGCCAGGTTAGCCTGGCCTTCTACCTCCCCCTCTTTCCGTTCCTCCTGTTGCTTCCAACAGGATTCACAAATCACCATTAGGCTTTTTTTGTTTGTTTTTTTCTTTTTTTTTTTTTCTGCACATGAAATAAAGTCTTCACATTATAACTGGAAATTTTGGCAAATTTATATGCCCAGGAAGCATACCTCTTTATAGTGACCCAAAAGCTTTTGCTTTCTATACTTACAAGTTACATCTTCTGAGAGTAGTGTTGGTATATAGTTCAACTATGCCCAAACGATATCTTTTTTAGACTGTGAGAACAGCTACTATCAAATACACAATAAAATGGAAGGCTTTAGATCTCTCTGGCACCAAGGGTTTAACTAATGTTGTGGCAAGGGAGAATGACTATATTTCTTAAATCGTATCCGATTATGTAAAGTAAGATTATTTTAGATGGAGCCACAATTTCATCACCTTTCCCTGTTCTGTCCCTCCCCACGCAACCATGCTACATTACATTATATAGACAGAATAACAAAATCCAGTGTTTCATGCTGGATTTAGAAGGCTGTCTTGTGCCCCTGTTGTAGGATTCTGAGTAGGCGTTTGAACTCTGAAACCCTGCAGACTGAGCCCCTCAAACAGGCTCTTTCTGTGTCTCAGTGGGAAACTCTTTGCTTCTCTTCTTCAGTTTCTTCAGCTGTAAAACAGG
Organism: Puma concolor; assembly: GCF_028749965.1. Taxonomy (NCBI): domain Eukaryota; kingdom Metazoa; phylum Chordata; class Mammalia; order Carnivora; family Felidae; genus Puma; species Puma concolor. Next base: position 52,610,820 of record NC_141674.1, read on the forward strand.
AATCCAAATAATTCCTTCTAGCTCAAGGATTCTCTGAGCTAGTCTGTAAAATGACACAGAGATGAAAAACCCTGTAGTGACAATGCATGCCTAACACTGTTATGAGTCTAGAGCTCAGAGTTCAATGAGATTGAAAAAAAAAAAAAAAATCCAGCATCTAAGAGGAAAAACCCAAAGTGCTCTCTGCTCAAACTGGGGTATTTTGTGCATAATTTTGGGAGATCACAAACTTCCTGGGGGTGACCTTGTAAATGTTTTTCTACTCTTTCCCTCTAAAGGAGGCCTTCTCCATCATAGTTTTATAGGATTCCCACCCGCTTTTTTTTTTTTTTTAACTGTAGTAAAGAAAAAATTGAGCACAGCTTCCTTGCTGATTGTGGAGAACAAATCTGTATCTCTTTGGAAGCTTGTTGATCAAAAGATCCGTGTCATCTGTGGGTAGTACATTTCTCCGAGGGGAAAAGAGAGAGTAATCAAGAATGCTTCTCTTCTGAGGGGAAAACAGATGCGCCGTGTGTGTATTGGGACTGTGTTTAGAAAACAAAGTCAGGAGACTGGAAAAATTATAATGGTGCTCTCCCAGCAAATGTGTGGGGATAAATGGTGGCTCAGAAAGAGACCTCACATTCCAGAGCTTTGGTGTCTATGGCAAAAAGCAGATAAAATGTGTCAATAAAATCTGGCATTTATTAGAGAGATAAGGAAGCCTGGAGTAAATGGTATGCTCTGAGTAAGACAGGAAAACAGGAACATTTCTGTACATCGTTACCAACCTTTGTCTTGGGTCTGGCGGTAACCGGGCTTATTATTTAGAATTTTTAACATATTCCCTTAAAATGATTGCTAGTTTGTGGAGTTCTCTCTTCTTGGCTTGCTAGTGTTTGCCAATCACACCAGGCGATAGATCTTTAACTCTGTTATTACAAAATAATAATAGAAAGTGGATGGCGTGTAGTGCATTTTCTCTAGGGAGTGAAATCAAAAAAAATAATTAACCACAAGCATTTCACTGTTTGAAAAAGCAAAACAAAACAAACCATAGCCATACAGAGAGTCAGCTGATTCTCCTCCCATGGGTGGCCCTTCCATAGCTGTGTATAACTGTCTAAGGCAGTTATCCTCACAGTGACCTGTGTTTCATCGTGGCAAAATCCAGGATAGTCAGAATACTTAAAAGTTGGTTATTCTTTGTATTTTGTAGTTATGGTGAGAGACAAATGAGAAAATGTATCTATTTCTAGACCTTGGGTTTCCAAAACGCTTTTAGATTGGCTAGTACTGTACAGTTCACTACGGGCTTCCTGATCCACTGTTTAGGTTGAAAGAAGAAAAGTATTTTGTATTTACAGAAGATCAACAGCAGATGTACACCAAGGTCTCAAGCATACGTTTTAAATTACTTTTGTGTGCTGTAAGGAACTATTTCAGAGCCAAAAAGTGATTTGTATTCACTAATTGTAGGCAGTTTGGTAATTTTTGTATATCAAAAAATAACGTTTGTATGCGTTATCTGTTGGTTTTGCTCTCTCTCTCATCCTGGATATGTTTTGTGTGTTTACTTCATGGGCTCATCTAAGGGTTAATGTGGAACTATCTCAGGGTCCTTGGCAGCACTGGTTTTTATACCCATCAGCTTCCTTAGACAATTTAAAGTGGTTATGAACCACTTAAAACTGTGGCTATGGGAGCACAGGTCTGTGGAAATAGGGCAGTTGTCTGGTAGATGTGATCAAGGTAGAATGTCAAGTTGGATCATTCAAGAGTCAGGACCCCCAAAATATATCCACTTTGGTGCCCAAGAAAATCAGATTGAATATCTACATTGCCCAAATATGCTGGAACATTGCCACATCTCTGCTTCAATTGGTGTGCATGGAAACTGCTTACACGTGCAGCCTAGAGGGAGTCAGTTCTGTTGAATGGCTGTCTGAATGTCAACACAGCGCATCGTCATTTCTAGATGACAAATCATAAACATGGTTGGCCCTCCGGAAATGATGGTTAACTGTGTGAGGCAGAATTGCGGAAAACATTGGTTGCACATATAAATAAATGTCCACATGTGCCAGGTTTATATTATAAGTAAGGCAGACTCAGTGTCAGGGTGTGAGGGATGGTGGGGACTGTGAGGACCTGAGGGGGACCCACCCATCTGAAGGGGCACCTGTTCCTCACATCCAGCTCTCCACTGCCCTTCTTCAGTAGAGGTTCAGTGTTGCAAGATCTGCTCATTTTTTCCAAAACAAGCAAGAAATTCAGATTTTTAAATTTTTTTTTTCAACGTTTATTTATTTTTGGGACAGAGAGAGACAGAGCATGAACGGGGGAGGGGCAGAGAGAGAGGGAGACACAGAATCGGAAACAGGCTCCACGCTCTGAGCCATCAGCCCAGAGCCTGACGCGGGGCTCGAACTCACGGACCACGAGATCGTGACCTGGCTGAAGTCGGACGCTTAACCGACTGCGCCACCCAGGCGTCCCAAGAAATTCAGATTTTTATGTGAAATCTCTCAAACTTTAAATGTTGACTTCAATTTTTTCAAACACTGTTCACTTAGAATCTAAATACTTCAGAAGGCTAAATATGGCCTTCAGGCTGCTGTTTCAAGACTTTTGAATTAAATGACTCTGAGAAGAGAAGAACCTCCCTACTCTACATTTAGAGATGGGTTTTTCCAGTAACCTTGGTGAGTGTCTTTTTTTTTTTTTTTTCTTTAAAACACCGGACTGGGAATTAGGAGATGGGGTAAGCCAACTCTGTTTTTCCTGACTGCATGATCAAGGGAAAACACTTAGCTTTTCTCATCCACAGTTTTATAATATATCAATGCATAATACATGTTCTACCCATCCATGTCACAGATAAAATTCACCCAATTATTAATTATTAAAAAGTTACATGAGCATATCCTATTTTACTTAATTCTCAAGAAGGCTTTATGAGGTAGATATTCTTAACATGGATGTAGAGATGAAGAAACAGATTCTGCAAATTTTAAGGAAACTGCTGAAGGTCATAGACCTAATTAGTGATGATGGAGTGGAGATTCAGATTCTTTTGATTTTAAGCTCTGCTTTCCATTGTGAAAGCAATTCTTAAAATAGATAAGGAGCTATCATTCATTTAAACCCTCATTCTCGGGTGCCTGGGGGGCGCAGTCGGTTAAGCGTCCGACTTCAGCCAGGTCACGATCTCGCGGTCCGTGAGTTTGAGCCCCGCGTCGGGCTCTGGGCTGATGGCTCAGAGCCTGGAGCCTGTTTCCGATTCTGTGTCTCCCTCTCTCTCTGCCCCTCCCCCGTTCATGCTCTGTCTCTCCCTGTCCCAAAAATAAACGTTGGAAAAAAAAAAAATTAAACCCTCATTCTCATCAACATCGTTTTGGCCTGTTCTTGTCTAGCCCCTAGATACAGAATTTACAAGTAGAATCTTACGTAGGAAATCACTACATCTCTCTAGGTCTCAGTTTTTTTGACTCTTAAGTGGGAGAAGTAAGATTGAAGCAAAAATTCAAATTGGTATTTAAATGGCTATATTTCACTCAGAGATATCTTTGGTTAGACCTAAATAATGTTCTTCTGTTTTGTTTTGTTTTTTTAAAAAACTAAGTTATTGAGGCAGTATGGCTGACACAAAAGAGAGGGCACATGTTATAAGTGTACAATTTGATAAATTTTGACACGAGAACATACTCATGAAAACTATTACCACAATCAAGATAATGAGCGTATCTATCACCCCCCAAAGTTTCCTTATGTCCCTTTGTAATCCATCCCTGACTTTCCACTCTTTGTTCCAGGTAACAACTCACCTGCTTTCTTTTTACTATACATTTTTTTATATTCCCTAGAATTTTATATAAATGGAAACATACAGGTTGTACTTTTCTTCTTCTTCTTCTTCTTCTTCTTCTTCTTCTTCTTCTTCTTCTTCTTTTTCTTCTTCTTCTTTTTGGTCTGGTTTCTCTCACTCAGCTTAACTATTTTGTTATCTGTCCATGTTGTAGTGTGTTCATTCCTTATGATAGCTGAATACTTCCATTATATGGAAGTACCATAGTTTATTTGTTCACCTGTTGATGGACAGTTTGGGCTGTTCCAGATTGGGGCTATTATAAATATACCTGCCATAACTCTACTAGAAGTCTTTGTATGAACATATGATTTCTTTGGGTTAAAATCCTAGGAGTGGTATGGCTGGATTATAAGTAGGTGTATATTTAACTATTAAAGAAACTGCTAAATTGCTTTCCAAAGCTGTACCATTTTACATTCCTACCAGCGATGTCTGAGATTTCCAGTTTCTCCTCATCATGGTCAACTTTTGGATAAGAAATCTTTATAATTTCCATTCTAATCAGTAGGTATTTGTCCTTAATGTGGTTTTAATCTAAAGTCCCTTAGTGACTAATGATGTTGAATATCTTTTCATGTGCTTAATTTCCATCTGCATATCTTCTTTGGTAATGTGAGTCTTTTGCTTGCTTTTATCACATTACTTTCTTATTTATTTATTTACTTACTTTTAATCCCAGTGTAGTTAACATACAGTGTTATATTAGTTTCTGGTGTACAATATACCGATCCGACAATTCTATACATTACTCAGTGCTCATCATGGTAAGTGTACTCTTAATCCCCTTCACTTATTTCATCCATCCCAAGACCTCCACTTCCCCTCTGGTAACCACTAGTTTATTCTCTCTACTTAAGAGTTTGTTTTTGGTTTGTCTCTTTTTTCATAGTGTATTTGTTTTGTTTCTTAAATTCTGCATATGTGTGAAATCATATGGTACTTGTCATTCTCTGACTTATATTACTTAGCATTATACTCTCTAGCTCCACCCATCTTGTTGCAAATGGCGAGATTTCTTTTTTATGGCCGAATAATATTCCATTGCATATGTATACCACTTCTTTTTTTTCCCCCAAGGTAGTTAGCATACAGTGCAGTCTTGGCTTCCGGAGTAGAACCAAGTGATTCATCGCTTATATATGACACCCAATGCTCATCCTGAAAAGTTCCCCCCTTAATGCCCATCACCCTTTTAATCCACCCCCATCAGCCTCAGTTTGTTCTCTGTATTTAAGAGTCTCTTATGTTTTGCTTACCTCTCTGTTTTTATCTTATTTTTCCTTCTCTTCCTCTATGTTCATCTGTTAAGTATCTCAAATTCCACATAGGAGTGAAATCATATGATATTGGTCTTTCTGACCGACTTATTTCACGCAGCATAATACACTTCAGTTCCAACCATGTTATTGCAAATGGCAAGATTTCATTCTTTTTTTATTGCCTAGCAATGTTCCATTGTGTGTGTGTGTGTGTGTGTGTGTGTGTGTGTGTATACACACCACATCTTCTTAATCCATTCATCAGTTGATGGACATTTGGGCTCTTTCGATAATTTAGCTATTGTTATAAGTGCTGCTATAAACATTGGGGTGCATGTGCCCCTTTGAATCAACATTTTTGTATCCTTTGGATAAATTCCTGTAGTGCAATTGCTGGGTCATAAGGTAGTTCTATTTTTAATTTTTTGAGGAACTATACCACTTCTTCTTTATCCATTAGTCTGTCAATGGGCATGTTTATGGACATAAATTATGCTTTCATAATTTAGCTATTGTAAATGATGCTGTAATAAATACAAGGGTGCATGTATCTTTTTGAATTAATGTTTTTGTAGTCTATAAGTAAATATTCAGTAGTGGAATTACTAGATCACTTGGTAATTCTATTTTTAATTTTTTGAGGAACCTCTCTACTGTGGCTCCTCCACAGCGGCTGCACCAGTCTGCATTCCCACCATCAGTACAAAAGGGTTCCTTTATTCCCACAGCTTCGCCAACACTTGCTGTTTCTTATGTTTTTTATTTTAGCCATTCTGACAGGTGTCAGATTTGCATTTCCCTGATAATGAGTGATATCAAGTATCTTTTCATGTGTACTTTGGCCAGCTGTATGTCTTCTTTGAAGAAATGTCTGTTCATATCTTCCATCCATTTTTTAAATTGTATTATTTGTAATTTTGGTGTTGCGTTGTATAAGTTCTTTATGTATTTTGTATACTAACCCTTTATCAGATTTGCCATTTCCAAATATCTTCCCCATTCAGTAGGTTGTCTTTGAGTTTTGTTGGTTGTTTCCTTTGCTGTGCAGAAGCTTTTTATTTTTATGTAGTCCTAATAGTTTATTTTTACTTTTATTTCCTCGCCTCAGGAAACATATCTAGAAAAATGCTGCTATAGCCAATGTCAGAGAAATTACTGCCTATGATCTCTTCTAGGATTTTTATGGTTTCAGGTCTCACATTTATGTCCTTAATCTATTTTGAGCTTATTTTTGTGTATGCTATAAGAAAGTGGTCCAGTTTCATGCTTTTGCATGTGGGCTGTCCAGCTTTCTCAATACCATTTGTTGAAGAGACTCTCTTTTTCCCATTGCATATTCTTGCCTTTTTTTTGTCATAGATTAATTGACCATATAATCATGGGTTTATTTCTGGGGTCTTTGTTCCACTGATCTATGTTCCACTATCTATTTTTGTGCAGGTACGATACTATTTTGATTACTACGGCTTTGTGTAGTTATCTTGAAATCTGGGATTATAATACTTCCAGTTTTGTTCTTCTCTTTCAAGATTGCTTTGGCTATTTGAGGTATTTTGTGGTTTCATACAAAGTTAGGATTATTTGTTCTAGTTCTGTGAAAAATGCTGTTGGTATTTTGATAGGGATTACATTAAATCTGTAGATTGCTTTGGGTAGTATGGATATTTTAACAATATTTGTTCTTTCAATCCATGAGCATGGAATGTCTTTCCATTTGTTGGTATTGTCTTCAATTTCTTTCATCCATGTTTTGTAGTTTTCAGAGTACAGGTCTTTCACCTCCTTGGTTAAGTTTATTCCTAGATATTTTGTTATTTTTGGTGCAATTGTAAGTGGGATTGTTTTCTTTTCTTTTTTTTTAAGATAGTTATGTTTAAAAACTATTTTTATTTTTAAATTTTATTTATTTTTAAATTAAATTCATTCATTCATTCAGTAAACTCTGTGCCCAATGTTGGGCTTGAACTCATGACCCAAAGATCAAGTATCACATTCTCTACTGACTGAGCCAGCCAGGTGACCCAGGATTGTTTTCTTAGCTTCTTTTTCTGCTGCTTCATCATTAGTATATAGAAATGCAATGGAGTTCTGTACATTGATTTTGTATCCTTCAACTTTACTGAATTCATTTGTCAGTTCTAGAATTTCTTTGGTTGAGTTTTCTATATATAGTATCATGTCACCTGCAAATAATAAAAGTTTTACTTCTTCTATACAATTCTGGATGCCTTTTATTTCTTTTTGTCTTACTGCTGTGGCTATGAATTCCAGTACGAGGTTGAATAAAAGTGGTGAGAGAGGACATCGTTGTCTTGTTCCTGATTTTAGGGGAAAAGCTCTCAGTTATTCACCATTGAGTATGATGTTAATTGTGGATTTGTCACATATGGCCTTTATTATGTTGAGGTATGTTGCATCTAATCTTACTTTATTGAGGTTTTTATCATGAATGGATGTGGTAGTTGGTCAAATGCTTTTTCTACATCTACTGAAATGATCATATGGTTTTTATCCTTTCTCTTGTTGATGTATCATGTTGATTGATTTGTGAATATTGAATCGCCTTTGCATTCCAGGGATAAATCCCACTTGATTACATATTTTTTTAAATGTATTGCTGGGTTTGATTTGCTAAATTTTTGTTGAGGATTTTTGCATCTTTCGTCATCAGAGATACTGGTCTGTAGTTCTCCTTCTAGTGTCTGTGTCTGGTTTTGGTATCAGGGCAATGCTGGCCTCATAGAGTGAAATTGAAAGTTTTCCTGTCTCATCTATTTTTTTGAATAGTTTGAGAAGAATGGATAATAACTCTTCTTTAAATGTTTGGTGGAATTCACCTGTGAAGCCATCTGGTCCTGGACTTTTGTTTGTTGGGAGTTTTTTTTTGATTACTGATTCAATTTCATTGCTGGTTATCAATCTGTTCAAATTTTCTATTTCTTCCTGATTCAGTTTTGGGAGGTTATATATTTCTAGGCATTTATCCATTTTTTCCTAGATTATCCAATTTGTTGGTATGTAGGTTTTCATAATATTCTCTTACAATCTTTTGTATTTCTGTGGTGTCAGTTGTGATTTCTCCTCTTTCATTTCTGCTTTTCTTTGAGTCCTTTCTCTCTCTCTCTCTCTTATAAGTCTGACTAAAGGTTTATCAGTTTTATTGATCTTTTTAAGGAACCAGTTACTGGTTCCATTGATATGTTTTATTGTTTTGTTTGTTTTTTTTTTTTTTTAGTTTCTATTTTGTTTATTTCTGCTCTAATCTTTATTGTTTTCTCTCTTCTGCTTGTTTTGTGTTTTGTTTGTTCTTCTTTTTCCAGCTCCTTTAGGTGTAAGGTTTGGTTGTTAGTTTGAGATTTTTCTTCTTCTTGAGGTAGGCCTGTATTGCTACAAACTTCCCTCTTAGAACAGCTTTTGCTGCATCCCAAAGATTTTGGACCATTGTGTCTTCATTTTCATTTGTCTCCATCTATTTTTTAATTTCCTGTTTGGTTTTATAGTTAATCCATTCATTGTTTAGTAGCATGTTATTTATTCTCCATGTAGTTATGTTCTTTCTAGACTTTTTCTTGCTGTTGATTTGTAGTTTCATAGCATTGTGGTCAGAAAAAGATGCATGGTATGACTCCAAACTTTCTGAATTTGTTGAGACTTGTTTTGTGGCCTAACATGTGATCTATTCTAGAGAATGTTCCATGTGCACCAAGAATGTGTATTCTGCTGTTTTAGGATGTCATATTCTGAATATATTTGTTAGATACATATGTTCCAATGTGTCATTCAAAGCCACTGTTTCCTTGTTGATTTTCTGTTTGGATGATCTATCCATTGAGGTAGTGGGATGTTAAAGTCCCTTACTATTATTGTATCATTACCAATTACTTCCTGTATGTTTGTTACTAGCTGTTTATATATTTGGGTGCTTTCATGTTGGGTGCATAAATATTTACAAAGGTTATATATTCTTGTTGGATTTTCCCCTTTATGATTATAGTGTCCTTCTTTGTCTCTTGTTACAGTCTTTATTTTAAACTCTACTTTGTCCAATATAAATACTGCTACCTTAGGTTTCTTTTCACTTCCATTTTCATAATAAATGCTTTTCCATCCCTTCACTTTCAATCTGCATGTGTCTTTAGTTCTGAAATAAGTCTGTTATAGGCAGCATACAGATGAGTCTTGCTTCTTTATCCATTCCATCACCCTTCTGACTGGGGCATTTAGCCCATTTACTTCAAAGTAATTATTGATAGGCATGTACTTATTGCCATTTTGTTATTTGTTTTATGGTTATTTTGTAGTTCTTTTCTGTTCCCTTCTTCCATTGCTCTCTTCTCTCATAATTTGCTGGCTTTCTTTAGTAATATACTTGGATTCTTTGCTTTTTATTTTTTGCATATCTATTAACAGTTTTTGATTTGTGCTTATCATTAGGTTTGCATATAACATCTTATGCATATAGCTGTGTATATTAAATTGATGGTCACTTAAGTTTGAACCCATTCTTTATTCCTTTCTTGCCCATGTTTTCGGTATATGGTGTCATACTGTACATCTCTTTATTTTGTAAATTCCTTGACTGATTTCTATAGATATACTTAATCTTACTGCTTTTGTGCTTCCTACTTTTCTTACTCCTGCTTATGGTCTTTCCTTTCCACTCAGAGTTGTCTTTAACATCTCTCATAGGGCTGGTTTAGTGGTCATGAATTTCTTTAACTTTTATTTGTCTGGGAAACTCTTTGTCTCTCCATCTACTCTGAATCATATCCTTGCTGGGTAAAGCATTCTTGGTTGCAGGTATTTTCCTTTCAGAACTTTGAATATATTATGCCACTCCCTTCTGGCCTGCAGTTTCTGTTGAAAAATCAGCTAGTAGCCTTATGGGGTTTCTGTTGTATGTAACTGTTTTCTTTTCTCTTGCTGCTTTTAAAAGTTTCTCTTCATCACTAGTTTTTGCCATTTTAATTACTATGTGTCTTGGTGTGGACCTCCTTGGGTTGATTTTGTTGGAATCTCTGTGCCTCCTGGATCTGGATTTCTGTTTCCCTCCCCTGATTTGGGAAATTTTCACCTATTATTCCTTCAAATAAAACTTCTGCCACCTTTTTTCTCTCTCTCTTCTCCTTCTGGGATCCCTGTAATGAGAATATTGTTATGCTTGATGGTGTCACTGAGTTCCCTCAGTCTATTTTCATTTATTATTATTTTTGGTCTCTCTCCTGTTCAGCTTGATTGCTTTCTATTACTCAGTCCTCCAGATTGCTGGTCTGTTCTTCTGCTTTGTCTAGTCTACTATTTATTCCATCTAGTGTATTTTTTAGAAATGTTTATTTATTTTGAGAGAGAGAGCAAGTGAGCACTTGCACAAGTGGCAGGAGGGGCAGAGAGAGAGGAGAGAGAGAGAATTCCAAGTAGGCTTCATGCTGTCAGTGCAGAACCCCATGTGAGACTTGATACCACAAACCATGAGATCATGACCTGAGCCAAAATCAAGAGTCAGATGCCCAATCAACTGAGCCACCCAGGTGCCCCCCATCTAGTGTATTATTAATTGTAGGTACTGAGTTCTTCGTCTTTGATTGGTTCTTTATTTTTTATGTTTTCTATCTCTTTGTTGAGAGTCTCACTGAGGTCCTCTGCTCTTTTCTCAAGTCCACTGAATATCTTTATTACCATTACTTTAAATTCTCTATCAGGCATATTACTTATCTCCATTTCATTTAGCTCTCTTGCTGTGGTTTTGTCCTGTTCTTTCATTTGGGACATATTCCTCTGTCTCCTCATGTGTGTAACTTTCTGTGTCTGTTTCCATGTGTTAGAAAATTCAGCTATGTCTCCTGGTCTTGAAAATAGTGGCTTTATGAAGAAAAGGTCCTATAGTGCTCTGCAGTGCAGTGTCCTCTGTTCACTAGAAACTGGTACTTCAGGGTTGTCACCTATGTGTGTTGCGTGAGCCCAACTGTTGTGGCTGAGCCACATTTGCCTGTATTCCAGGTATCTGCAATGGCTCTCTCTGCCTGTTATGGGCAGAGTTTGGTCCCTGTGTTGTTAATGGGCCAGTCAGGGGCCACCTTGGGCTTGAGCTGAGTCAGACTAGGCTTTTGGTAAAGATGCAGTAGTACTGGGGCGCCTGGGTGGCTCAGTTGGTTAAGTGGCTGACTTCGGCTCAGGTCATGATCTCACAGTCCGTGAGTTCAAGCCCCGCGTTGGGCTCTGTGTTGACAGCTCAGAGCCTGGAGCCTGTTTCAGATTCTGTGTCTCCCTCTTTCTCTGACCCTCCCCCGTTCTTGCTCTGTCTCTCTCTGTCTCAAAAATAAATAAACGTTAAAAAAAAAAAAGATGCAGTAGTACTGAACTTCAGGGCGCATTCCCTGTGTTGTTCCCTGAGACTCTCTCATTGGTGGATAGGGCCTGAAGTCAGACCTAATATCTAGCCCAAGCTTGTTGTTAAGGCCCCAGTTGGACGGGCATGTGTGGTTTTCTTCCTTTCTCCCCAGTTCAGGAGTCCCTTTGGAGTGGTGGTGGCCCATTGGGGCTGCTTGCACACTTCCAGGTTTGTGGCACCACTTTGGATGGGCTTTGGTCAAGGGTGTATTCAAGGGGGCAGGTTAACAGGAGAATGTGGAGGTGGGGAGTGCAGTGTTAGTGTTTGGGCAGGTGTGTGGTGTGAGGGGTACCAGAACCAGGTCAGGCAGGAGGAGGCATGTCTGCAGGAGAACTCAGGGCCTGGGTGCCCTATTAAGTTAGGTAGAAAGTGTTGGTACTGTGCTGGTTCCTGCAGGTGTCCATGTGTCTAGGATGAGGGGCAAGGGAAGGAAATGGCACCTACCAGTTCTTTTGTTCTTAGAAAAGTCTCTCAAAGTTCTCTGTACCTCCAGCACATGATCTGAGATTAGTAAAAAAAAAAAAAAAATCTCCCTCCTGTATACACCAGGCATTTTTCAAGCTGTTGCTTCTATGCTGTAATTTTATGAGGCTGTTTGTTGTGCTGTCTCTTTAAGGGGAGGGACTCCGTTTCTTCTCACTCTCCTGGCTCTCCCAGAGCTGAGCCTACTGATTTTTTTTTTTTATTTATATATGAAATTTATTGTCAAATTGGTTTCCATACAACACCCAGTGCTCATCCCAAAAGGTGCCCTCCTCAGTACCCATCACCCACCCTCTCCTCCCTCCCACCCCCCATCAACCCTTAGTTTGCTCTCAGTTCTCAACAGTCTCTTATGCTTTGGCTCTCTCCCACTCTAACCTCTTTTTTTTTTTTTTTTTTTTTGTTCCCCTCCCCCATGGGTTTCTCTTAAGTTTCTCAGTATCCACATAAGAGTGAAACCATATGGTATCTGTCTTTCTCTGTATGGCTTATTTCACTTAGCATCACACTCTCCAGTTCCATCCACGTTGCTACAAAAGGCCATATTTCATTTTTTCTCATTGCCACGTAGTACTCCATTGTGTATATAAACCACAATTTCTTTATCCATTCATCAGTTGATGGACATTTAGGCTCTTTCCACAATTTGGCCATTGTTGAGAGTGCCGCTATGAACATTGGGGTACAAGTGCCCCTATGCATCAGTACTCCTGTGTCCCTTGGATAAATTCCTAGCAGTGCTATTGCTGGGTCATAGGGTAGGTCTATTTTTAATTTTCTGAGGAACCTCCACACTGCTTTCCAGAGCGGCTGCACCAATTTGCATTCCCACCAACAGTGCAAGAGGGTTCCCGTTTCTCCACATCTTCTCCAGCATCTATAGTCTCCTGATTTGTTCATTTTGGCCACTCTGACTGGCGTGAGGTGATATCTGAGTGTGGTTTTGATTTGTATTTCCCTGATAAGGAGCGACGCTGAACATCTTTTCATGTGCCTGTTGGCCATCCAGATGTCTTCTTTAGAGAAGTGTCTATTCATGTTTTCTGCCCATTTCTTCACTGGGTTATTTGCTTTTCGGGTGTGGAGTTTGGTGAGCTCTTTATAGATTTTGGAGACTAGCCCTTTGTCCGATATGTCATTTGCAAATATCTTTTCCCATTCCGTTGGTTGCCTTTTAGTTTTGTTGGTTGTTTCCTTTGCTGTGCAGAAGCTTTTTATCTTCATAAGGTCCCAGGAATTCACTTTTGCTTTTAATTCCCTTGCCTTTGGGGATGTGTCGAGTAAGAGATTGCTACGGCTGAGGTCAGAGAGGTCTTTTCCTGCTTTCTCCTCTAAGGTTTTGATGGTTTCCTGTCTCACATTCAGGTCCTTTATCCATTTTGAGTTTATTTTTGTGAATGGTGTGAGAAAGTGGTCTAGTTTCAACCTTCTGCATATTGCTGTCCAGTTCTCCCAGCACCATTTGTTAAAGAGACTGTCTTTTTTCCATTGGATGTTCTTTCCTGCTTTGTCAAAGATGAGTTGGCCATACGTTTGTGGGTCTAGTTCTGGGGTTTCTATTCTATTCCTTTGGTCTATGTGTCTGTTTTTGTGCCAATACCATGCTGTCTTGATGATGACAGCTTTGTAGTAGAGGCTAAAGTCTGGGATTGTGATGCCTCCTGCTTTGGTCTTCTTCTTCAAAATTACTTTGGCTATTCGGGGCCTTTTGTGGTTCCATATGAATTTTAGGATTGCTTGTTCTAGTTTCGAGAAGAATGCTGGTGCAATTTTGATTGGGATTGCATTGAATGTGTAGATAGCTTTGGGTAGTATTGACATTTTGACAGTATTTATTCTTCCAATCCATGAGCAGGGAATGTCTTTCCATTTCTTTAAATCTTCTTCAATTACCTTCATAAGCTTTCTATAGTTTTCAGCATACAGATCCTTTACATCTTTGGTTAGATTTATTCCGAGGTATTTTATGCTTCTTGGTGCAATTGTGAATGGGATCAGTTTCTTTATTTGTCTTTCTGTTGCTTCATTGTTAGTGTATAAGAATGCAACTGATTTCTGTACATTGATTTTGTATCCTGCAACTTTGCTGAATTCATGGATCAGTTCTAGCAGACTTTTGGTGGAGTCTATCGGATTTTCCATGTATAATATCATGTCATCTGCAAAGAGCGAAAGCTTGACTTCATCTTTGCCAATTTTGACGCCTTTGATTTCCTTTTGTTGTCTGATTGCTGACACTAGAACTTCCAGCACTATGTTAAACAACAGCGGTGAGAGTGGGCATCCCTGTCGTGTTCCTGATCTCAGGGAAAAAGCTCTCAGTTTTTCCCCATTGAGGATGATGTTAGCTGTGGGCTTTTCATAAATGGCTTTTATGATCTTTAAGTATGTTCCTTGTATCCCGACTTTCTCAAGAGTTTTTATTAAGAAAGGGTGCTGGATTTTGTCAAAGGCCTTTTCTGCATCGATTGACAGGATCATATGGTTTTTCTCTTTTTTTTTGTTAATGTGATGTATCACGTTGATTGATTTGCGAATGTTGAACCAGCCCTGCATCCCAGGAATGAATCCCACTTGATCATGGTGAATAATTCTTTTTATATGCCGTTGAATTTGATTTGCTAGTATCTTATTGAGAATTTTTGCATCCATATTCATCAGGGATATTGGCCTGTAGTTCTCTTTTTTTACTGGGTCTCTGTCTGGTTTAGGAATCAAAGTAATACTGGCTTCATAGAATGAGTCTGGAAGTTTTCCTTCCCTTTCTATTTCTTGGAATAGCTTGAGAAGGATAGGTATTATCTCTGCTTTAAACGTCTGGTAGAACTCCCCTGGGAAGCCATCTGGTCCTGGACTCTTATTTGTTGGGAGATTTTTGATAACCGATTCAATTTCTTCGCTGGTGATGGGTCTGTTCAAGCTTTCTATTTCCTCCTGATTGAGTTTTGGAAGAGTGTGGGTGTTCAGGAATTTGTCCATTTCTTCCAGGTTGTCCAATTTGTTGGCATATAATTTTTCATAGTATTCCCTGATAATTGTTTGTATCTCTGACGGATTGGTTGTAATAATTCCATTTTCATTCATGATTTTATCTATTTGGGTCATCTCCCTTTTCTTTTTGAGAAGCCTGGCTAGAGGTTTGTCAATTTTGTTTATTTTTTCAAAAAACCAACTCTTGGTTTCATTGATCTGCTCTACAGTTTTTTTAGATTCTATATTGTTTATTTCTGCTCTGATCTTTATTATTTCTCTTCTTCTGCTGGGTTTAGGCTGCCTTTGCTGTTCTGCTTCTATTTCCTTTAGGTGTGCTGTTAGATTTTGTATTTGGGATTTTTCTTGTTTCTGGAGATAGGCCTGGATTGCAATGTATTTTCCTCTCAGGACTGCCTTCGCTGCGTCCCAAAGCGTTTGGATTGTTGTATTTTCATTTTCGTTTGTTTCCATATATTTTTTAATTTCTTCTCTAATTGCCTGGTTGGCCCACTCATTCGTTAGTAGGGTGTTCTTTAACCTCCATGCTTTTGGAGGTTTTCCAGACTTTTTTCTGTGGTTGATTTCAAGCTTCATAGCATTGTGGTCTGAAAGTATGCATGGTATGATTTCAATTCTTGTAAACTTATGAAGGGCTGTTTTGTGACCCAGTATATGATCTATCTTGGAGAATGTTCCATGTGCACTCGAGAAGAAAGTATATTCTGTTGATTTGGGATGCAGAGTTCTAAATATATCTGTCAAGTCCATCTGATCCAATGTCTCATTCAGGGCCCTTGTTTCTTTATTGACCGTGTGTCTAGATGATCTATCCATTTCTGTAAGTGGGGTGTTAAAGTCCCCTGCAATTACCACATTCTTCTCAATAAGTTTGCTTATGTTTATGAGTAATTGTTTTATATATTTGGGCGCTCCGGTATTCAGCGCATAGACATTTATAATTGTTAGCTCTTCCTGATGGATAGACCCTGTCACTATTATATAATGTCCTTCTTCATCTCTTGTTACAGCCTTTAATTTAAAGTCTAGTTTGTCTGATATAAGGATGGCTACTCCAGCTTTCTTTTGGCTTCCAGTAGCATGATAAATAGTTCTCCATCCCTTCACTCTCAATCTAAAGGTGTCCTCAGGTCTAAAATGAGTCTCTTGTAGACAGCAAATAGATGGGTCTTGTTTTTTTATCCATTCTGATACCCTATGTCTTTTGGTTGGCGCATTTAGTCCATTTACATTCAGTGTTATTATAGAAAGATACGGGTTTAGAGTCATTGTGATGTCTGTATGTTTTATGCTTGTAGTGATGTCTCTGGTACTTTGTCTCACAGGGTCCCCCTTAGGATCTCTTGTAGGGCTGGTTTAGTGGTGACAAATTCCTTCAGTTTTTGTTTGTTTGGGAAGACCTTTATCTCTCCTTCTATTCTAAATGACAGACTTGCTGGATAAAGGATTCTCGGCTGCATATTTTTTCTGTCTAGCACACTGAAAATCTCGTGCCAATTCTTTCTGGCCTGCCAAGTTTCAAAAGAGAGATCAGTCACGAGTCTTATAGGTCTCCCTTTATATGTGAGGGCACGTTTACCCCTTGCTGCTTTCAGAATTTTCTCTTTATCCTTGTATTTTGCCAGTTTCACTATGATATGTCGTGCAGAAGATCGATTCAAGTTACGTCTGAAGGGAGTTCTCTGTGCCTCTTGGATTTCAATGCCTTTTTCCTTCCCCAGTTCAGGGAAGTTCTCAGCTATTATTTCTTCAAGTACCCCTTCAGCACCTTTCCCTCTCTCTTCCTCCTCTGGGATACCAATTATGCGTATATTATTTCTTTTTAGTGTATCACTTAGTTCTCTAATTTTCCCCTCATACTCCTGGATTTTTTTATCTCTCTTTTTCTCAGCTTCCTCTTTTTCCATAACTTTATCTTCTAGTTCACCTATTCTCTCCTCTGCCTCTTCAATCCGAGCCGTGGTGGTTTCCATTTTGTTATGCATTTCATTTAAAGCGTTTTTCAGCTCCTCGTGACTGTTCCTTAGTCCCTTGATCTCTGTAGCAAGAGATTCTCTGCTGTCAGCTATACTGTTTTCAAGCCCAGCGATTAATTTTATGACTATTATTCTAAATTCACTTTCTGTTATATTATTTAAATCCTTTTTGATCAGCTCATTAGCTGTTGTTATTTCCTGGAGATTCTTCTGAGGGGAATTCTTCCGCTTGGTCATTTTGGATAGTCCCTGGCGTGGTGAGGACCTGCAGGGCACTTCCCCTGTGCTGTGGTGTATAACTGGAGTTGGTGGGCGGAGCCGCATTCAGACCTGATGTCTGCCCCCAGCCGACCGCTGTGTCCACAGTCAGACTGGTGTGTGCCTTCTCTTCCCCTCTCCTAGGGGCGGGATTCACTGTGGGGTGGGGTGGCCTGTCTGGGCTACTTGCACACTGCCAGGCTTGTGATGCTGGGGATCTGGCGTCTTAGCTGGGGTGGGTAGGCAAGGTGCACAGGGGCAGGAGGGGCAGGCTTAGCCTGCTTCTCCTTAGGTGATCCACTTCAGGAGGGGCCCTGTGGCAGCAGGAGGGAATCAGATCCGCTGCCGGAGGTTTGGCTCTGCAGAAGCGCAGAGTTGGGTGTTTGCGCGGAGCGAGCAAGTTCCCTGGCAGGAACTGGTTCTCTTTGGGATTTTGGCTGGGGGATGGGCGGGGGAGATGGCGCAGGCGAGCGCCTTTGTTCCCCACCAAACTGAGCTCTGTCGTCTGGGGGCTCAGCAGCTCTCCTTCCCTTTGTCCTCCAGCCTTCCCGCTTTCTGAGCAGAGCTGTTAATTTATGACCTCCCAGACGCTAAGTCGCGCTTGCTGTCGGAACACAGTCCGTCAGGCTCCTCCGCTTTTTGCAAGCCAGACTCGGGGGCTCTGCTTGGCCGGCGAGCCGCCCCTCCGCCCCGGCTCCCTCCCGCCAGTCCGTGGAGCGCGCACCGCCTCGCCGCCCTTCCTACCCTCTTCCGTGGGCCTCTCGTCTGCGCTTGGCTCCGGCGACTCTGTTCTGGTAATCCTCTGGTGGTTTTCTGGGTTATTTAGGCAGGTGTAGGTGGAATCTAAGTGATCAGCAGGACGCGCGGTGAGCCCAGCGTCCTCCTACGCCGCCATCTTCCCTCTCCTCTCCGAGCCTACTGATTTTTAAAGTTCCATGCTAAAGTTACTGCTGAGTGTAAGAACTCATGAAATTATGCTCCTCTGGCTTTGAAAGCTTTATGTTAATGGAGATTCATCTTCTCTGTGTGGGCTAGCCAGTGTGACAGTCTGTTTCTTCCCCCTCTCCATTACTGCTGTGTCCCTCCCTCCTAAGGACAGTCCCATTGGTCCTTTTAGCTCTGCCCTTCCTAGCCTTTTCAATATGGCCTCTTCTCTACATGTAGCTGTGGAGCATGAATCCATTCTGCCAGTCTTCAGGTTGCTTTCTGGGTTATTTATGCTGATGTGGGTGTTATTTAATTGTGTCTGTGGGATGAGGTGAGCTTTGGGTCCTCCTACTCCACTATCTCCCCCAGAAGTCCCTCTTTTTCCTTATTATTAAGTTTTGAATATCCTTTATAAATTCTGGGTATAAGTCCTTTATCAGATATATGACTTACAAATATTTCTCTCAGTCTATGGCCTATCTTTTCATCTTTCAACAGTGTCCTTTGAAAAGGAGGAGTTCTTAATTTAGATAAAGTCAAATTTATAAATTTTTTTATGGATTGTGCTTTTGGTCAATAATTTAAAAATATTTGCCTATTCCAAGGTCACAAAGTTTTCTCCTATATTTTTACATTTTTTTCTATAGAATTTAAAAATTATTTGCCAATATTTAAAAGTTAGATGATTTTATGTAAGAAACTTGAGTGGCGCCTGGGTGGTTCAGTCAGTTAAGCATCCGACTTTGGCTCAGGTCATGATCTCAGGGTCCATGAGTTTGAGCCCTGTGCCAGGCTCTGTGCTGACAGCCTGGATCCTGCTTCGGATTCTGTGTCTTTCTCTCTCTCCCTCCCTGCCCCTCCCCTGCTCATGCTCTGTCTCTCTCTCTCTCAAAAATAAACAAACATTAAAAAAAATTTTTTTAAATAAACATGAAATTCTAGTTTGTCTAAGAAACAGAAAATCTGGGTATACTGGCCTGCATTCCCACATGATGGTGCTCCATAGGACCTAAATGATGCTCTGGTCTACCTAGGTCCCACTGCACTGGACTCATTCATTTCCATTCCCAGCCTTGCTACTCTTGGTGCATAGATCTCTTACCCCCGTGCTACATGCCCTCTATCACCCTTTGCAATGTTAAGCCTCGGCAATTCTATAAATATTCTATTTATTATTACGTATGAGCCTCCTTCAGGAGGTTAAGCGAATGAGCTACTCTGCAGCGGACCTGGAATCAACCTTGAGATTCTGGAAGGATCACTGTAGTTAGTATCTTCACTTCTGCCACAGGAGTGTGGCTTAACAATCTGGGGAAATTTTTGAAATAGTTTAAACCTGAAAGTGATGATTTGAGCTCTGGGCATCTACCTACTCCCAAGTCTTTCTCATTTGTTTTCTGCTGTAAATTAAAAAAAAAAAAAACTTCAAGTGTAAATATATACCATTAAAATGTACATTATTTTAATATGTGCAGTTTGTTATGTTTTCAAAATTATAAGTACCACCTTAATTATGATATATAACATTTCCATCACCAGAAAAATTTCCCTCCTGTCCCTCTCCAGTTTATCCATGGGAGAAATAGAGAGGTATCCTAGCTCCCCATCTAGAGTCAAGCACTTATAAAACACCTAACTGTAGCTGAATTTTGTGTGTTCTTGAAATTTAAAAAAAATGACTCATAGAGTAAGTACTCTTCTGTGTCTGACTTCTTATTCTGAGCATAATATTTTTGAGATTTATCCATGCTGTTGCATCCTTTGGCCACCTCTTCCTTTTTTTATTAATTATTATGCCATAAGATGGCATTATTATGCCATTATTAATTACTATGCCATAAGATGAGTTTGCCACATTTTATTTATATTTCTGTTGATGGACATTTGGTTGTTTCCAAAGTTTCACTGTTATGAATAAACCTGCAATGAATATTGGTATATAAACATTTGTACATATATTTTTATTTTCTTTTGGGTAAGTAGCTCTGAATGAAATGGTTCAATTTTAAGTAGGTATATATTTAGCTTTATAAAATGCTCTTAAAACTTTACCATAGTGGTTATACCATAGTGGTTTTACTCTTATCAGCAATATATGAGAAACCCAGTGGGTTTCAGGCTCTTAACATTTGGTGTTTTAGTCTCTCTAATTTTGGCCGTTGCTAGTGGATATGTGAATAGCTTATTGTGATTTTAATTTGCATTTTCCTGATGACTAATGATGTTGAGCATTTTTCTGTGAGTTATTGATCATTCACTGAAAGGTGTCTTTTGATGAGCAAACGCTTTTAATTTTGTTGAATTCTAATTTATCAATTTTCTCTTTTAGAATTTCTCGTTTCCCTGTCCAAAGAAATCTTTGCTTAGCCCCTATTTACAAAGATATTAATGTATATTTTATCCTAAGAGCTTTATAATTTAGCTTTTACATTTAAGCCCTAATTCATCTCAAATTAGTTTTTTTTATAGCACAAAGCACAGATAAGATTCACTTTTTTCCCCAGCACAATTTGTTAGACTTTCCTTTTTTCATTGAATTGCACTGCTGCCTTTGCAAAAAGAATTCAATTGTCAGTATATGTGTGAGCCTATTCTGGACCCTCTATTGTTTTGTTTTGTTTTGCTTTGGTTTTTGGACTCTATTCCTTTTTATTTATATATTTTTCTGCCTCTATGACATATTTACAGTATTTTTCCAACCTACAAGCATGATATAGCATTCCATCTATTTAGGTCTTCTTTAATTTCTCTCAATAATGTGTTGTAGTTTTTCAATGCAGAGGTCTTTTTATTTTTGTTAAATTTATTCATAGATTCTTCATGTCCTTTGGTGCTATTATAAATGGAATTTATTTTAAAATTTAATTTCCACTTGCTTGTTGCTAAAAGACAGACATACAATGGCTTTTTATATATTGGTCCTGTATACTGAGACCTTGCTAAATTCATTTGCCAAATTCAGTACTAGGGTTTTGTTTTTTTTTTTTTTAATTTTTTTTTTTTTTAACATTTATTTATTTTTGAGACAGAGAGAGACAGAGCATGAACGGGGGAGGGTCAGAGAGAGAGGGAGACACAGAATCTGAAACAGGCTCCAGGCTCCGAGCAGACAGCACAGAGCCCGACGCAGGGCTCGAACTCACACACCGCGAGATCGTGACCTGAGCTGAAGTCGGACGCTTAACCGACTGAGCCACCCAGGCGCCCCTCAGTACTAGGGTTTTAAACATTGTATTGTTGATTCTTTTGGGTGTTCTATGTCTGCCTCATGTTGCCTCCAAATAAAGACAATTTTATTTTTTCCCCAATATTTATGCCTTTTATTCATCTTGTGTTATGACACTGGCAAGCACATTAATGTGATATTGAATAGAAATGGTGAGATTCTACATCCTTGCTTTGTCCCCCATATTAAGGAGAACATGTTTGATATTTCACCATTAATCATGATGTTAGCTATAGATTTTCCTTCTATCAGATTGAGGAGGTTCTCTTTTATTTACAGTTTTATAAGATATTTCTTTTAAAATCACAAATGCCTGTTGGAGTTTTTCAAGTGCTTTTTCTTTAACTATTGAGCTCATTAAATAATTTTATCTTTAACTCTGTTAATTACATTGATTAGATTTGTGAATTACATTATTTTAGAAAGTCAAAGCGACCTTGCATTACTGGGATAAACCCAACCTAGTCACAATATATTATCCTTTTTATATTATTGAATTTAATTTGCTAATATTTTGTTAGAGTTTTATATCTAGTTCATGAGAGATATTGGTTTGAATATTTCCTTTCTTGAAATATCTTTTATCAGGCTTTGATATTAAGGCCATGTAGCTTATAAAATAAGTTAGAAAGTGTTCTCTGTTCTCTATTCCTCTATTTTGTAAAAGAGTTTGTGTAGTATTGGTATTATTTCTTCTTTAAATGTTGAATAGAATTTACCTATAAAGCTATCTAGGCTAGGGATTTTCTTTATGGAGAGGTTTTAAGTGAAGAATTCAATTTTCTTTCATAGGTACACAGCTATCTAAATCTATCAGTTGTGTTAACTTGTGGTATTCAAAACATTCATTTATTTCATCTACCTTGTTTAATGGGTTAGCATGAAGTTCTCCTTTAATGTATCTAGGATCTGATCTTGATGTTGGTAATTTGTGGATTCATTTCTCTTATTTATTATTTTTTTAGATTTTATTTTCAAGTAATCTCTACACCCAATGTGGCTCTAATTTACAGCCCCAAGATTAAGAGTTGCACACTCCATGGACTGAGCCAGCCAGGCACCCCATCTTTTCTCTGATTTTTATTAATCAAAATCATTAGCAGTTTATCAATTGTATTAATACTTTCAAAGAACCAACTTTTTGCTTGGTTGATTTTCTCTATTATTTGTCTTCTATCTCATTGAATTTTAAAAATCCTTATTACTTTCTTCTGCTTACTTTAGGCTTTTTTTTTTTCTTCTTTCTTTTCTAGCTTAGAAGCTTAGATCATGATTTTAGATCTTTCTTCTTTTCTTTTCTTTCTTTTTTTTAAGGAGAAAACTCATTTAAGAAAATTATTTATTGGGAGAGAGAGAGAGCATGAGCAGGGAAGGGTAGAGAGAAGGAGAGAGATTCCCAAGCAGGCTCTCCACTATCAGCACAGAGCCTGACACGGGGCCTGACCCCATGAACCATGAGATCATGACCTGAGCCAAAATCAAGAGATGGATGTCCTACCAACTGAGCCACCCAGTTACCCCTCTTTCTTGTTTTCTAATATAAATATTTAAAGTTATGAATTTTCTCTTTATATATACAGCTTTATCTGAGTTCCCCAAATTTTAATATGTGCTTTCCTTATCATTTAGTTCAATATATTTTCTAATTTTCCTTGTGAATTGTTCTTTGATCCCAAGGTTATTAAAAATGTTAATTGCCAAAGTTCTATGGATTTTCTACATATATTTTATTATTAATTTCTAAATTATTTGACTTGTGGTCAGAGAATAGACTATGGCTTCAATATTTTGATTTATCAGACATATTTTATTGCTCAGCGTATGGTCTTTCTGGATGAATATTCTGTAAGTGCTTAAAAAGAATGTGTATTCTTAGTTGTTGGATCTAATGTTCCATAACATCTACTAAATCAAGCTGGTTGATAGTGTTCACATTTTTTATATTATGATTATCTATTTTCTTTTTCTATCAATTACTAAGAGAGAAGTATTCAAGTGTCCAACTATGATTGTTCATTTTCTGTTCTCCCTCTACTTTTG
The DNA here is from genome assembly GCF_028749965.1 of Puma concolor. Taxonomy (NCBI): domain Eukaryota; kingdom Metazoa; phylum Chordata; class Mammalia; order Carnivora; family Felidae; genus Puma; species Puma concolor. The sequence goes on from NC_141674.1 coordinate 52,634,221, forward strand.
TCAGTTGTTGCTTCCCATATGCCTTAAAACTCTATCAGTAGGAACATACACATTTAGGAATATATACACAAAAACATACAAAAATTTGGGATTTTTATGTGTTTTTGATGAATTGGTTCTTTTATCATTATGAAATACCCCTCTTTATCTCTAATGATATCTTTGTTTTGAGGATTATTTTGTCTGATAAAAGTAAAGCCATACTAATGTTTTAAAGTTACTGTTGTGTGGTATATCTTTTCTATGTTTTTGTTTTCAACCTATGATTTTATATTTCACCTGTATGTATCTCTTGAATACAACAGATAGGAAATTTGTGCCTCCCCTCCTCATAACATTGGACTTTGCCCCTATAGAAGGAACATTTCCACTAGGCTCACGATATGAGTCCTATTAAATTTTAAGCTGCTGTCTAGTTACTTTGGATTCCTCCTGCCAAGAGACCAGTAGGTAAATATCGGAGTTATCATCCTGGCAGGAGTAATTGGCACTGATCATCAGGAAGAGGATGCTGTTTTTTTGAAAGTGTATAATTTTTTTATTGCTCATGGAATGGCCACACAGAATCCTAGAGTCTATACTGAGTCTCCTGCTGAAGGTTGCCATTAACTTCATAGAACATCTTTTCCTGCCATAGATATCCTCCAATAACACATGGTAGACTGGGTCATATGGGCCCAAGCAGCAGGACCAGTTGCACCCCACTTGGTCCTGCAGAAGACCTTTTTCTTTTGTATGGCTGCTGCACTGTTGTAGGGACCTTCTTCCTGAGGATCTGGCCTCTCATTTAGTCAGTTGAGTTCTGGTCAGAACTGGTCCTGGCCTAGAACCCTGGCTGAGGTACCATGAATTTTTACTGGGGGAGCTGCCCTGTGCCTCCTAATCATCCATCCTTGATTTCTTTTGGCTGGATGGTTTAACAATGCGTTTGGTTGGCTGCCCCTATATCTTGCTTCTAGGATGCTGTGTTCTATTAAACAACTCCATAACTCTGTGAGCCCGGCTTCCTTGGCTGCCCCTCCAAATTCACTTCTCATCATAATAATTGTGTCTATGTTGTGTCTTCAGGTAAGCACTTCCTTTATTTGGAGATATTATCATCCCTATTACTATCAACAATCCCAGTCTTATAACAGCGTCTTTTACTCTGGTCTGCAGAGGAGGGCCACCACTGAGCATCTCAGTGATTCTGGTGTCCTACCATCACCCACCTTCTTGCCCATACCTACCCCTTGATTTCAATTCTTTCTTTCAGTATTTATCTTCATGATCTTAACTAACATACAGCTACAGCTTGATGTTTCAGTTTTAGTCATTATGTATTGACTGTTCACCATGAAATGTGAGGTCTCTCTCATAATCATCACCACCACCACCACCATCACCACACACTTCCCATCCTCCCACTCTTCCAACATAATTAATTATAATTTTGACTAGATTTAGTGTTTGCAGTATTATGTCTATGCAATTATAGCCACAGCTAAACCATGCAACATACTGTGTTTATTTTTCCTTTTCTGTACATACTTTTGTATTCCAAAGAGTAAATAATTGCTTATATTTTTGTTTATTTATTTTTATATATGTTTACCACCAATTCATCCCTAAATTTCCTCAAAAGCAAATGTTTCTCTCAGGCTAAATCTACCCAAGAGTCTCTCAGATGATGCTTTTTCTCTCAGGGTCTTAAGACCTCTTCCAGGCTTGGCTAAATCTTTCTAATCAGTTATTCAGTTTTCCTCCTGGAACATGCTTACATTGTCATGAAATTCCTTTCTTCCCTCTTTTTCCTAGATTCCATGTGGTTTTTTTTTTCTGTGTTTACTTCGTGAATAGCTGGCATATATCCTCTGGTAGTGTCCTTAGAGTGTGTGGCAGGCTGAGTAATGACTCCCCATAGATCTTTATGTCCTAATTCCCAGAACATAGCAAAAGAGACTTTACAGATGTAAGTTGTGGATTTTGAAATGAGGAGATTATTCTGGGTTATCCAAGTGTGTCCTACGTAACCACAAAGGTCCTTATAAGGGAGGAGATGTGAATATGGAAGCACAGAGAGATTTGAAAAATGCTACACTGCTGGCTTTGAAGATGGAGGAAGGGGCCATGAATCAAGGAATGCAAAGCATGGAGCTCTAGAAGCTTAATAAAACATATTCTCCCCTGGAGCCTCCAGAAAGAATCATCCCTGCCGACACTTTGACTTTAGACTAATAAAACTGATTTTGGACTTATGGCCTACCATACTAAGAGAATGAATGTGTATTGTTTTAAACCACCAAGTTTGTGGTAATTTGTTACAGAAGTCATGAGAAACTAACCCAGAATACATGGAAGATACTTTTGAGCCTTTGCATATTCCAGATGTTCTCCTCTCACTCTAGGTGATAGTTTAGCTGAGTATAGAATTCTAAGTAGAAAATAATTTTCCGTGAGAATTTTTAAAGCATTTTTCCAAGGCCATTCCTTTTCAGAAATGTTTCTCTCAGGTCTAAATCTACCTAAGAGTCTATCAGATGATGCTTTTTCTCTCAGAGTCTTAAGACCTCTTCCAGCCTTGGCTATAATTATTTTTAATTTCCAGGACTATTGTGGTCCACTGCCTCTTCCTCCCCCTCCCTACCCCCTAATCCTCTTCTTACATGCATATTTTATATGTGTGTAAATTTTCTTATATCTAAATAGTCTGTTGCTTCCAAGTTGCTCTTTCCCTATTTATTTTTATATTTTATGTTTAGAACCTTTCCTCAGATGGTGTTCTTTGACTGTCAGCATGTATTGCTTTAAACATTTATTGAGGTAGAATTCGCATACACTAAACTAATTATATTTAAAGTGCGCAATTTTTTTAACTTGTTTTATTTTTTATTTTTTTAAATTTACACCCAAATTAGTTAGCATATAGTGCAACAGTGATTTCAGGAGTAGATTCCTTAGTGCCCATTACCCATTTAGCCCATCCCCCTCCCACAACCCCTCCGGTAACCCTCAGTTTGTTCCCCATATTTATGAGTCTCTTCTGTTTTGTCCCCCCCTGTTTTTATATTATTTTTGTTTCCCTTCCCTTATATTCATCTGTTTTGTCTCTTAAAGTCCTCATATGAGTGAAGTCATATGATGTTTGTCTTTCTTTGACTGACTAATTTCACTTAGCATAATACCCTCCAGTTCCATCCACGTAGTTGCAAATGGCAAGATTTTATTCTTTGTGATTGCTGAGTAATACTCCATTTATATATATATACCACATCTTCTTTATCCATTCATCCATCGATGGACATTTGGGGCTCTTTCCATACTTTGGCTATTGTTGATAGTGCTGCTATGAAATTGGGGGTGCATGTGCCCCTTCTAAACAGCACACCTGTATCCCGTGGATAAATGCCTAGTAGTGCAGTTGCTGGGTTGTAGGGTAGTTCTACTTTTAGCTTTTTGAGGAACCTCCATACTGTTTTCCAGAGTGGCTGCACCAGCTTGCATTCCCACCAACAATGCAAAAGAGATCCTCTTTCTCCGCATCCTCACCAACATCTGTTGTTGCCTGAGTTGTTCATGTTAGCCATTCTAACAGGTGTAAGGTGGTACCTCATTGTGGTTTTGATTTGTATTTCCCAGATGATGAGTGAAGTTGAGCATTTTTTCATGTGTCGGTAGGCCATCTGGATGTCTTCTTTGGAGAAGTGTCTATTCATGTCTTTTGCCCATTTCTTCACTGGATGATTTGTTTTTTTTGGGTGTTGAGTTTGATGAGCTCTTTATAGATTTTGGATACTAACCCTTTCTCTGATATGTCATTTTCAAATATCTTCTCCCATTCTGTCGGTTGCCTTTTAGTTTTGCTGATTGTTTCCTTCACTGTGCAGAAGCTTTTCATTTTGATGAGGTCCCAGTACTGCATTTTTGCTTTTGTTTCCCTTGCCTCCAGAGATGTGTTGAGTAAGAAGTTGCTGCGGCCAAGATCAAAGAGATTTTTGCCCGCTTTTTCCTCGAGGATTTTGATGGCTTCCTGTCTTACATTGATGTCTTTCATGAGTTTATTTTTGTGTATGGTGTAAGAAAGTGGTCCAGGTTTATTCTTCTGCATGTCGCTGTCCACTTTCCCAGCGCCACTTGCTGAAGAGACTGTCTTTATTCCATCAGATTTCTTTCCTGCTTTGTCAAAGATTAGTTGGCCATACGTTTGTGGGTCCATTTCTGGGTTCTCTATTCTGTTCCAATGATCTGATTGTCTGTTCTTGTGCCAATACCATACTGTTTTGGTGATTACAGCTTTGTAATACAGCTTGAAGTCTGGGATCGTGATGCCTCCTGTTTGGTTTTCTTGCTTCAAGATTGCTTTGGCTATTCGGGGTCTTTTCTGGTTCCATACAAATTTTAGGATTATTTGTTCTAGCTCTGTGAAGAATTGTGATGTTATTTTGATAGGGATTACATTGAATATGTAGATTCTGGTGTTACTTTGATAGGGGTTGTATTGAATATGTAGATTGCTTTGGGTAGTATCGACATTTTAACAATATTTGTTCTTCCTATCCAGGAGCATGGAATCTTTTTCCATTTTTTTGTGTCTTCTTCAATTTCTCTTATAAGCTTTCTATAGTTTTCAGTATATAGATTTTTCACCTTTTTGGTTAGATTTATTGCTACGTATTTTATGGTTTTTTGTGCAACCGTAAATGGGATCGATTCCTTGATTTCTCTTTCTGTCACTTCATTGTTGGTGTATAGGAATGCAACTGATTTCTCTGTATTGATTTTATATCCTGCAACTTTGCTGAATTCATGAATCAGTTCTAGCAGTTTTTTGGTGGAATCTTTAGGGTTTTCCATATAGAGTATCATGTCATCTGTGAAGAGTGAAAGTCTGACTTCCTCCTGGCCAATTTGGTTGCCTTTTATTTCTTTGTGTTGTCTGATCGCAGAGGCTAAGAATTCCAATACTATGTTGAATAACAGTGGCAAGAGTGGACATCTCTGTCTTGTTCCTGACCTTAGGGGGAAAGCTCTCATTTTTTCCCCATTGAGGATGATATTAGCATTGGGTCATTCATATATGGCTTTTATGATCTCGAGGTATGCTCCTTCTATCCCTACTTTCTTGAGGGTTTTTATCAAGTAAGGATGCTGTATTTTGTCAAATGCTTTCTCTGCATCTATTGAGAGGATCATATGGTTCTTGTCCTTTCTTTTATTGATGTGATGAATCACGTTAATTGTTTTGCAGATATTGAACCAGACCTGCATCCCAGGTACAAATCCCACTTGGTCGTGGTGAATAATTTTTTAATGTATTGTTGGATCCAGTTGGCTAATATCTTGTTGAGGATTTTTGCATCCATGTTCATCGGGAAAATTGGTCTATAATTCTCCTTTTTAGTGGGGTCTCTGTCTGGTTTTAGAATCAAGGTAATGCTGGCTTCATAGAAAGAGTTTGGAAATTTTCCTTCCATTTCTAAAGTGTGCAATTTGATGAACATGTCAGTTACCAATTTATTGCTCTGAGTTCTGAGTGCATCTGTCAATAAATACTCTATGATAAACAATGGAATTTCTTTAAGCATTTCTCCTTTAAAGTGAGATTTTTCAGTAGTAGGCTTTGAAGGGACATTGCAGGAGTAAGGTTTCTCAGTTTTTCCAGAATGGGTCAAGTGGTGTGGATGTGAGAACATCGGCAGAGGAGGCCCCAGCACAGGCCCTGAACCTGATTTTTCTGTCACTTTCTTGCCTTGGCCTGATAATTTTTTTTGTAGCCTTCTCAACATGGAAACCAAAACCCCAGTATGCTTGTATGTAGTCACCTTTGTCACAGAGGGTCATGCACTGAGCAGCTCTTCCTCTGTAATTTCCCTAAGCCCACCCATGGCTCCAAGGGTTAGAGGGATATACACAGAGCTTCTGTTCCCTCTGCAAGCCCCACACTGCCCACACATACTGAAGGCCTTCTGTCCACACCAGTGCACATCCCCGTGCCATTGTGGTTCTCCTTCCCTGCTCTACAGAGAGGGGCGTATTGCTTGCTTTAGTCTGGGCAGGCCACTGAACTTCTCTGCTATCTAGGGGCTGAACCACACCTTCTCTAGTGAGGTCTGAACCCCTTCTAAGTTTGTCGTCCTTGGAAACAAATTTCCCTTCCCTCAGCCTTAGGGTAACATATAGAGTTTCCCTATATCTTAAGTTACTCTTTTATCATAGCTAATCATTCTTTTTCTTAAACTTCTCTTATTTAATTTACTGGGTGGTTTCTAGCTCTTCATTGGACCCAGCCTGCTACAATGAGTTTTGACATATGTATATATCTGTGAAACCATCACCACATTCAAGGTAGTAAATATAATCATCACTCCCATGTCATGTCCTTATCCCTGTTTGTCATCTGTCCTTCTGTTTCTCTGTTCCCAGATAAACAGTGATCTACTTTTTGTCTCTATAGATTAGTTTGCATTTTCTAGAATTTTATATAAGTGGAGTCATGTAGTATATATTCTTTAAAAAATCAAGCTTCTTTTACTCAGCATAATTATTTTTATATCCATCCATGTTTTTATATGTATTAATAACATTCCTTTTTATTGATGAGCAGTGTTTCATTGTATAAGCACATCAGAGTTTATCCATTTGCCTGTTGCTGGACATTTGGGCTGTTCACAGTTTTGGGCCATTACATTGCTATAAATTTTCATGTGAAGTCTTTTTGGAGGGTGTGGGGACCTATTTGATCCAGGTACTTTATTTTATTGTTAAGAAAATTGAGATTAAGAGACATGAAATGACTTGCTTAAAGGCATATAACGATCCATGATAGAGCTTGGAATTCAATGCACTTCTGCCCATCATCAGTAAATTGTTTTTACTCACTTGACTATATCATTCATATTGACATAACTTGGATTAATCAATTCAAAAACTATTTACTTGGCATCTATTAATTTAAACTTTCATTAGTTACATAGGCAATAGGAATAGTTAGGGTGATTCACTAGGATATTGGTTTAGGCTCAATTGGTAGAGAATGTGACTCGATCTCGGTGTCATGGGTTCAAGCCCTACGCTGGGTGTAGAGCTTACTTAAAAAAATAAAATAAATGCTTTTCTGTAGTATTTTATCAGGCCTATGCTATGTGAAAATAAGTTTGGTACTTTTTCAGGACTCCAAGATGATATCCAAACCAACATTTTAGGAAGGAGTTTAATTACCTCCACCTGAGGAGGCTCTGTTAATTTCCTGGAACAAAGACTGTTCTTGATGACCTCTTTCCTTGATACTTAAAATATACTCTATTCTAAACATTTTGATAGAAGACACATTTTAAGTTTAAAATATGATCATTGTATTCAGAGCACAGGATTATATAAGTCCCTGAATTGGAAGTCAAGTTTGGAAAATATAACCATCATAAATGTATGCTAACAGAGTACATTAAAGCGTGTAAGATCAGTTGTCTGAGTCTAGTTCATGATGGGGCTGAGAACAGACATGTTTGCTGCTGTAGGCCTGCGTGGACTAGAGATGGGAAGACTTGGAATTAAACCTTCCCGCTGGGACTGGGTCAGGTATCAGGTAATGGGCAGGTGTCCAATCCAGCAGACATAATCCCGAACCCAGAGGGTTTAGATGACAATTGTGCTATAACTGAGGTGTTAATTGAGACAGTTCTCTGAATAAGGTCTTCCAAAAGGAGAAGGGAAGAATTTGTCAGTGCCCATCTAATCTTGTCTGGGAGCCAGAGTAACCTGATTTTGGTGCAACTGTACCTGATATCCAGTGGAAATAGGTACAGAGAAGAAAAGTATATCTAATTACTTTTAAAAAAAGCCTCTAAGACTATCCAGTGCCCTTTATTCATGTTCTTTGTTCATCAAAACCCCTTTTCTCTTGATTTGTTCCATATGAAAGTCTTTGTACAGACATATGTTTTGATTTGTCTTGGGTAAATACCTAGAAGTAGAATAGCTGGACCATATGGTAGATACAAGTTTAGCTTTTAACTACAAAACTGTTTTCCACGGTGATTATACCATTTTACATTTCCATCAACAATGTATGAAAGCTCGACTTGCTCCACATCCTTGCCAACACTTGATATGGTTCATCTTTTTAACTTTAGCTACTTTAGTAAGTATGTAGTAATATCTCACTATGGTTTTAGATTATATTTCCTTAATTATTAATTATGTTATAAATCTTTTCAGGCATGTCTTCGCCATCTGTATTTCTTCTTCAGTGGTGTTTGTTAAAATATTTTGCTCATTTAAAAACTTAGATTTTTGTCTTCTTATCATTGAGTAGTAAGAGTTTTGTATATGCTAGATGCAAGTTTCTATTTGGACATATATTTTGCAAATATTTTACCCCAATAAATTACTTTTTATTTTCGTAACCATGTCTTTTGAAAAGCAAAAGTTTTAATTTTGAAGAAGTCTAATTTAGCAATTTTTTTCTCTTGTAGTTCATGGCTTTTGTCTTTCTTTAATAAAACTTTGCCAAACCCGAGATCACCAAGATTTTCTCCTATGTTTTCTTTCAGAAGTTTTACAGGCTATACCATCTTGGTATTAGTTTTACTAACAATACCCTACTGTTCTTGAATTTCTTGTTCATACACTTCTGATGATGATACTAGGTTGAAGAGATGTTACACACACACACACACACACACACACACACACACACACACACGTGGCAGCACAAGATACAGCATGGATAAGAAGGGCACACAGACCTCAACAGGGGAGCCAATTTGTCTTTTTATCGTCTTTTTTTTTTACCCACATACAAATGGACCTGTGAAGCTAATGAACAAAATACATGAAATCAAGATTGTACGAGAAATCCAGAAATTACCAAATTTCTGGTACAATCCAGATTATACTGGATATTACCAAATTTTATGCCTCTTTTGCACCCTGTAATGTAGAGGTTTGAAGAAAAAATGATAATCAACAATTTATTGAAGAGGTGCTGTGCCAAACAGTATATTGAGAACTTTATATTCAAGGTATAATGCAGATTATTTTATACTTAAAATGACTTTATATGTTGGGTCTATTATTCTCTCTTCTTTTTTTTCACATGAGAATATTATATCATAAAGAAGTAAAACAACTTGTTCAGGTCATCTAGCCAGGTCTGTTTAATGCTAGAGCCCACCACTAATAACAGCTAATAAATATTGGCTGCTTCCTATGTGGTAGATAGACATTGTGCTAAACGCTTTACAAGTATTAACCAATTAAAACACATTTTTGAAAGTACTAACTAAGTTAATCTTGGGAACAAAGCTAGATAGTAGGTATGACTATTTTGCCTCTTTACAGATGAGGAAGCTGACACACCAGACTTCAGTTTTCACAGCTACTAACTGCAAAGTCAGGATTTGAATCCCTGTAATCTGGCTCCTGAGGCTTAACTTGTAACCATCATGCTACTCAGTTTCTCCAAGAAGAATAATTGATGGCCATATGTGTTGGGTAAATCAAGCAAATGCCCCAAATGAATCTCTCTCTCCAATAACTTTTTCAAATGTGTAGTTTCTTTTACATTCCCTTTGGCACCTGCCCTCATTGCTTTGTCACTCTCCTGCTCCGTCTCCACCTTCCCACCATGACTTACCATGGTGTTGCCTTCCAAGTGTCCATGGTGATAATAAACAGAGCCATGTGTGTGCTAGTGGGAGAGGCCAGGGGAGATGGCTTCCTTCCAGAGCAGCAAGGAAGGAAGCAGGAAATGCCTCAGGAAGTACATTTGAACCTGAGCCAGGACCCTTTAAAGAGAGTGACTCCTGTTGGATTCATTAATTCATTTGTATCTACCACTGGCTTGGTTAAGGGGAGAGGGCAGGGCCATAGGAGACCCACAAGAAGAACCTCTGGATTGCCTGGGGCTTTTCAAACATCTCACCAGTTAGGGATTGTGTAGAGAGGCATGTGATTTAGGCTTGAGTCCTACTTTTTTTGCCTTAATCCTTGTGATTGTGGGCAAGTTTCTTAACCTCATTTCACTTTAGCTTGTTTGTAAAAGATAGAGACAAGACTGACCTCATAGGAATTTTGAGGGTCTACGTAAGTTCTTGTATGTATATAATAATAATATAATGACATCTAACATTTATTAAGTGCCTACTCTGTATGCGTTACTCATAAGAGCTCTTTTTATAAGATAACTCATTTACAATTCACAACAGTATGGAATAGGTACTGTTACTAGCATCACCATTTTGCAGATGAGAAAGCACATAGGGACTAAGATATTTGTCTATGGTCCCTCAGCTGAGATCAGAAAAGCCTGAGCATTAACTTGGGCAGAATCATCCTCAGCCTGTGCTCCTAAGCACTGGCATTTACTGAACTTGCATGAGTATTTCCTTTGTCCTTTAAGCAATAACAATAACAACAACAATAGCAATAACAGGAAGAGCCTTTTCTAAGCCTGTCCTTTGGGAACTGTAGGGTTATAGCTAAGTGTCAAGGGATCTGGGATGTCCAAAGGAGTGCTTACCCAGGTCTGGACTGGTTGATGTAGGTTCCAGTTTTGGCTCTGGCCAGCTGTGTGACCTTAGGCAAGGATGTTTCAACTCCCTGAGTCCCATGTTTCTCTTCTATAAAATCTTGAGCGGGGGGAGAACACTAGTTAATTTCCAAGACCCGTTTGAGCTGTCACATTCCTCACGTCTATGATTCTGTGATTAAGTCCCTGGAAGGTTTAAGTACTGATAAAAGTGCCATTAAGTTCTGTATACTCAGCACTGGCAGCCATCTGTTACCTAAGATACCTGGGACAAGCAGTTATGGAATGGGGGTTGGGGGCAGGGTGCAAGGACACGAAAGGCTCCTTGTCTGCCAACTGTGTGTTGTACTGTAGACCATGGAAGACTGGTCACCAAAGTGCGGTGTCACCGAGTTTCCTCTGATTCTGGGCCATCGTATATTGAGACTGACCATCAAAGACAGTTTCCTAACAAGAGAACCTTGTGCAGTAAGTTCCTCAGGCAAGTGACGAGATAATTGAGACAGGATTGAATGGGTCTCAGGCAGAGGAACTTGGAGGACAGACCTATTTGGGCAATGAACTGGTTGACCCAAGGCCTCTCTGTCTATCATTCCTTGACCTCAGGTCAGAGTGATAGAAAGGGGGAAAGCTACCGTGGCAGCTGGGGACACGCTTGCCCTGAAGTCTTGGAGACTAATAAGTGACTGTTTGTCCCACAAGGGTTAGTCATTCACCTGCCTGAAGGCAGAGACCTGCAAGTCTAGGTAGAGTCTGTGACCTGCTGGACGTACTTTGGGCTACAAAGTCCTTGCCCTCCATGAGGTGACTGCTCATTGTAAAATCCTAACGCTGAGTTCTTAGAGGTGATTCCTGCAGCAATAATAAGGACCACTGCCACTGACCGAGGCCTTGTTATATGCCAGGTACTGGCCAAGAACTTTTAGTCCTGTCATGGTAAAGAGACTGAGTCTTGGCTTGGCCACCTGTTGTTTGTGTGACTGCTGGCAATTCACGTACTCTTTTTTTTGCATTTCAATTTCTAAAACTGCAATATGGGGAAAATCTATGTAAAAGTGCACAGGGCTAGAAAAATTTGTAATGATTTTTTTTAAAGTGTCAATGGAAGATTTATGAGCAAATGCACACAAAGCGCTAGGCAAACAGGAAGTATTCAATAAGTGATTATCAATAGACTGGGCTTTTTGCTTCCTCTAAGGCAAGACTGACTGGTATTCCTATTGCTCTAGCATCCTCAGAGCCTAAAGCAGGGTCTGGAGCACAGCAGGTACTCACCACTTTATATGAACAAGGGGCCTCCTTATGCATCACAAAATTCATAACACTTAAGCAGGAGACACAAAATATACTGTTAGTAGGAGGTTTAATGACCCCTTTGGCCCATGGTAGAGCAGCTTAAGCCAAAGATACGGAAAACTTAAATAACATAAATGTAAAGAAGATCACATTGAGACGGTCACCCCTCTCCTCATTTTGAAGATAGAAAAAGACCTTTCAAGATGTCTTGGGACATTGACAAAAACTGACCACAGAGAAATCCTCAATAAATCTCCAAAAAGACGGAAGTACAGATGACATGGATTTCAATACAACAAAACCAGAAATTAAAGGCAAAATGGGAAAACATTTGACTTGGGTCAAAGAGGGAATCAAAAGGGAAACTGTGTGATACCATAAATGTTCTATTACCCAGGAGCACACAGCTAACTGGCAGAGCCCAGAGTGCTAGGATCTGGATCTCCTGAAGAAGCCATTCAGCCACGGACTGCTTTGCGAGTCGGGGCAAGTCTCCCTGAACCTCGGCTTCCCCCTCTGTCAAACGGCCTCGAGGGCCCCTCGGTCCCGCTGCGAGTTTGAGGCTCAGTGGGGGGAGGGGAGGTGGGTGCTCGGGAGGCGCGGGAGCCACAACGTTCTGGGAAGTCAGGGAGAGTGCGGGTGTTGAGAGGCGGCAGCAGAGGGCGCTGGGTCGCCGGCCTGGGCCCGCGTCTGCCATTGGTCCGGCTGGGGCGCTGGGCTGGAGAGTTGGTGGAAAGTGACAAGTTGAGGGAAGCTGAGAGCCAGAGAGCGAGCGCGCAGAGCGGGAGGAGCCGCAGCAGCCGCCACCAAGGGAGCCCCGGGACGGCAGCCCCCGGTCGCAGGGCGCGCTCTTCTCCGAGTCCGAGCTGGGGGCACTCGCCTTTCCGCTAGCGCGACACCCACAGCTCGGGACTGACCGGCCGGCGGAGGCGAGGCTGCAGCCGGAGGGCTGAGGAGGGACCGCGCGTACGGGGTCCAGAGGCGGCCGGGCGGAGCGAGGGAGCAGGTTAGAGGGACAAAGAACTTTGCAGACGCCCCCGGCATCCTGCGGGGAGAGCGGCCCGGACGAGGTGGCCGGGACCCCGGGCAGAGCCCGTGGATGTTCTGCGCGCGGCCTGGGAGCCGCCGCCGCCGCCGCCGCCGCCGCGAGAGGAGGAATGCACTGGCCGCGCCGCCGCGGGGCGCGCCCGCCGCTCCTGGCGCTGCTGGCCGCGCTGCTGCTGGCTGCGCGCGGGGCCGCTGCCCAAGGTAAGAGGCGCATCCGCCGGGTCCCGGGCCCGCCCGGCCCTCGGCGACCCCTCCAGTCCGCTGCCTGGCGCTGGGCAGCCGGGGAGCGCTGCGCCCGTCGGGGGGTGGGGCGGCCGGAGACCCGTCGGGGTGGGGGGGGGGGGTCTAGCAAACGCGACTCCGGGCGCCGGGGAGGCGGGCGAGGATTTGCCCGGGAGCCCCGCTGGGGTCCGGGGGTGCGCCCGGGGGCTTCCTCCTCGGCGCCCAGCAGCAGTTGCCAGCGCTGACAGGAAGCGTGGAGGGGTTGGGGGGCGTGGGGCGATGGGGGCACTTCCGTGCCGCTGGTCCCCCAGCTTCTGGCTGGACCCCTAAAGCGCCCTAACCCGTGTTCGGGCAAGTGTGTGGAGTCCCCAAGTAGCAGCCGTCCCGGAAGGCGCGGTCCAGGATAGAGTTTGTATTTTCAGTGGTGCCCAGAGAGCCCAGGCTGTCCGCAGACCGACCTAGACAAAAGCCCTTGCCTCCTGAGGCTCGGGCGGCCTCACTTATCCACGGGCCCCGGCTCTCCTGCCTCTGGAGGCTCCCAACGTGTGCGCTGCCGCCGTCGCCGCCACTTTGTGCAAAATGTGCTGTCAGAGGCGGCCTGCTGCTCCAGAGTGCTCCGAGCGTGCACGTGTGTGTGTGTGTGTGTGTGTGTGTGTGTTACACACAAGGGGGGAAAAGCCATCTAATGCATACTTGATTTTGGTAATCTCCAAAGACAATTGGAACAGTTAGAGAAAGACTCCACCGAAAGCCCGAGCGTCTTAGTTCGCTGCGGGAAGCTTGGATCCTCGCTGCGTCTGAGCCGGTACACAATGAGAGGGAAGAGCCCGGCTGTGCCTGTGGAGACAACCGATTCATTCTTTGGAGGTTGGAGGGGGAAAGTTGATTAAAGTCTCCGGGGTCTTGGGCCTCACTTTTAACATGCATCCCTTGAGGGGGTGCTGGAGTCCCTGAATTCTGCCCTCCCCCACTCCCAGGCCAAACCGGTGCAGATAAATAGGTTTCTGCTCTTTTATCACGCATCTTTCATTTTTAAGTTAGCGCTGTGCTTCGGAAAAGAAAAGGCTTTTAGGCTATTTAGCAGTTGAGGGGGAAAGATCTATTGACTACATAGACTACACATGGCCACGGAATTAGTTTTTACTAAAATCTAGCTCGTAATTTTCGTGGTGGGACACACACTCTGAAAGCAAGTTGTGTGTGAATTTTGATTTCTTAGAGATGAGTTCGGGGAAGTTAGAACTGCGTTTTCTGAGAAACATTCCGAAATTGATCCCGTACTGTGGTTGTGGTAATCTGGAGTCTCCTCGGGGGTAAATACAGCTCCTAATTGTAATTAAGATGTCCATCAGCAGGGAGTGCACCTTCCTGATGAAAAATCCTAATGAAATGTAAACAGCTTGGTCTCTGGGATGTTTGCTTCCTTTGGGGATGCCAAACATCTGGCCCCGTGCCACAACACCTGGATGAAAAAATAAAAACTGGGTCATGCTGCCTAAACAACAGAAACATCCTTCCCACGTCAAGTTGCCCAGCAAATTGAGATGGAGATAATCAGGGTGATTCTAGCTAAGGTAGGGCTTCTGGCGTGGGTCCTTGATTAATTTGGTTGTATCATCTCTTGACTTCTGTAACTTCGACATAACCTTTCAACAGTGGTTGCTCCAATATCATGGGGGTGGGGTGAGGGGGGGGAGGAGCGTACCTTTCTTTGGTCACCTGCCTTTAAATGAATGTCCATGCAATGATTTTGCTGAGTGTAAGACAGTCTTGTTATCAGCAGTCAGCCAAACTCTGTCTTGTTTAACTGTCTACAGGCTTAAAAAAAGAAAGAAAGAAAAAAGAGTATTGCCTTTTCCAAACTCTTCAATAGTGAGCTCAAATCTGTTATTATTGTCTTATTTGTCATCTTATAAATCCCTTTCCATGTTTGTGAATGCTTGATCTTTTCTCTGAGGACAAATCTTCCAGTGGAACTCAAATTTACTTTCTTGTCTGATCCAGGATTCTTAAGGTAACTGAACCAGTGGCTCAAGAGATCAGCTTAAGGGGAGATAGGTTTCAGTTACTTATTAAAAAGACGCTCGGTATTTCTCCCATCATTTTTCCATTTTGTTAGCCAGGAGGGCAAAACTTTGTATTTACTTTTGCTGGTCTATTCATTGTTGATCTCCTGGTCTACCTCCTACCTACCTAGAGCTCAACCTCTCTGGGAAGCTGAAGCCATTAATACTGTACCCAGAACTCAGGGCCTTAGGAACCCACCTGGGCCTTTCTCAGTATCCTGTGGATTCTGTGGTTTACTTCTTAGAGTCAGAGGGAGGTGGCCTGCTACTGTGTTTGCTGTCATTTCATAAACCTTCCAATGCCATTTTAATAGGTGTCTGTCCTGTCTACTTTTAGAATAGGAGTCTCTTGAGGGCAATAAGACTGTCAGCTTTCCTGGTGAAAACACTGAAAGCCAAGTCAGCCAGCCCAAATTTTATTGGAGATGCCTGAAAATCCCCCCTAGGGGAGTCACACAGAGGCCGGGTAGACAAAGGGTGTGGTGAAGCTGCCTCTGGCAGTGTGTTGGAAATATTTAATCCTCAGTATTGATTCAGCATACCTGGTAGGCTGTTTTGCTACTCTGATATTGGCACTATCTTTCTGATATTTACTTAGGAGTCTTCTTAAGAACTCAGCTTTGGTCTATATTTTCCTTTATCTATCTCCTGCATGATGAACATAGCCCTCAAATTAGACTTTAAAGTTTTTAAATGGTGTGTCACCTGCATCCATTAGTATCCATTTTGGCTGTGGTTTGATGGTGACTGCATACCCCATTTCAAATATTTTTTGAAAATTTTACGCAGCATCCTATGGGGAATGGAATGCTTTGTAGCCTGTATGTATGTTGATGTAAATGTATATCTATATATAAATGACATATGTGTACACATCTATATAGTAAGTGGCCCATAGATTCTTTTGTTGAATGAGTAGAGAATAACTTTTTTGGTTGCGTGTAAAATTGTGGTGGAATATTTGCTTTTCTTAATAAAAATGCAACACGCTTTCAAGGACTTCTCCTTTTCTTGCCCCATTTTTTGGTATGAATGGAGCATAATAGGACTTAACAGTAGGGCTTAATGGTTATGAGCACAGGCATTGAAATTTAACAGACATGGGTTTGGATCTTTTCTCCGCCATGGACTGGGATAGTCAATTAGTTTTTCAGAACCTTACCAGAGTGTTAAGAGATTTAAATGCAACCTGTGTCAGGTAGTGGAGAGGAGCACCCAACTGAGAGGGTCTTAACTTGGGGTATGTGAAACTGAGGATATGCAGACCCCCCAGAAATAGTATTCAAATTTTTATGTGCATTTTTGTGGCTGTATGTTTCTGGCTATAATCTGATAGCTGGAGAAAAAAACAAAACAAAACAAACCCGAACAAACTGCAATCCCCAAAAGATAGGAACTTTTGATTTGGAGTATTTGATGGCTGGGACAGTAAGTCCACCTCCGGGTAGGTTGCAAGGAGTTGAGGGTTGGTGGTGGGTCCTGGGCCTTAGCTTAGGTCTTCACAATTCATGGAGACTCTACCTCTCCTCCCTTTCCAGTTTCCCTCCCACCAGGCCGGCTGTTACTGGACTTGGGAGAAGCTGAAGAATGGTGCTAAGTCCTTTGACCTCACCTAAGTATATATTTCCCTGAATCCAAGCATGCTGAGATGCTTCTGTTTATATAATTTATTTAACAAACACTTGGATAATCCTTACAATGGCCACTCACCATTCTGAGCATTTTGCAAATATTAGCTCACTGAATCCTCACCACAAATCTATGAGGGAGATGGCATAATTAGCTCATTTTAATGTAGACACAGAAAGGATAAGTTACTTTCTTAAGGTCACATGGCTAGGAAATGGCATTGCTGGGTTTACAATCCCTGGTTTCATGCTCTTAAGTGCTGTCCTAGACAGTCTTTCCTGGTTTAAGTCTTTTTTTTTTTTTAATTTTTTAAATGTTTATTTATTTTTGAGAGAGAGAGAGAGAGAGAGAGAGAGAGAGAGAGCATGAGCAGGGGAGGGGCAGAGAGAGAGGGAGACCCAGAATCTGAAGCAGACTCCAGGTTCAGAGCTGTCAGCACAGGGCTCGAACTCATGAACCTTGAGATCATGACCTGAGCTGAAGTCAGACACTTAACCGACTGAGCCATCCAGGCATCCCTTCTGGTGTAAGTCTTAAAATTTACACTACATATGGGCCAAAGGTGCCATTTTCCCATGTTTTCTAAGAGCAATGGGATGTTTTCTTAGCTATATCTAGGGGTAATAAGAAATGATTGGAGACAGCCAATTTCAGTTTTTCTTTCTGTCCTGGAGGTCCTTGAGCCAGTCTTGCTGCAACTCAGACCGGAAGGGCCTTTGGAGGTCTGCACCTCTCATCAGGAGGAATTACATTGTTGTAACGAATTGGAACTTTGATGCGGCTTGACGTGTGTGTCTGGAAGTTCCTTCCAAACAGCCATGAGATATGTCTTGATAAAGTGCCTTTGTATTTGCATCTGGGTGTACGACTGGGTTGTAGGCTGAGCAGAGGTGATTTATTAAAGTACTCTTTAGTGGGAGAGCTGGCTTGCCAGCTTCAAGGTCCCCATGTAGACCAGACCCTGGCAAATCCAGCCCCAGTTGGGAAACACTCAGGTCTCTGAGGCCTCTTTCTCAAACAGAAGGGCCTCAACCTGGCCTTACCAATTCCCCTGGGGTGTGACAGGAGAGACTGTTCTGTAGACACACGAAGAGAAAGCAATAGTCTTCTGTGACTCTGAGAAAGTTCTCTGGAGTTGAGGGGGAGGGGATGGCAGGGGGTGGGGTAGGGTGGGGTGGGGAAAACTCTTCGAAATCCTTAACTAAATGCAGCTGCTTGTTACACGGAGCCTGACTTGCATGCCAGGAATATCTAAAAAGCTAACGAATACAAAATAAAAATAAACAGCAGTAAAAAGGCTCTCTCTTTGTTGCAGTAAGCTCGGTTGGGGTTTTCAGTTTGTTTAGGAATGGGATAATTGTGGCATCCACTTTATTTTGGTAAGGCAGTGAAACGTGGATTGATGTTATGTCACTGGGATGCTCCCACCACCTGAACTTTTTCGTTCACACCCGCCCCCCTCAGAGTGCCCAGGCATGGACATCCACCAGCCGGAGTTTCCAACTGTTGCCCCTGAGTGAATTACACTGGAAGAGGGCAGATAATTTAATGGGATAATCTTGGCAGGGCCAGCAAATTTCACACCCCATCTCTCACTAATAGAAAGGCAGTAGAAGGCTACAACATCCTCAGATGAAAAGGTTGTATAAAAAGGCTCTGCTTAACAGTAACTGTCTGTCTATAAATAAGGTTCTGTAGAGTTTTGATCCAAAAGCTGTTATTAAATACTGATAAGCCAAGCCTCATAATGTTTGGCCTCCCTACATTTCCTTTTTTTTTTCCTTCTCTCCATAGAACCATAGATTTTTTTTTTTTAAGAGGGGGAAGAGACCTCAAAAGACCAACCAGTTCAAGCTGGTTATTTTCTCCAGTATTTCTAGATAGAAAGGACCTTCGTTTACAGCCATTTAAAAGAGGTAATGTGGAATGACAGAAATGGAATGAGATTTGGATTCTGATAGAGTAGGGTCTGAACTGGGGCTTTGCTGATTCCTGGCTGTGTGACCTTAGACAAAGTTCTTTGCACTTTTGAGCCTCAGTTTCCTTGTCGGCAAAATGGAGAGTTTTTGGATTTTTGTGGGGTTTTTGTGGGAATGTAAGGGAATAACAAACATAAAATACCTAACACAGTGCCGTGGGCTTAGTAAACACACAGTGTGTTAGCTGCTATCATTGTCAGAGGTTTGCTGGGGAAATCAGAAAATTTGGCTCCCAAACAATGGTCATTATGCTGTAAGATATGAACCAAGACTCAGAGAGCAGCTGTTTTTACCATACTTTAAGATGCTTGAGTGTTTCATTTTAGAGGGAGCTTATAGACACTCTAGAACTGAGCAGTACCCAGGTCAGTGCTGGGGACCCAGATGGGAGATTCCACAGTGCAGTTTTGCAAGCCTTAAAACAAAGGCTTTTTTCAACAGCGAGCTCTTTGGGGAAGAGCAACCCCTCCCTGGTGCTTGGTGTAATTCCAGAATCCTGCAATGGGGACTGTTACATTTCAGGGACCTCCACTTGTAATCTGACCGTTTTTAGCTCCAATATCCAAATAATCTTGCTGAGCACAACTTAAAAGAGAAGGATAATGGCCGGAGGAAAGAATCCTGAGGTGCTCTGTTAGCCATTTAAAATTTCTGAGTACAAAAAAAAAAAAAAAGTTCACATTACCCAAATAGAGAATAATGAAGTGTGGGAAGGGGGAGGGGAGATAAAAAGAACTTCTAAAGACCAAGGCAAGGGTTGTGTTTTTTATTTTTATTTTTCAACAGTAAAGTTTGTCATTCAATGCATTTCAACTAACATTTATTATTATATTTATTTTGTGCAAATGTGGTGTTGGTGTCCAGGTACAAAACATTACCCTTGCCCTCAAGGGTAATGGAGGAGGGAAATTCTTACTTTTTTTTTTTTTTTTTTAATTTTTTTTTTTCAACGTTTATTTATTTTTGGGACAGAGACAGACAGAGCATGAACGGGGGAGGGGCAGAGAGAGAGGGAGACACAGAATCGGAAACAGGCTCCAGGCTCTGAGCCATCAGCCCAGAGCCTGATGCGGGGCTCGAACTCACGGATCGCGAGATCGTGACCTGGCTGAAGTCGGACGCTTAACCGACTGCGCCACCCAGGCGCCCCATGGGAAATTCTTACTTTTTGAAGAACCTACTATGTGCCAGGCGTAGTTCTTTATAGATGTTAGGTTTCTATGTCCCAGCAGCCCTTTGTGGCTGGACTTCTGACCCCATCTTACAGATAAGGAAATTAGTATATGTGCTACTGAAGCAAGCACTACAGATTAGAAAATTAAATCTTAGGTGGTATCTTGGTGAATCTCACACAAACTATTAAGTTGGGACATGGCACTTGAGCCTAGACATTTGATGTAGGTCTTTTGACTCTCAAGTGTGTGCTGTTTCCACTATCCTTGAAGTATAATTGTGGAGACAGGATAAAGAAATATATACCTCCGTATGCCAATCTAGCTCTCCCCCAAGTGAATTACAGGAAAGGGGTGTGGAAAAAGTGCTATGGGAACACAGGGTTAGAAGACATCAGTTCTCACTCAGGAAATTGTGGGGAGAACTTTAGCATCCTTCACAGGCTTATTATGAGAATACAAGGAGATAATGTATGGAAAATGCTTAGCACCTTGCCGCACACATAGTGCTCAGTGATAGTTCTGTAGTTAGGTGGCCAGAGAGAGGTTCTTCCATGACTTATCTGCCTCAGAAGCCTGTGCTCTTAATTTTTCCACTGCAGTCCTTTTCAACAGGCATGTGGTTGGAAGAGTAAGTGGCTGTGTAGTCCCTAAATGGAAAGGACGACACTAAGACCATTTCTCTGGTATCTTCCTCACCTGCCCTAATCCAGATTTTTGGACTCTCCTCTGCTTTGGGTAGAGAAGGGGGTTTGTACAGGTTTGAATTTGGAAACAATCACAATGCCTAATCATAAACTGTGACACTCCTGGAACTCTGGGTGGGATCCCCATTCATTCATTGATCATACATTTTCTATGCACTTACTGTGAGTCAAATATTTTGGTAGTCACTAGGGATATAAACGTGAATAAGGCTAGGTCCTTGCCTTGGAGGATTTTTGAAATGGCAGATTTCTGGAAGGGATTGCCAGCTGATCAGAAAATCTGTTTCCATCTCTTCTTGGTGACTTGGTTAGACTACACTTCCCAGTTTCCTTGCAGTTAAGTGAGGCCATGTGACTAAATATTAGTCAATGGAATGAGATTGGAAGCAATGAATGTCAGTTACAAGTGACACCTAATAGCTTGTCCCATAAAAAACTTCCCCGGGGCAGGATTGCTATGATCCTGAACGTGGTAACCCTAGAAGTCATGTGTTGAAAATACGGCAAGGTAGAAACATCCTGAAACCCTCCCTTTATCACTGCACCATGGAAGGCACCTGTTGGTCCATATTCGTTTAGGTTTTATGTGAGCAAGAAAGAAACTTCTATCGTAGTAAGGGCTGAGATTTCAGTTTATCGGTTACAGCTGCTAGTGTTACCTTAACTAACATTGTTTATATAACTGACAGTGTATATATAGGTCCCTATCTATCTCTCCACCCAGCAGTGCAGCAGTCAGGACCAGCATTTTTAGAGAGTATATAATAGGAAATTTCAGAGTGCATTATGTTAACAAAATGAGTATTGCTTTAGGAAACTTTAGCTTCAGTTCTGCTTATGCTGATCTGGGTTATTATTGGGCCCCCATGCTCAAAAGTTTGGAAGCCACTGGTCTAGTAGAGGCAGACAAGTCAACAGCCCTCTACAGTGGAGTGCGGTGGGTATGACAGTGGTGGTCAAGTCCCTGTGCTATGGAGACTGAGTTAAGGAAGTGCCTAGAAAGCAGAGATGGCAAAAAGGGTTCATTTTTCCAGTCAGTTGGTATTGGCTGCCTGTGGTGCAGTGTTGAGAAGGATTCTAAGGTTTCTCCAGGATCTCTGGGAGGGTATACTGGGATCTGACAGTAGCATTTGCCATGGGCTTGGGGAGGAGGAGGAGTAGAGGTGCAGACCTAGCTAGCATCTGACCACTTCACATGGAGTCTGAGCTCCTTCCAGTGAATTAAACCCCTTCCCAAATTATTTATGGCACACATACGGTGTCTCTAGCACCATGCTAAGCACTGTGGGGAATTTAGAAGCACTCTGACTAGCCCTTGGAGAGTTTACCTTTTAGGGGCATTAAAATAGGCACTTGTGAAATAATTATACACCCAGTGAGTACAGAGTTGGCAATTATAGATGCAGAATGCCGAGGAGGAAGAGGTCTTTCAAGGAGGAAGTGGGATATGAAGTGAACCTTGAAGGATGGGGAGGATTATGATGGGGACAGGAGGAGAGGAGCCAAACTTTCTGTAGCTGCCCTACTCTCCATGGACTTGCCCAGGCTGTCTTGAGTTCTTCAACTGGGCCTCCACCCTGGAACGGGGCTAGGTTTCATGGGATGGGAGAGTAATGGAGAAAAAAGAGGGCTTTGAGTGGTGCCTGGTATGTTTTTTTGCATACTAAGGAGGGCTCATGGTGGGGGGGGGGCAGCGGGGGGAAGCAGGGTTTTACTGGGAGCAAGAGAACTTATCTTTCTCTCCAAAAGGGTACCCCAAAGAGTACTCTTAAAATGCAGTCCATTTCAGGACTGCTTGTCAAAGGTAACTTACGTCTGCTGCAACGATTTTGTTTTGTAGTGCAAGCTACTAAATGCCAGTGCACATTTTGCTTGCTTGATGAAAATCATAATAGTATAGTAATGATTAACACATCAAGCCTCCTGTCTGCCAAGAACCATTTTAAGTTCCTTAGGTATTTTAACTCCCATAGTCTTCAGGGAACCCTATGAGGTAGGCGTCAGTTATTATCCCCATTTTCCAGATAAGAAAACTGAGGTACAGAGAAGGTTAGTGACTCACTCTAGATCACACAGCAAGTTAAGTGAGAGAAGCAGAATTTGAACCTAGTTGTTCTGAGTCCAGGGCTTTGTCCTTGACCATTATGCCAGACTGCAGCTCAGTATTTTTTTTCAAATCTGTCTGATGATTCAAATTGTCTGTAAGATTCCAGCCAAATAGCTGAGTCAAAATAATTATAAATACTCCATTGGTATAGAGTTTTGCAGCTTACAAAATTATTTCATGTGTAATATTACCATTAATTTTCCAAATAATCCAATAAAACAGGATTTCTTTCTTTCTCTTTCTCTCTTCCTTTTAAAATTAGGCATGTGAGGGGGCGCCTGGGTGGCTCAGTCGGTTAAGCGACCGACTCCTGATTTCGGCTCAGGTCATGATCTCACTGTTTATGAGTTGGAGCCCCACACAGGGCTCTGTGCTGACAGCTCAGTCTAGAGCCTGCTTCAGATTCTGTGTCTCCCTCTCTCTCAGCCCCTCCCCTGCACACACTCTGTCTCCCTCTCTCTCAAAAATAAATAAACATTAAAAAAATAAAATAAAATAAAATTAGGCATGTGAGGTTGGTGGCTCACCTAAAGTCATCGTAGCTAGGGAAACCTGCCTGAAACCCAGCCTCTTTGACTCCAGGCTCATAGTGCTTTCTGCTCTAAAAGACTACCTGTGTTTGGAATTTGTGATTCTAAGATGCTGATATATGTCTGTTTTCACTGTACTTTCACCAGCAAATGAATTTGCCTGATTCTCCTCAAATCAGCATTTTTTTTCCCCCCCAGAAATAGTTGTAAGACACTTGTAGATGGGACCTGGAGCTGTGACTCCTGTAACCTAAGGAAATCCACTTTCTAATAGACGGAGAGAATTTACCTAAAAACAAGGAGTTTCCCAAGTGGTTGTTGCTTTTTCTGCAGGTGGAAGAGCCGTTGATGTGAAAGGGCTTTGGCATCAGGAGGTCTTGGTGTCAAAGTCAGGTCACTGCTTTTCTGTCAGCAAATTACTTTACCTCTCGGAGACTCCCTTTCCTCACCTGTAAAATGGGAGGCATAATGGTGCTTACCTTGACAGGGTTGGGAGAGGTACTGTGGGCAGTGCTTGTACAGCACCTGGGTCGTGTTCAATGTGTGCAGCCTACTCCTGTGAATTAAATGGATGCCTGCAAGAGGGTACTTCCTCCTCTGAGCTTTTCCCAGAATGTGATGGGGCAAAATTGCCGAACTTCAGCACCTTGTTGGCCCTTATTTTATGATATAATCATCTCTGGTGCAGACCTTCCAACACTAGGAACTTTTGGGTTATAATTATATTAATATTTGTCAAGGATATGACTTTCTTATGGTCTGTGAAGATTGAACACCCTAAGGTAAAAACAGATCCTGCTGCCTGAAATCCTAGATTTCCTTGAAGGACTCCTGTCTGTTCTTCGTGGGAAATTGACCCCATTTCCTGGTGGGTTTAAGCGGACATCAAAGCAATTTATTCTACTTTTTCTCCATAAGAGAGATGATATCCTCATCTCTTGGATTTCGTTCTGACTTGGGTATTTAATAGTTGTTCCATAATTTTCATACTCCCTGCAAAGTATTGGTTGTTTTTTTTCTCCCCACCCGAACTTTTGGTGTGATGAAAGTTAGCCCATCCGCTGGAGTAATTAACTTAGTGCTTAACTTAGTGGTGGCTGTTTACCTGCTCCCTCCAGAGAATTGTGTGTTGTATAGGAATTTCCAGCCCCCAAATGTTGCCTGTTGGAGAGTAGCTATGTAGACTGCTGACAACAAGAAGCAGCACTTTCTGATGTTGTTCTTAATCTACTGCTGGGTTACCCTTTTCCTCTCTATGTGGCTCACGGCCCTCTGCCCACTCATAAAGGGCATTCCTCTTGCCCACTTTGCAAGGGAGGAACTGAGCTGAGCATGCCCTTTGTCCCACCCAATTTGTCAGTGAGTCACTGCATTGTACTGTGCAAGCTCCTGCAAGAAGTAGCTGGTAAAGGGGCAGTGAGAGTCCAGCATTTAGCACTCATTTCTTTCCTTCTTCAAGATGTAGTATTAGGTGTGGGGAGGAAAGCATTCCTCCCTTACACTGGCTTTCACTTTTTTTTTTTCTGAGAGAGAGAGCGTGGGGGGGGGGGTGGACAGAGAGAGAGAGAGAGAGAGAGAGAGAGAGAGAGAGAGAGGCAGAGGACCCAAAGTGGGCTCCAAGCTGTCAGCACAGAGCCCCATGTGGGGCTCGAACTCACAAACCATGAGATTATGACCTGAGCCAAAGTTGGACGCTCGACAAATGAGCCACCCAGGTGCCCCCAGCTTGATTTTTTTTTAAAGGAGTAATTGCCAGATTTCATGGTTGTGTTGGGGTTAAAACTATATATGTAGATGAGATGGTCAAAATAAATAACCCTCCCACATCTTTGCCTCAGGACTCAGGTTTTGCAAGTTTCTCGACCAACCCACAATGTTGGTGAAAGTGGCTTCTCCCAGACTGAGAATCAAATCAACATGACAGTTGGTCTGTCTGCTCAGTGTTGATGTAGAGTAGGGAAGGAAAGAAGGGATCTGAGACGCCAGGCTCCTTCACCTGCCAAGTGATGTGTCCTATGTAAACTACAAAGAAGTCACTGGCAATTCCATCTGGTTAAATATTTATTTAGCCCCTGAAGTGGACGCAGAGAAATATATGGCAGTATCCTCTCCGGTAGGAGTTTATTGTTTTTGTTAGGGAGGCAAGATTGATACCCCAAAGGCTATGAGAATAACAAAGCTCACTGTTCTGACCTTTGTTTAGGGCTCTTTTTCTGTCTTGCAGCTTCTAGAATCCCTATACTCTAGCACCTGCCCCACCTCCCTGGCACAGCAGGGTCACACTGGTCCCTCTCTCCATCTCTCCTTGCTGAAATCTTCTTCTTCAACCCCCAGTGCCCCCACATTCAAGAATTCACTTTCTGCTCTTCCTTCCCCTGTGCCGCCACATTCAGCCTGTATTTTCAGATAGACTACCTAAGTCATGCTCACTTAATTCTGATTTAGCCCAAGATTTTAATCTTTGTAGTAACAGTCACCATCATTTATGTTTTAAAGTTATTTACTTTTTATTTTTTTTTTCAACGTTTATTTATTTTTGGGACAGAGAGAGACAGAGCATGAACGGGGGAGGGGCAGAGAGAGAGGGAGACACAGAATCGGAAACAGGCTCCAGGCTCTGAGCCATCAGCCCAGAGCCCGACGCGGGGCTCGAACTCACGGACCGCGAGATCGTGACCTGGCTGAAGTCGGACGCTTAACCGACTGCGCCACCCAGGCGCCCCAGTTATTTACTTTTTAAATATTTATTTATTTATTTTGAGAGGAGAGAGAGTGGGGGAGGGGCAGAGAGAAAGAGAGAGAGAATCCCAGGCAGGCTCTGCACTGTCAGCGCAGAGCCTGACTCAGGGCTGGAACTCACAAACCGTGAGATCATGACCTGAGCCAAAATTGAGAGTCGACGCTTAACCAACTGAACCACCTGGGCACCCCAGTCACCATCGCTTACTGAACATCTACTACGGGGCATACATCTGGTGAGACATTTTGTATTTTGTAGCAGAATCCTATTATTTTGTCTCTCCAGAATTGTTGCCCCCCTCCCCTCACTTCCTCCTTTTGCTCCTTTATCCATTGGGAAAAGAAACCACTTTTGCCTGTACTCCAATCTTGTTATGGGGAGAGTGCCAGTCATAACCCCTGACCTCTAGCCTCACCATGATGGGCCAATCATAGTCCATCCCTGGGATTTAGGGGTGCTCCTCTGGGGCAGAGAAGATAGGAGACGCTCTCAGCCATGTCTCTGTCTTGGAAAAAAGCTGGCCTGAGGGGGACAGTGACTTTGATATCCAGGGCAGGCATTGCTGAGAGGTCTGGCAGGGGTCTAGTCTGTTCTCCACATCTCTGAGATTTTCTGCTCAGAGCCCATAGACTCTGCTTTGGGTGAAGTTATTCTTCCTGACCACGCACACAACTTACCTAATTCTCACAACAAAATGAAATGGGGTCATTATTATTTTTAACCTCAAGGAAGCAGTTTTTTTATTTATTTTTATTTTTATTTTTTTTGTCAATATATGAAATTTATTGTCAAATTGGTTTCCATACAACACCCAGTGCTCATCCCAAAAGGTGTCCTCCTCAATACCCATCACCCACCCTCCCCACCCTCCCACCCCCATCAACCCTCAGTTTGTTCTCAGTTTTTATTTATTTTTTTTTTTTTTAAATTTTTTTTTTCAACATTTATTTTTTATTTTTGGGACAGAGAGAGACAGAGCATGAACGGGGGAGGGGCAGAGAGAGAGGGAGACACAGAATCGGAAACAGGCTCCAGGCTCCGAGCCATCAGCCCAGAGCCCGACGCGGGGCTCGAACTCACGGAGCGTGAGATCGTGACCTGGCTGAAGTCGGACGCTTAACCGACTGCGCCACCCAGGCGCCCCTGTTCTCAGTTTTTAACAGTCTTAAAGGAAGCAGTTTTAATGCTTTTCCTCATGAGAAAATATATGTCCATGAAAAACACAATCATAAATGGAGTATGTAAACAAAATCACCCACAATCCTACCATTCAGAGATAATCTCTGATCGTCTTTTCTGTACATGTGTATTTATAAAAGGAAGTCACACTTTTACTCCCAAGAGAAAACTGAGGCTCGGAGATGCTAAATAACTTCTCCAATGTCACATAACCAGCCGCTTTCCATTCCACTCAGTTCTTTGTGAACAGGGACCAGATCTTATGTCAGTTAACTACTGCCAGGTCCAGCACATTTCACTCAGTAGGAAATCACCAAATATGTGTTGAGTGAATGCTCAATTCAGTGCAGTTGAGTGCCACAAGGAAGGTGCATGCAGTGAGTTTTGTAGATCAAAGAGAGATGTGTGTGTTGTCCAGAACTACTGGGAGGGTTTTCTGAACAAGGTGGACATGGTGAGCCAATAGTTATCTGTTTCTCTCCTATATGCAGTGTCCTGAGTGGTCAAAGCCAGAGAGCAGGGACACCTGAGTGCCTTCTGCTGTCAGAGCTGGATGCTGCCTGAGACTTAATGATGACATTAGAGTTTTCCTGAAAACACAAAAGGGATCAAAATGAAAAGGTGTCCCCATGACATGGCGAAGAGGGTGGGAGAAAGACATACACGATATCCAGAAGGAAATTCACAGCTGTTGGGGCAATAGGAAATCGAGTCCTAAAGAGATCAGGGAGGGAGGGACCACCAAAAATATTATCAAGGATACTCTGGCAGGACTTTCAGACAGGCCTTGTCCGTCTGTCTCCTGCCTCTCTTGGGTCTCATCTGGTGCTTTGTACATGGTGGCTTTTCTGTGGACTGTCCCCTCCCACAGAAGCATCCTTCCTCATCCTATTAGCTACCAGTCCTGCTCTGGCTTCACTGTCCTTTCCCTGACTGGCCAGACTTGGTTGGGTTCCCACTTACCTGCTTTGATAGCACCCTATATTTTAAAATATTCTTCATTATAGTTTGTAATTAAACATTTATTTGTGCAACCATTATCTTTTCTATCACTGGATTGGATGCTCCTTAGACAAGAGTCTGAGTTTGGATCAGAGCCAGTACAGTGCCTGGTGGCCCATTGAATCGACTCTACGTACTTTTACTAAGCTTTGTTCTTACTTCCTAGAGGCTGGGATACTTCCAGCTTGCTTTGTATTACTATCTGGCAATTTAAAAATGCATCTTTGAACAACTGAAAATCTCAAGGCTATCTCTTCCAAAAGATGAGGAATTCAACCCCGTAAAAAGTCAATCTGGACTCAATTAAACCTGCTGTGGGCTCTGTTTGCAGGGGAGCAGTGGGCAGCTTGAGAGCTGGGCTGTTTTCCCAAGATGAAAAATCTGTGATAACTCTGAGTTCTGCTGCTATAAATTAGGGTCACTCTGCCCTTAATTGGCAACAAATTAAAATTCTCCCTTAGAGTCCTCCTCTTTCTCTTTTTTCATGTATGGTATGTTTGAGAGGTGGGGAAAATATTGGCCCCCTGCCACAGGGGAGAGGGCACCGTGGCTGAGCCTGCAGGCAGGTTTGGGCTGTGAGGGCCACTGAGGATAGGGGGTGGTGAGTGATTCTTCCCTGCCCTGACAACCCTCTCCTCCCTCCTTTGGTCCTTCTAGAAGCTCTTCCCTCCCCTTTCTTTCTTCAGGAATCTTGAAAGGTCTCATTACTAGGGAAATATCCCCTGGGGAGCTCTTACTCTCTCTTCTTTTGCTTAATAAGCAGAGGGAAAAATTCTATAAGTTTTGAACTTGCAAGCAATCTGCATGCAAATATGGTCAGAAAGACCTTTGTGTCTTTGCATTTCCTAGAGCACCTCTTTTTAAATCCCTAGAACCATCTGCTTCAGGCTGGGCTACCTTTCCTTCATGCAGGAGAGAGAAAAGGGAGCTTAACAAAGCTTCAGTTAGGTTTCTTGGCCGTGGAGGCAGTTGTGGGGGAGAAGAAAGGCCTGGGCTGTGCCCATTCTTGCCATCCTGGTGTTATTGAGGAGGCTGGTTGGTCAGCATGTGCACTGAGGCCTCCTGGGTGCCAGGCCCTGGGCTGGGGCTGCAGGCACTTCTGGTGGGAGCTCTAAGACTGGCCTTGTGGGGAGCAGGACTGCTGAGCAGTGAGGACATGAGTCAGCTTCTGAAAGCGTGGAGGAGGGGCTGGCAAATCAGGGCTGGGGGTGGGACTGACCAAGAGAGAATCCGGAAAGGTGTCTTAGGGGAGGCTTCACTGAAAACAGGAATCTGTGAGGCCCTAAAACAATAACCCATACATAATGCATTTTTTATACCATCGATAATAATGGATGGGTTTATTTTGGCAAATGAGTTCATAGAAATCTGCTGTCTGTAATGTTTGGTGCTCATCTAAGTGATAGAAAGCATTTCCTAGGCCTCTCTCTTTATACCAGCCCTTCTCAGGGAACCTCAGCTGCTCCAGAGGGCCACGGCAGCTCAGAGGGAGGCTGAGACCCTTCTGTCTGAGTGCTGGAGGTTGGGGTAGGGTTCAAAACCCAAGCCAGCCCTCTGCCTCTCCAGGAAATTGTTCTGCTCTGAGTTCTGGGTCTCAGTTTCTTCATCTCTGTGGTGGGGATTATAACTCCTTCCCTGAAGGTTGTGGAAGATTAAAGGAGATGAAGGATGTAAAAACACCTTTGTAGACTTTAAAGTCTTATCTGAGATCGAAGGGTCAGATAGCAAGCAAGAGTTTGTCTCCATTTCTTGGTGACTGGACCCACGAAGCTTCCTTTATTCACTCAGCAAATACGTATGTGGCTGGCTGGCATTGTTCTAGATGCTGGGGGTGAAGCAGTAAACAAAACTAAGGCCCTGCTCATGGAGAAATGTATGCTCTATCGGGTGATAGTAAGTGCTGAGAAAGAGGAAGCAGGGTGCAAGACCTTGTGATGTGGTGAGCGATGGGGTGGGGTGAGCGCCATTGTATGATATGGGGTGGCAGGGATGACCCCAGGATAAGATGACTCTTGAGCGGAGATGTGCACGAACTACAGGAACGAGCACTGTGGCTGCGGGGGTGGTGTGGAGGAGTCCTCCAGGAGGGGCCAGCGAGGACAAAAGTCTTGCGGTAGGAGTGTGTGCTCAGCTAACAATATCGCAGCAATGAGGTGATGAGGTGTTCCCACTGGTAATGTTTGCAGAGTGCTTACTCCTATGACAGGCAGTAGTCACGCCTCACCTCATGATAGTCCCCCCCCCTGCCCCCCGCCCCCGCCAGGGAGGCTGTGTTGTTATCATACCTATTTCCTAGATAATGAAATTAAGACACCACCAGCAACAAGCTAAGCATTCAGCCTACTGGGGAAGAGGCAGTCATTGTCATTGACACAAAGGTGGTTTGGAGGCGGCCCTGCACAGAGGAAAGAATGCATGGTTTGGAGAGAAAAGAAATCTGGGTTTGGGCCACTGTGTCTGCTGTGTAATGTTGGGCAACGTGCGTAACTTCCCTGGGCCTCTGCTTCCTAATTTGTAAAATGAGATGATAAAATCTCAGAGGACTGTTATGTATGTGAAGTGATAAATTAGGTGAAAGGATGTTGTCAACTGCATAGCATCGTGAAAAATGTTACTTTACTATTACTCTCCTCCTCCTCCTCAACTGCTACTACTACACTACTCTACTACTGCTACTACTACTACTGTCACACTACTACTACTACTACGACAACTACTACTACACTACCACTACTATTACACTACTACTGCTCTACTACTACTACTTCTCTACTATTATACTACTACTACTGCTCTACTACTGTCATACTACTACTACTACTACTACTACTACTACACTACCACTACTACTACTCTACTACTACTATTACACTACTATTACTCCTCCTCCCCTACTATTATACTACTACTACTGCTCTACTACTACTACTCTACTACTACTACTATTACACTACTATTACTACTACTCCTCTACTATACTACTACTACTACTACTACTACTACTACTACTACTACTACACTACCACTACTATTACACTACTACTGCTCTACTACTACTCCTCTACTACTGTCACACTACTACTATTACTACTGCTGCTGCTACTACTACTGCTACTCCACCAGTTCTCTTTCCTAGCCTCCTGAAAAGAGATTGAATGAGAGGAAATGGAAGTTTGTAGCTTATATAATTTCCTTTGTTCTTCCCCTGAAATTTTATTTCATGTTAGCGGCTCTGAGGGCGAATGACCTACAGCATCCAGTTTAACTGGAAAGTATTTTTCTGCAAGATTAAAGAACTATGAGGTACAGTTGGTGGTGAGGCTGCTCATGTTTCTGAAGAAGAAACTTGAGGTCCTGGAACTCCCAGTCCATTCTCTTCCCTGATACCAAGCTCCTTATAATCCCCAAACCTAGAATTTGATGGTAGCTTTCCATAATTTTGCACTGTGTAGATCATAGTTGCTCACTAACTTTTAAGTAAGTGCCCTAAATAGTTGTACCCTTTCAAATTATTCTATTAAATTGTTCTCTGTATTTGGCCCAGTGTCCCATGGGATGAATGGCTAAATCATGGGGATTTGGAGAGATGGGTATAATTATTTGGACTATAGAATGGGAAAACTGAGGCAACAGGACCTATCCCAAACTGGAGAATTTATGGTGAGCCTTGGTACCCATTGTCATTTCTGCTGAGGAACACTTTGCTTCCACCACCATGGTGGTGGGTCAGTAAAGTCATTCGAATGTTCATCAACTGACTGAGCACCTACTCTGCGCCAGGCACAGTGCTAGGTGCTGTGAATGCAGCGGTGTTTTCTTTTGGGAGCACTCTTAGGAGTTGCTCAGGACGTATCATTTAATTTCAATGCTTGCTGCTACCCTTTCTAGCACCTCCAGAAAAGGCAGAGATAGTAGCTGCTTTGTTGTCCCTTGTTCACGACCGGCAGACATGCACCCATCTAGCTGGCACATCATCTGGTGCCTGTGATCGACCTGAGTCATGCAGTCTGCGTTTTGTTTCCCCAGCGCTGCTGGCTTCCTGTGATAAGCTCCATCTTGGCTGTGATGCTGCCCTCCCCCGGGGTTGGGATAACAGCCTCCTGGGGACCGTGGCTAATCTCAGGAGAAGCGGAGCCTCCAGGGAAAGAAGCCTGTCTCTTCTTGTGTGCACCTAGGATTAGGCAGAGCTGCTGCTAATGCACTTAATTAGGTAAGGGCCAGGGGTGACTACTGGGAACAGGAAGCTTGGGGGGGTGAACCTCCTGTCCGCCCCCAGTGAAGACCTTCCTCACTGTTACCTTTTCTTGTGGCTCAAGGCTCCCCCCACCCCCCCCCACCCCCCCCACCCCCCCGCCGCTGAGAAAGCGAAATTAGACGAAAATCAAAATACTGGCTCTAGGAGTCAGTTATTCAACTACCTGTGACCTTGGACAAACCTCAAAAGTCCGGTTTCCCTATCTGTAAAACTTGGGGTACAAATCATGCCTACCTCACTAACTTTTGGTGAGGATGAACTATCGTAATACTCCTGAACGCTGGCACATACTGAGTACACCCAGTAAGCATCAATAACTGTGAGCTAAGATGACCATTTTACAGGTGGGCAGCCTGAGGCCCGCACTGGTGTTGATCAGAATTAACCACCTAGAATCCCTCAGTGCTGGAGTCTGGAGTAGAGTGATGGAGTCTCCATCACTAGGCCACCAATAAACCAACTTCCTTCTCTCAGGTGGTAACCCTCTGTGCCCTGCTGCCTGGCCTGGAGACAGAGAAGAGGAGGATAGTTCAGCAACGGAGGCCAGAGGCTGGAGAGTCTCTTCCAGCTAGACCACTAACTGGACCACCACATCCCTTGAAGTTTGAATTGAATTTCCTCATCTGTAAAATGAGGTGGCTTGACTGCCCTTCTGGACCTAAATTTTTAAAAAACTTTTTTTTAATGTTTATTTATTTTTGACAGAGAGAGAAAGAGAGAGAGAGAGAGAGAGAGAGAGAGAGAGACAGCATGAGTGGGGGAGGGGCAGAGAGAGAGGGAGACACAAAATCAGAAGCAGACTCCAGGCTCTGAGCTGTCAGCACAGAGCCCGAACGTGGCTCGAACTCACAGGCCGCGAGATCATGACCTGAGGCAGAAGTCAGAAGCCACCCAGGCGCCCTAAATTTTTTAAAGACACCTACTGGAGGAAGCAGAGAGCCAGAAGGAGGAAGTGCGGGGAACATATCAATAGTACATGATAATAAAAACAGCTAGCATTTTGTAAATTCTGAATATGTGTCAAGGATTGTATTGGGTACCAGGATATACTGGGACCAGAACATTATCCCTATTTTCTGGGAGCTCCCAGACTCATGGAACTGGGGAGAAGGCAGTGGAGATAGGGAGAGACAAATAACCAAAAGAATTAGAATTTGTGGTGACATTTGCCATAAGAGAACTGTGAATGGTGAGTTGTGGCTCCCAGACATGGCTGTCCTTCGGTGTTGTTGCAGCTGCCTGTGCATGCAGAACCATCGACACATGTGGTGTGGTTCCGAAAGATGTACTGTGAAAGGGAGCCTGAGCCCTGTGTGCTGGGGAAGGGGAGTCTGTGGTTGAAAGGGCAGGACCAGGAAGATTGGAGCTGGGTGGGGGTTTGCAGCCAGGCAGCCAGGCCAGACCTCTAGGGGGCTGATGGATTACATTCCTCCAGTTAGAAACCATCAGAAGCCCCACTGAGCAGGGCTCTTGTGGCTTCAGAGCTTTGCTGATGTTTCCTCCTGCAAAGGGAAAAAATCAGTTTCTGATTTAAGTGTTACCTTTCTGTCCTCTTGCTTTCCTAAGTGTGACAAGATCCAAACCCAAATTATTTGCACTAAACTTGTTAATTTTAGCAAGGTGGTAGAATAGAATAAGAATTGGAAACAGCTGAAACCCTGCCAGCTTTCTTCTCTGTGAGGTTGTGTTTGCTGACCTTCTAAAGAAAGATCTGTTGAAAACCTGGCTGTAGGTGGTGGATGTGACACTTGCAGACATAGCATGGACCTACTGTGTACTTGCGTCTAAGCTAAGTAATGTCATGAAACAAGCTTTCTCGAGCTCTTAAGATTGTTAAAATACAGTTCAAAGCCACAGAAACCTGTGGGAACGATTTCTGCAAGGTGGGAGGCTGAGGGAGGCTTTGAAGCTGTCCTGTTTGAACACTTAGACCGCTGAGTGGAACTCTTTTTTTTTTTTTTAAATTTTTTTCAACGTTTTTTATTTATTTTTGGGACAGAGAGAGACAGAGCATGAACGGGGGAGGGGCAGAGAGAGAGGAAGACACAGAATCGGAAACAGGCTCCAGGCTCCGAGCCATCAGCCCAGAGCCTGATGCGGGGCTCGAACTCACGGACCGCGAGATCGTGACCTGGCTGAAGTCGGACGCTTAACCGACTGCGCCACCCAGGCGCCCCTGAGTGGAACTCTTAAGCACTTCACGTGCCTTAAACGGTTTAGCGCAAAGTGTGTTTGGGAACATAAAATCTCCTACAGATACCAGAATAAAAACCTTATCTCCTCCCTAAATATTGATTTAAAATAATAGCTTGTTTTGAACTTTCTCTCAATAAATTGATTTTTAACTGAGAAAAATACCTCTAGGGAAAACTTTAGACAGTATAGAGTTAACAGTTTTGGAGACATGGGGTAGCTGATCAGAAGGGTGTCCTTAAAGACATGAAAAAAGGAGGAAAAAAGGTGAAGGTATTCCTTTAACCAGAAGACTCCTCTTCCTTCTGATTGCATCCTCCATCGACACATTTTATTTTGAGTATGTTTTGTTTGCAAGACCCTGTGCTGGAAACTGAGAAAGAGACTATGATTTCGCCCCTGTCCTCTGGGGGATGTGTGTGTGTGTGTGTGTGTGTGTGTGTGTGTGTGTGTGTGTGTGTGTGTGTGTGTATTGTCTTGGATGGGAAAGGAAAATGAGATGTTTTTTGGAAACTTTTTTTCTTTTCAAGAGAAAGGATGACATCAGGGCATAGTAGAAAGAGCTCTGAACTAAAAATCAACAAACTTGAATCATCTCCTAGCCCTGCCTCTAACTAGCTGTGTGACACCAGGCAAGACATTTGCCTTCTCTGATCTTCAAATTCTCTGATACAAAGCAATGGGGCTGGATCCCGCTCTGTGGACCAGCAACATAGACACCACCTGAGAGCTTGTAAACAATGCAGAGTCTAAGGCTGTTCTCCGGACCTACTGGGTTAGAATCTGCATTTTAACAAGATCCTCAGGTGATTTGTATGCAAATTAAATTTGAATAAGCATTGCTTTAAAGAAGCATTTTAAAGAAGGATTTCTAATATTCTAATTTTTGTGCTTTTTTCCCTAATATATTGTAAAATCCAGTTATGAAGAATTTATCTAAGGTTGGGCTGGGTATTCTTACCCTTCTAATGTTGGTACTCTGTGAGAGAAAAGATTTAAAGGCAGAGTCATGCACAAATAGTTATGAACTCAGTTCCAAATGAGATATATATACATATTTCTCCGTTTTGCCTTGCGTTTTAGGTCTTGGCATTATGGTAAGGACAGCTGTGAGAGAGAAGAGGAGGAGGTGGGAAGTCTAGGTGATTGAAGGTGGAGATGGCAATGGACTGGGACCTTCTGAGCTGGCGGGTAGCACAGAGCAGTGGGTCCCCAGCTCAGGTCCTCAGAATCAACACAAGGGTTGTGAGGATTGAATAGTTTTAGTGCTTATAAAATCATGCTTATTATTTTTCTTTTCTTTTTAAAAAAATGTTTATTTTGAGAGACAGTGCAAGCAGGGGAGGGGCAGAGAGAGGGGGTCAGAGGATCTGAAACGGGCTCTGCTCTGACAGCATCTAGCCCAGTGTGGGGCTCAAGCTTGTGAATCACAAGATCATGACCTGAACCAAAGTCAGGTGCTCAAGCTTGTGAATCACAAGATGATGACCTGAACCAAAGTCAGGTGCTCAACCACTGAGCCACTCAGGGGCCCCTGTATTTTTCAAATATATATGAATGTTGCTTTGATGGACTGAATGAAAATTCAGAGTGACTTTTTGATATCCTATATTTTCCTGGTTAATTGATGTTAAATGTTAAACCTTTTCGATGGGGGGAGGTCTATATCATTTTTGTTATAAACGGCATCTTCTTACTTGAAACCATTGGGAACCATTGGGATAGAGGATAATAATTAATAATGATACTGATGACAATAACTAACAAATGCTGAGAACTTTCTACTATTTACCAGGCACCGTGCCTCATGGGGAAGGACCTTAGGTATCTGCTAGTCAATTTATAGTTATGGAAACTGAGGCTCCTAGCAGGGAAGTGACTTGCTCTGAGTCATGCCTTGAGGGAGTGGTTGGTGGATCCAGGACTAGAACACAGGTGCCCTGGCTGTCGGCCGGTTCTCTACCTGCTGTGCCAGACTTCGTGGTTTGTCCATCCTGTGCCTCAGGGGAGCATATGTGGGATCATTGTTAGTTTTCCTGGATTCCTCCTGTGGGAATCGTAGACTGCCAGAGTTGCTTCTGGGCCAATCATTGCATTTACACGGGAGCACACCTGGCCTAGCAAGGGAAAGGGACTTATCTAAGGTCAAACAATTAGTTGGGTTTGTTTGCTTGTTTTGGTCTTCCTCCACCTGAAATTCGGCTCTTTATAGTATATATTTTCATAAGAGGAGTGGCTGAGTGAAGCAAGCCCTTTTGTGAAAACAAATAAACATGGTTTCCGATAATCTCAGGGTTTGTAAAGATTTATATGTCTTTTAAAAGGATTGAGGGGCTCCTGGGTGGCTTGGTCGGTTGAGTGTCCGACTTCGGCTCAGGTCATGATCTCACAGTCCGTGAGTTCGAGCCCCGCGTCGGGCTCTGTGCTGACAGCTCAGAGCCTGGAGCCTGTTTCAGATTCTGTGTCTCCCTCTCTCTGAGACCCTCCCCCGTTCATGCTCTGTCTCTCTCTGTCTCAAAAATAAATAAAAACGTTTAAAAAAAAATAAAAGGATTGAGCATAGTCACTAATAGTTATAAGCAGTCAAATTATTATTATAATTATTTTTTTATTATCATTTTTTTTTACCAAGCTTTGCATATTAAATTTAGGAACAGTGTTGTGTTTTTATTTTTTAAATTTTTATTTATTTCATTTCATTTCATTTTTATTTAGGGAGAGAGCACGTGCAAGCGGGAGAGAGGGGAAGAGTAAGAGGGAATATATATTTTTTCATTTATTTATTTTGAGAGAGGGAGAGAGAAAGAGAGAGCAAGAGAGCATGGGGGAGGGGCAGAGAGAGAGGGAGAGAGAGAATCCCAAGCAGGCTCCACACTGTCAGTACAGAGCTAGATGCAGGTCTTCAGCTCACAAACCTTGAGATCATGACCTGAGTTGAAGTCAAAGTCAGATGCTTAACCGGCTGAGCCACCCAGGCATCCTGAGAGAGAGAATCTTAAGCAGGCTCCATACTCAGTACAGAGCCTGATGTGGGGCCTGGGATCATGACGTGAGCTGAAATCAAGAGTCAGATCCTCAACTGACTGAGCCAGCCAGGTGCCCCAGTTTTGTGTTTTTTTAAAAAAAACTTTTTTAGTGTTCATTTTTAAGAGAGAAGAGAGACAGAGTGAAAGCAGGGGAGAGGGAGACACAGAATCCGAAGCAGGCTTTAGGCTCTGATCTGTCAGCACAGAGCATGACATGGGGCTCAGACTCACGGAGCTCGAGATCATGACCTGAGCTGAAGTTAGATGCTTAACTGACTGAGCCACCCAGGTGCCGCGTCCGGTTTTGTGTTTTTAAAAATTGGAATGATTGTAGCCTTGACTCTCCTCCAAACCCCTGACTCTGGTCATGTTCTCAATCTTAAAGATAGCCTCTAAGAGGGCAGACCACCAAGTTCCTTGTCACAAAATACAGAACCACACAATCATTGGAAACCATGTAATGGAAAGGGAGAAAGTTCACATTGACTGTTGGGACAGCTTCATCTCTGTTACGAGCCCACAACTTACTGTCGTTGAACTGAGAAGCTGTCTCCTGGGCCATAGATCTCCCTATCCTCAGAAAATAAGAAGAGGAGAATTATTCTCCAGGAAACAGTCAGCCACCTTTCTGTGCCACATATAGCTGTTACCAATCCAGGGAAGTAGGACCTGGGTTAGAATCAGGGCCAGCTTCATGGGTGTGCAACCTTTGCAGCTGAACAGGGCCCCTGCTTCAGCCTCAGCTGTGGGCTTAATACTCTGCTATTGCTGTCCTGAAAATTTTAATATTATTTTGAACAAAGGGACCTGCATTTTTATTTTGTGCTGGGCCCTGTGAATTATGTAGCTGGTCTTTGTTAGAATAATTCAGAATCAGGACCAAGATCCCCTGAGGAACAAGTCAGTGGGGACTGTAGCCTTTTGGGCCAAGGAGAAGGAGGAGAAGGAGAAGGAAGAGAAGGAGGAAAGGAGGAGGAGGAGAAAGAGGAAGGGGAGGAGGAGGCAGCCACCACAGGCCTGACCCCTTGTGGTGATTTCCAGTATTGTGTATGGACTAAAACCAGCAGCCTGCCGTCAGCTTTCACAGGAAGGAGAGAAGGGAGGATCTCTCACTGTCCTATTTCTTTGCCTGATGATAGACAATCACTCCCTCCATTCTAATTTCCATCCCTAGCCCCACTCATACGTAGTACCCAACACATAGTAGGTCCTTAACATGGTGTGGTTGTTGACTTTATTGCTGCCCTGTGGTGAACCATCACTAGATAACTTTGAAAAAGTAGATGAACCCCTTTGTGGTTGAGCTGCATTATAACCTTGTCTGTTTTTTGTGCCATCACCCTACCTCTCATCTGGATGATCCAGACACCTTCTACTAATTTCCTTGCTGGTAATCTCTTCCTCATATTAATCCAACTAGCTGGATTAACTCTCCCAGATCCATCACTTAATCCATCATGTGATCTACACACACTTACTTAATATTTCTGAATCTCAGTTGCTTCGTCTCTAGAAAGTGGATGATCATGTCTACCTTGGAGGGTTGTTAGGAAACTGAGAGGTAATACTTGTAAAGCCCTGAAAATAATAGTGACTGACTGGCTCATAATAAGTGGTCAGTAAAGAGTAGTTTTTCTTGTTATTAAATTATAAGATTATATGAATGATATACAAGCAGCTTTCATCGCGTCATTTCCCCTCCTCAAAAAAATCTTCAGTGGCTCCCCATTGCCCCTGGTCGTGGAGGATCAAAGCTCTCCATGACCTAGCCACAGTCTACATTGCTTAACTTTTCCCAGTATTGTTTAAAAAACTAGTAGAATGCTAGTTGCGTTTGCTGTTTTTGCTCTTTCTGTATCTTATTTCCCAAGGGCACTGGGATCTCCTTGGCAGTGGAACTCTGTGTCACCCCTTGACTGCCCAGTTGAGCGCCTGGCATACAGTGTGTGTGTGGTTGTTGACTGCTAACCGCAATGTACTTCAGGAATATAGTGCAACTTTGCTGGTTTCCCATCTGTTTATACCTCTTAGCCCCTTCAGACTGGAAACGGATTATGATTTTGCATTTGAATCAGCAGGAGTTGAAAACAGCCATCCTTCCTTTCCGGCACCCCCCCCCCCCCCCCCCATACAGCGACTGTCACTTTCTATTGGGATTGTTTGTTTACATGTTTGCCTCCCCTCTGGACTGTGAGCTCTGGGTGGGGAGGAATGGTATTTAATTCTCCTTCCTAGCTTCAGTGCCCAGCCAGTGAGCCTGGCACAAATAAGAGGTATTCATTAAATATTTGTCAAATCAATGAATATTGGAAAGCTCAAATTTTTATTGCAGACATGGGAGACAGTCGGAACTGACTTTTTACTTGAAAAACATTGTTTATTAGATCTGTATAGATCATTTAGAAAATATGCAGTTGAATATCTTTTATAGTCAAAGAAGAAAGTCAGTATAAAATACCTAATTAAAAGCAGAAGCTAGCATTTCCCCTTGGAATGAAGGCAGGATCATGAGTATTTTCCTTTTCTCAGCCCAGGAGATGGGCAGGCAGCCAGACTCAAAGACAGGGATGCTGTGCAGACAGACAAGGTTTGACATTAGAAGGAATGGGTCTGGGGGCTACTCTGGGTCCACATTTGCTTCAATGTTTCTCCACATTGAGGTTGAAAATGCAAAGAGCGTTAACTTCTTTAAGATATTCCGAACCATTGGCAACTCCTTTATGATGTTATGCTCTGTTACCTATGAAATTATCACTTGTTTGTGAACTTACTATACTGGCATATTTTCAGGAGTAGGCTCTAGATTTAAGGTTAAAAGCTCCAAGAGGTATGGGTCTTTCTCTTGTTCTTCTCAGTGCTGCTGAGCCTGTCTATCCATGGAATGCCTGGACCTCTGACCCACATACACCTGTCCTGGGTATAAGAAGCAGGTGAGGACCAAGAGCTGGGGAAGCACAGAGAGTTATGATGTTCTGAATGATGTCTGCCACCTGGAGGAAAACTGGGCCCTCTGAGAAGGACAATGAGTGGGTATACTCTAGGTCAGGACCTTGCTGCTCAGAGTGTGGTCTAAGCCTTCCAGACTTATTGAATCAGACTCTGCATTTTACCAAGATTCACAGATGATTCATTTGCACACTAATGTTTGAGATGCTCTGCTCTGATGAGAAAGTCTTTGTCATCCTTGAGGCTTGGTAGTCCAAATTTTTGTCATTCTAGGATGTAGCATGACTCTTGTTCCGGAACTGCCTTGAATCCCAGAACTGCCACCGTGGAGTTATTACCTGGTCCTTTTTAGTCTTAAGAGTTTTTCATCTATAAAATGTATATGTTGAGTGTTTTGCTGGTTTTGTGTGTATGCATTAAATGAAATAATGTAATGCTCTTAACATATAGTAGAAATTTAATAAATACGTTTTAGTTGTTGCTGATATTATTTTTATTTTATCTGAGCCCCAGTGCAGACAGTTCAACTATATATTATGATGGGAGAATTGCTGTGCTGTCATTACTAAAATGTTGTAATTTTGCATTTGTCTTTTGTATGAATTAATAACTGGCCTTAAAGAATCATTAGCTTCTGAAGTGCCCCCCCCTTTTTTTAACCTGTTTTTGTATTTTCTATTCTTAACATGGGTACATGTGTTATGTGGTTCTATTTATGGCCATCATTTTTTTATTAAAATTTTTTTTTAATGTTTAGCTTTGAGAGAGAGACAGAGCACGAAATGCGGGAGGGGCAGACAGAAGCCAAGACACAGAATCTGAAACGGGCTCCAGGCTCTGAGCTGTCAGCACAGAGCCCAATGTGGGGCTCGAACTCATGAACTGCAAGATCATGAACTGAGCTGAAGTCAGACGCTTAACTGACTGAGCCAACTAGGTGCCCCCATCATCTATTTTTATTTATTTATTTAAAAAAATTTTTTTAATGTTTATTTATTTTTGAGACAATGTGAGAGACAGAGTGCAAGCAGCAGAGGGGCAGACAGAGGGAGACACAGAATCCAAAGTAGGCTCCAGGCTCTGAGTTATCAGCACAGAACCCGACGTGGGCTCGAACTCACGAACTGTGAGATCATGACCTGAGCCGAAGTCAGGCGCTTAACTGACTGAGCCACTCAGGGGCTCCTCCCCATCATCTATTTTTAAAATATTGAATCACTTACTTTTTTTTTTTTTAGTTTATTTATTTTGAGAGAGAGAGAGAACAGGAGCAGAGGAGGTGCAGAGAGAGAGAGAGAGATTGAGAACCTTAAGGAGACCCCACACTC
Organism: Puma concolor; assembly: GCF_028749965.1. Lineage (NCBI taxonomy): Eukaryota > Metazoa > Chordata > Mammalia > Carnivora > Felidae > Puma > Puma concolor. Next base: position 52,676,152 of record NC_141674.1, read on the forward strand.
AGCATGGAGCCTGACTTGGGGCTCAATCCCACAACCCTGGGATCATGACCTGGACCAAAATCAAGAGTCAGGTGCTCAACTGACTGAGCCACCCAGGCGCCCAACCACTTTTCATACTCGTTTCATGAATTTATATCTTGTACAGTTAAAGTCATAATTACAAAAAAACCAAAAACCAAAAAACCCAACCCAGATAAACCTGTGTAACGAGCTTTGGGACCACACTCTACTGATTCTTGTTGGAATAAAGTTCGAGAGTGGGTGAGGATAAGGTGGGGGCAGAAGTGCGAGGCTTGTCCGGGAGTGCCATAGACAGTGGCAGAGGCTTCACAGAGGGGATCCTGGGAAGTGTTGACTAATCTGGTGAGTCAGTTGTGTGCAGGTTGTGTACAGACTTCTACATTTCTGTTTTTGGGCATGCTATTTAGAGCTATTGAGGCACTTTCAAATGTATTCTCCCACTTAAGTTTCACAACACTTTTGGGAAATAGGCAAGACAAGAAAAGGGAGGTTTATACAAGTTGAAATGTGTGAACATGAGTAAATATTTTTTTTTTTTGAGGATGGGTTGGGAATAAAGTTCTGATTTTTCAGAGTTGTATGCCAGATGTTTATTCTTCTCTACTGCCTCTTTTCATGCAGTTTGTTTGTTTGTTTGTTTTGTATTTTTATTGACTGAAACAAAACATTTAAAACCGCAACTGCAAGAACCGTTTGTTCCTGCCGGTCTTGTACCTCTCCTCGAACTTGACCTTGGCCTCTCGTCATGCCTTGTGTTTACAAGCAGGGTCTCTGAAGACATCCTTGTTGATGACAGCTTTGTCCAAGGTGATATCCATAGAATACCTTGTGGGTACGAGATGATTGTAGTTATAAACTTTCATAAAAGACTTGATCTTTGACCTTTTGGCGATTTTCTTCTTGCTCATGGCAGCTGTCACTTTGAGGGGAGAGCGGTCAGTTCCAGCCACCAGAGCAAGGTTGTAGGGACGATCTGAGGTGACATCATCAATGTTCTTCATGATGACCGTCTTGTGTCCAGAGTAGCATCTGACCAGGACCAGCACCACCTTCCCAGGTTTCATGAATTTGCTCATCTCGACACCAGCCTCTTTTCATGCAGTTTTGAAAGCAGTGATGGGACTCTGGCTTTAGATAATTACCATTTTCTTACAACATTATGCTGATGCTACAGAGTATATCAGTGATAGTAACATACCACATATCTCAGTGTTAGATAATAATTACCTCTAGCAACCTAGATAAAAGCAAATAGTGGGCAAACAAAACTCCTCTGGACCAGTGCTGCCCAATAAAATTACAAGGTGAGCCAAATAGGTAATTTTAAAGTTTCTTGTAGCTACATTAAAAAGGTAAAAGGGAACAAATGAAATTGATTTTATAATATATTTTCTTTAATACGAGATATCCAAAATATCATTTCAACATGTAATCAGTATAAAAATTACTAATGAGATATTTTACATTCTTCCATTTTTTAAAATGTTTATTTATTTTGAGAGAAAGAGAGAGAGAGAGAGAGAGAGAGGATAAGCAAGCAGGGAAGGGGTAGAGAGGGAGAGAGAGAATCCCAAGCAGGCTCCATGCTGTTAGCACAGAGCCCAATGCAGGGTTTGAACCCACAGACTGTGAGAGTATGACTTGAGCTGAAACCAAGATTCGGACCCTTAGCCACCTGAGCCAATCAGGTGCCCCTCACATTCTTCTTTTTAAACTAAGTCTTCAAAATCAGGTGTGTGTTTTACATTTATAGCACAGCTCAGTTTGGACTTGCCACATTTTAGGTGTTCAATAGGCACATACATGAGCAGCACACCTGGAAACTTTGAGGAAAATAATTGTAACAAATGCAGGAATGGGAGCACTTTGACATCAAAACCCTCATATCGTGGGGACAATTTAATTTAGAGACAGATAGTTTTGTAGATTTCAATTGCTCACAATATGGCCCCAAGTAATTAAAAATGAGATTAAATGATTTACATCATACTGTGATTAACAGTGCAGAGTTCTATGTGAAATATATATTTTTAGAAAAGTCCATCAAATTTTTTTTTCAATTTAAATTTTAGTCAGTTAAATAACAGTGCAGGATTTCAGGTTTCATCACTTACATACAGCACCCAGTGCTCATCATAACAAGTGCCCTCCTTAGTACCCATTCCCCACCCATCTCCCTCCATCAACCCTCAGTTTGTTCTCTATCCTTAAGAGTCTCGTCTGATTTGTTTCCCTCTCTTCTCTTCTCCTGCTCCTTCCCAGATGTTAATCAAAATGTTTTGTTGCTTAAAATCCACAGATGAGTGAAACCATATGGTACATCAAATTAGTTTTTGAAAAAAAAAAAAAAAAAAAAGGTTTGACATATGACCCAGCAGTTGTACTCCTGTACCTTTGTTCCAGAGATATCAAAACTTATGTCCACACAAAATTGGAAATAATCCAAATGTCCTTTAATGGTTAGACAAGCTGTGGTACATCCATACCAGGAATATTGCTTAGCAGTAGAAGAAATGAATGATTGCTACTTCTGTCAACTTGGAGGGATCTCATGGGAATTATGTAGCCTGAACAACAACTGATCTCAAAAAATACATTTACATAACATTTAAAAAATAAAAGTATAGGGACGGAGAAAGACTAATGGTTGCCAGGTGTTAGGGACTGGGTGGGGGGAACCTTTGGGTAGGGGAGGGCTGTGACTATAAAACGGTAGCACGGGGGACCCTGTGGTGATGGAACAGTTTTGTATCGTGATTATGATGGTGGTTATGTAAATCTACATGTGGTAAAACTGCACAGACCATACATGCACCACACAAATGTGTGCATGTAAGATAGGTAAAATCTGAGTAAGGCCTCTGGATGTACCAAAGTCAATTTCCTGATTTTTCTGTTGTATTGTAGTTATGTAAGATGTCACACTGGGGAAATATTGGGGAAAGAGTACGTGAGACCTCTCTGTACTATTTTTGCAACTTCCTCTGAATCTATGATTATTTCAAATTAAAAAAAAAAGTTTGGTGTTTGAACAGTTGTTCTATTATTTGGAAAGCCTCTTGCCTAGAATTCCTAGTGAGGAACCCTGGCGAAGCTGAATAAATAAAGACGAAGTACATAGACCTTTGTTCAGGACTGTCCTTTCTGTGCACTTGGTGCTGGATTCATGTCAATACAGGGGGGCATGGTCGTGGCCAGGCTGCACACTCTCCCCATGTAAGGAGGCACCCCCCATGCTGATTCACTCCCAAGGGCGCTCTTGTTCTGGGCTGTGTCAAGGTCACTGTGGTGGACAGTGCTACCACTGAGTACTCATCCTAAGGCACCCTGACCAGTCTCTAAACCTGAATGTCCCCTGAGGTGCCATTCTGCTGTTTGACCCCACCTTGAGAATGCTGGAGACAGCGTTTTGGCAGCCTGAACTCTCTCTTCACATTTTCATATTAATGTGTCACTGGCTTTCAGCACTTGCCTCTCAGTAATGCGTTTAGTCCCTGGTGAGCATTCCATAGCCAGATGAACTTTAATCCCTGAATGTTCTGAAAGGGAGGGTTCTTTTTCCTCTTTTGAAGATTCTGCTCCCCTATAAGAAAAGTGCATGATTTAATTAATGGATGAAAGAGAAAGGCCCAAACTGAGCCAGAAAGGAGTCAGCAGCATTGCCACCCACCTGCAGACACACAAGAAGATAAAAGTAGCATCTGATGGGGAGGGGAAGGACCCAAGAGGGAGGAGGACAGGCTCTGTCACAGTGGTAGCCCAGAGTTGGGAAGCCCGTGCTTAGGACCAGCTCGGTCATTGACTAAGTGTGACCTTGAAGCTCAGTTTTTGTGGGATTTTTTTTTTTCCATCCTTTTAAGACGGAGATGAGAATATAGATCCTTCCTATCTCCTGATAAGTGTAGATGACAGAATGAGGAAGGGGGCAGGTCCACTGCAAAGTCTAAGATGCTCTCCAGTGCAGTTATTGACAATTGCAAGTAATGCATTATCTAGAATGAAACTACCAAGCCAAATTAAGAGAGAAAGATGGGGAAATGCAGAACCCTGTTCTTGTTCTTTAAAGAAAAAGCAAAAAAGTGCTCCTTGGTAAGTAGTCTGAGTTGTCTTATAATGATAATAATAAAATTATAGTAGTGATTGTCTGTTCATCCATAGGGGCATTTCTCAGAGTGTAAGACTCTCCACTAAAACACATGCTCCTTGGCTATATAAGTAAGGCAAATTGTGTTGCCTTTGGAGATTTATAATGAATGTATTAATGGTTCTGCAAAGCCCTGCAACCAAGAAAATTGTTTGACTTTGTTTAGTCCAGTAATTCCTCATTTTATTATCCACGGACCTCCCTGCTTCCTGCCCGCTGACTTTCTCTTAACTTTTACATACCTGGGTTAAATTCCCTGCAACTAGTATATGGCTCAGCAAAGCTTTGAACTGAGTTCTTAGGGTTTTGTTATCAGCTTTATGTGTTTTTCATATGGTATAAATTTTGTAAATAACTTAATTTTTCTTTTTTTGTTGGCTTAAAGGAAGCTCAGAGAAAATTTATAACTCAGAGTTAGGATATTGTGACCTTTCTATCCTTGTACTATGTTTTCTCCTGTTTTCCTTCCTTGTCTTGTTGATAGACTCATTGACTCTGACTTAAAAATATTTGTTATTATGTCGTTCAGTGTAGCATAAGCCACATGGAATTCTCTCTGGGTTGAGGTGGGGTATGGATATTGATAAAGAAACAACAAACTAATACTACCAAAAATAATCTAAAAATAACAATAACAAGTCTTTAAAGAGGCACTATTATTTGTCAGGCACTGTACTGGGTCCTTTTCGTAAATGATTCCTTTTTCATTTGATCAAGGTGCTTTTCCCTTTTATCCTAGGAAGTTTCAGATCTCAGGATTCCAATTTAGATTCTCAGAATTTTACAACTGGGAGTGACTTTTGAGAGCATCTGACCTTAAGAAATAACCTTGAGGGAGGTGAAAGTCTAAACCATCCAGGACAGATGGTCTTCTGAGATTCACCATGGCAACTGTAGCTAATCTCTCCCCTTCTGCCACTTCTGGGAAAATTGCTTTAGGGAAATACCGTTTTAACTGGGACCATGAAATCATTAATGATGGGCAAGCTGGGAGCTTGGGGAGTTATGTTTGGAATATAAGGATTCAACGCCTGTCTCTCTTGGGGGTGGGAGGAGCAGCAGCTGTGTGCTGGGATCATCTAGGACAATTTCTGCCTGATGAGAGAGGAGGGCAATATCTTCCTCCACCCAGCTGGGCTTACTTAGCAGGGCTCTCTCACATGCTGAGCTGGTGCCTGCATTGGCCTCTAGTTACCCTGCTTTTACCTATCCCAACCTTTCATCTAAGATCTGTCCTGAGTCACCTGATATCGTTCTTCCCCATCCAGAGCCATTGGCGACCGTTCCCGGTTTCAGAGAGCTTTCCCTCACTTGGCACTGGGCTTTGCAATTCCTCACTGCATCATCTTTCCATGTGTATGTGCCCTCTTGTCTCCTGAATAGACTGGGCACTCCTGAGGGCAGGAATGCTGCCATATCCACAGTTGCTTCCCAAGTCCCAGTTCAGTAGTGGGCACATATTGGTTCTAGGGGGAGTAGTTACTGTCCCTACTGATTGGCATCAACAAACATTTGCTTGACATCAATAGGGTACAGGGCTCTGGGCTGGTCTCTGGTGATACAGAGATGCTTGCACACTTTTCAGTTTGTGCTAATAACTCTTACCTCCTTGCGAGGAAGGACTAGGACTTATTCATCTCTATCCCTAATACCCAGCATAGTGCCCTACATCTAGAAGCCTGGCTACTTTTTCTTCCCGGTGTTTGCTGTTCTCCTCCCCCTCCTCTTCATCCTCCTCATCCCCCTCCTCTTCTTCCTCCTCCTCTTCCTCCTCCTCTTTTTCCTTCTCCTTCTTTTATAGTAATAGGGGCTTTCACTGGGCACATTTCCCAGCCTTTCTTGTAGCTGAATATGGTCATATGATCAGGTTCTGGCTAAAGGGATGTGAACAGCAGAAATGTATTTATTTTCCAAGTTCTGCTCTTGGAAGGAAAGGAGCGGGCTATCTCTTTCCCTTTTTTCTCCTTCTTGGGCTGGAGTGCATGTGGGCCAACTTCAACTATATGAATAAAGGTAACACTTTCAGAATGGCAGAGCAATGAGATGGAAAGGTCGTGGGTCCTCATCACCACTGACCTGTCATGTTAGGCCTGGACTGAATCTTTGTGCTTTTTATCTGGAAGAGAATGTAGATGTGAGAGACAAATAAATTTGTATCTTGTTTATTTTGTAACTTGGGGTTTCTTGTTACAGCAGCCTAGTTTGTATTCTAGTTAATTCACTAATGAATAGTTTGTATTCTGATTAATCCAGTAATCCGCTATTTAGTAAATGTCCATTGAATGAATGAATGAATATTTGCCTTGCCCTATTGTCTTATAGTTTTAGCAGCAGACAGTGCACACATTTATATTGGGGAAAAAAAAGTCTCTCAAGTAACTTTCATCTACATTTCATTGGCCGGAACTATGTCAGATGTGTCTCTCTACCTACATATGAGGCTGTGAATTTGAGTTTCATTTTCTAATCTCTGTAGTTGAAGAGGGCAGAAAAGGGGGCAGGAGAGGGGAGGAATGAGTGAATCAATCTATATACTACCTTTCAGTCACAAGATTAGCTTTGACTTATATTCTTTAGAGTTACAGGGCTTTACATTTTTTAAATTAAAAAAAGAGTGTAAGCCACCTAATTTGAAGAAGAGATACAGTTTTTATCCCAGATGAACCAGATTTTGGAAAGATAAGAGGTTTTCGAAAGAATATAGGTAATTATCAGTAGGGACCCTGGGGCTAGATGTAGTCATCTTGTCATACAACTTGATTCATGGCCACCTGGAACTGACTACAAAGGGATATTGATGCTGAGGCCACCTGCTACATTCAGCATCTTAAATACTTCTTTGGGGCCATAGCCAGTCCCAGGTAAGGTATAGCCATCCCAGAGTCTTCAGGTGAGCTGGAGAGGTAGTATCGGGGCAGTCAGAAACATTCAGCAGACACTTAATAAGCACTTCTGTGTACCAGCCAAGCTGGGTACTGGGGATCTAGAAATAAGCTCTGCCATCAAGAAGGAGAAGGAGAGGCAAGCTCATGAGTACTCTACAGTGGATGAATGCCATATAGAGTGTTTATAATAAGTATCGGGAGCAAAGGGGAAAACAAGACAGAAAGTTTTCCAGAAAGAATAGTGGGAGGTGCCTGGAGCTGAAATCGCTTTATTTCAGTGCAAAAGAGACCCCAACACTCTCAAATATAGCTGGTTTGCTTCCAAATTGTGTTTGAATTAGCATCTTATGTGTCGTATATGCATTGTGGGGGAATGGGAGTTTCAAAGAAGTCTGGAATTGAGGCACTGTCCTCCTCCACGTCTAGGACGGGCACTTCGGAAAACCTGAGTCCACATCCAGTATGACACCTGAGCAGGGGAGCTGAGGAAGGGCCAAGTTTTATCAAATGAGGTTTTCTCCTTTCGATTAAAGAAAGTTGTTCATGAGTATACTTCACTTTAGGTGGCGGATATAGAAGCCTGAAAATATCTGTGTAAGAAAATCTTGATAAACTAATCATCTGCTATACTTTTCCAAAGCCAAGAATATATTGGACATTTAAGTTTTTGGATTTTGGATTTTCTTAAAGCAAGGCATATGAGAAGTTCAAAGAAGGTGCTGTGGGATACTGACAAAGGAGGTACATAGAGTTCAATTCTGGTTAACTCATCTAACCGGAGGAAATTTCATAAAACAAACAAAAAACTCATCAGTGGTTTAACCCACCAACTGTTGGATTCCAATGTTACGAACAGGTTAGACGCAGGCAACTTGCCCAGGTTCAATGGAGTTTAAAGGCCAGGTGTTTGTGTAGGGGGAGAAGGAACATACAAAATGTTTTCAGGAAAAATGTATTCAGTTAAGAAAAGAGAAATCCATTTTGAGAATTTAGTGCATATGTTCATTTTATAGGTGTGTTGGGAAATTGTCAGTAGGTCCATGGATTTGGTCACAAAGCCTTTTGGTTCATTTAGGGGAAGAATGTTGCTTCTTGGGAAGTGGCCAGAGGAGTCAAGAGATATTTTGGGAGTATTCTAAAGCCTTCTGTTTCCTCTTTGTTGATGCCTTCCCAGTTTTCTGGCCCTGAAACTTTTATATGCATTAGGAAATCACATAGAAGTCGGAGGCACCCTTTCTTTACTTAACCATGTGTCCAGATCCAGCGCTGAGTTTTGGAGAGAAAAAGACACAGTTCCAACCTTTAAAGAACTCAGAGGTGGGTGGGGACACACACACACATAATCTAAATAATATAATGTAGTATGGTAAGTGGTATAAAGTGTTGCAGTTTTAGGGAAGAAGGACCGATTAATTGTCTATAGGATATCAGAGAAGGCTTCACAGGGAAGATGGAATTGAAGCTGGATATTGAAGGGTCTTGAAGGTGATTTCCAGGGAAAAGAGAAGAAAAAGTCATACCAGATGGAGGGATCTGCATGTGCAAGGGCACAGAGGTGTGAAACAGATGCTGCCCCTCGCAACATGGCTGGTAGTTCATCTGGCTAGAGCAAGGATTTGGGAGGCCTGTGAAGGGTATTTTGGGAAATAATGCTAGAATACAGGTGACTTGATATTTTAGCCCAGAGGATCTAATTGTAATCCTTTGGGAAGTAGATAGTCTCTCTGTAGGAAAATGATTAAGTGATAGTTAGAAAAATATGTCTGCCAAAAAGCTAGAGCTTCTGAGTGTAGACCTTAGGGACTCCTATGGATTGTCTGGTCTCTTCTTGGTTCCGGTGGGGTGCTAGAAACCTAACTTGGGTCTGAAAATGGACCCTAAAGGATACAGGAAATGCCGAGAGGCTACAGAACCAACCAACTATATAAAATTGTGGGACTGAGGTTAATATATAATTTGCGTTAACTTGGGTGAATATAGAGTAGGGAGAGTGGCAGGAAGGTAAGTTCATGGTCGTCTGATCATTGTGTACTCTGAGCACCTTTTCCTTTAAGGAGGCCTGGGCATGGAAAGAAATGAGCATCCCTTCATGTAGACCAGTGCCTAAGAAGTCCAGATTAGGTGTGGTCGGGAGGTCAGTTGCTTGTGGCTGGATCCTCTGAGCGGATGGAAGTCAATGATCAGACAATTAATTAAACTGTCAGACAATTAATTGTGAGAAACTGGTGCAGGTGTTTAGGTTACTCTTTAAATCAAGGTTCACGTCTCCTCAGTCAGTTGACACAAAATGCCATTTGGCCAGAGAGCCTTGTGGCCTGTCTTTTCTGCCAAAATCCTGCAGTCTTCTGTGGGCAAGCTGCTTTTGGTAGACTTTCCTGGGGAACCTCTCCCTCCATCTTTCTTTCTTCCTTCTGGAAAGGGACAGTAAAGAATAGCAGGAAGGACCCTGGTCTTTGAGGCCAGAGGCTTGGTTCTAACTCTAGTTCTGCTAGGTACCTGGTGACTAGGGGCACAAAATGGCATTTCTTTTCTCTGGGCCCTAGTCTCTTCATTTGTGAGGTGAAAATATTGGAGATTCAAGGTTTTTTAATTTTTATTTTTATGACTTTGTAAGCTTGCCTGGTTTCATGGCCTGTTTTGGCTTCTCCCTCTACGAGTGGAGTGATATATGATCTAGAAGGGTCTGCGTGGCTCAGGCAGTTGGTATGAGAAGAAGAGTTGTCTTACCTTTGGTTCTGCCTCCTCAGGTCCAAGTTGGAATTAGTTCAAATGGATAAAGAAAGCTTTTGGGAAAGAAAACTAGACTCTTAGATTAGGAGCTGGAAAACCAAGGTCTCCAGGCAAAATCTGGCCTGTGGCTTGTTTTTATGAATAAAGTTGTATTGGAACACACCCACACACATTTATTTACACATTGTGTATGGGGCGGGGGGTGGGGTGGGCTTCTATTCTACCATTTCAGCATTGAGTAGTTGCAATAGAAACTGTAGGACCTGCAAAGGTTAAAATTTTTATTATCTGGCCCTCTATAGGTACATTTGCTGATCCCTATTTTAGGTCATAAGCTCTAGGAGGGCTGGGGACATGGCAAGTGTTCAGAAAACTGCTATTGAATGAATGGATGGACAAAAAACCTTAATTTATTGGATAAGTACATGTGTTGACAACAAACCTTTTGTGACACACTTTAGGTCCCAATTTCCCTTTAAGTAGAACAAGAACAGTAGTACTTACGAAATAAGCGGTACTTACGAGGATTATTTCCCGTAATACAACTTCGAGTGTTTAAATGCTATTAAAAATATAACTACCATCTATTAAGCTTTATATGTGTCGAGCACTCTATTAAGGACTTTATTTTTATTAGCTCATTTAATCCTCATGACCACTGTGAGAGTAGAACTATTGACCCCAATTTATAAATGAAGGAACTGAGCCCAGAGAGGCTGAGTCACTTGCCAAGGTCACACAGTTGGTAGAGGATTGAGCTGGGAATCCAACCCCAATATGTCTGGTTCCAAAGCCTTTCTACCACGCCCTGCTGCCTCTGCGTGCTGTTAAGGGCTTTCTATCTTCTTTTTAAATAGGAGAAGCAAGTATTGATCTTGGGGGTGGGGGTTCTCAAGATGTGGAATAAATGAAAAAGGTTGATTTTCAAAATTTTTAACCGTTTATTTATTTATTAAAAAAAATTTTTTTTTTAAATTTTTTTTCAAGGTTTATTTATTTTTGGGACAGAGAGAGACAGAGCATGAACGGGGGAGGGGCAGAGAGAGAGGGAGACACAGAATCGGAAACAGGCTTCAGGCTCCAGGCTCCGAGCCATCAGCCCAGAGCCCGACGCGGGGCTCGAACTCACGGACCGCGAGATCGTGACCTGGCTGAAGTCGGACGCTTAACCGACTGCGCCACCCAGGCGCCCCTATTAAAAAATTTTTTTAATGTTTATTACTGAAAGACAGAGGGAGACAGAGCATGAGCGTGGGAGGGGCAGAGAGAGGAGGAGACAAAGAATCTGAAGCAGGCTCCAGGCTCAGAGCTGTCAGCACAGAGCCCAACTTGGGGCTCTAACTCACAAACCGTGAGATCATGATCTGAGCCGAAGTTGGACTCTTAACCAACTGAGCCACCCAGGTGCCCCTCAGATTTTTAACCGTTTAAATAATTGAAAGAACCACATGGTTACTCATCATTAAAAGTACACTTTAGAAAACACTTTTTAAAAAATGTTTATTTACTTCTTAGAGAGAGAGAGGGGGAGAGGGAGGGGCAGAGAGAGAGAGGGAGGCAGAATCTGAAGCAGACTCCAGGCTCTGCACTATCAGCACAGGGCCTGATGTGGGACTTGAACTCATGAACTGTGAGATCATGACCTGAGCTGAAGTCAGACGCTTAACTGACTGAGCCACCCAGGCGCCCCTAGAATATGCTCTTTAAAATTCAGCTTAGTTACGTTTTATGGGAAAAGTTAAATCAGAGACTATGTTTTTCTCTTGGAAAGACACATCTTGGTAAATTACAGGGAGTTGGAAAATTTTCATTTGTTTAGCAATGTTGTATGTAATGGTAATACGCATTTAAATGCTGCCTTGTTCCAGAAATCTTCTCCAGTTGAAAGGACCTCGCTCAGAGCCATGTGTCCAGCATATAGCAGACATTGTATAAATGTTGGTTGAATGAGTGAATGGATGATGGCTAGATGAATGAATGAATGCCTTCTAGTACTTCATATATACTGCCTTCCAGTATAATTGTGTGTGTGTGTGTGTGTGTGCCCTTACGTATTAAAGAGTAAGCACCTGCCACATCTTCGTACCACTTATGAAGTCTACCTACCATAGTGCTTGGCACTAAGTAGATGCTTGATAAACCTTTGTGGCATTAAAGTGAGGGATGGTCTGTGGCCCTCAAAGCTTTTGTGGACTGAGTGAATGAAATGTTTGAAACTAGTATGAAGATCAGATGGATTTCTTTCTGTAACAGGGGAATGTTTTATTTTTTTATTTTATGAAGTTTATTTATCTATTTTGAGAGAGAGAGAGAGAGAGAGAGAGAGAGAGCGGTTGGGTGAGCACAAGCAGGGGAGGGGCAGAGAGAGAGGGAGAGGATCTTAAGTGGGCTTTGTGCATGGAGCCTGATGTGGGTCTCGAACCCATGAACCATGAGATGATAACCTGAGCCAAAATCAAGAGTCATATGCTGAACCAACTGAGCCATCCAGGTGCCCCCAGGGGAATGATTTAAACCCACTGTTATATTGATGGCGAAAATCCATTGAAAGCAAAAAATATATTTATCGCTTTAGATAGAAAGAATATTTGTTTCTTTTATTCCGGAAGATACATTCATGAAATATCATTGAGCTTGCTTTTTCCTTTCCCCTACTAAGTTGCCAGTTTGTGGCTTTGTTTGATGCCTATACTTAACTTTTTAGGTGAAACATTCATAGTGGATGTGGCCCTGATTTAGGAGTTTTCCCTCATCAGCCTTTTCTGTTGCCAGTTAGTTGTTTATCTCTTTTGTGCTTTGCATATAACCTATTGATTTGCATGCTGTTTTGGATTGCTGAAGTAGGAACACCTGAATAGTTCCTGTGAGCATTTTAGCTTTTGGGGGTCAGGCAGCTGCTAAGGGGCAGTTTGAGTAGGACCAGGGTCAGAAATGCTCACCTGCTTTTGTGTCCATGGAAGAAGTTGGCCTGGAGCTGTGGGCAGACACAGGTACGTTCCATGTCCTTTGGCAAACAGGATGAGCAAGCGAAGTCACTGACCAAAATCTCAGCCTGGGGTGACTGATCCCTTACAAACTGGTTTCCCAGCTTTCTCACATACTCTTTTTCTTGATTTTTTTTTGCATTTGTATATAATTTTGGGTAACTCCTTTATTTATTTTTTATTTTTTTAAAAAATTTTTGAGAGACCAAACATGAGTGGGGGAGGGGCAGAGAGAGAGGGAGACACAGAACCCGAAGTAGGTTCCAGGCTCTAAGTGGTCAGTGCAGAGCCTGAAGCCAGGCTTGAACCTATGAACCATGAGATCATGACCTGAACAGAAGTCGGATGCTCAACTGACTGAGACACCGAGGCACCCCCGGGCAACTCCTTTAGAACACTAATACAGCTATTCAGGCCACTTACAGGGTCAGGGCAGTGGCTGTGGCCTTTTCTTGGCCTCTTAATATTTGTATATTTTATTGGAGGGTCTCTATTCCCCTCAGCTAGGGGTTTGAATCTACTCTGCCTAATTCCCCTCTTCCCCAGCTTCTTCTCACTTAATTCGTTTCCACCCATGGCTTTGATATATTTGGAAAAAAAGTACCTGTGCACTGGGATATTATTACCGGGCTCTGTTGATTTTTGCAAGTGCACTCTAATTCGTGGTTGGTCTTTTGGCCAGCCTGAGACCACCTGACCCTCAGCAGCCCTGGTCCCTCCAGATCACCCTCCAGGAGAATAACAGCTTTACCCATTTCCATCATTGACACTGACTGAGAGTCTTCCAGCAGTGAGGACTTTTTAGAAATGGAGAAAAGCAGAGCCAGGGGAATACCAGTAATTACACTAATCTGAGAGTATTAAATCTTCAAATATTATACATTTTTGGGTAAGCAATTCTGTCGTTTTTGAAGTTTGGTTGTCTTTTTGTTTCTTGGGTGGTGGCCTGTAATTTTGTATGAAGAAAAAAATACCTAATCCTTCTCTGTTGACGTGCTGTGGAAATAAGGCTGGCTTTTTGTTGTTGTTTTCTTGAGTGTTCATGAAAGGAAACCAGGAGGATGTGTGGGTCTAATAATATACTACTTTGTGTATGAAGATAAAACTAATAATAATAATACCTTGTTCAGTGGTGAAATGCTTTTAACTTTCAAAGCATATTTCCTTTTATGAACTTATTTTATCAGCCATAAAGGTGATTTCAGTTACTTTCCCCTGCAGTGATACGAGATCTGTGGGAGCTTGTCTGCCTGTGCAGGTGAGTTTGAGAGACTCCATCCCAGGGGATCTTAACCAGGGGTGATTTCCAGAATCACCTGGAAAACCTATGTGACTTACACACACTCGGATCCTGTTGTTGACCTACAGACACAAACGGTCGAGAGGGAGGGGGAACTTGCCCATTTGGAAGAAGCTTCCTGGGCGATTCTGTTGTATCCTACTGACTAAGCCACCGCGTAAGTCCACTCCCTGTACGGGACCCCTCCAGGGGTTGTGGTCATCTGGCTTGGCTGGGATGCCGTACCCTCTGTGACTGGAACCCAAGCAGAGTGATTACTGATCTGAGGTTGCGTAGAGCCCCCAGTAGCATTCACTCTTGCAAGTTGGCCACAAGGAGAGATTTATTAACTATTTTAACAACCGAACATTTGCATTTGTGCGCAGTGACTGTCCCTCCCTGTGGGGCACTTACACACATTGTCTCATGAAATCATTTAGATCAGTTCCATCATCAGAGAAGTGTGTTGCCAGCCCCTTGAAAGAAAATGAGCCTTCAGTTGGATTTAGGCGATGTGATCTGAGAAGAATGGTTTAGTGGATTTTTACATGGATTTCTTTCGCCTCAGTTTCTTGGTCTGTGGTATGGGACTAGTGACACACGCCTCACAGGACTGGGGTGCTGCCTCTGTTCCATTCAACCTGTCAGCCTCCCTGAGTATCCATGTCTTCATTTGCAAGATGAAGATAAAACTACCTACCTTACAGGCTTGTGAGGATTGCATGTGGCACAGCAAGAAAAACACATTGCATTCTGTTCGCTACATCGCAGATGCTCAATCCATAGCAGGTATCTTCCTTGCTGCTTTGTATTATGGGTCTTTGTGGATGGCAGGTATGTGTTTCATACAGCTGGCGTCCTGGAAGGGGCTGCCCGATGCCATGTACTCCTGCTGGTTGTGGAGCAAACGAGGGTTATAATGACAGTAGGAGGAGCTCCTTTGTATTGAGTGCCAGGCACCGTGTTGGGCACTGGAGATACAGTGGGGAGGACAAGATGGACACAGTTCCTGACCTCGTGGAGCTTAACAAGGAGAAAGCCCTAAAGGGAACATTTTCAAAGCATTACTCTTCTCTGTGTGTAAGGGGAAAGCTTTCATGTAATAGGATGGCTTCTAAATGTGTATTTCATAATGTAGTGGGTAGAGTGTGGAACGTGTCTTCTGGGAGGAAACTGGAGTTTTGCATTTCCTGACTTGCTTGTGCTTTTGAATTTGTGGCTGTAACGCTGCCCTGCCTGAGGTTTCAGCAGTTAATGTTTCCCAGGGCTGCGTGATGTAAACGCCCCGTGGCCTGTATATACCAGAATTCTGGGTATGTCCGGGACAGAGGGGAAAAAGGACCATTTTCAAAGTCTCTCTTGAAGACTTTGTTAAGTTTTACTTGAATTTCTCCCCATCGTCTTCCTCAAACGTCCCTCATGCTTGATGCACAGAAACCATGCCAATGTTTTGGAAGATTCAGGTTTGACCACCGTGAATTGGTTCATATTTCCAGCAGGCCAGTTATTTAATTTCCTGTTGGAAGTCTACAAATGTTGGCACTGTTTGCTCTCTGGCAAATGACCAAAACCCAGTACAGTATCATTAGCAAGCTCTGGTATAGAGATTAAAGCACGATTGTCTTTAGTAAGAGGCCATCTCTGTTTAGGAGGAGGCTTGGGGGGCTGCAAGGGTACAGGGAAGCACAATCGAGCTTTCTAATCAAAACCAAAGTACAGTAACAGGGATTCACTCAAGAGAAGGGTTAGAAGGAGGGCAGGACTCTGTTTTCTGTTTTCTTGTCTCGATTTCATTTGTTTGGGTTATTTCTCTCTAGACTTTGGGAGAGTCTGGAGGCTGAGGCTGGTCTGGGTTGTGGAATGTCCTCGTTGAGGTCTTCTGCATCTTCCTGACTCCCTCTCTCCCTTGGCAGTGCTGCTCCCGGGAGTCACCTGCCTCCAGAGGGTCGGTAAGAGAAACAGAGTGTCTCCAGATATCCCACTATAATAATGGAAATGTGACAGAATGGGCATTTACTGTGGTATGGGTGAGGCACTTACATATGCTCCTTCCTGTCTTCATAATACCCTTGTGAGGAATGAATTATTATTCCCATATTGAGGATGAGATTATCAAGGGACACAGAGATTTAGTTATCTGCTGCCAATGAGTGTCTGAGCTGGGGTTGGAAGCCAGTTCTGTCTCTTTGAAAAGTTCTTGCTCTTTCCATATGCTGTGTCCATAACCTAGTAGGGTTCTGGGGAGAAAAGGGGTTTTTGAAGGAAATGGTGAGAAGTTTGAAAATTTGCCTAAAATGAAGCTTGGAGGATTATTTCTAGATACATCTTATCATGTTAGCCTTGTCTTTCATTAGGAAGGATCCTTCAATGCTGGCTTCTTGATAGAATGAGCACAGAGAAGTATTTTTTCCTTCTAAACATTGTATTGTGAAAAATGTCAAACATATTAACAAGTGGATGATAGTGAATATGTAAGTTCTAACCAATTGTTATTCTCTCCCAGGTGCCAGGCACACTGCTAACTGCTTTATTAACTTGATCTCATTTACCCTTTCAACATTCTCAATTTATAGATGAGCAAACAGCCTGACAGAGCTTCAACTAACTGAACTTCTCAAGATAGCAAGTTGTATTGTGGATTTGAAACTGGTACATGGAGACTGGGGTGTGATTCCTCTGCATTTCAAATTATTCTTCCCTGTATTTCTGTTCTTCCTCAATGTCATATTATTTAGAAAATCAAGTTCCAGATGGGAGGTCCTAGAAGGTTACTCATGAAGCACAATTCCCAAGGCCCCAGAAATTGAAGGCTCTTAGTCATTTCCAAAGATTCTCTGGGACAAGACCTACTTCTCCTGAGTATCCTTGTCAGGCTTTTGTCAGGGACAGGGCAGGAATTCTGTCTCCAGAGTGTCACAGAAAGTTTTTGTAGGCTTTGGAATTTTTTTTCTTTAGTTTTTTAATGTTTATTTATTTTTGAGAAAGAAAGAGACAGAATGTGTGTAGGAGAGGGACAGAGAGAGAAGAAGACACAGAATCAGAAGCAGGCCCCAGGCTCTGAGCTGTCAGCACAAAGCCCAACAAGGGGCTTGAACCCACAAGACGTGAGATCATGACCTGAGCTGGAGTCGGACACTCAACCAACTGAGCCACCCAGGTGCCGCCTTTGGAATTTCTTATGACTGACTTATATCTTTCTTTCACACACATACACACACACACACACACACACACACACACACACACACACACAAAATCCAAATCCTTGCCTTTGGGCAAGGTGTTAATTTTTTAGTGATGGGATACCTCCTCAGACCCACAGGACATCTTTCCTTCCTGGGGAAGAAGATGGCAATTGTTGGCACTGACTCATATAGGAGCAGTATAGGTATGCACATGACTTTTGTAAGAGACCATGCTTAAAAAATAATTGGTGCATTTTAGCATATTTATGCCTGGACCTGCTTTGTTGTTGATTGGATATAACCTTGAACAAGGCACATAGGTTTTTCTTAAGCTCTAGGTCTCCCTGCAACAATAATTATTGTCAGAGGGGTAGAGAAAAGATACAGATAAAGCTCCTTCCATCAGAAAATTTAATCTTCATAAGGATCCAAGGCATATACCCATGAAGAAGAGGCTGCTGAAGACTGGGGGTGTGGCACAGGTAGGAATTGCCATAGAGGCAGCAATGAGAAGAAAGAACTGTCAGTTGGAATAGTCGAAGGGAGGAATAAAAAGCACCTGGGCTTACATTTCGGTGCAAATTCCAGTGTTGGCACTCAAGAGCTGCATAATTTGGACCCTTTGGTCCTCGGGTTTTCATCGTAAATTGGGGTTAGTAATACTGCATCATTGTACCATTGTGAGGATTAAGCTCACATAACATACATGAAGCTCCTGACATAGTTTATAGTGGTTGACAGTAAGAGATAGCCCTGTAAGTGGGAAAGGGGGAAGCTGACGGAAGACTTGAAATCTGAGTAGGATTTCGAAATGTGAAATGACTCACTTCTCAAAGTATCTTACAAATATCACCATGGAATATTATATAGGCATCAAGAAGAATGGTTGCAACGCCAAACTCTTCTTTTTCTTAATAAGGCAAAGGGTTTTTTTTTTTTTATTTTTATTTTTTTATTAAGCCAAAAGTTCCAGTTTGTTTGATAAAAAGTCACTGGTAAGATGTGAAAATGTCTGGTGTCATTTTGGTTGAGACTTGAGTGGGTGAGGTGGCGTTGCTCATCTGGGTGGCATATTTGATGCTATTTTAACATTTTAGTGATCACTACAAGGTACCTTATGGGGTCGATGGTTCTCCCTGCCCTCTGCAGCCCCTGCAAACTGCTTATTTTCTTTCTTTCTTTTTTTAAAAATGTTTTGCTTATTTTTGAGAGAGAGCATGAGAGAGCAAGCGGGGTAGGGGCAGAGAGGGGGACAGAGGATCCAAAGTGGACTCTGAGCTGACAGCAGTGAGCCTGATGCAGGGCTTGAACTCATCAACCGTGAGGTCATGACCTGAGCAGAAGTTGGACACTCAACCGACTGAGCCACCCAGGTGCCCCCAGACTGCTGTATTTTCTACACACCTGTTTGGTAATTTAATGAAATCTATCCCCTTGTGCTGTCCAGGCACAAAGAACCAGTGTTCAGTAAGATGGACTCGGAAATTGAGGCCGTCATGGCACTGTTGAAGATTTTTTTGGTTTTGTCTTTTGTTTTTGGTTTTTGTTTGTAGTTTTTAGTGGGGAGGTCGGGGGGAGGAAAATTGTCCCCAGAAAAACTGAAATCCTAGTCTAACACCTTGGGAGAGAGATTCTTGCCTCTTCTTTATTCTCTCCTCCTTTGCAGTCATTTTTTGTTTGTTTTATTGTTTTGTTTTTTGCTCGTGTGCAGATTAAGGTTTGATGTGAATTTTTGGTTTAGCTGGAATTAGTTCTTTTATGGCCTTGAGGAGTGTGTGGGTAAACTTAAAACACACCAAGGCTTGACAGTAAAATGTAAAGGTCAGATGAGGTTCTGGATGTATTACCTGCTTGGAATGGTAGTGATAGGGCTAGGACTTTCTATACATTTTCTTGTATAATCTTTATAACAACCCTTTGTTATAAGATAGATTTTTTTCAGTGTATATTATGTCAGTACTTATATCTCAGTAGGCATTGCTTTGATTGCTATCGTACAGTTGGGGACACAGAGAGGGAATGAGAGGGAGAGTTCAATACCTGTGAGGTGATGCAGCTAGCTAGGAAAGTAGCTGGAACTGGAACCCAGTATCTGTGACACCAAGCCCTTGCTCTGAATTGCAGTGAAATATGCTCTCTCCATTACAGGTGTCTCTCCTAGAGCAAACTGGGTTTTCTGGTGCACTAGAAGGAGGCCCTGGTAGCAGAGGAAGGGGGAAAGAGGACTTCTTTGTGTTCACCTTTCATCCAGACAGGCCTTTTTATGCTCAAGATTGTGGCCAGGAGAGAAGCACTGGAGCTACCATGTATTAAGTCCTTGTATCGTGCCTTGATCAGAATACAGTGTGTTGCATAATGCTCACATTGAACCAGGATATCATTATGGATGAACTTCAAAAAAGCAAGTACCTTGTCCCCAAGTTCACCCGGGGAGAATTGCGGCTGTTAAGATTTGAATGCAGGTGTTGAGTACACCATCTTGCCTGTTCAATTTCTAATGCCCTCTACCTGACAATCATATGACGATGTTCGTGGCTTTAATTTCAAAGGCCGTTTAAATTGTCTCATAGTTGATATATTTGGTATCCATTGGAAACTGCCAAAACTTTTCACTGCTGCATTTGGAAAAAGATAATAATGAGTTGCTGTGTCAGTGATTCAGGACTTCTGGGAAGCTAAAAGCACCCGTGTGTACTTATTTTGAGTCAATACGTTACGAGCGAGTCTGGCCCAAAAGGAGAAATATCCTTCTTCTGAAATGGAGTGTGGGTCTCTTAGCGGCTCACCCCAGCAGGGAGGCAGTCACTACATAAGCTGAATACCAGGTCCGTGGGGTTCCCTAGCCTGGAAAAGGAGCAGCATGTGCATTATGAGGAAAACAGAAAGACCCATTTCTCTGTGGAATGATACTGAACAGGCAGCTTCAGCCACGGGGATATTCTGGCCAAAGGAAAATGTAGCTTAAGAAAAGCCCCAGCTGGTTCAAGTAACTTAAGCCTCACTACTCATGAAATATTATCTGACAGCTTCCCCCTCCCCGAGTGGCTGGGGACTGAGTCAGAGCTGCTCCAGGAACCTGTGTTCTCATTTTGGCATTATAGATTTACCCCACTTTGCACACTAGACAGTTTTCTGAAAGGCTGTATTTAGATCAAACATTTTTTTGTGCGTGTGAATATAAAGGCATTCAATAAATTGCTGGGAAGGTTGCTCCAATGAATTCTTTTGTTCAGAAATTAACCAACACTGATTTCTAAATGAGGACATTCACATGTGTTCAGCACTGGGCTTGCTGATGTGATAGAGGCAGAAGTAGGAGGAACACCAGAGTGGAAGCTCTTTGAGAGCAGGGATTTGTCTGTTTTGTTTATTAACACACCGTAGTATTTGGAACAGTGTCTGACACAGAGTGGATGCTAGATAGGTATTTGTTGAATGAGCGAGCATGTGTCCCTGTCTGTAAGAGATTGCAATCCAGTTTGTTTGCATTAGAATTAATTAATTACTAATTTGAGCTCATAATCTAGTTTGTTTGCATTTGATTAATTAATCTTAACTAATTAGTGATTTTATTCCTTTATTCTACTTATGTGAGTGTCCTGGAGTCCTCAGTTTTATGAGTTCTTTAATTTATTAATTTATTTTAATTTTACTTAAAACTTAAACTGGTAATGTGTTTGTTTAGAACATGAGAAAAAAGCAGATAAGTAAGAAAAAAATAGTTAAAAGGTAATTATTTTCATTTAAGCTTATATCTTTCAAAACTTTTTCTATGTAAATAGCAAATATACATTTTTTTAAAAAAAATAGGCTCATCTTCAGGCAAAGTTGATTTTATGACTTGCTTTTTCCCTCCACTTTATCAGTGTTATTGTGAATAACCTCTTTTTTTTTAAGTTTATTTATTTTGAGAGAGAGAGAGAGAGAGAGAGAGAGAGAGAGTGTGTGTGTGTGTGTGTGTGTGTGTGTGTGTGTGCATGAGTGGGGGAGGGGCAGAGAGATAGGGGGAGAGAGAAAACCCCAAGCAGGCTCTGCACTGTCAGCACAGAGCCCAACACAAGGCTCGAACCCACAGCCCTTGAGATCATGACCTGATCCGAAGTCAAGTGGGGCACTTAACCAACTGAGCTACCTAGACACCCTGTGAATAACTTCTTATATTGAAATACATAATTCTCAAATAATAATTTTTCAAATATTGCACAATTTGGTATTATCTGTGATTATATCATAATTTTCTTAATCCTTATTGTTGGACACTAGGTTTTTTCCCTTCTGTCTTTCTCCCTCCCTCCCTTCCCCGCCTTCTCTCTTTAGTATAAACAAAGCTGTGATTGTTTGTAAACTTTCCCACATATCCATGATTATTTTCTTGGCAATAATTCTTAGAAGTGGAATTACTGGTCAAAGGTCAAAGGCTTTTGATACATATAATCACACTGCCTGCTCTGAAGACTGGGAAAATGCATACCCCTTTGTGTATTCTACTGACAGAGAGTGGCTTTTTCCTTTATCTATACTGACAATGTGTATTATCATTTTTAAAATATTGACTATCTTCTGGATTGAAAAAGTGAGTATTATTATTGTTTACATACTTTTGATTTGTTGGTGATGCTAAATATCGTTTCATGTGTTTTTGGTGGTTTGTATTTCTTCTTTTGCTACTTCCTGTCTGTCGTCTTACTCAGAGATTCACAAAGGACAAATCTTTTCTTGGTCCCTTCCAATCTACAACGGGACTTGCTATGGCTTCACCCACAGTTAGCCCTCACTAACTGCTGATTGCTTTCATTTACCCATCTATCCATCTACTATTTGTTGATTTGCTCAACAGATATTGAGGACCTACTAGGTGCCAGACAGAGAAATACAGGCTTGTAATCTCAAATAGCGCTTTGAAAAATTTCAATATTGCTGTTATCAGCTACAAATCTTACATTTTTAGAAAAGACATATTAATATGATTTAATATGAAGAGTGGCTAATCCAAAAGTTTTTTCCTTAATGAATTTTCTTTAGGATGATAACACTAAGTCTATCTTTTCTGAGTACCCTGCAGAGGTCAACAAACTTTTCTGTAAAGGCCCAGATAGTAAATATTTAAGGCTTTGCAGGCCATTGCTGGTGCAATGCAACCATAGACAGATGAGACTGGCTATGTTTCAATAAATGTTTATTTGTAGACATTGAAATTTACATTTTGTATAACTTTCACATGTCACAAAATACTATTTTTCTTTTGCATCTTTTTTCAATCATTTACAAGTATAAAAACCTTTCTTAGCTTGTAGGTTGTACAGAAACAGCCAATGAGCGAGATTTGGGCCTGGGGTTTGTAGTTGGCCGACCTCTGGGGTAGAATCTCAGAAGCATGCTTTAAGGCACAGAGAAGCCAACTAGTCTTGCAAATTTGATATAAACAACCCCAGAATAGATAATTCACAAAGGGATGATAGATTTGAGTTTAGCTGAGGCTTGGATATACCCTGACTCTTAATGATTCGCAACACATAGTTCTTAGTGTTTTAGCAATATTTTTAATTGCTGAAATGTATTTTATTATATAACTACTCATAAAAAATTTCATAGTTAAGTGTAAAGAAAAAAGTGCCCTCATATCCTTTGGCAAGGATAGGAGACATCTTTTTGATGTATTTCTTTTCAGTCTTCACACATTTGTAGTACTCACATGTGGGAGGTCATTCTATATAAACAATTTTGAATCCTGCTTTGCTTCTCTGAATACTCTATGGTAATATTTTTCGATGCTTTAAATACTCTAATGTAAATAAAACCACAATAAGATACCACTATACACAGAATGTCTATAATTAAAAAAACAAACAAACCCAAACTAACTTATCCAAGAGAAATGAAAACATGCATCTAC
The DNA here is from genome assembly GCF_028749965.1 of Puma concolor. Classification (NCBI taxonomy): domain Eukaryota; kingdom Metazoa; phylum Chordata; class Mammalia; order Carnivora; family Felidae; genus Puma; species Puma concolor. Next base: position 52,699,273 of record NC_141674.1, read on the forward strand.
ACAAAGATATGTGTGCAGATGTTCAAAGCAGTATTATTTATAATAGCCCCAAAGTGGAAACAACTCAAATGTTCGTCAACTGGTGAATGCATGAACAAAATATGGTGTATTTATATAATAGAATACTATTCCACAATAAAAAGGAGCAAAATACTGATACGAGTTACAGCATGGATAAGCCTGAAAAGCATTATGCTCGGTGTAAGAAGCCAGACACAAAAGGACGTATACTATATGATTATAGTTATATGGCATTTCTAGAAACGGCAAAAAAAACAAGACAGAAAGCAGGTTAGAGTTTGTCTGGGGCTGGGGTAGGAGCGGGAGCAACAGACCCTTTTGGGGGCGATGGAAATGCTCTGAAAGTGGACTATGGTGAGGAGTGCACAATGGGACACATTTACTAACTATTGGACTGTACGCTTACAGTGGGTGAATTTCATGGTCTGTAAATTATACCTCAATGAAATTGTTAAAAATATTCATTGAAAACTGAATTTTTAATACTATCATATTCCATTGTCTGAATGTTTCATTTCTTTATGCTGTGAGACTTGGGAGAAATATCCAGTGTTTATTCCCTTTTTAGCCAACATCTATATTCAATAGGTGACATTAGAGCCACTGGACTTAAACAAAAATGATTTAGTGGAATGAATCCTAATCCAGTGGGCAAGGAAACTTGTGTGGCTTCAGCTGGGTGGACCTCAATTTCTTCATCTGTAAAATCTAGAAAAGAAGTGGACACAAAGAAATACTGGAGCCCAGGGAAGAGAGGATCAGAAGAGAAAACTTGGTAATGGTGGTAATTAAAAGACTGACTTCCCCAGAATTATGAGGCCAGTGACTGATTACTTACCCCACCATCTTGTCCATATCTGCCCAGCCCTCTCCTGCTCTCCTGCATGGCAGGAAGTCAGTAGGAACTGTGTGCAGGGTGATTGTTACTAAGGAGAAGATCAGAAGTTGAAGGAGACTCAGGAGAGACTGCAATGATGAAATGGTGACAAGAAGTTGGGTGGGATCTGCTTGGTAAACTGGAACCCTTCTGCTTTGGCCCTTGCTGTGGGGACGAGTGCCATTTGGGTGATTTAATCACCAGGAAGCTATCTAGGTTTTGTGCTCCCAAATAAGAATGTAGAGCTCATTATAGGAAGACTGAGGTTGGAAATACTTTTAGAGTCAAGAGTTTAGAAATGTTGCCATGAAAATAATAGGTCATCATGTTTGCCTTCCCAGGAGAGTTTAAACTGAGTGAGACTGAACGGGTCTCCGAATCCTTGTGTTCTCGGTTTCCAGCCGTGTTCCAGGTTTTCCTAGAGTACAGCCAGCAGCATCTGTACCCAGAAAACACAAAAGAAAAGCTGTGGAAACTTAACTTGTAAATGTTTTTTTCATTAGCTCCAGGCTCCCAGCCACCAATAAACTGTATGCTTTTAAAAATCCTTTATTATTTTGAGAGCTTAAAAAAAAAAAAGTGCTTTTTACCCTTATTCATATGCTTGGGATTTTCTTAAAATGTTACTTATCAAACCTTTATCTGTTTAGTCCCTCCAAAAGGTAACGGCATTCTAAGTTTTTGCTTAAAAGAAAAAAAAAAAAACATTTAATAAACTCGCTGTAACTTGAGCCTGTTGGTGGTCTTGGAAGAAACCCAAATCCAGGTTTGGTTGATACTATGTAATGTGAATGCAATTAGTAGTGGTTTTTCCAAAGTAGAAAGAGATGTAGGAAAATAATGCACAGCAAATTTAGGTCAGAGCTGGGAAGCTTATAAAACCTTATTTTTGTTTTCATTACCTTAAGTAATAGGGAAGCTTTTGTCTTTATTATGTAATTTCCCTAGCAATAATGCGTTTTAAAACATTTCTGTGTTAATTTCATATGTTTGATCAGAAAGCCAGAGTTTTCAAACCCCTGTGATGTGGCTGCTGGCATTGTTTACATACAGAAGACTTCTTGTTCATCTCTAGGAAGCCAACACTAAAATTACTGGTGGGGGCAACTCTTACCACCTGTTTCTTCATTCAGTACAAGGTCTGACACAGCAGTTTCCAAGCGATTGACATCCTTTGGCTATAGGCTGAGGAATGAATTGATCTGTATATTAATATTGTTATAGTTCAGAGGATGTGATTTGATTCTAGTATATTTAAACCTACGTGACCAGACTGTGAAGTCTATAAGGACAGGGGGTATATCTTTCTTGTTCGGAGGAGAAACTATTAGCTATTAGCTATTAGAATTCTCACCCTCCAACGTTGAGATGCAATTTACTCCTCCCAGCTGGACCATCCTCTGTGCTTCTCCTTGAATTCACCAGGCCTACTCCTGCTTCTGTTCTTTGACACTTTTTTATTGCCTCTTCCTGGAGGCCAGATACCAGCCTGGACCACCCCCTCACCTCTTCTAGGTCTTTGTTCAAAGATACCATCTCAGTGAGGTACTACCTATCTCCTTGCTTTGTTTTTTTGTAGTATCATCACCACCGGATGAACTGATATACTGATGTGCTGCAAATCCTATTTATTGATTTGGTTTATCATTTGTTCTACCACCAGAATATGAGCTCCACAAGGGCAAGGATTTCTGTCTGATTTGGTCATTGCTGCGTACCTACTGCCTACAACATAATCACTGCTACAACTTGGTTGAATGAATGAATGAGTGAATGAATACAGATTCTACCATTTACCAGTTATGTGGCAATGGCTAGTATGTTGGCTCTCTTGGATCCTTTGCTTGATTCCCCATTTGTTTCATGAAGTGGCATGTGTGGGTCCCATGAGGTGTTACACATTGCACATAGTTCTTTCCTGCTATGTTCTGCAAATGCATTCATTCATGTTTTCATTTAACAAGCCAGACACTGTTCCTGCCTTCACAGAGTTTAATCTTGGAGGAGTGGGCAGGAATTGGACAAATATATGAGTAATTCTGGTAAAGTGGGCTAGCAACAATAATAGGGAAGGTGCAATGAGTTATTGGGACACCCGTGATGGACTCCTGATCCATATGTGGAGACAGGAATGTAGAAGGCTTCCAGGAGGAAGAGGCCTCACAGCTGAGATCTAGAGAACAGGCACTGGACAGGTAGAGTCGGGGTGATGTGATAGGGGGTGTGAAGAGGGTTCCAGGAAAGAATAATGTGTACAGAGTCTGGAAGTGAGTAACCATGGAATATGGAAGAACTGAAAAAGAGAGCCTACCAGGCTATGCCAGGGAGCTTGGATTCGATGCTAAGGGCAGTGTGGAGCCATGGAAGAATTCCAGGGACAGGAGTGACTTGGTCAGACTTTCCTTTACAACAGTTATTTTATTCAGTAAGACAGTTTTTTCTCCTGTGATGAGGAACTTGAACACAAGCTCCCCAGAAGGGAGATTGTGAAAACAGTTAAAGGGGCTTCCAGAAAGTGAATCTTTAGGCTCCATAAAGTCTGCTACAATATTGTTGAATCTGACTGGTGAGTTTCACAGCAATAAATTTAGAGTTCACTTCCACCACCCCCCCCCCAAATGCTTAAGAAACTTCATTATTTTTGGGTGTATAGTTCATAGCTTGCATTTAGGGACATGGTGTTGCTACAGACACAGATACTCCCACCAAACTCAATAACGCTGTGGGGCAGACAAATACAGCAGGGATGGAAGAAACCAGGAGAGTTCGAATCTGTTTTTAGACCCATAAGGAGTAACAGCATCTCCCCCCCAGCTCTAGTTGCCAAGGGGGAAAAAAGTGGCCATGGTGGGGTGTTAGGTGGTAGAGGAGACCCCCAGCAGACCTTGGTCCTATCCTTGCTCTGCAGCTTACTTATTACAGATGACGTAGTTTTGGCAACTACTTAACCTCTCTGATCCTCAGTTTCCTTTTCTGGAAAATGGAAACTACCTATCTTTTGGGGTTGTTAGGATTCAGTGAGATAAAGTATAGTTTGTTCTGCTACCGCACTTGTTTTAAAAACATGAATTTGTTCCATCCTGGGTGATATATTGGGGAACAATTTGGAGATAACAAAAATATGATCAATGTTATCTATAAGAAAAACTAGGTGAGCTCAGAAAACTGCACCCAGCTGAAGGGAGCTTTGTAGGAATATGCAGAACGCACATCTTTTTTTTTTTATTTATTTTTTTTTATTTTTTAAATTTTTTTTTCAACGTTTATTTATTTTTGGGACAGAGAGAGACAGAGCATGAATGGGGGAGGGGCAGAGAGAGAGGGAGACACAGAATCAGAAACAGGCTCCAGGCTCTGAGCCATCAGCCCAGAGCCCGACGCGGGGCTCGAACTCCCGGACCGTGAGATCGTGACCTGGCTGAAGTCGGACGCTTAACCGACTGCGCCACCCAGGCGCCCCAACAGAACGCACATCTTAAACATCTACCTGCTACCAGAGTTCACTATACGTGTTACAAGCCCCACCCATCCACATCTGGTGTTAGAATTTTCAGTCTCCTTTCCGATAATGCTCCTTCTACCACTTCTCAATAACTCTTGAGTTGTGGCCCTTCCAACACCCACTTCTACAAGCAACCTTAAGTCTTTTTCAGGGTAGAGTGCCGCATTTATTACTTATGTATGTCTTAACCAACAAGCTTATATAAAACTGTGCTACCATTTTTATTAGATTCCTACCTTTTATTTTGTGTCACTAGTGAAATTTTTGAGTGGTGTGCCACTATCCCATTTTCCCCTAAGCTCTGTAGTTTTTATTACATGATTTTGCATGCCATACTGATATTTTGGAACTTGCATTTTCTGGTATAGAAAAGCTGACTGTATTTAAATTTTTAAAAATGTTTATTCATTTTTTTTGAGAGAGAGAGAGAGAGAGAACACAAGTAGGGGAGGGGCAGAGAGAGAGGCACAGAATCTGAGGCCAACGTGGGGCTCGGACTCATGAACTGTGAGATCATGACCTGAGTGGAAGTCTGATGCTTAACCCACTGAGCCACTCAGGTGCCCCAAGCTGACTGTGTTTAAAAAACCAAACACAGCTCCTGACAGACAAGTGACACTTACTAAAACATAGCTGTTTTATTATTAATCCATTAACTTTTTTTTAAACTTTTATTTATTTTTGAGAGACAGAGCATGAATGAGGGAGGAGCAAAGAGAGAGGGAGACACAGAATCCGAAGCAGGCTCCATGCTCCGAGCTGTCAGCACAGAGCCCGACACAGGGCTCGAACCCACAAACTGTGAGATTATGACCCAAGCCGAAGTTGGATGCTTAACCGACTGAGCCACCCAGGTGCCCCTATTATTAACCCATTAAAATATGATGTTGGATTGGGGCAGGTATAACTAACATCTAATTACTCTGATTGTGAACATAAGGGACATAGAACACCTGAGTGGAAGGGTCTTGGGTGCTTATTTTTTCCGAATGTGTGCTGGCCACACTACTTTTGGGGTGTTATTGGTGACAAACCAGATGTGTCTAGAGAAGAGCAATCCAGGAAGAGAGAAGGTATAAGAAAGGTCTTTAAACATATTCCCCCATGCCTTGGGGAAGAAGGATTGCTCTGTTTTTGGGGGTTTCACACAAAGCAGAAGCTTTCAGGGCCCAGGGGTCTGCTTGGTACAGGGCTGCTGGGGCTGCTGGGGCTGCTGTAGGGTGGGCGAGGACAGAGAGAAGTCAGACTTGGGTTTGGAGGTTTTACCTTTAAAGTTCCTTTTTTAAAAACAAAAAAGGATAAAGTACAAAGACACATAACTGCAGGTTTACCAGAGTAAATTTGACACAGAAACAACCTAAAGTTTTCCAGCAATACTTGGGCTTTTGCTTCCTTTTTTTAATGGTCTAAAAGAATAGTTCACATGTGTACATATTTACATACTGATTTTTCTTTAGTTATGCCCTTGAACACTGGAAATCTAAAGACTGCTTGACAAATATTTATGGCTTGGGGCATGCTTAGTGAAATCACATAATCACATCACTGCTTTCCATCCAGAGTTCTTTTTTCCTTTCCCCTCCTCCTCCCCCTCCCCTTCCCCTCCCCCTCCCCCTCCTTCTCCTTCTTTTCCCCAACTCAGGGAGAACGCTCAACTAGTTGCTGATCTGGCTTTAATTTCTCTCTAATATCCTGTATAGCTTTTGTCCTCTCTAATTGGGCCAGGCTGTTAAGCTCTTGTAATAGGAAGATGTCACCTAATCTTGGACCCTCTCAGTGAAGCTAAGATGGAGAGAAGCATCAGGATGCATGGGGAATTTTAGCTGAGGGTTAGCAGAGTCTGCCTCAGGTATTTGCAGTGGGATACTCTGAGCCTGCAGACTATAGGGCTTGGTGCAGTATCTCTAGAAGAATTACTTTTAGGCCCCTGAATGAATAAACATTAATTATACTGGATAGTCTGTCTATATACTGATGTAGAAGATTCTAGGTTTCTATCTGATCTTGCTATTAAGAATAGAAGATGTTTCCAACATATTTGCTTTCATTCAGAGTTTTCTTTTTAATCATAGATGCGGCAATACTGTTCACATGCTAAATGTTACCAAAACTATTAAAAATGTAAAATGGTATATTTTTTAAAATAAATTTTTTATGTTTGTTTAGTTTTGAGAGAGAGAGGGAGAGACTGAGTGTGAGTGGGGGTGGGGCAGAGAGAGAGGGAGACACAGAATCCAAAGCAGGCTCCAGGCTCTGAACTGTGAGCACAGAGCCTGACACGGGTCTCGAACTCATGAACCGTGAGATCATGACTTGAGCGTAAGTCAGACTCTTAACCGACTGAGCCCCCCAGGTGCCCCTAAAATGGTATATTTTTAATGGAAACTATGTTGTTCTCGTGCTTTAAAAATGAATGTTATCTTCTTTGTTTCTGCGAAGAGCACATAGGATTTAGGCTTGCTCTTAACTCGATTTTTCCAAAACTAATAAATTTCTTCCTTTGGGATCTGTTCCCCTCCCTTTCAAGCTCTTTGGAATACTTGGATTGTTTTTCCATGTGAGAGTTCTTGAGCTAGGTGTATTGACAATAAGAACCTGTGGGAAGCCTCTGATGTCTGAGTTGAGGCATTCTGATTGGCTGGCCTGGATTCACAGATGATGCCCAGGAGGAATCAGGCTGGCATTGCCATTTTCCCCAGCCACGAGCCTGGATGGACAAACCTGGTTGGCAAATGACTTTAACCAACATTTCTAGCCCAGCTGGATGTGGTTGCAGAGGCAAGCACATGAGTCAATCATTGGTTGGGCAAGTGGCCCCCAAGTCAGCCTCTCTTCTTAGGTCTGATCGACCAAGTTGTTCCCACCCCCATCCTCCCCCAAAGACATGTGACTTCAAATAAATAAGGTTGCCCATGTATTTTGGTGCTTTCCCCTCTCCCTTAACCTTGCATAATGGAAAGAGCGTGAGTTCTAGAAGCTTGGGTTTAATCCCAGCTCTGTTATTTTTTGGCTTTGTGATTTTGGGCACTTGACTTAATCTCCCTGAGCCTTTGCTTGCTCATTTAAAAAGTGATGTCATTCATCTCTCACTACCAGGGCTGTTGAGAAAAAGTGTCTACTAGAGTGCCAGGCCCACAGAGGGCTTCTGGAACTGGAATCCACACCAACTTTTACCAATTACTTTTTTGTCTTCAGTAAGCCAGTTGCTTCAATCCCAGTTGACGTATCTCCAGAGCAGGAAGATGAGTTGATTCTGCTTTCTTCTTTGTGCCAGGCTCTGTCCTGGGCCCAGAGACTTCAGAGATGAGTAAGAAGAAGACTGTGCCTATGAAGGCACTCCCAGTTTTACTCAGATCTGTTCACTCAACAAACATACTTTGATACCTACTGTGTGCAAAACCCTGTGCCCTTGGGGAGGACACTACGATGATTCAGCTACTAATTCATTCCACATTTATAGGTCATCTGTTGTGTGCCAGATATTGTTGTGATTACTATGGATAGAAAAAGAATGCAAGGTCGCTCTTGCCTTTAGGAAGGTCACAGTGCAGTAAAATACACTAAGGGTGGGGGAAAGCAGATGGAAAGATAGTATATTCTGGTTGTTAAAAGACACTTATTTGCTGAGTAACATAGACTGAATATAGCAATGTAGGTTGCATTTTTCCAAATATGCAAATGTTGAAACTTAGAGCTTCACTGAGGTAGGGCTCTCATTTTACAGCTGAGGAAACAGAGCCCAGGAGCAGTTAATACATCCCACATTATAGGTACAAGTAAAGCTGAGACCAGCCCCACTGCAACACCTTCACCTATATTGTGACTAATGTTGAAAACTCCCTCTCTTTCTTCTCCATCCTGTTGTCATCAGACCTGCTACTCTCTTTCCATGAAGTGTCACATTCCATCCCCCCAACAGCATTCTTGGACCACTATGGGTTTAAGGAACTTGCTCATGGTCACACAGCTTGACATACAAAGTCAGGATTTGTAGTCAGGTCTGTCTGATTCCTGACGCCAAGCCCTCAGCCTCTGTACCATACCCTGTTCATGATTTATCCTCACTGTAGTGTCTAAAGGTGTTTGCAAGCTTTTGAGACAGTTTGTTGAAAAGACACATGTCACAGATTGTTTTTAGGACCTGCTTATCTGAACCAGTGGGAAAGCTACATTTTTGAACAATGAATAGAGTCTATAGGTATTGGATGCCAAGTGAGTCAGGATATAAATAGGAAAAAAAGTTAGGATAAAAAAATTCTCTAAACCCAGTTTCTTAAGATTGGAGGGGTAATTTTAAGCAAATGAGTCTAAAAAGGCCTCTGCAGATAGTCCAAGAGATGGTACTTATGTCCAAAGATCATAGAAACAAAGAGGAGCAGGCACTGTAGATTTTCCTCTGCTCCATGATGTCGTATAGCAGAATTTCTGCCCTTGGCACAGATCAAACCTGAAGCCAATTTCTTAAAAATCATTGATACCTTAACAGAGGAGCTTAAAACGCTGAAGGTGGTTGCTCCACAGTTAAACAAAAGCACCCTCTGGTTCCTTTGTGACTGCTAATGCAATTGTCTTTCCATCTTTTAAGATGGCCCTCCTCCTGGTCTCCTAGTTAATTCAGGTTTGTTTGTTTGTTTATTTTTGAGAGAGAGAGAGAGAGAGTGAGCATGTGGGGGGGGGCAGAGAGAGAGAGAGAGAGAGAGAGAGTGAGAGAGAGAGAGTCCCAAGCAGGCTCTGTGCTGCCAGGGCAGAGCCCAAAGCCCAACGTGGGGCTCAAACTCACGAACCATGAGATTATTATCTGAGCTGACACCAAGAGTTGGATGCTTAACCAACTGAGCCCCCCTAGGCGACCCGATTTATGCTTATTTTATAAGAAAAAAAAACCATATGGGTCTGGTAAGTTGATAATGTTGAAGGCTGACAATCGCATAGAAGGTACCTCTTAGACTGATGAAATGTGTGAGTGTGTTTGAATTTTCTCTTAACTAGCATTAAGACACTGTGGCTCTCTCCTGGGTGAGTGGCAGGGGAGACTAGACTTCACTTGGCCAAAGCAGCAGGCAACTAATAGAACATTTCTGCTCCCCTCAAAGAAAGGTAGTCATGTGTCTGTACTTCCAACTGAACTCCAATTTCCATTCTGCTTTGAAACCTTGCTTGCTCTGTCAGGGAGAGCCATATGACAAATGTTCAGTATGTCAGATTTGTTTTCCTTTTAAACTACATATGAATTTGACCTCCACAGTAGGGCTGCATTAATTTCCCAAAGCTCTTCCAGTAATTGTATTCTTTTTTTTTTTAAATGTGCATACTATTATTCTTTTTTGAGTTGTGTTATGACTGGTGTTTTGAAAGTGGTTGGAGGATTACTGGTTGCATATGGGATGATGTGTACGTGATGTACATTTCCAGATGTAAACAGCCGCTGATGTTCATTATATAGTTTGTATAGCTATTTTACTCATTTTACCAGACTCTACTCAGTCCTTTACAGCCAACAGAGTATGTTTTCTTCCTTCAACTAAGTTAAGTTTGGATAAACTTTTCTGACAAGCAGCATTAATTTTGTCATACTGATATTTATATTGATCATTACTTGCTTGTGACTGCGAGAATAAAGCATGTATCTAAATGTGTGTGTGCTAAGTTACTCTTCCTGTTGTGTTTGTATGGTGACCAGTTCATACATTAATGGGCTACCCATACCATCCGTTCACAGTTTCACACATGAAACTATATGTCTAGGGTGCTTGTGAATAAGTTTCCCTTATTTTAAGAAAACAGTTGATTCATTTAGGGAAGAGAGAGGCAGGTGAGGTAGATAGGGAAGCCATACCATGAGTATATTTCTAAGAGGAGCTATTCTAGAATGTTTTTGGTGAAAGAATATCTTCTCTGTATCATCTATTTATCCATCTTTGTATCTACCGATTGATCTATTGATCTCTATCCATTTATCCATTAATCTATCTGTAAAACAAATATTCCAAACACTGAAGACACATGGGGAGTATAGATCTTGACAGAGATTACTACTTCCAACAGAAATCTCTGAAAGCATCAAGTGGAGACAGATTATTAAGTGGTGTTGATGAGTATTCTTTTGATCTTTTCCATCTCTCCATCACCCCATCTTCTTCTTTTTATTATTATTATTTTTAACTTACATCCACGTTAGTTAGCATATAGTGCAACAATGATTTCAGGGGTAGATTCCTTAGTGCCCCTTACCCATTTAGCCCATCCCCCCTCCCACAACCCCTCCAGGAACCCTCTGTTTGTTCTCCATATTTAAGAGTGTCTTCTGTTTTGTCCCTCTCCCTGTTTTTATATTATTTTTGTTTCCCTTCCCTTGTGTTCATCTGTTCTGACCATCACCCCCTCTTCTTAAACTGTTTTTTTAATGTTTATTTATTTTTTGAGAGACAGAGAAGGACAGAAGGTGAGCAGGAGAGGGACAGAGAGAGAGGGAGATACAGAATTCAAAGCAGGCTCCAGGCTCCAAGCTGTCAGCACAGAGCCTGACACAGGGCTTGAACCCATAAACTGAGGTCATGACCTGGGCCAAAGTTGGATGCTTAGCTGACTGAGCCACCCAGGCACCCTGTCTTCTTAAATAGTTTTTAAATAAGTTTAATTAAAGACGTACAAATAATGTACATCTATTAAATAAAATAGAGAAACATTGGGAAAGTGAGAAACTATCCAGTCTCCCTTAAGCTTATATAACAAACACAAATAGTCACTTTTAGCATTTTGGTATATTTCCTTCCAGCCTCTCTTGCCCTATGCATACTTTTTAAAAATTCCATCAGTGTGATCATCTTGTATATTATTTTGTGTCAAGCTTTTTTCACTTAACATGAAAATATTGTTTTTTCCAAGTCTTTATAAATATTATCTTTTATATCTGTGTGATATCACACTGAGTGGGCACAACCCAAATTGTTTAGTTAGCTGTCTCTCTATGGTTGGATTACGTAGGGTATTTCACCTGCACTATTTTTGAAAATGAAACAACAACAAAGCAACAGCAAAAAAACTTGGTTGAAGTCCAGGATGGACCAGAAAAATGGCTATATATTTTAATAGTCTATTACATTTTTCACATGGAAATGTGAGGACAAAACCCCTCTACGTCTATGAGTCCTTATTTTTTTTTTTAATTTTTTTTTTCAACGTTTATTTATTTTTGGGACAGAGAGAGACAGAGCATGAACGGGCGAGGGGCAGTGAGAGAGGGAGACACAGAATCGGAAACAGGCTCCAGGCTCTGAGCCATCAGCCCAGAGCCCGACGCGGGGCTCGAACTCACGGACCGCGAGATCGTGACCTGGCTGAAGTCGGACGCTTAACCGACTGCGCCACCCAGGCGCCCCATGAGTCCATATTAAACTCTAATTAAGGAAGTGTTTATGAACAGCCGACAGATCAGTTAGAAATGAGGGCTGGTAAATGGAGTCATTTTGTTTTATGAGGGAACCTCAGAGATTTAAGCCCCAGATCCCTCAATTTTGAGTCAGTTTTGATTTCATGGGTTAGTCCATGATACACTGTGATTTTGCCTTACAGAGTGTTCAGATTGAGACAATAAGTCTTCCTTACTCAATTTGCAAAATCTGTGAAATAGGACCCCAGTCAATCTAGAAAAGTCTGCTTGCCTGTTTAGATATTTATGAATAATCTTTCAGTACGGAGTAGAAAAGTATTTATAGTTGTAGATTGAAGGTAAATTCTTCCAATGCTCCTTGTTTTTTCCTTTAAAAATTTAGGTAATAAAAAAATGCATTCTTCTTCTCCCTGAGGAAGCAACTTGGCATTGGACTCTGGATAAGTCCTGAGTCTGGATAAGACAGCTGGGGCTGACCTCCTCTTCCACCACTTACCGCAGGGTGACCTTGGGCAAGCTATTGGATTAGACTGGGTGTCAATTTTCTCATCTGGAAAATGGGAATAAAACTACTCATTCATAGGTTTGTTGGGATGGTTTACATAAGTTACAACCAGGAGGAAATCAATAGTGCTTATTACAGTATTATTTTTTTGACCAGGCTCCTGGAGCTCTGCATTTTGAGGGCTTTAGACCAACTTTAGTGGCATTCCTGACATTCCTCAGTGAGTGGCTTTTCTCTGAGCCCTCCTTCCCCAACTGGCTTATGATAATGATACCACTTTTTGATAACTGGCTACCACTTTTTGAGGGAGTTCTTTATGCCAGGTGCTTTCCATGTATTATGAAATATAATTCACGTCACCATTTAAGAAGTATATATTTTTTATTATCCACTTTTCACAGGTGAAGAAACTAAAGCCAATAAAGATTCGGTAACATGCTCAGGGTCATAAAATTGCTAAATATGGATCTAGGAACTAAATTCTTGTCTGGCTATATTTGCCACTGTTCTGCTTTTGTTAATTCTTTTTTTTATAAATTTTTTTTTTTTCAACGTTTATTTATTTTTGGGACAGAGAGAGACAGAGCATGAGCGGGGGCGGGGCAGAGAGAGAGGGAGACACAGAATCGGAAACAGGCTCCAGGCTCTGAGCCATCAGCCCAGAGCCCGACGCGGGGCTCGAACTCCCGGACCGCGAGATCGTGACCTGGCTGAAGTCGGACGCTTAACCGACTGCGCCACCCAGGCGCCCCTGTTAATTCTTTTAAGGAGGAGCCTTTTATACTTTTAGATTTCTTACAGAATTTTAGTGCAGTTGCCTGAACAATGGAAGGCTTTAGCAAATGGTTTTGTTGGTTTTTTATTCTTTTAAGTTTTTAAAAATAAATTGAGCCCCACCCCACGTGGGGCTGAAACTCATGATCCCGAGATCAAAAGTCTCATGCTCCTCTGACTGAGCCAGCCAGGCACCCCTGTTCTTTGTTTTTTAAAAATGAATGAATGAAGAAGTGATCCTGTGGATAAGAGAACTTGGAACTTTTCTCCAACAGAAAACCAGAAGTACTGTTTTTTAATGACCATGAAATTATGAGTCTTAGAATTGTGTTCTGCTTCTGGACAGAACATTGCACATGATAAAATGATAGATTTTTAATTTTTTGCATATGAAACTATTTCATATGAAACCAATTTTAGGGACTCGGTATTTGAGATCCTGATTTGAGAAAATCTAGATGAGCATTATATAGGTAATTGTTGAAGCAACTTCAGTTTAAACAAAGGCTATAACTAATTGTAGGTCTGGTTTTGGCCATCTGTTTAATAGACATGTATTTAGCATATGCATTGTGTCAAGTCTTCTGCTGGGCACTAAAGGCTTAAGGATGAGTATGATGGTTCCTTTGAATGCTCTGCCTTTGGCTCTCTGAGGTCCAGCAATCTTTTTATTTGTTGGAGAGAGGATTTTATGCATTTTCCTGGTTTCAGCTACCCTCTCATGCTAATGACCACTATATCTTTAACACAACCCCTTCCCTTTTAGCTCAGTTACTCAGCTCTTTGCTGGATATGTCCACATGGATGTTTCCAAACTTAATTTCCATGCCTCCAAACTTAATTTATCAACTAATTCCCAGCACCTCCTGTGCCCCAACTTTGTATCTGTTATATATTTTATCTCAGTTGGTGGCATGACTGTCCTCTCCTTCATCCAAATGAAAACACCAGAAGTAATCTTTGGGGTTTTTTCCTCCCTTACTAAGTTAGCCAGTCATCAATCCTGCTGGTTTTCCCAGCTAAAATAAATCCTAAGAACCATGAAGGATTTGAGATTTTATCCCACTTGCAAATAAATTAGTTAGCCTGCCACAGTTTCATGGATGCTGGCAGAAGACATGAGATTCCTGGGCTAGAGACAAAGGAATTTATTAGTGATAGCAGTAGCCGGAGTGTTAGCATTCTCTTGCACCAGTTCCCATACAGTATCATGAAGAGGGCCAGATGACACCTACACATGCAGTGCGTTGTGTTACAGGAGAGGAACCTGAGCTTAGGGAACCCAAACCTTTTATGTTGGACAATAAGCACGCTTTCCCTTTGCTCCAGAGGAGGACCAGATCTTCCAAAGCTGTTTTCCATATAAACATCTTTGAAAAGATAATCTGGAACCAAGGGCAACCAGTGCATTGATTACAGTATGTACAGAAACTCAAGAGACCTGTGGAGAATTGTCTTGTATCTGTTTCCTCTGTACCTTCCTTGTACCATCAGATCAGGCCAACCAATTCTCCCAGGAGTGTTGCAAAAACTTCTTAACTGGTCTCCCTAGGTCTTCACATCAGTTCCCCACACCATGCTGGGATAGCCTCCTGAGACAAATTTGATTGTGCCACTTTCCTGCTTTAAACCATTTACGTCCTCCTCATTGTCTGTGGGAAAAGCCCAAGCTCCTTACCATGACACGAATGGGGTTCTCAGAGTAGACTCTTCTAGTCTCAGGGAAAGGCTGCATATCGCAGTGGTTGCCTCCAATACTGCCCATTACTTACCTATGTGGCCTCAGTTTCCCCATCTGTAACATTAGGATGGTGAACTTTCCTCCCGGGTTATCATGAGGCTTGAGTCAACCTCACACACAGTAAGTCCTCAGTAAATGTTGCCTGTTATGGTTGTATCTTTATACTCTTTCTCACTCGTTAAGATCTGGCCACATGGTTTTCTGTTCATTCAGTGCTGCTTTTCACCACAGGTAGTGCTTTTGCCCCTGCTGTCGCCCAATCCCTATTGCCTGAGTTCAGGCTGGTTAGACGCATCCTCTCTCCTAGCTCTTGAATTTGCTATGTATGTCTCAGCTATTGAGCTGGAGGTATCTGTTAACGAGTCAGTTATTGCCTCTAGACTATGAGCTTTGTGAGGAAGGGAAGCTTTATGAAATCTTATGTGTCTTTGTGTAGCCGGCCATAGCACATGTTGAAAAAATGTTGAATGAATAAATGAAAGAATAAAAGGAGTTCACAGTCTACTGAGGTGTTTGGAGGCTGGGGATGAGGGATGGAAGGCAGTTAAGTAGCTTAATAACAGTGAAGGGAATCTGAGTAAGTGTTGGGTTGAGGTGAAAATTAGGTCCTACAGGAGTCTAGTGCAGGGAGTTTGCTCGTTGAGTAAGTTCATATGGTTAGGAAGCCTGTTTAAAGTTATCTATTGAATGAGAGAAAGCAGTCCCTTCTGTGTGATTCTAATTATTCCCTTTCCTAAAAGAAGCTATTGCAAGTGGAAGGTCATGCAATCTGCCTTCTTGTAAGATTTTCAATTCCTCAGAAGACAATGAATTCTCTGTTACCTGGTGGAATGGGTAGAATGGAACTTCTTTTTAATTAAATCGTCTCTGCAACAGAAAGTGACTTTATCTCTCTTTCTGAAGTTCCCCAGGTCTCCAAGACTTGGCTCAAATCACTTTCCTTGAATTTACTATCCCCCTGGTGCACCCTGAATTGTTAGTTATAATTTTATGTGAACATATCTAGTTCCCTAGTGAGATCAAGACTCTGGGAATTTATATTTGTTTCCTGAAATATGTAACATTCTGCTTTTGAATTACGAAGTCACTGCATATATATTTATTGACTGACTGGGATACTCCAGATATGCGATAACAACTTTTGAATAATTAGAACACAGCCCTAGTCTCAGAATGCCAGTGATCTCTAGGACTTCATGTTCCCTGCAATAGTAGCTTCTCAATGCATGGTATTAAATGTCTAATCTGCAACTTTCAATTTTTTTTTAAAATAAAAGCTGAAGCAAGTGTGTGTGTGTGTGTGTGTGTGTGTATTTGGAAAATATTGATAAATAAAAGCCCCTAAAATAACCTGATATCCAAACCTAGTGATAAATACCTTTAGTATTTATACTATGTCTCTAGTCTGTCTTCCTTTGCTTTATGTTATTACTTCTCTGTTTCTCTCTCTTAACATAAGTGGGGTCATATTTTACCACTCACCTGGCAATCTGCTTTTCCCCCCTTAACATCAGTAGATATTTATTAAAAGTGGTGGTGCTGAAGAATTTCTTGTAGCCTGCTGTTTCAGCCCTTGACCCACCATTTTGCCTGCTTGTCACTACTTGTCCTTTCTTGATTTCTGTTAGTCTCTCTGGATTGACTCATCACTGTGTTCTGATCTTTGATACCTGCATATGTCTTGATAATAAGCTCCAATTTTTTAGAGCATCCTCTGTGTCCCAAATACTTGTATGTATTTTAAACACCTTAAAAATCTGTTTTCTGATAGACTGAATATTTGTTAATCTTCATTTTATAGACCCCCCCCCATTTGGTCAAGGGGTTTAATAACTGTAAAAGGTCACGAAGGTAGAAGTGGATCTTACAGTCTTTATGCCCAACACCCTCTCTGGTATGTGAAATCGCCACCCTGTCTTCACACTACTTAGCTTCAAACTTTTTCTGGAATATTGGTTTTTTAGGGGCTGTGTCTGATCAGCTTTTGGCTCTGTTATATCCCTCCAATGGCATCACAAGCTACACTCTTTGGTCAACATAGTAAATTTCTTATGCTGTGTGTGTGTGTGTGTGTGTGTGTGTGTGTGTGTGTGTGTGTGTTTGAGAAAAGTTGTGACCCTTGCTTTCGTTCCTTGTGGTGGACTGCCCCTCACATCTGTTTTCAACCCCCAACCCTTATACCAGAGTTATATCCTATTAACTCAATGCACCTTTTCTTTGTAATTCATGTCAATTTTCCTTCCAGCCACCTGCACAGTCTCTGCCTCTCTCTCTGGCTTGCTCTCAAGGCTGTGAGTAACTTCTTTGTGTGTTTGCTGTTTTTGATAACCTCAGCCCAAGATTTAATGTCAAGGTGGGAGCCCTATTAAAGATGCTATTAATCATCCCGCCTGTGTTTGAAGATTTCCGTGTTGGCAAGCGGGCAGATAGAAGTAGCTGTATGTTTCCCAACCAGATGTACTGGTAGCTGGGATGGGGCATTCAGCTGAAGCACATTCCTATCATTATTTGGCAAAGAATGGGCCACTGAGATTAATATAATAATCCTTGTTTGTGATCCAGATTCGTCAGCTGAATCTTAGAGCCTCAGTGTTGGAAAGGACCTTAAAACCATCTACTCCAACTGCATGATTTTATACTTGAGGAAACTGAGGTACCAGGTAAAGGACTGAAAATTATAGAACACCAAGGCTGTGAGGAACTTTTGGCGTGACCTCACCCAACTCTGTTATTTTTTTTTTTAATTTTTTAATGTTTATTTATTTTTGACACACACACACACACACACACACACACACACACACACACACAGAGCATGAGTGGGGGAGGGGCAGAGAGAGAGAGACACACACAGAATCCAAAGCAGGCTCCAGGCTCCGAGCTGACAGCACAGAGCCCGACGCGGGGCTCGAACTCATGGACTGCGAGATCATGACCTTAGCCGAAGTTGGACGCTCAAACAACTGAGCCACCCAGGTGCCCCAACTCTGTTATTTTTTAAAGTTTTTTTTGAAGTTTATTTAAAGTTTTTGCAACTTTATTTTTGAGAGGGAGAGAGGGAGAGAGAGTGCACCCAGGGAAGGGTCAGAGAGAGAGAGAGAGAGAGAGAGAGAGAGAGAGAGAATCCTAAGCAGGCTCCACACTGCACTGTGGAGCCTGATGCAGGAACATCAAAGCATCAGAGCATGAACCATGAGATCATGACTTGAACCAAAGTTGGATGCTTAACCAACTGAGCCACCCAAGTGCCCCGCCCTGCTCTCTTATTTTATGGGGAAGGATAATGAGACTTAGTGTCACATGGCTTGTTACTGCAGAGCAAGGACTCCACTGGATTCCTGACCTCATGCCTAGGAGGGGTGACCTATCTCAGTCTCCAGGGTGGATTTGTTGGATTTGGCTGGTAGGCAAGCATCCTTTCTCCCACTCCTTGTGTTGTGGGTCATGTTTAGTTCTGGCTGGGGAGAAGGAAGTTTCTTTCTTTCTTTCTTTCTTTCTTTCTTTCTTTCTTTCTTTCTTTCTTTCTTTCTTTCTTTCTTTCTTTCTTTCTTTCTTGTGTTGTGGGTCATGTTTAGTTCTGGCTGGGGAGAAGGAAGTTTCTTCCTTCCTTCCTTCCTTCCTTCCTTCCTTCCTTCCTTCCTTCCTTCTTTTCTTTCTTTCTTTCTTTCTTTCTTTCTTTCTTTCTTTCTTTCTTTCTTTGAGAGAGTGAGCACACCCAAGTGGGGAAGGGGCAGAGGGAGAGAGAGACAGAGACAGAGAGACAGAGAGAGAGAGAGAGACACAGAGAGAGAATCTTAAGCAAGAGCCCAATGTGGGGCTCAATCTCACCACCCTGGGATCATGACCTGAACCAAAATCAAGAGTTGGATGCTCAACTGACTAAGCCACCCAGGCGCCCCAGGAAGTTTCTTTCTTTTGATGAGGGTATAGACAGACTGAGTTCCCTGATGACCCTTCAGTTTGATTCCCAAGGGTCTCTGTTTGAATTCTCAGTCTGGTGTTCTTTCTTCTGCCCTCTCAGTCCTGCAGAGGTCATCTTCTTCCCTGGTAGATAGGACTGCCTTCTCTAGTGTGGCGGGAGTGAGGGAACCAGTGAGGGGAACCTGGGAGAGAGGAAGCAACGGAGTGAGGCAAGAAGTGCTGGCAGGTGAGAGGTGCTGATGGCTTGCTTTGGGATATGGGTTTTTAGAGGATTTCAACTTTGCAGTGAAGACAGGATTTGAAGAATCCCCTCTGTGGTAGGAAAGGAGGAAAGGAGTGTTTTCCACATCTTTTACAAAGTGTTTCATCGGAGAACTCCTACTTATCCTTCGTGACCTAGCTCAGATAGACCGGTTCACTCTTTTGCTGTTTTGAGGGGTTATAGCCTATGGATTGGATTAGGGGAAAGATGAGGTTTGTAAAGAGGTCTTTCTGGTCCTTCCAGTACTAAAGCCCCTTGGACAAGTGCCAGGGAGATTCATCTCCCAGAGATTCCTGTGCTCTAGGTGGTGGTGGAGGCTTCCTGCCAGAAGGATCTGAGGCAGAGGACGTGAAAGCTGCCACGCCAGCGTCTCTGTGCGTCTGGCAGTGCAACAAAGAACTTCTGTCTGTCCTACAAGGCTGGCTGGGTCGGTAAGACCCACTTCAGCTGAAAGCCACCATAATGTAGCAAGCTGATAATCAAAATTCTAATTTATGAATTAAAGAAAACATGGCGCTGTGTTACTGAAATATTAAAGTACAGCTGTCGTGACTCTACTATTGTTTCCTCCTACAGATCTGTGGCTTTCCCACACACCTCCTTTGTTTTAGGCCTTGATTCAGACATAATCTTTATAGGAAATAAGTCCCATGTGTCTACTCATTGGTTGGATGATGCATCCAATGATCTTTTGTGATGGGGAAATAAAAGGTAGTGTCTTCAAATTATGTGAGGTGGTGAGTGGCATCTCATCAATAGTAGAGGTAAATAGAACTCCTGGAAAAGCTTTTGAGAGCTCCCATTTTGTTTACCTAGTGATTAAAAACATGAAGGCCAAATAGAAAAGAAAACTTTGCTGAGGTAGACCATCAACCTGAACTTATGGATTGATTTATTTCCTTGCATGCTCTGAGAAAACGGCCACTTGTCGCTTTCTGTTATTAATAAAGAGGTCACTTTATCATTAAGCCTTTGAATCTGAATTTAATGGCCAAAGCAGATGGTTATAATTTCTGGCTTAGTGTGGCCACCTTATTAATAACAAAGAACTGATGGAAAGGAAAAGGCTTCTTCATTTTTAACTCCAGAAGCATAACACAAATGTTTTCCAGCCTTTCTTTGTGTGGAGAGCAGACCCAGTGACTGCAGTAAGATCCTGTTACACATTTGAAAAAAAAACTTTTGAGAGTGAAGGTAACTCCATTTGAATTCTTCTTTTGTTGAACTTTAAAGGGACACTATAACTATATGCTCCCCCCTTCATGGGGAAGATATTTTGAAGGAAGCTCCTGGATTATATTTAAAAGTAAATTAATATTTTAATAACATAAAGAAAACAGTAGAAAACATCCACCTCATTTCTGATAGTAGAGGTCTGTGGTACTTTCTAAAATTATTCTGTTTGCTTACACTATTTTAAACTGGTTTTTGAATTTAATTACTAGGCTTGGGTGAGTGTATCATGTATCTTATTTTGGTTCTTTTTAAATTCACTTGGATTTTTGTGAAAAAACAATGGCAAAAATGCATGGTAGCAGATTTCTGCTTGATTTCACTGAGTCTGTATACTCCCCTATAATGAGGGGGCATTTGAAATCATGATGATCACACAGGCAATTTTTTGTTACATTCTAGCATTTTTAGGAAAGTTTGGGAACAACTTATATTCATGAAGACAGAATGATTTAGAATCCTAACGCACCTGGTAAACAAGGCACAGAAATTCTGGGAATTCTTCACATAAGGCTCAGAAGAGCACTTTAATTGACTGACTTACCCTACGACTTATTTGTATTTCAGGCTATTTGCCCTATCCTGGGGTCTGTTATGGCAATGAACTCCTGATCCTTTAGATGAGTAGAATGTGGTGAGTGTGCTATGCCTGCCTCTGAAGTAAGGAAAGAGTGCTGAATTTTAGGGATACAAAGATCTTCAAAGATTACTTTGTCTACTTGTTTTCAATATTTTTTCTACTAATGATGCCTTTTAGAAGAGCTCTCCATAACACGTATTTAGAAATAGTTTGAATTTCAAATTATTAACAATAATGATTTGTTTTTTCCCCCATTTTTATTAATCAAAGACATATATAACAACCCATTGAGTTCATTTGGTTATTTGTTCATTCAATATTTAGTGTGTATTGCTTTTGACTAGGCATTGTGCTGGGGCATAGGGAATCAAAGATAGTGATGGCCATCAGACTTATTACTATGCCAGAAATAGTGGGTGGATGATTGTTATTCATACCTTCTCAGACTTCTGGATATCTAGACCAATCCATGGCTAAGCCATCATGCTTTGTTTTCTTTTTAAAAATTTTGAAATATTGTAGGCATACAGAAAAACAAAACCAGGGTTCCTGGACGGCCATGATCTTACAGTTTGTGAGATTGAACCCCATGTTGGGCTCTTTACTGACAGCATGGAGTCTGCTTGGGATTCTCTC
Organism: Puma concolor; assembly: GCF_028749965.1. NCBI lineage: Eukaryota > Metazoa > Chordata > Mammalia > Carnivora > Felidae > Puma > Puma concolor. The sequence continues at coordinate 52,720,715 of NC_141674.1, forward strand.
TCTCCCTCTCTCCCTCTCTCCCTCTGTTCTTCCCTGCCCCCCCCACCCCAATAAATAAATAAACATTAAAAAAAAAGAAAAGCAAAAGCAAAAAAAAAAAAAACAAATTCCTTTTCAGATACAAACACTTTGCTTGATTTGCCTCAGATATTTTTTTTAAATTTTTTTAACATTTGTTTATTATTGAGTGACAGAGAGATACAGAGCGTGAGCAGGGGAGGGGTAGAGAGAGGGGAAGACATGGAATCTAAAGTAGGCTCCAGGCTCCGAGCTGTCATCACAGAGACCGACGCTGGGCTCGAACTCAAAGACCATGAGATCATGACCCAAACCGAAGTCGGTCGCCTAACCAACTGAGCCACCCAGGCGCCCCTTAGATATTTTTCAAGAAAGAAAATTTTATAGATACAATGGAAGCTCTCCATGTACCCTTCTTAAATCCTGTTTCTTTTCTTCTCTAGAGGTCATCTCTCAGCTAAATTTAGTGTCTTTTCATTTCCATGTGTGCTTCTATACTTTTGCTGCTAAGTATGTATAAATCCACAAATGATACATGGCATTGTCCTACTGATTTTTAAACTTTATATTCATGGTAACTTACTGTACCTGATCTTTCACAGCTTCCTCTTGTTGTTCAGCTTTAAGCATTTGATATTTAACCTTGTTAATTTAGGAACTTCATGTTAATTTAGAAAGTTATTTTAACTGACATACAGTAACTGTTCTATTATATGACCATTTAACAATTAATATATTCATTCTCCTGTTTTTTTTTTGTTTTTTGTTTTTTGTTTTTTTTTTTGGTATTATAAACAATGCTGCTGTGAAACATTTTGACCTTTTGTGACCCTGTGGAAACATTTCTCCAGGCCATATACCTAGGAGTACAGTGGAGTATGAGTGTTTCTGTCCTTCCTCAATATCACTGAATTGTGTTCCAAATGCCCCATGCCAGTGAGAACTCCTATCTACTGTAGCATTCCCTTATGCTCCTCAGCTTTTCCAACTCTTTGTATTAGAAGTACTTTTAGTTTTTGCTTATTCGATGGGTATACACTATGATAATTGGGATGCACAAAGATATGCCAAAAGTTGAGTAAAGATGTTGAGAAAAGGCTGGGGATTTTTCTTCTTTTCCTCCTGTTCTAGCTCTATTGTAAGGCAGGTTTGAGTTTCTGGTTGGGTAGGGTCATCGTCCTCAAAGGCTACTTTGGCCTTAATTAGCTTGCAATACATGTATAGAACACGTTCTTATGGACCTTCCAAAGGAAAATAAAAGTGCAAAATCAAACTCCTAGAATCCATGTTTGGAGGTGGGTAGTGATGGTCACTATGGCCTGACCTACAGTGGATTCCTTGTAAGAGACCGACCTGGGTATCTGCTCTAGCAGAGACTGCTGTCAGCTTGTCTTCGGGCTTTTGTGTTCTCATCCATAAAATGAGAGGTGGCATTACTCATTCTTTCTTCAAATGCTAATTTTTTTTTTTTTTTTTGGTCTCAAAATTCCATGTTTCTAAATAGTGATGCCCCTTGGTGCTTTAAAATGGTTTTTGAGTCACTGGTACTCAGTTTGTCTTGAGAACAGAGGAACTTATTCAGAAGCCATGACTAAGTGAAGAGCAGATAAAAATGCTAAGAAGTCACCTTCAAAATTGCAATCGAAATTAAAATTATGTAGAGAAAGATCATTGTCACTTACATTAAGACAACTTGGGAGACAGAACAGCAATATATAAATTGCTCTCACTGCCTGATTTTTCTGTTTTATGAATTTTCTTTTATGGTCATATAGTAATATTCTTGGAATAAAATAATAAACATATGCAAACAATTATAAGCTCATTTGTTGGAAAAAAGAATCTGATTTACACAAAACATGTGTTGGGCAAAGGGGGAACACCTGTATATGAAAAATGATTTGTAATAATTTCTTAGATAATTCCTATAATCCTTTCCTGGGTTAAAGTTGGTGGATGATAAGTGTCTTTCTTTATGTACTGCCGTTAGAAATATCCAGGAAAGATGGAAAACAACTCGACCAGCATCTTACAAAGAAGCAGTGGCAAAGCTGAGTATACAGCAATTCAACCTACCGTCTCTAGGTTTTAAGACCAAGAAAGAGGTGGAAAGCACAACCGGGAAGATTTTAACCATTAGGTCATGCAGATTATCCTATTCCAAAGGCATCTGACAAACCCATACTATTTGTCAGAGGCAACAATAAGACTGGGAATAATCGTAATGTTTATTACACTGGGTATCAAATATCTTCATTTTCTTTCAATGTGGGGGCAACGATGGAAGGCAGAAATAACTGCTGTGATTGATAGTGGAGGGTTCAGATAGGTTAAAAAACTTGCCCCACCCGAGGGGCCAGTCAGTGGGGCTGCCTGCGTTTGCCCCAGTCTGTTGCGCTGTGCTGGGACAGGCATGTGCTCACCCTTGCCCTGGGAAGCTCTCCTATGTAGAGCGGAAAGCAGTCCCTCTGCACCTTTTCCACACGTTTATTTATTCTCACTCTGCCCTCCTGAGCACTCAGCATCAGAAGCCTGCGCCCTCCTTCACATGACAGCCCTTCACATCGCTGAAGAGGGTTCTCGTGCCCATTTTCCAACCACCCCCTCCTCCCACCCCCTGCCTCAGTCTGTCATTTCTGCAAAACGTGGAGAGGTGTTTTCATTCACAGATGCCTTGGGAAATTTCATGGTTTTTAGACTCATGCTGAGTTTGTCCAGATGTGCCAATATTTGTCTTCCATGATATAAATTAATTGTCTAGAAGAGGAAGAAACCTTTGTAGGCACTTACTCACTAATGCAAACCAGTTCCTTTGGGTATTGATGGAAGGGAAAAAAATTCAAAAATGAACCAGATCATTTTCACTAGGAGAGGGTAGAACTCACATCCTACTTTTAGGACAAATCTGTAGCATGACAGTTCAGCATTACCACATAGTTTCACCATGGGAAACTCAGGCTGACACTTGTAATAGAGCCCAGCTTTTATGTGAGAACATTGCAGAGATGGAAAAAGCGTGATACTCTTATGTTTTATTACCAAGCTCGACGACCCAGTGTTTACAGCATAAGTGGCAACGAAATTCGTGCCTCCCAGACTTAGAAAAGTATTATTATTATTATAAGCTAAATAATTGTGACAAATGTTGAGTAAGGTTAAATTTATGGAAAAACACAAACTTTTAGGGTGAGGAATTCTAAGGATAAATGTAACTTAATTGTCAGTGCCTGGCATATAGGCACCTGAGTTTTCTTTGAGATCCAGAATGAAAAAAGCTATCCAGTGTGCAAGAACCTCAATATAATAATACCATGACCCCTCTACCCCCACCATCACAATCATCAACTTAAGCAACAACTGTTTCTGATGTTTCTCAAACGCCTCTGATGTGGCTGGCAATGTGCTTTGCATCACGTTATTTCAGCAAACTCTCAAAATTCAGAAAGTAGGTACTATTATTAGCCTCATTTTACAGATGAGAAAAACGAGAGGTTAATTATCCTGCCCAAAGTCATGGATTTTGTGTGTAGCAGAGCAAGAATCTTTGTTCACACTTTGCTCCTATACCTTGTTTCTTTCTTGGCAAAATAGGCTATAAATTGAACATTAAACAGTGCACTGGGGACACATTAAGGAGTCTTTCACTGTAAATGGAACTTAAATGAAAATTTTCCCAGTATGAGATTTTCTTAGTGAGACACTCATTCTTAGCAAACTATTAACCTAAAGCTTATTATAAAGCATCTGTTTCCACATCCAAATATACCTTTTCTTATATTAGTATAATTCTCTATTAAAATCCCAGCATGAATTGGTTCACCCTAAGAGATAAAAGCAACATGATTTAGTATAAAGATTACCAGCTTCTCAGAAGTAGGATGACATGAATTTTAGCGAGTGTTGTCCCTAACCTTCTGTGTGGTTTTGGTCTTGCCTCTAATGCGATCTGGGTCTCAGTGTTCCCATCTGTAAAATGTGGGTGTTGGATTTGGATCATGAAACTTCCTTCTAGATTTTCATAATGCATAGTGTTTAATGATTGCTAGCTTCAGGAAACAAAGTGTCTTTGTTTTTCTTCTTCTTCTTCTTCTTCTTCTTCTTCTTCTTCTTCTTCTTCTTCTTTTTAATTTTAGAGAGAGTGTGCAAGCAGGAGAGAAGAGCAGAGGGGGAGAAAGGGGGCATGGAGAGGGAGAGAATCTTAAGCAGTCTTCACACTGAGCTCGGAGCCTGACATAGGGCTCCATCCCACTACCCTGGGAGCGTGACCTGAGCCCAAATCAAAAGTCTGATGCTCAACCAACTGAGCTGCTGATGGACCCCCAGTGTCTTTGTTTTTTAATGAAAATAACAGATACCCAATCTCATGACAATCTTCTGCTTTAAATTTTTTATTCACAGAAGCTAAGAATATAGGACATATTACTGTCTGCTGCCCATCTCTTTTAAGTCACTTCTCTAACAAACCTGTCAGGGCTTCTCTAAATCTTGGCACCATTTAGGTGTGGCTGATTGCCTAGAAGGAGGAGGTTCCTGACTTCCTCCTCACATTGATTAGTGAATTGCAATCCACTGAAAAAGTGCTTGGCTTCTTCCTTCTTTACTTGGTGGACTTTTCACTTACTTTCCAGCAGCACTTTCTGGCAGCCAAATCTGGATGCAGGACAGGATGGAGATTTTAGAAATGGGCGATAACTGTCTGTCTCGTGAATTTCTTCTCTCTTTGCTTCCCTTCTCTCAAAGAGTGAAGTGCCCCCTTTTCACAGCACTTGAACACACATCCATTAGGAGTTTATCTTGAAGGCTAGTTAGTAACCATTTTTGTTTCACTTCTCTGGATTATAAACTCATCAGGGTACTGACAGAACATGCCTGGGTTTAGCCAGTATCTGGCATGTGGATGCTGCTTAATGGTGAATGAATGAATAAGAAAGGAAAAAAGTTGCATTTCTATATGTATACTAATGACAATGCTTTAAATTATATGAAAATACTCACTTATGAAACAGACAATTCAGATGTTTCCCTTTGACCATTCTTAACCTGATCTCCCTGCCTGAAATTATCTTTTCCTCTCCTCTAAACAGTTATGTGTGCTATTTGGCAATTAATTATGTAGTGCCTCATGACATTTTTTTTCCTGTTTTATATTTTCTGGTTTTCAATTATTTTATGACTTTATTTTTTATTGTAATTTGTTTCCACATAAAGGCTATAAATAGATGACAGATAAATATTACATTTTATTAAATATTAAAATTTATTGATATTGATGTTTATTATTAATAATAATTAAATATTACAATTTTTCTGTTTATATTTTAAATTGTATTTTCTGTGTTTCATTTTGGATAGTTTCGATTTTTGTGTTTTCAGGTTCACTAATCTTTATTTTCTGCAACACTTAATCTGATGTTAATCTAATCCAGAATATTTTTCATTTTACACGTTATACATTTCACCTAGGAATTTAATTTGGGTCTTATTTATATCTTCAGTGTCTCTACTTATTTTTGAACATGTGGGATGTGGTTACGAAAACTGTTTTAATGTCCTCGTCTGCTGATTCTCACATCTGTTGTCAGTTCTGTCACTTTTGATTGATTGATTTTTCTCTCCTCAGGAGTCTTGTGTTCTTGCTTTCTGCCTGTCCAGTAATTGTTGATTGGATATAAGATATGAATTTTACCTTGTTGGATGCTAGATATTTTTGTATTTCTGTAAATTTTATTTGTTCTGGGATGTATTGAAGCTGCTTAGAAGCAATCCGATTCTTTTGAGTCTTTTAAGATTTGTGAGACAAGACTGGCACAATATTCAGCCGAGGACTAATCATTCCTCATGACAGAGACAAGACCCTTCTATGTACTCTACCCAATGTTTGGGGAATCATAGAATTTTCCAGTTGGAACGATCCTTTTGGCTGTTTTTTCACCCAGCCTTGGGTAGTGGCCTTACATGCATGCCCTGAGCAGTATTCCACTGAAGATTGAGGAGAACTTCCTTTGGGTCTCTGTGCAGGTCTTCCTTCTCTGGTTCTCTTCTCTTTTCTTTTTACCAGTTAACACTTTTATTTATTGAGAAGATATAAAAATCCAGGTCTCTTAAATCTACATAATCTCTTGGAATATTTGGCTCTGTCTATGGGACAGATTCTAGTTGCCTTGGTCTCCCGTGACTGTTAACTCGTTTACTCAAGTCAGGATGTCCACTTGCCTTCTCCCTGCCCCCACACGCCTCCCCCCCTGGAGACCCTCTCAGGTAGTAAGTGGAGGCTTGTAGGAGTCACTTTGTTTGTTCCTTTTCTCTGAGAGGTCCCTGCCCTTTGCTACCTGTTGTTGAGGTCTTGACAACTTTCCCTGTTATTCCACTGTGCCGAGAAGTGGAAATGATCCATTTTGTTCTTTCTACCTGGACTTATCCTCTATTCACAATTTCCAAACCTCACCATCCCTGACTCCATGAGACTGGGTGAGGAGCCCTTTCTCTATGTCTCCATCACACGTGTCCTCACCTCCTTGCATTGTTATTATGGTTGTTTATTCTTTCTCCATTAGATGTTATTTCCTTGAGGAAAGGAAATGTCTTTTATCTCTGGTTTCCCACACCTAAAGTAGTAGTTCTAGGCATTTAACAATTGCTCAATAAGCATTTGTGGAATGAATGAACAAATGGAATCCAATTTTCAAAGTATCAGTTTATGAACAACTTTCATGAGCTTTTTTTTTTTTTTTAACAGAAAATAGACTGTAGTTTTATATGTACAGTTTAAGTCTCTTAACTTTTTGGATAATCAGTTGCTTTTGATGGCTTAGACCTGGTTTTTATCTGTTTGTTTGTTTTTTTGTAGCCTCTCATTAGAAGGTGTTAATAAAAACCACCTAATTAATTCTTAAATAAAATGGGAAAGTAAAGAACCTAAGAATAGAATAACCACATTATAGACAAGCTAAATGAAGACTTACTTTTAGGTAACCCCCAGTCTGGTCGATTCTCAAGTGTGGTCTATCCCAAGTCTGAAATTTGTTGAGGTGGTATTCTTATCTCAAGTGGCTTTTCCATGTTGGATGTACTTGGATATTTGTTATCTGAGTAAACTTCAGCTGGTCTGCAAATAGCTATGAGTCTATGCATTCTTATCAACTGGAGACAATTGGCAGTGGATATGTGCCACCAGGGCTATGGTCAAGTGCAAGTTCATACTATATTTGGGTCTTTTAGAGTTGGTAGAATGAACCATATTTGGTAAGCATCTTAAAACTATCTTGTTCTGTTTCCTCAGCAGCTCTTGGTTACAGGAGGTGCCTCTGGAGTCCTCCTTCATTGCCATCCCCATTGCCCAGTTGGCTTGATGGAAGTAGATTGAGGCTGTGTTCTAGAACAGTTTTCTGTCCAGTAGGGATAGTGAGATTTAACTTGGCAGTTTGCTGTGAGGATTAAATGAAATAATAAATGTAAGTTGCCTCTCATAGTTTCAGACACATAGGCCCTCCTTCCCTTCCCCACCTCCACCCCCCCAATCTAAAAGGTAGTTCTCTGCCTCTAACATTGAACTGTATTGACTGGCTACCAATATATAGACACATAGAGTTATTCTATCTGTATCTCTTATCAGCTTTTCCTTGAATGTTTTATGTGAGGTCCCTTTACTTTTAGGCCACGTGTTTCTTTTCCTGAAATGGTGTTTTCTTCTGCTTTTCTTTGTTTTTAAAGTACAGTCTTCTGCTTTTCTTTGTTTTACTGCTTTGCTTGGTGATCAGGTTGTTTAAAGCTACCTTTGTCCTTCCTCCTTCTAATCCACAGCCAAGGCAGGGGGTGACTTTAATTTACAGAAACGCTCTGCATTAGCTAGTGTAGATTTCTCATTCTACCTCTTACTTATTGATTAAACCCTCTCCCTGACGCACAAATGAAGACTGGGTGTATTTTGCATATTTTCCTAGAATGGCCCAGTGATTCTGTGGCTAAACCAAGATTAGACCTTGCAAGTTCTAAAAATCTGAACTTTTGCTTTAAAGAGTAAACCGTGTTGCCTCCAAAACTACTAGTTGAGTTTAACTTTCAAGTGTACTTTGTATTTAAATCTGATGATAGTGTTGTTTTTCCTTTTGTCTTGTTTAGATGAAGGTATTGAACCTTTTTCTTTGCTGGTGTGGTACAGCTGCCCTGACTGTGACCTAGGCAGCAAGTTTCTTGATGTTGTCAAGAATGCTCATTAAGATATTTATTCTCTTTTGCCCTACTGTTTATGATACTTGTCATTATGTCTATTAGATGGTAAGCTCTGTTATCGCTCACTATAATCAGCGCAGCGCTGTCTATATAAAGAAATTATGAATGTGCGAGTGTTGTAAGTGAATGAGTCAACTATATTTACATAGTTACTACTTTAAAAGTCTCTAGGTTACTGGTCTAAATGTATGTAGTCTTGGGATTTGGGATGGGATAACTGAATAAGAAATTAAACTGTTTTTTAGAATGGCCATAAATGGTATAAAGCCTTTTAGTGACTTTATACAAATTAGAAAGGGTGCCCCCTTTTTTAAATGTTTATTTATTTATTTTGAGAGAGAGAGATGAAGAGATCATCCGTGAGTGGAGGAAGGTGAGAGAGAGGGAGAGAGAGAGAGAGAGAGAGAGAGAGAGAGAGAGAGAGAGAGAGAATCCTAAGCATACTCCACACTATCATTGCAGAGCCCAATGTGGGGCTCCATCTCATGAACCATAAGATCATGACCTGAGCTGAAATCAAGAGTCGGATCCTTGACAGACTGAGTCAGCCAGGTGCCCTTCTAGATGGAATTTTGTCCTCACTTGCTCTCAGGGTTCGGTGCCCTTCTGCAGGGCACTACCAGCAAGGATGTGCAAGGATCCTCTGACCTTTGTTTTCTGACTGGCTATGGGTTTTGGTGTCACATGGTCTCAAGGAGAGCAGTTGTCCTTATCCTAGTTGATGTTTCCTTGAAGAGCAGGCCCAATGAGGATGAGGATCCTTCCAGTCTATTGTTGGGAACTTCTGTCTGCCTCCCCAATTTCAAATTCATTCTTCTCTGTGATATTTGTTGAAGACTGGAAAGAATGCTGTATGCCTTGCTGCTGCTTGCAGCTTTATGAGCTTCTCTCATTTCCATGGAGTCAAGGCGAATCACCCATCTTGGTGTTTGAGGTCCTACTCATAGTGGCCCTTGCTCTAGATATCTAATCACATTTCTTTCATTCCTCCACAGACGCCCCCTGACCTGGCCTTGCTCTTCTCCTCAGGCCATTGATGACAGTGGACTCATTACCCATACCTTTTGGCTGTTACCCATATGGCTCTCTGTGTCTGGATGCTCTCCACTACCTCTACACATTGTGTAGAATCCCTTCAGTTCTTTAAAGCCCACTTCAGGGACACCTGGGTGGCTCGGTTGAGCATCCAACTTCAGCTCAGGTCATGCTCTCACGGTTCATCATGAGTTCAAGCCCCCTATTGGGCTCTCTGCTGTCAGCACAGAGCCTGCTTGGATCCTCTATCCCCCTCTCTCTCTGCCCCCCACCCTGCTTGTGCTCTCTGTCTCTCTCAAAAATAAATAAACATTAAAAAAATAAAGCCCACTTTAAAGTAGCTACTCTTTAATGAAGTAATGCTACTCCACCCCCCACCCTGACCCCTTGAATCATTCTACAAAGCCTATTGAATTTTTTAAGTTAAAATTTAAATATATAATCAAATGTTAGCACATGTTGATTTCTTAGAATGGTGCCTAGCACATATTTCTTGCTTAGTCCTTAGAGTACTTAGTTATTATTATTCCTTTATTTGAATCACTTCAGTCATTCATTCATTTACCAAGCAAATGTCCCCTCTGCAGGTGCTGCTCCAGGTCTGGGGATTCAGAAACAGATAGAACTTAGAACTTGCGTACAAACAGCAGGGGTAATCACCTGCCAGTTCACTGGACAGAGATGTGGTGGAGGAGGTGGCATAGTCTATTCAAGGCTCTCCCAGTTGCTACACTCTAGGCTTCTAATGTGCCCTCCTTCAATGTCCTGGTCAGTATAAGACAGTGGAAAGAGAAAAGGCTTCCCATTGGGTGGATGTGGATTTGAATCCCAGCTGCTTCATATGCTAGCTCTGACCTTCAGTTCCCACCTCTTAAAATGGGGATAATAGAGTAGTTGCCACATGTCATTATGAACTAGGTCCTGGGCTGGGTGCTGTATACTTGTGATTTTGTGGACTCCTCAAAATAGCCCTGTAAGGTGCATCCTGATAATATCTTTATTTTACAGATGAGGAACCTGGGGCACAGAAGGGTGAAAAAATGGCCTAAATGGTAGAGCTTTAAGCTGAACCCAGGCCTGTCAGAGAGCAGAAGCCACATTCCTCCTCATCAGGTAGTATCATGCTATGTCATGTGTCTAAATATGTTAAGATCCCTGGCACACGAGGTCAGAGTAAACAGCTATTATTAATTACTATTACTATTATTATTCTAAGATTTATACCTTTCTTCACCATACTGCCTAGCACGGACTAATATACATTGTAGCTCTTCAATAAAACTTTATTGGGTTTAATTGGTTCTGGATTTTGTGTGTGGGAAGGTAGGTAACTCTGCGTCTCTAAAGGGAAATGGTTAATAAAATAATATCTTAAAATGGGGGAAGTAACAACAATATAAAAAAGCAGCCACAGAAGCAAACCAGTTAATGAGATTCTGTATGGGAAAGATGGAAGGAAATTAAAAGGAATTGCAAAAACAGTGTGGCAGTTGACAACACTTGAAAATATTCTGGCCAGCAGATAGTATTCTTGAGCAAAAGCAATAGAGATGATGAATTACTCAGTGATGTGGCCATCCCTTATAATAATGACAAACAGATAGGAAGGTGTGCAATCTTTAAAGTTTAAAAAAAATAATTTGTCCTTCTGCCAGCTCTTCCCTTACCTGACACAAAGTTGGTCACCGCCAAAGGATTCTGTTTTGCCTGATGAAGTTTTGAGTGAATTAGGTTAGGTTGTCTTGAAAATGGCTATACCAGAAAATAAAAGCTCTTCTCTCTTCGGAAAGGAACTTGACTCTGGGGAAGAGGACAGTTTTCCCAGGGGGAATCTGGGACTGCTGAGACTAGGAGCTTCCGTCTTTCCCCCATGACCCCCAGTGTTTCACCAGCAGAACAAGGACGTTATTAAAGCTTGAATGAAACAAAGCTGCGCACTTGAGAAGTGGCTGCCAGAACTTTTCTCTTTATGGTTCTCTTGAGTTTGTGGGAGAAACAATTAAATGCTGCATATGCAAATGGAGGGTAACAGTTTTCATTTTACTAATAGTCAAATGGTCTTCTTTTGCATTTTGTATCTTTCTCTCACCTTTGGCTATTGTTCTGTCTCAGCCTATGTGAGTTTTGAATCTTCAGGAGGGCCAGAAAACCAGTTTTGGATGCTATATAGCCAAGGACATTCTGTAGCAGTGCCCAGTTACACTGTGAGACAGTTCTAGAGAAATTACTACTGCCACTGTGTCCAGCACATTGAACTGACTGCTCAAGAGGAAGATATCAGAAACTCCCTACAGTCCCCTTCACCATTAAGCTTGCTGGAAGATTGTGTTCCAGAGAGTAGTTTCTGCTTCATTTGACCCCTTTTTAAACCCACGTGTTTTGCAGAGGGGCTTATGATTGCCTTGCTATAGGAAACCTGGGAAATGTAGTGTTTTTGGATTCTACTTTGAGATGATGGCCCTTATCGATAAAGTGGGAAACTACCAGGATGTTGAGAAGATGTTCAGAAGGTTTCTGGGAAATCTGGAAAGACAAATGTCTCCTCCAATTAGCCAGGAGGTTGGTGTTGGATTTTCTGCAACAATATAGGGCTTTGGGGGTGGAGAAGCCCTTCCTGACAAGTCTAGGGTTGATTTTATGTATTTGCTGAAGTTTACTAAAATAAAAATTTTAAATGGTGTATTCTAGGGGTACCTACGTGGCTCAGTCAGTTGAGTGTCTGACTTTTGATTTCAGTTCATGTTGTGATCTCACAGTCGTGAGATCAACCCCCCCCCCCCCCCCATGGGACTCCACGCTGAGCATGGAAACTGCTTGGGATTTTCTCTCTCCCTCTCTCTCTGCTCCTCCCCTTCTCTCTCTCTCTCTCTCTCTCTCTCTCTCTGTCTCAAAATAAATAAATAAACATTAAAAAATTAAAATGGCATATTCTATAATGAAAGTGAATATTATTGATATTTTAATTCAGCTGAAGCAATACATAACAGTATCACATAGTTTCCACTTAATCACTTTTTGCATTTCAGGATCTTTCTTCCTGTGAAGTTTCAATGAAATGCTGAGAAATACATTTTACTTTATTATAGGCAGGATACATTTCAAGAGGCTTTCTTCCCCCTCTGTATCTGATCCATCTGCCAAACGTCTTGACTTTCTGTCTTCCATAAGCTATCTGATCTTCCTGTGGCCATGGAAGAGGCATATCTTTGAAAGCAGAATTTTGAATAAAGAAAGCTGGCGGTTAGGGAGTGATGGCCAGACTCCACAGTGTCTTATTTATTCCAGTTTGAAGCTGAGTACTGCTTCTTCTTGGGCCCTTCACCTGCCATGGACATCTCTTTTTCTTTCTTAGTGTGAATTCTGCCCTTTGGTCTAGGTGACACGTGTCATTTAACACGGACATAACCATGTGGCCCCTCTTTGCTTCTGTGTCATCATCTATAAAATGGGGCTATATTTCCTGACCTACTTCAAGGTTAACATGAGGATTAAGTGATGATGTACAAAGAAGCCTTTTAAGAATTATCAAGTGTGATATAAACGTAAAGCAACAGATAATTAACTATAAGGTCACTACTGTGACCTTATAAAGTTTTACTCATTTTAGCTCTGTTGAGGGTAGCGTTTTGTCTCATCATTTTCTTTTGGAAAAGTTAAATGTTGTTCAATGTCACAGGGCAAGTTCAGGTAGAAGTAGGTCAGGAGCTCAGGTCTCCTGACTCACAGACCAGCAGAATGCTCAGGCTTGCTGTCTGCTTTAGTTTATTATTTGCTTCATGTTTTCAGTGAGTGAGATATAACAATCTCCTTTTGGAGGTTAAAATAATACCTCGGAAGAAGCAAAGAACACTGCATCACTGTAGTTCATTTTAACCCTCATTTATTGTTGCCGTCTGTGTGTCCATGTGCTGGGCTGGTACGAAGGTAGGAAGACGTAGATGACTAGGTTTTTCCAGTCTAGTGGAAGGAGGCAGACGAGCAGACAGACATCTAAGAATCTGAGTTCTTGTCTCTGCTGCTTACTCACAGGGTCTATCTGGGTAAGTCACGCACATCTCTGGGCTTAGGTTTCCCAACTGCCCACTGAGGCCACTGGGCTAGATGTGCAGGATGGTCACCATCACTGAGATTTGTTCTGATCTGTCACAATCTGTGGGTCTATGAGACTCCAAAGCTGTGTGCTGGCCAGGCCTTCACAAACTAATGGCATGTTTTTCTTAATCATTACTTGTGATAAATTTCACAGGCTAACTACATTCTCTAACATGAAACACTACCATTGTATTGAAACATAGTTGGTGATGCTTTTTCATTAACCAGTCAACTTTGCAATGATAGCAAAAATGGGCATCTGATGATGATTTAATAGGGGGCATAAAAATCAATGCCAGCATTAACTACTGGTCTCGGCAATTTTGTAGTTCTATAGTGCTTCTCTGTTATGAACCTTTCTCTTTTTTAAAAATTTTTATTTGTTTATTTTGAGAGAGAGAGTGAGAAAGAGAGAGAGAGAGAAGAACGCACGTGGGAGCTGCAGAAAAAGAGAGAATCCCAAGCAGGCTCCACACTATCAACGCAGAGCCTGATGCAGGGCTTGAACTCATGAGTCATGAGATGATGACCTTAGCTGAAACCAAGTGTCAGATGCTTAACCGACTGAGCCACCCAGGCACCCCTGATAAGAACCTTTGTAATATCAGGCCATTTTCTTTAAAACAGGCCATAGAATAATAATAGCTAACATTTATTTAGTGTTTGCTTATGTGGTAGGAAGGTATTGTTCTAAGTGTTTTCCATATAAAGACTCATTTAATTTTTACAACATTTTGAAGTACCCCTGCCTCTGTCCTGGGGTAAGGAAACGGAGGTACAGAGCAGTACGTAAACCTTGTTGAAGATTACACAGCTGTTAAGAGACAGAGGCAGGATTGGAAGCCTCTGCAGCTGCATTTCTCATGGCTGGACTATCACCTAATGAAAGCTGCTCTCTCTCAGCTCATGTCTGAGAAACTGGACAGACTCGCTTGTTATGAGGCCACAAAATAAGAAAGCAGCTGAATCATCTTACTTGCAGCTCTAAACTTGGCCCGATCCTCAAGCGTGAGGGTTCTTACTATGTGCAAGTGTTCTCAGTCTGGATTTCATGTCTCAGGTGACTCATGAGCCCTTGGAAATCATGTGCAAATTGCATTTATGTGTCCACGTGTGTTGGTGTGCGTGGGGGTAGGCTGCTTGATGGTTTCGTGCCTGTTATCAGAGCGGGCCCTCTCTTCTGCCACTGGTGTAATTCTAGCTGTGCAGGTCCTCATCAGCCCTAAATCTGTGTTAGTATTCTGGGCTGGAAATGTGGGCATAACCACCCCTTGAACAATGGAGTGGCTGTGGAAACCTAGAAGAACCAGACTTTCCACACGTCCTCCTCTGCTCAGAGCTTTGTCACTTTGGTACAGTAGGACAATGCCTTTTTCTCTCCTTAAAGCCTTCCAGCATTTTCATTTTTTTCCCCTCAAAATTTTGTAACCCCAAGGGTTTGAGGGTTTTTTGTTTTGTTTTACCTCTTCTTTATAGGTTTGTTCAGAAATAAGATGTTCATAAGCTTTTTATTTCTTAGCCAGCCCATGAGTTCACTTTCCCATTTAACTTTTATGATTTTTGTTGTTGTTGTTGTAGCTGGTAAGTCCTTTCAAAACCATGTAAGAATGTTTTACTGCATACTAACATAAGAATGAAATGGTACAACTAGAAAATCCAACAGGAAATACACCCCCCCCCCAACACACACTCAGACAATTTAGCTTCTGTTCACAGAAATTGAGTGTATCTGCTAGGGAAAAACTTTCAGGGATGTTATGATTTTGATAGCTGTGTTATCTTATATTACCTATTCTTTCCTAGTCTCTGTTTATAGTTGATTACTCTAGACCTTTTTTGGGGGGCGGTGAAAATGGATTAACAGATATGATGCAGGTCCAGATAGTAGAGAGGTGACAAAATTCTACTACAAAGTAGATTTGTTTTGCTTCTGGTTCAGATGAGTAATATAACTGGCCCATTTCACTGTAACCTGGAAAACTTTACCATCTATTTTATCTTTATTCACTACAGCAAACTTTTAATGTTATTTTAGTGTGATCTCCTTTAAGGATGTGAAGGCATTGCCTCTGCAGACAGGCTTGGGTTCTGATCCCAAGCTCTGTTGTTTACAAGCTGTGTGACTTTGGGCAAGTTTACTTAATCTCTTGGAATCCTCTTTTCCTCATCTATAAAAGGGGAAAATAATAATTACATGTTGCCCAAAGGGTTGTGAGGAGTGATATCAGGCGTGTTAATACATTTACCATAGGCTTCTCTCACAGTAAGCACTTGCTAAATGATTGTTGTTGATTGATTGTTTTTATTGCTATTGTTGTCAGTATAATAACATATTATAATATATATATAATATAATATTATCATCAGCACCATTAAGTTAATATGTGTAATATGCCTAGTACAGTGCCTGGGACATGCATAGGCACCAAACAAATATTTTATTGGATTTGACTGTGCGTAGTTAGCTTTTGTGACTGATTCAGACTAGTGGTAACTTTTTATTTATTAGATTAACAAGGATGAAATTGCTGAATGGAACAAATGATGGCTCTACCTCCAAGTCAACAAACTTCATAGTGAGGTGATCTTGAAAGCAAACAATGAAATGTGGCAAGTCTGGTGGGAAAAAAAAAACAAAAAATGAACAACCTTGAAGCTGTTTTAAGGAGCAGCAGTTGCCTAGTCACACTGATTGCTGAAATTTTGCCTCTCTCCCTTGAATGAGGAGAGGAGAGGAGAGAGGGGCAGAAAGGTTACTGGTCACTTTCATTAATTTTCTTCCAAGAACTGCCACATGTCACCAGATTGCCCCCCGGCACTGGCGCTGTTTGGCTGTCTTCTCTTTGCCCATGAGAAGCCAAAATGTTAAATTGGTGGAGCTTACTAGATCTGACAGAGAAATTCTTCACGTCTGGCCTGAATGTCTAAGTAAATTTGGTGTACTTCTTGTGGTCTGGGGCAAATGCTGGAAGCTATTAGAATTCTGAACAAAACCCTCCATTCAAAGACTGCTCGTTTCCTGCTGGGGTAATCCAAGTATCAAACATGAAGAAATATGGGCAAGGAGAATGTGGCTGTTCAATGCAGAACCCACCAAGGTGTCTACGACATCTCCCCAAATGACTTAGAATGTTACTTCCACTTGATCATCTTGAATAAGTGGTTTCTTTTGAAAATAAGGGCTCTACTTTTCCTGCATCAAGTGTGGATGAGAACTGCTTGGATTTCCTCCCGTCAGTTAAAGTTAGGACAGGGAAGTTCCAGAGGCCTCCATTTTTGTTCTTATTTTTTGTTTTCCAATCATTTTCTTTTGAGTTTTCTCAAATCAGAAAGTATCTTTTCATTAGCTAGGGTTGTGGAGTCCACTCTTTGAGGCTAGGCCTGTCCAATGGCTGGAAGCTATTTTATTAAGGAACCTTTGTGGAGAAGCTATGGTGTATCTCATGAAATATCTGAGTTTGTCATAAACCGTTTCCTTTCTGTACCGAAATTTATTTTCTGTGAAATTCCAGGTGTTCTTTTATTATATAGACTTGAAAGGAATGGATTTGATTGTTCAGGTTTTTTTTCCCAAGAAGAATATTTTCTTGTGATGGGGTAATTGAGGATGAAGAAATCAGATAACATAGGTGAGGTCATTGGGTATGCATAGTGAAAACCATTATTTTAATTAATGCTAGTTGCACCAGGTTGTACAGCCAGTTATGCAGTTGACTGGTGCGATATAGCTGGCATGCTGTTCTGCTACTGCACTTACACCATGTGGGAACTTCGAGACTGCCTCACTCCTGCTAGATGGTGAACTTATGGAGAACAGAGACAAAGCCTTATTCATCACAGTATTCCTAGTTCACAGCACCACATTAGGCACACAATTAATGCTTTTTAAAAATGAAGGGATGGATAAGACATTTTTATCAAACCTGAACGTGAGATCAGGTGGTTTCACAAAACAAAACATTAGCGTTGGTTTACTGGACTTCTTCTTACGTGTTTAGCCTCTTCTTGAGCTCCTGTCCATGCTTTGATCTTTCTGTGGGATGGTTTATATAGGGAGTCCGGTGTTCTTTCATCATTAAGAATTCAGTTGCGTTACTTAATAGTCCCAATCATGTTCCTTTCTCCTTAGAATCTGTACGAGATGTGAAATATGTAACCGGTAACACAGCATGGGAAAAATTAACCTATTCTGATGACTTTGAAGGAGTTCTAACTGCATGTGATCACAAGCAGCTTACTTGTCAGTAGACAGCAGTCCTGCGTTATATCAGCGGTAACGTGGTGGTTCACGTTCAGAGAACTTTTTGTTTTTTCCTCCAAGTTATGCTGACCTCTCAGGCGAAAATATTCCCCATCTAATAAAAGCCGAGGCAAATTTATGGGCCTGCTCCTGACCACTTGTCCTTTATGCTTTAAAAGAAAAAATAAATCTGGATTAAGACTCATAGGTTACTATTGGACCATGTAAATGGTGGGCAGAGGCCAAATATTCCCCCATCCTTGGTCTGCCCATCTTTTTCCCTCTTTGGGCTGTTTGGGGGATATTAGAACTGGTGGAGTGAAGGTTCCTGCAGAGAATGGTAATGTAGTTAGTTCTCTTTAGAAATACAAGCTATCACTCTCGTTGCCTAGAGAGCCTCATGCTTTGGCACCATACAGGAGGCCCCCGGTGGGTCTCAGGTGAGGCTGCTAATAAAAAAGTAGCTGTGGCACGTCAGGGTGAATCAACTGGGACTGAGTGAAAAGGAGGACATTCTGTAATTAAAAGCCCAGAGAAATATTAGAGCTCTCTTTTGTTGCCAACATTATGACAATTGTCCTTTCTACCTGTTCCCATGGGTTTTCTGTCATTTTATCATGCATCCAACAAGTGTTTATTAAATACCTACTCTGTGTTCTGTTGACCATATACTTCAGGGTTTACTTAAGACAGCTCATAAATGAATGTGTGATGACTCAGATGTGGGTCTGGCCCTCAAGGATCTTGTCACTTGGTAAGAGAAAGATGAATATGAGGCAGAGAGTGGCTGGTCCATGGGACATGGCAGGATGCAGAGCAAAAGGGCTTGGGATCTTTGCTTATTACCTCCTTTGGCTCCTGTCAGGTTATCCAATCTTGTTCAAAGTTGGTTTCTAAATCTTGAAACTGTGAAAAATGTATTTCATTCCTGGAAGAGTTGCTTTTAGTATTTGAAAAAGCTGAGAAAAAGGCCTGGCATAGAGTAGGCAATTGATAAATGGCAGCTCTTATTATTACAACTGTCTGGGTTCAGATAAACTCCTGTGTGAGCTTGAGGGCAGTGAAGGAACAGTATCAGTGAAGGGACCACGAGTTTGATGATTGGACATGTATCTGAGCTGAACTTGAGAAGGTGAGTAGGATTTGGGAATGTGCTGAGGGCAATAGAGAAGAAAGTTTATTCAAGATATATTATATAATTTTATACCTTTTTTGTTTGTTTTTACAAACAGACACCAATTTTGCATCATTTTTATTTGCGGTGCATCTTACATCTCTTGCCAGCCCTCCTAAGAAGGGGCTTTGTGCTGCTGGACAAGCATAAATAGGAGGTCCTCAGTGTAAATCAGACTCATGGTGTGCACTCCTCTTTGCACTTTCTGAGCTGAATCTTGCTTTTCCTCACTTTATCCCCCCCAGAACAGAACTTAGCTTTGTGGTGTTGGGTTGTTAGGAACACAACCTGCATTCACCGTAGTCGTAATTTTGTTGGTCTTTCTCTGAATTGGAAAGTGACACTTGAGGAAGACCTCATTCTGTCATTCTAGAATATTTGTTAAGCTCCAGGAACAGGTAGTGTGCTGTCCATAAGTTTTGGACCTGGACACTTAGCACATATGATCAAAGGAATCTTACAACTGGACCTAGTTCCTTTTGAGAGAGAGAGAGGTAAGTGAGTAACCCCAGATAGGCATCCTAACTTGGAATTTTCTAAATGGTTAATGCTTGGCTGACATGTTATAAAGCTAATTTGTTTATACTTGTGTCATGTAATTATACACTCTGTATATAATATCCTTTTGAAATTATTATTTATTGCACAAATATTATAACAGAAACTGAACTCAAAACACAAGGAAAAATGTGTGTGGGCTTACCATTTGTACAAATCAAACCTTTTTTGTGTTTTCAGGTTTATTAATGGTCCCTGTCCACGTGTCCATGACAGTACAGTTGACACCGTGCTGTAGGTATCATTTAGTTTTCTGCTCTTTCCAGCTCCCCCCTCCACATGCATCGTATGGTATTCACATACGCTTTCAAAACTAATTATATCTGCATGTAAAACTTTAGCTGTTTTAATAGAACCTGTGTTTTAAACTTTGAACATCTAGAGGAAACTCCCAGCCCACCCCATCCCAATGATTTCCTTTCTCTTCGCAGTGGGAGGGGGGATTCAGGATGGTGGCAGGATGGAACTGCCCAGAGTTCATTGTCCAAGGCTGTCCTTGGTGCTTTCATCAGAAACCTAGAGAAACTGACTGTCAGAGTGAAACGTCTTTGCTTTTCACTTTCAAAGGAGAGAATTCAGAAGGAATATTTGAGAGTATTTAGAAAGAAATATTTGAGGATGTTTGGGGACATCCTGGAGACAGATCCCTACATTATTACTGTGGATGGAGGAAGTTAGGTGCAGGGAAATGGTGACTGAAAGAGCCAGCACCTGGGTTTGAATACTTCTGATGCTCTAGGCATTCTCTCTCTCAACCTCTCTCTCTTTCTTTCTTTCTCTTTCTCTCTCCCTTCCTCCTACCCTCCCTCCCTCTGTCCCTTATCTGTAAAAATGCAAACCTCCATAGACTGAGGATGTGGTATCAGAGAATAAGATCATAATTTGAATCTTTTCAAAAGTTCCCAGTGTGGGCATAATGCTTATGATGTTTTCCAAAGGGGGTGAGAATGACCTAGGAATGCATCTAGGAGTGAGAGGCAAGGCAACCAGTGGAGTGGAGAAGAGCAGTGGCTTTGAAGTCAGACAGCATGGTTCAAATTTTTGCTCTGGTTCTAGTTTGGTGGCCTTGGGCAAGTTACTTAACATTTCTGAATATTTCCATGAGGAAGGTAATTATAGTGCTGCCTCACAGGGTTGTGGTGAGATTAAATTGGATAGTGTAAATAATGCACTTAGCACAATGCCTGGCATAAACAGTAAGCATTCAATAAACGTGAAGTGTTATTACTATTTTTGTTATTTCCTGTTTACTGCTTTCCAAATAGGTAGCCCTGGACTGCGGTAGTCATGGGATCTGTAAACCATGTTTGGTATTATTGCAAAGTCTAAGAGAAATAGGCAGGTTTAGTCACTGTAATAACCAGATGGTAGAGTCTTAGAAACATGGTGCCCTCGGAGGAAGAATAACAGAAGGGGTCCTTGTTGCTGAAAGAGTTGGGTCTTCCATGTCAGGAAATTAGCAAGTTCTTTAATGAAAGCTTGTGGGTTTCTAGTAGTAATGGGAGTAAATAGAGGATGATATGTGCAAATGACTTGATTAATTGGTACAAGTGATCATTCTCTTCAGAACACAAGCAGTTGATACACTGTGGAGTCCCCAGTGCTCAGTTCTGTTAACTGGCTTGTTGAGCAAGCTTTCACTGCTAACTGCCTCTTTGGAAACTGGAAGCAGTGGGAAAATTACTAGGCAAATGGAAACCGGTTTCTCTACCCAACTTGGTAGAGCATTTGCTCTAGGCAACCAGACAGGCTCCAGGAGACATTTGTCTTTGTAGTGCCTTTTTTTTTTTAGCTGTAATTTAAACTGACATCACTTGATTTTGACATTGCAACAAGGTCTCTGTAGACTTAACATTATGTTCATTTTCCCATGCACATCCTCACTGGGGATTGATGGATGTATACCAACATGGAAACTGGTTGGAATGGAAACCATCCAGAAAATGATTAGGGAGCTTGAAACTTTCTGAAACTGGGCACAGCGTGTATTAAGTCATTATTGTTTTAATGAAACTTGTCTTAGCTGGGGTCTCTTAACCGCTTGTTTTCTAGTTTTAATATTGAGTCACTAATTTACACTAATGAGACGCTGTCAAGATTAAACACCTATCTTATACTGTGTTTGCCAAAGTGTGAGATCTAACCTGAGATGTGGCTTTGGAAAATCCTCTGTATTAAACTTGTTGGAGAAATAGAAACAAAAAAACTGCCTGGTTTCAACAGAAACTGTCAACATCATATCTGGGAAGAAATTCACGGTGAATATGTCTTATATTATACCAGGGTGGTCTATAGTAGGTCCTATCAGTAAACAGCTAAATACCACTCTTCCCTGGTAAATTTGCATACTCCTGTGTCTTGTGTGAAATGATGTACATACCAGCTTTTGATGATCTTGTCTGTGGATTATCCACTATGAGAATTGTCTCTTAAAAATGAGAAGAAGCAAGGTGTAGTAGAAAGAATATAAATGTTGGAGCCACACACATCTAGGCCTGTGTCCCAGATTCCTTCTTTCCCATTTGCTTATTTAGGTAAATTCCTTAACTTCCTTTTGCCTCAATTTTTCTCATCTGCAGCATGGGGATGTTGATATTTATGGGGGCAATGCTGTTGAAAGGTTTAGTAGACATAAGACAAGTAGGTAATGTAGCACCTCACATGTAGTTGGTGCTTGCTTAAAGGTCCATTTAAAGGTACGCATATCATTCAATGAATTCCAGTTTGTCCAAGGCCACCCAGCCTTTCTTGGCCTTCTCTCACATTATCAGTTAATGTGTGTTCTTGAAGGCAGTCCAATTTTATCATTGGTTCAGAGGGAGGAAAATAATTAGGAAGGCAGGCCTACTGCAAGAGAACCTATCCATTTTGTTGCAGGATCAGATACAAATGGTTTTTGGATTGTCCATTATTTATCTTTCACTTCTTCCCTTCATTAGTGGTGCTAATGGAGACATAATTACCTTCTTTGTCAGTCTTAATCTCTTGGTCTCCTCAAATCCCACAATAGTAAAAATATGTTGTGTTTTTTTTAAATATGTTTTTAATGTTTGTTTATTTTTGTGAGAGAGAGAGAGAGAGAGAGAGAGAGAGAGCAGGGGAGGGGCAGAGAGAGGGGGACAGAGGATCAAAAGTGGGCTTGGTGCTGACAGCAGAAAGCCCGATGCAAGGCTGGAACTCCTAAACTGTGATATCATGACCTGAGCAGAAATTGAGTCAGACGCTTAACCAACTGAGCCACCCAGGTGCCCCGTGTTATGTTTTAATATTCTCTTTCGACTTCCAAAGCCCAAAGAAAGCTGGGGAGAGAGTAGGAGAAGATGATCTGAGAGGTCATTTATAAACAAGATGATCAGGGTTTATTGATGATTTTAATCTTTATGAAGATTCCTACAGAGAAGTATTCTCTCTCAGTCTCTCTCAGTGGGGATAGGAGATATGGCAAGCGATGAGAGAGGCACACTCTGAACTGCTTTCAACAAATCGTGCGATGATTTCTGTTTGCACTTAGTTCTCAGGTCATCAGTACTATGTGGAGACTTTTGCCCTCCACTGATATGTGTGCTCCTGGATTCAGGGGTGGGTTTGGATACATGCCTCTGTTTGAGTGATTCCAGCTACTGCTGAATGACGTTTCTGTTTCAATAGTATTGTAAACCAAAGAGTAAGACATTTTTGGTTGAGAGATCTTGTTTCTCTTCTTAGTCCATCCCCCATGCTCACTCTTCCAAACCATTCTTTAAAAAGCAAAACAAAGCAAACAAAAACTTGCACTGAGAAAACATCTGGAAGTGAGCAGGCTAGGTCAAAGGCTTTTCCTGATACTACAGTAGAATACCATGACCATCCTTTTGATTGGCTAATTTCTGTTGTTTTAGGCTGATTTGTGCAAATCTCTGTCTCATTAATGGAGATAAAAAAAAAAAAAAAGAAAAAGTATCCCTAAAAATGATCAGAATTGGTTCAGGAAAGATATTCTTTACCTATGGAAAATTCATTATCCTATCTAGAAGAATGCCTTGAGATAGCATAAGATTTATAGCATTTTGTTTTTTTTTTTTACCAAGTAATACATGGTTTAAAAAAGAAAAGGAAATTAGAAAAACTTTAAGAAATCACACTAATAGTAACACTGAAAGTACGTACACATCTTCATTTTAACAAAGAATGCAATAGTTCATGGGAAGTATTGTCTGACTTAAATTTAAAACCATTGCAGTGGTTTTGATTGTTTTTTTTCTCTTGGAAGTGCTCATATTCTGGAATGTGTTTATAGATCTTGACCTCAGATGCTTCCCCTGACTCAGAAATTGGAAAACATTTTGCTAGAGGGGCCAACAGCGAGTGCCTTCCCCTGCTGCAAACTGGGCCCAGCATTGACGTGTTAGGAGCTGGTTCTGTGGTCCAGGGAGACCCAGGATGCTGATGCCACAGTTTCTTGCTCAGTGTAAAAACTTAAAAAAACAGACAAGACACACCTAGGAACAAGATGATTGTTAATATTTGAGGAGAAGGAAGTGGAGGAGAGAAATCGCATTTTTCCTTCCTAATTATATTCTTGTTTTAGAACACAAGTAGTCCCTTGGCTTATTTTCAAAGTGTGGTATGTCTTACCCCTGTTCAAACTTGTCAAATTCCCAATGTAAAAGCCCATGGAGGATGTTT
The DNA here is from genome assembly GCF_028749965.1 of Puma concolor. Lineage (NCBI taxonomy): Eukaryota > Metazoa > Chordata > Mammalia > Carnivora > Felidae > Puma > Puma concolor. The sequence goes on from NC_141674.1 coordinate 52,744,726, forward strand.
TTCTTACTTTGGGGGCTGCTGCTACTTTTGGCCTCTTATGGATGATTAAAGGTTGTATTTTGTGAGGACTTTTATGGCATTTTTGATAGTGGTAGTGCAGGGCAGGCTAAATGGATCATAGCAAAGTCTCAGAGGTCACATGTCCAGTGTTCCAGTCAGTGCAAGAACCATCCCTGCTACCTGTTCTTCCCACCTCTGGTGGATTTCACTGATGAGTGAGCAGAGCTTCCGCTTTTAAAATGCGGGAGTTCTTAAGCTAAAGAACTTTTCTTCCATGTGACACTTATTGGCTACTCAGTAAAAATTGATGAGCAAGTGGATGACAAACCAGTCAGGTCCAAGGGATCTTCTTATGGTGGTTTGAGCCCTCTTGGCATTTTAGTCAGATGGTGTATATGTGCTCTCGAAATTTCCTTTCCAGGCCAAACTGTCGCAATTACTCTATACTCTTAGGATATTGTTTCCTTATTTTCTCCCCTTCTTGCTCTCTGCTGGACAAGTTCCAATTTGTTAATGTTTTTGTTAAAATGTTGTAAAGATACCTGAATGAAATGCCCCCAAATATAATCAGATGAGCACAAAGTATAGTGAAACATTTCTCTTATGGTTCTGGATTCTGTTATCCTTTTAATGGAACCAGAATGTATCATCCCCCTTGGGGCTGCCATGCTTAGACAGATGGATAGTGGAGTGGCATAGAGAACAGCCCAGAACCAGATGCCTGGGTTTGAATCCAGACTCCATCAGTTGTGAAATCTGTTACCCTGGGCAAGTTGCTTAACCTCTCTGTGCCTCAGTTGCCTCATCTATAAAGTTGGGAATAATCGTAGTACTTACTTTATAAGTCTATTATAAAGAACAAATGAGTTAATTTATGCCCAGTGCTCACAACAGTGCCCAGAACAAACTATGCTCTCTGTGTTGGCTTTTTTTGAACTCAGGGTAGAAAGCCTCCATGTCTTACTATCTCAGGAGGCTTTAGAATTAGGCTGTGCTCAAATCCTAGCGCTGCCACTCTCTGTGTGTTTTGGGGCAAGTTACTTCACCTTTCCAAGCTTATGTTTTCTCATTGGCAAACAGGGCATAAAAGAATAAAAATAGCATCTTCCCTATAGGACAGTTGGGAAGATTAAATGAGATAATATGCATGGTGGTTGGCATTTGTGAAGTGGCCTAGAAAGTCTTGCTAATATTATCATTTGAACTTTTGGGCTCTAATTAAGATTCTTGATGGCCATGACCATGGTTTACTTATTTGCTTTTTTTTTTTTTTTTTTTAACTCTACCTGGTATACCATGTGTATAAGGGCTGCTAAATTAAGAGTAAATATTTAAGTTGAGTTTTCCCTTTGGGTCTTACCTTGGGGAGTTGGAAAAATGAAACTATCCTAAGCTACTTAAAACTGTATGCTCACAAGTTTATGGTGCAATTTGGCCTGATTGTTTTGAAGAACATATTCTGTTTGCCACCATGCACTGGTTAATTTACTTGGGCTTCAGGATAAATAGACTTGCTTGATCACTTCTCTCCTCATTATTTGCTGTCTAGAATTTTTAGGGAATATTTAGGCTGGGTAGCTGCACTGGTCACCAGCTGGAGGCCTCTCTCGCCTTTCAAATGGCTTGTGAGGTGGGTAAGTAATCCGGTGAGTGACAAAGGTTATAGCCAATTTTCTAGGGACTCTGGGATTCATTTTTCTTATGTCCTTGAAGCCTTAAGCAAGTGAGTTTTAAGGTTGTTGAGAAAGTGGGGAACCATTAAAAAATGGTTTATAGTTATTAATGTTTTCAAATCTTGGTTGGATTTTAAAGGTGGGTTAAACTACTAAAGTGAATATAAATTAAAACCAGTTAAACAGAGGAGTCCCTCGTCCATTCTGTCTTTGGTGTGCCTAGAATTCCATAAATTTTATGGGTTTCAAAATACTTGCCTTGTTTTGAATGTTTCTAATAAGATGGAGTGAAGTGGCTTACACCTCATGAGATATGGAACTGTTACCCAGGAATGCTGTTTGGCACACATATAAAGAAAGCACTGGTCTCTTGATTCATAAAAAATGTGTGGCTCATTTCCCTGGGACATGTGCGTTATTTTCACAGAGGAATTTCATTTTTTACTCCCTCCCACCCTGTGCATCACTTACACACGTTTGCAATTCATCAGCTATGATTTCCAAAATTTCTGCTCCCTCCTCTCTCTGGCCACCTCCATCCAACTAACCAAAGAGAAAGAGATTATGTGGGAAGGAGGGAAATTTACTTAAATGCCTTCTTTTCCTGCATGTAAGGGGCATGGTGAATTTGAGAAGTGGTCTGAGTATTAGCCCAGATGACTCAATGCAATTATGAAATGAATTGGAAACTGTTTTCATGAGAGAGAGAGAGGGAGAGAGAGAGCGAGCAAGCAAGTGAGAGAACATGTGTTTATGCCATCTCTCCTTCTCTCCTCCTCCTCCTTTTTGCACTCTCAAGGCTATATTTTAGGTTTGCTGTGCAGAAATGAGGTTGTGCTGCATAGCCTCACCCTCTAAACCAAAATATGCTATGTGGAAGGCTGCACAGCTCATCCAGTGAGAATCTCATGTATTGTACTCCTGTCAATGAGCTTGCCAGAAAAAAGTAAATAGCTAGCTTTGGCTAAGAAAGCAATGACTTTTCTGCAATGGAAATAGCATTTTTTTTTCCTTCTGAAAAAATTTTCTTACAAAATGAGAGTGTGCGGGGATTAGTGCTGACTTCTCTAGTTCAGATGTCCAGCTTTCAATCTCCTTTGGGTGCTTGATGTAGTGGAAAGAGCAGCAGCCTCTAGTGCTGTTCTTATTCAGCCACCCAACCCAAAGAGTTAGTAGGTTTGCTCAAAGTTGAAAGAAAAGTTCCTCTGGGAGGAGAGTTAAATTCCTCTGGGTGGAAGGCCATAGTGGTTAAAAACCTGGCTTCTGGAACCAGATCTAACACGGATTCAAATCTGGCTCTGCCACTCAGTGTGTGAGTAGGGCAGATTACTTAATCTGAAACTCAGTTTTTTCACCTGTAGGATGGGGATAATAATCAGGCACACTGCCTGATACACTGTCATGATTTTTTTTAAACTTTTAATGTTTATTCATTTTTGAGAGAGAGAGAGAGAGAGCGAGAGCATAGCAGGGAGGGGCAGAGAGAGAGGGGGACTCAGAATCCAAAGTAGACTCCAGGCTCTGAGCTGTCAGCACAGAGCCCGATGTAGGGCTTGAACCCATGAACTGCAAGATCATGGCCTGAGCTGAAGTCAGACATTTACCCAACTGAGCCACCCAGGTGCCCCTGTCATGATTTAGGGATAGTTTAAGGCAGGGGTGTAGAACCTGGCATGTGGAAAGAGTTGGTAACTTATGATTTTTATTCTTCTTTCATTTGTAAAGTTACACCAACAGGACTGGTCTTGGTGGGAGTAGGGTGAGGAGCAGTTTGTGGAAAGGTGGGATGGGAGTGTGCAGAAGACGGAGCTTCCTGATATAGCATGGCTGGGGACGGAGCAATAGCACTTCTTACTGCGGGCCAGAGGAGATGTCTGTATTTTTCTTTACTACTTCTAAAGAAAATTCATGGGGTATTGATTTTTAGGGAAGATTTAGACTTCCAATGTAACGAGGAAAGTTTATGAGCTGCTATATCCAGCAGAAACCATTTATTAGACCTTTCATGGGGCCAGGAAACATTAAATGATGAGACTGGGACACTTTGATATGTGCTGTCACAGTTTGTAAACTATCTGATGACTTTAGTATGAACCTGGCACCCATGACAAAGACTTTTCTTGTTGAGACACCGCATGGCCGTATGCAGGTGTGTCTTTCCTGGTGCTTTTGGGTGAGTGTAAAGCCTTTCTTACCCTTGAACCTCAGTTCTCACCACAGAAACTTTCCTCCTGAGATTGCAGAGTGCTTCCTGAGCCCTTGCCTCCAAGGATCTCTCTGGCATCTTGTTAGGTTTCATGCCATCCTTTTCTCCTTTACATCTGCACCCTGACCCCAATTTGGAACACATCCAGGAAGAGGGTGGACCAATGGTATGGCTTGGGGACTCCAGAACACCTTCACTGCCCTTCTCTGCCAACTTGGAAAGTGTAACAGGGTTCACCTGTGGGGAACCAGGGAGAGGAATGGATCTTTACAGGATTTTATCTTTATAGGATTCCTGTGGCATACTTAGGAATGCTTGACTTCCATACATACCTTAGCATTCTCAAGCTTCTTATGTTCTTGCATTTCCCTTTGGCTTTGAAAACACGATTAGCATTCCTTGGCAAGGAGGAACTGGTTGGAAATGAACCTAGTTGTTATTTACTTAACAGTTTCGAGCCATGAAGCTTGTAGCAGCCTCATGACAGTCTCTGTACATTTTCTCTGCTCCTTTCTAATCTGTCTGCCACACTGTTGTTGGAATGACTTTCCTCAAAAACAGAAATCTGATCATGAGCCTTCTTGTTTAGAACTCTTTAAGGGCTGCCACTTGCTCATAAGCTAAGGACTGAAACCCATACTGAAGCTTGGCTTGCTGGACACCGTGGGTGTGGCTTCTGCCTGCTTTGCTGTCAGAAGTAGCCTGTTTCACCCTTCTCCTTGCCAGAACGTCTCATCTTCAGGTGGGGGTTCCTCCACCCCTCCACCCCACCGTGAGTATTCTCAGTCACCCCTTTCTCTCTCTAAGAGTTACTAGTAGCATTGGTTACTCTTGCATAGTCTCCTATTTGTCAGTATCTCCCATAAGACTATAAACTCCTTGTGGTTAGAGACCATAGCCTGTTTTATCACCACCTGGCACATCTCATGTCCTCAACGTGCATTTGTTGAATAACTTCATTCATTAATTCATTCATTCCTTCTTTAAAGGGATTGATAACCTAAAATATTAAAACTTAGAGTGAATGGACAATTTTACTTAAAAGGCAATAAATCATCAGCGGGAGACATAGAAGTCACAGGAATTTGGAATGAGTCTTGAGGCTGAGCAAGAATATAATCTTTGAGCAATGCATGCTTGCTTGCGTTATTTATTTATTTATCACATAATATTTGTTTATTTAATTTCCTCGTGGTAGTAGGGAAGGAAACCCAAACAGATTACTGAGTTCTCACCATCTGGTGAAAGGAAGCTCTTCTGAAGTGATAACTATTTCCTGGCAGCAGATGTGCCTTGAAAATTAGAAAATGAATCCATAAAGAAAACAAAAGAAAAAGAAAGAATCCCAACTCTTTCCCCCATGATGGATGATGTCTTATGTTGTAGTTTTGCCAAAGGGCCAGTGTTTGTGAGAGGAGGAAAGGCCAGATGAGATGGAAATTAATTAAGCCTGTGTATAATTTAGGGAGAACTGCAGACAACCGGGGAGACTATCTGTAGCCTGAGATGAGAGCCAAGGCCTCAAGGGACATGGGCACCACCTCCCTGTGGGGCAGAGTTTCTTGTGTGTATTCTGTGGCACCTCAAGGTGTTCTGTGGGGAATAAGGGTTCTCTAGTCAGAGGCATTTATAGAACTCTACTTACGATATTCTGGCCTTGTGTTGAAAGTATATAGTGCACACACATAAATATAGACCTCGCAAAGTCTTTCAAAAATTGATTTTAAAAATGATCAAAGAGGGGTGCTGGGTAGCTCAGTCAGTTAAGTGTCTGACTCTTGATTTCGGTTCAAGTCATGATCTCAAGGTTGGGAGATAGGGCTCCACGTTGGGCTCCAGGCTGGGCATGAAGCCTACTTGAAATTCTCTCTCCCTCTTCCCTTGCCCTTTCCCCACTCGTTCACATGTGTGCGCTCTCTCTCTTTCTTTCTCTCTTTCAAAAAAAAAATCATCAAAGATCTTCCCTTGATGAAGATGGTATGGATCACACTCATTTCATCGAGGGATCTCGTCCTGAGGAAGACAGGTTTGCTGGTGTGAATTCAGGGTCTACCATGTCTCAGCTAGGTGACACAGGAGATTACCTAACTTAGTCTGTGAAATGTGGGTAATAATAGTAATGAATATAAGCTTCGTTAAAAGTTAAATGTGATGACGCTTGTGTAATACTGAGAATGGTACCTGGTTGAAAGTAAGAGCTTATTGGCCAACTATTATTAATATTGCTGATTAAATTATGCCAAGGAATTAATTAGCACAAAAAGATTGGAGCCCTTTACTCAGAATATGTAGAAACTTCCAATAGCCAAGTTATTCTTCTCACGGGGTCTTTTCTAGCTTGAGGCAAGTGATAATATTTTTAGAAGCAGGGGTAATAGTTTCCCAGCTGGACAAACCCTAGGCTCCACGATAAGCAGAGAGGACCACACTGTGTGGTCCTATAGTACTGCTGTGGAAGTCACGCCATATGCGTGTATGTCCAAATTGTTAATCATAATTAGCTCTGGTGGCTGAATCTAAGTGTTCCTTGGTAATCTTTTAAATTGTTTCTTTAAATGATACTTTCCCTGTGAAGGAATTCAAGCCTAATAAGTTTACTTATGACTTAGTTTGAGCTTTGTTTGAGGTGTTGGCTCTCTTGTTAATTATGCAAGGGTCTTTTTGGTTTCTAGGAAGTTGAATCAAGAGATAGGAGTCTGGTTTTGTAGTTTCCCTATTGACAGAGTTGCATACCACCTATTTTTCCTCCCTTCCTTCCTTCCTTCCTTCCTTCCTTCCTTCCTTCCTTCCTTCCTTCCATGCATGCATCCATCCAATAAACTGTTTTTGACCATCTAGCTCTAGCCAAGTGCTGTTAACCACTTCTAATTAACAAAGTCCCAGATGTGGTTTGAATGCAGTACTAGAAATTCTAAGGAGGCCTCTGAAAGTTATTTATGAAAAGCAAGGGAACTTTGCTCTATCTTAACTTTCTTACCCTCCTCATTTACAAATTCTGTGCACATTGTGACTCTGCCAGAGTAATATTGGAGATTAGATTAAGATCTGGAAAATCCATTCCACTATGGCCATACCACCCTGAACGTGCCTGATCTCGTCTGATCTCAGAAGCTAACCAGGGTTGGCCTGGTTAGTACTTGGATGGAATATCCATTCCATAGTTAGAGATACACTAAGAAGGGCTGATTATAAATAATACATAGTAGTGATGTTGGCCCAGTGTGATGATGGCCCTAATTTGACCTTCACATAAATACAGCTGCCCCTAGACTCATCCCAGGGGCTATCTTTAAGAACACTGACATGTGATAATAAATGAGTCTCTTTAGGAATTTTTCTTTTTTGGTTCAAATGGCTGGTTCTGAAGAATTCCATGGGGAAGCAATCTTCATAATACAGATTTCTTGTAGATAAAACTTTGGCAGACCCATTTTCAACCCTGGCATTCAGACCTCCTAAAATTACTATCAGCTAATGGATATTTAGGATACATAAAGCTGGAAAGGCAGTCAAATTGGTTGCAGGCCTCCATATATGTGTATCAAGTGAGGGCTATGGATTCTGAGACCAACCAGGCCAGCCTTCTCAGAATCTGGTGGAGAATGTTTTTAAGCACTGGTCAATTATTATTCTCTATTGCTAATCACAGTCAGTGCAAATGGCCAGCTCTTGCTACTACCAGAATTATTTTGTTCATGGGGATCTTATATGTACATGGGGAAATTCATTTTCTAAATGCTAGATTTCAGCTAAACAAAGGCATTCTATTCAACAGACAATTGTTGAGTTAATTTTATGCCAGATATTTTGCTGGGCCTAGCAATAGAAAGGTGAATGAGGTATGGTCTCTGCCCTTAAGGAAATTAAAAAATAGTATAGGGTTTCAATTTGTGTCAGATCCAATCAATTAATTGCAGTGGCTGCCTGGTGGGTTGTGTTGGGAAGAATTCTGAGGCTTCATCAGGACTTAGTGATTGATTAGTACAATTCATGAGGGTACAGAGGGGATCATGGCAGGTGTACACCCATTGGCTGACTCTTGTCTTCTGGGAGAGAGATAGGCAGTTGCAGCTCAGTATGTTGGCCATGGTAGCAGAGGATTGTAGAGGATGCTCTGGGAACACCAACTTCTGCCTATGGAGCAGAGAATGGCTACACAAGAAGTTGGAGCTGAGACTTGGAAAATTAATAGAAGTTTAGCAGGTGAAAGCATGGAAAGATCACTCTAGGCAAAGGAGGTAAAGTCAAAACATGGAGGCAAGGGACAATAGGATGTATTTGGTGAAAGGCAAATGTTGCTGTGTAACAGGGAGAGTGAGCAGCTTTGCAAAGGCCAGATCACAATGAGTGGTTTGGATGTTAAAGCCCAGGAGGACAAGGAGACAGCACCATAGAATACTGTTTGCCTCATAAATATTAATCTGGAAAGAAGGTTCTCGCATCCTTTTAGAACCTTGGCTTCTAGCCTGTTCTGTTCAACTTTTATATCAATGACTTGATTAGACAAAGATGACATACATGTTGATCACATTAGTAAAAGACACAATGTTTGGAAGTTTTGTGAATCTGTGGATGACTTAATCTGAAGCCAGATGTCTCAAACAGCTTGAGTGACTCCAACCAGAGGATATTTAATAGGGAAAAATGTAAAATTCTGTACTTTGGTTCAAACAACCAATTGTAGAAGAGCAGGATGGAAGAATGGTTGGCTTAGCAATAATATATGTGAAAAGGGTCAGATCTGCGTTGCAGACTTCTCTAGTCCACACAGTATGATATGGCCACACTGAGAAAATAGTAATGGTGGGCATAGAGTATTTGGAAAGAGGCATAATAATCCTGTCCTTGTCTATCATGTTCAGACCACAGAAGGAATGTTGATTTTGGTAAAGAATTTAAAGGTAAAAATCAGCTGGCATGTGTCCGGAGGAAAATAACCAGGATGGGGAGGTATTTTGGTTGACGATCTTGAGATTGCTAAGCCCAAAAAGAAAAAACACAGGAACTGTCCTCAAAACCTTTGAAGATTCTTTGTCACATAGGAATTAGGTTTATGTTATATGGAATGATGAAAAAAATGCAGGGACATTTCTGGAAAGCAAATTTTAGCCCAGTTTCTGGATAAAACCTCCAATGATATGATCTCCTAAGTAGAAAGGGCAAATAGTAAGTTCCCTCTGCCAGAGATGATAAGGCAGAGAGTGGGTTGGCACCTGCTGGAGATTGTAGAAGGGAATTATATATTAGATGGGGGTTTGGGCCCATAGGTCCTTCCAACTCTGAGACTTTTATTCTGGAAAAAATAGAATATCCCAACACCGTCCTGTCTTTGCTGAAGCCAAGAAATAAACATCTGTAAATTAGAGCCCAACCTTTAAGTTGAATCTCTTGGAGTAATTGACTTCTTGTTGGGGAAGTTTTCTTGATCTGCTGTGATGACAGCAAGGCTTTTGTCCCCTCATCTGTCCCTTCCCTATTCTATTCTTAGAATCCTTATCCTAGCATTTTGTTTGTTTTTTGTTTGTAAGAAAACTCCCCTTCCCTTGCTTTTGGGCTACTCACATCAAAGACATCCCATATAAACTGCCCTGAAAAGAAGGCACCTTTCTATAAAAATTCCTATAACCGGGACAACAAGACACAAAAAGCCGTACTTCCCAGCTCTGAGCTTTTGTTAAAACCTGTGTTATGACTGGGTGAAATGAGCTGGCCTCAGAGAAAAGGCCAGACAACACGAGGAAGTCCTTTTGCTGATGGGCGTTCTGTGCCATTTGCAACTCTACGTAACCCGTGTTGTCTCTGGCCGCCAGCACCCCGTCAGATGTTCTGCCAGCTTCGGTTCTGAGTCTGATTTATCATGCCAGGTTCATCTTGCTGTTGCTGAATAAACGAGGTTCCCACCGTCACAATACTCCTTCCCCCTCTGCCAGGAGAAATCTTCATCCAATGAGATGGGCAGCCATCATGGGATTTACTCACAATCCATCATGGGTGAGATGGTGGTGTGGCTGTGCTATCCCCGCCACAGTTCTCAGACCAGGGGCAGGGGGAGGAAGCAGAAAATGCACACGCTTGTGTACCAGCTCCTGGGATCCAGCTCCTGCTCCTGGTTTCTTCCCAAACCTGCCTGTTAATCATCTGTTTACGTTGCCAAGAATGCTTGACTGGGTAATGATAGCAGGGGGAAAAGCAGTGAAAAGAACATCACAGGTTTTTGCTCAAGTGGAGTAATCCCTTCCTGAGTTGCAGGCGTTTCAGCGGCTTTGGTGCAGACAGAACGGCTGGTCTCATTCTTTTCACACCAATGGCCAGCGGCCCCCAGAAGGCAGCTGACTCTGTACTGCTTGGCTGTCCTCTCTCTGGTGGTTCCCACGTGGAACTTGGTGCCATCAGTCTTGGTGCAGTCTTCCGCCTCACCCTTTCCCAGTTAGCGTTCTTGCCTGCTGTTCCTGGTAACTACTTGTAAAGTCAGACTGGTGGAGTTGCACCTCTGGAAGTGAGATGAGGGACTGACAAAGATGGGCTTGTTGACCTGCCCTGATGCCACAATCCTGAGATGCCATAACTGAAAGGGAACTCAGAGGTCTTTAAGCCTAGTCCTGTCACTCTAGCTATGAGGAAACTGAGGATCAGAGAGGTGAAGGAAGTTGCTCAAGATCACACAGCTAGTTGATGATGGGATCTGAGACCATGACCTCTTGACTCACAGTCCAGGGATCTTTTCTTTTTTTAACATTATTTATTTCTTTTTTACCATTTCAATTATTTACATATTTTTCCCGGTTTTATTGAGATATAATTGACATACATCACTGCATAAGCTTAAGGTATAATTTATCTATATTGTGAAATGATTATCACAAGAAGTTAGTCAACATATCTTAGCTCATAAAAAAAAAAGCAAAAAGGAGGAAAAAATTTTTGCTCCTTGTGATGAGAACTTTTAGGATTTACTCTCTTAACAACTTTCATATATATTGTACAGCTATAGTCATCACGTTGCACACTACATCCCTAGTGCTATTTATTTTATAACTGGAAATTTGTACCTTCTGACCACCTTTCTCCACTTTCTCCTCCCCTTACCTTCTGCCTCTGGTAACCACAAATCTCAACTCTTTTCCTATGAATTTTTTTTTTTTTAAGATTCTACTTATAAATGAAATCATACAGTATTTGTCTTGTTCTGTCTGTCTTATTTTGCTCAGCATAATGCCCTCAACTCATATTGTCACAAATGGCAAGAATCCCTTCTCTTTTTTATGGCCAAATAATATTCCATTAATTAAATAAATAATATTCCAATAATTTACACACATATATCCATCCATCCATCCATACCACACACATTTTCTTTATTAATTCATTCATCATTGGACACTTAAGTTTTTTCCATGTCTTGGCTATTATAAATAATGCTGCAGATATCTCTTCGAATTAGTGTTTTCATTTCGTTTGGATATATTCCTAAAAGTGGATCATATGGAAGTTCTACTTTTAATTTTTTTGAGGAATCTTGATACTGTTTTTCACAGTGGCTGTACCAGTTTACACTCCTACCAATTAGTGCACAAGGATTCCCTTTTCTCCATATCCTTGCATGTATTTATTATCTCTTGTGTTTTTGATGATGGCCATTTTAACAGGTGTGAGGTGATATTTCGTTGTGGTTTTGATTTGCATTCCCCCAGTGACTAGTGATGTTGTGCATCTCTTCATGTACCTATTGGCTATTCACTTATCTTCTTTTAAAAAATGTCTATTCAGGTCTTTTGCCCATTTTTAAAATTGGATTATTTGGTGGGTTTTTTTTTTTTGCTATTGAATTGTAGGAGTTCTTTATGTATTTTGGATATTAACCATTTATCAGATATATGGTTTGCAAATATTTTTTTCCCACTCTGTAGGTTGTCTTTTCACGTGTTGATAGTTTCTTTTGCTGAGCAGAATCTCTTTAGTTTGAGGTATTCCCACTTTTTAATTTTTTATATTGTTGCTTGTACTTTAGGTGTCCTACCCAAGAAGTCATTGCCAAGAGTGATGTCAAAGAGCTTTATTCTTGCATTTTCTTTTAGGAGTTTCATGATTTCAGGGCTTACATTTAAGTCTTCAACCCATTTTGAGTTACTTTTTGTGAGTGACGTCAGATAGGGTTCTAATTTTATTCTTCTACATGTGAATATCTGAATTTCCCAGCATTCTTTATTGAAAAAACTGTTTTTTCTCCATTGAGTATTCTTGGCTCTCTTGTCAAATATTGGTTGACTGTATATGCTTGGGTTTATTTCTAATCCAGGGATCTTTATTCTCTCTGATGTTAAAGCATTGCCCCCTTTGAAATGGACATAGTCATTCATTTATTTGTTTATTCAGATTCAGCAAATATTTATTGAACTGTGACAGAGATGAATAAAGTCTGTTTCCACAAGCAATTTGTAGTCCAGGAGAGAAGACAGGCATTTACAAAGATGGTTTATACTCAGTGTGGAAAGTGTTGACAAATATGGGAACATAGAGGGGGAAGTGCCTGACTGATTTTTGGAGGGAGGGAAGGAAAAGGCATGAAGGTAATCTGGAGAGATAATATAGCATAATAGTGACCATGAGATGGGCTCTTAAGCCAGACTATTTGCACTAGAAACCAAGCTCTACCACTTACCTACGGAGGAACCTTGGGCAAGTTGCTTAATCTCTTTGTGCCTCAGTTTTCCACTCTGGAAAGTGGGAAAATTATTAATACTTAACTCCTAGGGTCATTGCAAGAGTTTAATGAGCTAATATTTATAAAGTATTTAAAAAGTGTCTTAGAGTAGGGTTAAATCTGTATGATGATGGTGGTGGTGATAAAGATGATGAATGGCAAAAAGCTGTATTCAATTAGTGTGCTGAGGAGTGGGACAGACCCCTTGTTTTAGTGATGACCAAAGGTATAGAAATGGTAGCATAGTTGCCAATGGGAGACATTGTTTCTTGTTGGGGCTCCTTAGAGGGGAAGCAGGCACATGGGTTGGAAGTGCCAGATACCATGTGGTGGCAGCAGATAAGAAGATATTTGGAGGAGAAGAAATTCTGAAGGCTCAGATTTTTCCTTTCATGGCTTTGTCTAAATTGGGCCACGAGGCGGGGAGGTGAGCATCATTCAGTTGGTAAACAACAGTGTCTGGGGCTTTGGGGGACCAGTAATGGTTCTGGACATGATCTTGCTTTGAAAGAGCTTCTTTCCAGAGGCGAAGACAAATGTGCCCACAGGTGCTGCCCTGTGGGCAGTGGTGCCCTGGAGAGGTACTGCCCATAGCAGTGGGGGAAAGAGGAAGGAAAGCAGCATTTTAGGGTGCATCATCTAACAGAGGGATATCATCTAAGGGAGGTCCCAGTTCCCTCTCCTTGTCTCTTTCTTTAGCATCTCCAGCCTGTTTGTTTGCTACTTGAAAGCATTTCCCTCCCAGGAACAGATGCACGGAGATGCCCATGGATATGGAGTCAATGCAAGAGCAGACTTGATCCCTCTGGGTGTGAACCCTCCTGTGGGTTAGAAAGCATATCTCTTTATGGGATAGATACACTTTGTTTTGGAAAATGAGTTGGTTGAGGTGAATGGTTTCTGAGGTTCCTGCTAGCTCCAACATTCTAGTTCTTGGGACATGGCATTATGGATTTTACACACATTGTTTTCACCTGTTGGTAAGAATCTGGGAAGGTCTAAGACACATGGTAATTTGTAATTCTGCTGAGGCAAGCATTTGACAAGAATGAGTCATGTAGCTGGTGACTAAACCGAACATCCACATGTGGCACACTAGAACCCAGAGGGTACAGAGGTCTCTGAGTCTTCTCCTGCATATTGTTCGTGGCCAGCTGCTGTATCATTTTCTCTTAGATTTAGGGAAGGGAAAGGTTTTCCTTCTAGAGTTCTCCAAAGGACTTCTCCCAAAAGACTTTTTTTTTTAAAATTTTAAAAAGTAGAAGGACCACCCACCCCCTCCACCCCCCTGCCCACCAAACTCAACCACTCACCTCCACACTAGCACAGATCCAGCTGAAATGTGGAATTCTGAGCTACCCCTAAGCCCTGCTGCATTACCACCAAGCAGGTGGGATGGGAGCCGGAGTTGAAGTTTGAGCAACTTTGAATTATTACAGTTACCTGGGTATATGATGTTTTTCTACTCTGTTTAAAGAAGGATGGAAAGATCATGACCCTTCCACACTCCCTCCTCCTCCCAAATGAATTTCCTGTTTGTTTGAAAGGCTAGATTGGCAGTCCAGGAGACTGAGGCCTCTGTCTCTACCTGAGCAGGTCGGGCAATGGCCCAGGTGGGTGGTTCAGAGCATGTCCCTAGAGAGTGGGCACAAGACCACCTCTGAGGGAGAGAGGGAAGGTTGTCTGAGGGCCCATTGAGGAGCTCACTTTCCTTCGCCTCATTGTTTCCTGTTTGATTTAGCGATTTTGGGGGAGTTGGGGGTGGCATGCTATGCCTGTCCACTCTGAGTTGCTATCTTTACTTTCATGAAGAATATATGGAAGGAAGAAGAGAGTGGGCTTGAGGTCATGACAAGGGACCAAAGCTTTGAATATATAAGGTAATTATGGTTTTTGTTTTTGTCTTTATTTTTCATCATTTTTATTGAGGTATAATTAATGTAGACAGGTTTTAAGTGTTCAGTTCCATCTGTTTTAACAATTGTGACCACTTGTGAAACCACTACCTAAAGCTCGTTACAGAATGTTTTCATCATTCCAGAAAGTTCCCTTGTGCCCCCTTTCCCAGCCAACCCTACCTCCCATCCTCACTCCCTCCACCCAACCCAGGAAATTACTTTCTGATGTCTATCACCATAGACTATAAACAGCACCATTTTTAAAAATATATATTCCCTGAAATCTCTGTAAATCCAAGAAAGGCTACATTTTATTCAAGACTATACCTTCAAAAAACAGAAGGCTAGAGTTCTTTTCTCCTTACCTTGAGCAAATCCTTTGACATACTGGGCCTTGATGAGTATAATGTTAATGATTCCTGCCACATAGCAGAAAATGGAAAGAAAAATAGCACACAATTATTGACCACTCACTATGTGCCAATTACTCTTCTAACTTTACCTCATTATTTCTTTATTCCTCAAAACAACAAGAGAAGTACTGTTTTTTTCCTATTTTACACATGGCAAAACTGAAGCTCGAAGAGGTGAAGTAATTTGCTTAAGGCGATAGAGCGGTCAGTCATGATTCAAAGTCAGGAGCTTCTGTCCAGGGCTTTAAACCTAGAGTGGATTTATGCATGAAGGATTCTCATTAACTGATGTAAGAGCCAAACAGAGGGCATTATTATTTTAAAGGTAGTATCTGTTGTTCAGAGAATATAATCTTCCTTTTTCCCCCCTATTACCTTTTAAATGTTCTACAGCTCCTCAGAATGCTTGACACCAATGTGTATCTGCAAATTAAAACTGTCAGTGCAAAGATTAAGCCTTGAGCTAACAATAGGAAATATAAAAAAAAATTGTCATTAGGATTGATGACCCTTCTGCTAGTTTCTTTTCCATGGAAAAGCATCATGATGAATCTCTCATAAAATTATACTTGTTATTTTATCATACAGCATTGTTAATAATAAAACAATAATTGGTCAATAATATAATTATTAATAATATAGTTTCAATTTTCATAGCTCCATTTGAGTGCCTAATATGTGCCAAACATGTACTCAGCATCTGACATATTATTGCTGATCCTCAATGTAACTCTTCCCAACAGGCATTGTATTAGTTATCTAGTGCTGCATAACAAATAACCCCAAAATTTAGCAGTTGAAGCAATAGAATTTTATTATCTCACGCAGATTCTGAGGATCGGGAATCTGTGAGTGGTTTAGCTTAGTGGTTCATGAGATCACCATCAAGCTGTTGGCTGAGTCTGCAGCCCCTGAAGGCTTGACTGGCCTGGCAGTTCTGCTTCCAGGTTCACGCAATAACACATGGGCATCTGCATATGGTGGCTCACAACATGGCTTCCCCCAGTGTGAGCAATGAGAGAAAACACCCAGGATGGAAGTCCCAGTCTTTTATAACCTCTTTCAGAAGTGATCACTTCTGTTGTATGACATAGATCATAGAGATAGACTCTAGTAAAATGGTAAAAGGTGGGAGGGGACTATACAAGGGTATGAAAATCATGAGATGGGAATCATTGGGGCCATCTTGGAGGCTGGCTACCTCCAAGGCATTATTAACTCCATTTTACTGATGAGAAATGGATGCTAAGAGAGATTCAATGAATTCCCAAGTTAGGTATCTAGGAAGTGAGTAAGATGGAATTTGAATACTGATCTGGTTGATTGTATTGCCTGTCTGCTTTCCAGGAGGCCCAGTGCAGGAAAGTCCAAAAACAAACAAACAAAAAAAGAACAAAGCACATGTAGACCTGGCCTTGAGTGCCCTAGCATGTTCCCGAGGGTGCCTCAGATTGCTGTTTGCTCATAGATACCTGCCTTTATAGTCACTATGTCCCTGAAGGGCTTGGCATAAACCAAAGATTTGAAAATTCAATTTTATTTAAAACGTATGATGGGAGTTCAATATTTAAAAGACTTCTGCTTATATCTTTCTGTAGCACTCTCTTGGTTTATAATTGATTTTTAAATAGATGTTCAGATATTGGAGTATACCTGTCATATTTCTCATTGTGTATGAATGAAGCTGCCTTGAGAGAGCGATTTTGCTTTTGTCTTCCAGGGTAAGTGTGATATTAAATCCCATTTTAAATTATTTTGAGATCCATGGAGGACACTAATAAACCATATGCAAGTCTGGTCATGTTTAAGATTTTAGTGAGTTGGTGTGTCGATGGTGTTTTCCCAGACCATCCCAAGCCACCTTGGCTTACCGCATCCAGAAAAGGACATTTTTATAGTTGCTTCTACTGCAAGAGGACTTGACCACTGAGATAAATCTCCCTGTCATGACCTACTTAAGGAAATTTCATTTTAGGGAAAGAACTCAGGGAGATTACGTGGTCCCTAGCTGGCCCATTAAAAAGGTAAACATTTATCTACTTTTTAATGTCCATACCAAGCAAATAATAAAAGTTACACATACTTCTCAGTTCTTTTTTTTTTTTTTTTTGAGATCTTGGAATATTTTACAGAAATAGAAAAATGTCACCTTCCTTGTCCTGTTTACCAATTCCTCCATTTTATTATTTATTTGCTAATTTGTCCTACTTATGTTAAGGGAACTCTTTGTTTATTCCACTCATTTATTCACTTAACATTTATTTTATACATACTCTGTGCTAGAAGTAATAGGTATAAAATTCCATAGTAGATACTGGGAATAAAAAGATGAAAAAAGATGAATTTCCTACCCTCAGAAAGCCCCCAGTCCAAAGGGAGATTCTAACACAGAGAACAATGGCTATAACCCAAGGCAATTTTTGATTTATTATAAATCATAGGGGAAAGAGTACTTTATTCCAGATAGGAGGTGCTGAAAGATTTCCCAGAGGAAATGAGGAGTGGTTTGCTAAAAGAAGCAAGGGAGGGAAATTGGAGGGTCAGGATGGGGGTACAGCAATTCCAGGCAGAGGGAATCATTCACAAAGACACAAATTGAGAGATAGCATGGCCAATTTGGGAACAAGCTGTCTGGCTTCTAATTGATGTCTCTCTCTCTCTATGTTGCACAGTTTGAGCAACCAGAATGCTGTCTTTCTTTAGGACTATTCCAAATACAAATGCTTTATCACTTGCTCCAAAAGAGCAGTGTATAGTAAAAAGCTCAAAAGATGGCAGCTTTTACTATTATTCTCATCACCATGACTAATAGTTGAAAACTCTTGTTTTCTGCTTAGGGTTCATTGTGACTCTTGGAGAAAGACACCTCTAGGACACATTATATGGGCCCACCATGAGTCAGATGTGGGAACATGTTATGTCACACTGCTTCCTGTTAATCAAACCCACCAAATGCTTCTCTTAATCCACCATTGGATTCTCTCAATGTTCTTCAGATTTGCAGCAGTTATAAGCTCCAGTTTAGTAAGAACTTCTCCTGTGCTCATTTTATAACATGAAGATTTTTATCATTTTTCAAAATAAAGGCTCTGTTAAAATAGCAAAATAAAAATCGTGTGTGTGTGTGTGTGTGTGTGTGTGTGTGTGTGTGTGTGTGTGGTGAGTTAGAAACATCCCAGAAACTGTCAGAGAGTGATATATGTGAAAATGCTTTGGAAAGATTATTACTAGTCCAGTAACTGGAGAGTGGTAGTTGAGTCCTTTCTTGGAAGTATTTAGAGCTGATGAAGTGGGTTACCTGCAGAGATACTTCATAGGAAGACTTGTAGATGTGAGTGTTTGTTTAGGAAATTCAGCGTGTGTGAGTCAAAGGAAGGTGTGTCACCTTCAGTTTGTCTTGAGTCACCTTGCACCTTAGTGATTTTTGTTCTTTTTATTATTTTTAAAATGATAAAATTCACTTCTCACAGGGCAAGAATTGTGCTAGGTGCTAAAAATGCAAAGATGATTAAAACATAGTCCATTTTCTTGAGACTCTTAAAGTAAAATGGGGGAAAAGTCACAAAAGGTCATCATAATGTAGGGCAGGATAGATGCATACAGGGGCACCTGTGCCCCTCACTGTATCTGCGAGGGCAGGGGATGCTCTGGAGGGGATGGCGGCAAGTTGAGCCTGGAAAGATGAGTAAGAATCCATTGACCCAGAGGCCTAATGGATCTTTAAACAAATGAAGTCAAGATGGTGTGATTTATGAAGAAATGATTTGTACCAAAAGCTGTAACATTTTACATTCCTGTAAGCACTCTGAGTTGAGCACGTACTTGGTGAGCTATACCAGTGTTTGTTATCTATTTTGTAGACAGGAAAGCCTGAGAAGGCAGAGATAGGTGAATGTTTTCTCCCCAAGGTCACCAACTAGCGAGCAACAAATGCTGGACTGAAACCCAGCATTCTTCTTACTGTAAAAGCCATGCTTCTGCAAGTCTATACTGGACTAGAACCAGCAGTCCTGGGCTTGGCCTGGCTCATGAGTCCCATGAACTTGGACATGTTGCCAGACTTCTCTAAACGTTTGTTTTCTCATCGGCACAATGGAGAGAGCAGGACTTGAAGCCCTCCCAGCTACGCAGCCTGTGATTCCTAGAAACAGAACCAGGAAGGGTGATGGGGGTGGCTGGGGGCATGGCAGGAGAGACCAGCAGCTGCAGTCACAAAGAGTAGCTTTGTGGCAAGTTTGGTTTCCCAAAGGTACAATCCCTCCCTACCTTCGCCCCTCCACCCCAGGTGCTATGAAACTGGATGTGTTTGGGTTCATCAGGAACCTTTGCCAAGGACCAACTGGCAGAAGAAAGCAAAAAGCAGCACAGTGTATTTTAAGATGGATTCATTTTTATGGCGTCAGCCACAGAGTGTATGGGTTCCCTGCTCCAACAGTGGTGGACACAGTGTGCAGTGGGAAGAGTGTTTCTTTGAGGGGCGATTGACTGTGCGTTTAGGCAGTAAACATCTTCTGGGCACAGTGTCACTGGGAGGATTTTGTGTTGAGAGGGCAGTGAGGCGTGAAACCTCAGACTTCTGCGGTACTTCCTGCTACCAAAGTGATGTCAGAGGCTTGCTGTCAGAGTTCCCAGCTCTGGTCCTTATTTCTCAAGTTCTGCTTCCCTGATATGGGGAGAGGAGCAAGAGGGATGGTGAAATCTAACTCCTGGACGTGCACACATAAGGGTGGGGCTGAGAGAGGGGAAAACAAGATGTGTTAAATTTATCCTTGAAGATAATTACTCACTTGTCTGTGATTGCTTATATAACAGATGAGTAGAAGAGAGGCCGATTTTTGACAATTTTATTTCAAATGTATCTCTATGATGTCTAGACAAGGGTTTTTGGGTTTTGTGGGTTTCATTGTTTCATTGTTTTTCACTGACAGAATATAGACTTTTTCCCCCTGGTCTTCTTTGCTAGATTTATAGGCTTCAGTGTTTCTGAGATATAAGGGAAATAGCAACCTTTTCATTCAATTAATCACATCAAAAGTATTGGTAATCTTTGGGTGGTGCTATCCCAACTAGGTCAACTGATATGTTCTAAAAGTTTATAATATAAGAGAAAGCAATTTGATGGTGACAGTAAATGTCATTGTGTTGCTCTCTGCAGTCACCCCTCCCATTCCTTCCTTGCTTCCTTCCTTCATATACATATAAGCCTTCCACCCCCTTCACACATCATACACATTTTACATTAGTGCAATCGATTTTTGTGAACTTGATGTTTATTCCTATAATACGCAGGATTGGGTTTCTATAGCACAGGGGAGATTTCTGGGCTAGGTGGGTTAAAAAAAAAAAGTAAGGAGGAGCAAAGAGGATCTGATTCTTCATTGTTTATACACAGAAACCACTGCCCTCTGCATAATCCTTCCTTCAGGGCAATGGATTATGAGTTGGCAAAGTGGAAAGGACGGAAATGGTAGTTACAGATAGCCTACAAATTGTAGAATAAAAGCTGGATTTCATTTGAGTTGGCCATTAGGTTGGAATCTGCTTGGCCAGAAGGTCAAAACCCTTTTTCTGGCAAGAGCCATTATATCTTAAATGTATTTTCTTTACTTTGCCAAGTTGACTAAGGTCCTTCAAATCTTTGACAGGAGTGTGGGAAATCCTGCAGTACTTATTTTTCCTTGGTCCGGAAAATTCTTGGACATGAATTACAGGAGCTTTTAGGTCCTGTAATTATTTAAGCCAGCTTTGCAAACCTTTTATAAAAGGACACATAACACTGGAAAGACTCATGGCATGATTGTATTTTATGTAAATATATGATCTGACCAGGGTTGGGGGGAAGTCATAAAGCATTTTAGATAAAATGTTGTAATCCCTGAAGGTAGAGATGGCAACCAGTAGCATGGTAGTTGGCTGATGAAGATCCTTGGGCAGAGTTAACAAGAGTGTTGCATTCTTGTAATATGTTCACGTTCTTCTTTGAACATAGGCCTATTACTCAGATTTAGAAATACAAATAAGAGCTATCCACACTTTTCTTTATTGTCTTTGGTTCAGTAGTGGGATATCATCTTGTAAAGTTAGCTGCATTTCTGCACTAGAAACTTTGGGTAAAGGCTAACACCCATCACCCGCTCAGGAGAATAAGCCCTGTATCTAGGTCTCCTTAAAAAGATGGTTAAGGGGGCACCTGGGTGGCTCAGTCGGTTGAGCGTCCGACTTCGGCTCAGGTCACGATCTCACGGTTTGTGAGTTCGAGCCCCACGTTGGGCTCTGGGCATGGCTCGGAGCCTGGATCCTGCTTCCGATCCTGTGTCTCCCTCTCTCTCTGCCCCTCCCCCATTCATGCTCTGTCTCTCTCTGTCTCAAAAATAAATAAACATTAAAAAAAAATTAAAAAAAAAAAAGATGGTTAGGACTGAGAAAGAGGCCCAGTTGTGTTTACCAAGTTGGAGTTTGAAGTTGAGGCAGGATGGAGTCAGCCTGAGATCCTGGCACATGGAGTCTCCCAGATAGAAAGGGTGATGACCAAGAATTGATAGGCAGACAACTCATCTTGATTAGGCAGCCAGTATACCATTAGCCTCTTCTGGAAGTCACTGACTCACAGACTTTTGGGCTGATAGAGAACTTTGAGGTGCTCTGTCAGTGTCTTCTCTCTCTTATTTTGCCATAAGGGGTCCAAGGCTCAGAGAGTTGAAATCACTTGTCCTGAGCACTTCATCAGCTATTAAATAAACTTGTTCTTTTGAATATTGTTGGAAAAATTTTAGAACTTTTTTCATCTTGTTTCTAGATATACTATGTTTTCCTTTGTATTTAATCTTTTAAAATTTCTTTGATACTGGGTGTGTTTTACACTTAGACATGCCTAATACCCAGATATGTCTTAGAGATGGCACCATAGATTAGACCTATAACTCTTCAGGGTTCTGGATGGTCTCTGTTCAGTGCAGGTGATCACTGGGTCACTAGATGGATTGAGAGGTCATGATATCCAGCTCCTACATGATGCATGCTTCCATCTACAGCTTCCTAGATAGATTGAATTCTTGAATTCTTTACTCACAATGTGCTCTCTCTTTAACCAAAGCTGTCAATCCCATTATTAAACAGGCTTCATATTATGTCACATTCAGTCAATAACATCTACCATATTATTAAAAGAAATATACAAATAAACAACACATGTGAAATTGCTTTGATAGCGGGTGGAATTTTTACATGAGTTCTTTGGCACATGGATCACCAGGGCTTTGCTTGGATTGTGGTGGCATTTCTGGAAATATGAGCAAAAATCTTCCAGTGTTGTATAATTTTATGTTCAGTAACTTGAACTTCATGCTATCTGAACCCCCATTGCATACTAGCTTCCTTCTTCACTCTGAAAATTTTCTTTAACACTTGATAGGCACTAAAGAATGCTTCCTCCCCCTTCATTTTAAACTGACTTGTTGAACTTCTGTGTTCTTTCCTCATCTGAACAGGGTGGTGGATCCTGTTTCCTAATAATGTGATCAGGAAAAGATGGTGATGTTGGTGAATTACCAGAACTGACTGGCACTTTATGTGTCCTCTCAGTCCTTTATGTGGCCTCTCAGTCCTTTATGAGAGGGCCTGAGTGCAACCTCTCCCACAAGTAGAGGTGAGCCAGTCTCTGGAAATGTTGAGTGGTATGTGAACACATTTAACCCTCTGCTCCAGGGAGGCTGCCCTCTGCAAAGCCCCTGAAGTATGCCTTGCACTTTCCCACCTTACCTTGGAGCCTTATTCCAGATGCAGAATAAAAGGACAAGAGTTCGAGTTCTGACTCTCTATTAATTATTAGCTGTTGAGCTTGGGCAAATCCCTTAATCTCTTTGAGGTTAATAATAACTACCCCAGAGAGCTATTAAACGTGTCAAATGAAGTAATATGTGTGGGAATGCTTTGTAAGCTATACAGGGTCATGAATAGGTGAGCTGTTATTATTAATGGTATTTTCTGTAAAATTTTCCTGGCTACTTCAGCTCTCTGGATTTTGCCTTTCTATTAACTCACTATTGGTACTGCCCTTGGGCCCTTTCATGCGCCCATCTGTGATGCTGGTTAACTCATCCCCTGGGTAGAGCTGCTCTTTCTGAAAAGTCTGCTGTTTTAATATTTTAAATTGATTTTGTACTAGTTAAAAAATATTTTAAAAATAAAAAAATCAAATATCTTTTAATAAAATAAAAGGATATGCATAACATATAAAAATCTTAAAGCATAAGACCATGTCTTATTCAACATTTATTGAGCACTTATGAAATGCTTGACATTGTGCAGGTCCTGGTGATATCCACACAAATGAGACAGTCCCTGCCATGAGACAACTCCTTATCTGGGGCTTGGGGGCAGAGGGCAGGGCAAAGGGGGAGAGAGGCTTTTCTGCTTGGTGAAACTCAGGCAACATTCTGAAAGTGTTCTTACTTTAGCTTAAGTCACTCACTGTTTTTATTTTTATTTTTTTTAAGTTTGTTTATTTTGAGAGGGGGGAAAGATGGGGGGTAGGACCAGAGAGAGAGGGAGAGAGAGAGAATCCTAAGCAGGCTCCATGCTGTCAGTATGAAGCCCAATGCAGGGCTCGAACTCACAAACTGTGGGATCATGACCTGAGCCAAAGTTGGATGCCAAACTGACTGAGCCACCCAGGCGCCCCTAAGTCACTCACTATTTTTAATCAGTTTTTTGGTTTACTTGTTCCTCAGTACCCACACTCTTTTTCTAAAATGTGAGCTCAATGAATCTTGGAATTCTACCTTCAATAAATACTTTTTGAGCACCTGCTATGGTGCTAGGTACTCGATTGAATTTTAGCTCCAGGAGGGCATAGATCTTTGTTTCTTTTGCTCTAAGGATACTGATCTATCCCTAGAACAGTATCTAGTATATAATATATGATATATAACATAATATTAATAAATATTTCTCATATGAATTATCATATTAGTTAATACTAGCTGTCATAACCAATAATCCTTGAAAACTCAGGGGCTTAATACAATGACGCTTTATTACTTGCTCATGTAGAGACCAATTTTCAGTGGATTAGGTGACTCTGCTCCACACAGTCATTTAGGGACCCAGGTTGATGGGGTCCTTAACCTATGGCTTCTGTAGTTACCTTAACGACAATCACCAGACAGGAGAGAGGGAGAATGTGGAGGGTTACAAAAGGATATTTTTGGCCAGAGCTTACTTCCTTACCTGACCACCCTTAGACAACTGGAGTGGGATTGGGGAAGACATGTAAAGCCTTCCTGGCTACTTCCCAGTAGGAAGTTTGCATTTTGAAATACTTGCATGAATCTTTGGACCACTGGCTATCACTGCCTTGTAGACCAAATGTCATTTATTTTCTGTTCACATGTGGGTCTCCCACAATCTGTGAGCTCCTTGGGGGCAAAGGCTATATCTTATTCAGTTATTCACAGTTTTTGGAATATTCTAACAGTTCAGTAAATGTTTTCTGAATTAAAACAAAAAAATAGTTTTTCTGTTGGATACCTGGCACCATAATAGATGCCTAATTTTTTTTTTTTGTGGAAAGAATTTTTAAAAAAGGAAAGAATAGAAGAATAAGAAACCATTTGCTATAATAAAAGTATGCCAAATATGGGAACTGGTAAGTAATATGGTAGGTATTCAACAATGTTTCAAAAAAGAAAAAGAGAAAAAAGAGAAAGACAAAAGAAGAGAAGACAGAGAGAAGGAAGAGAAGGAAAGAAAGAAAGAAAGAAAGAAAGAAAGAAAGAAAGAAAGGACTGAATGAGAGAGGAAGGAGAGGGAGATGGTGCTAGAGTGAGTGGGAAAAGGAGGGAGATAGAAAAAGTGAGAGGGAGAGAAGGGAAGGGAAGCAGGGAAGAGAGAAAAAGAACACAGGAACTTCCTCAGAAGTAAATTTTGTGGGCTCGTCCTCATAAAGGGAAGGATTTCCCTTGCCAGGATGTCAGGGAAGTCTTCCCAGAGCAGTCTTGCACTTTGGCTCCAGCCCTTCCTGGTCCCCCTGTCTAACTTCTATGACTTTATGATCTGCCCACCCTAATACAGGACAAAAATATCTCCCTGTTCTCTAATAGAGAAATGAAGTTAATAAATCTCCCAGAAAGTTTGTGCTTCTCTATGGAAACGGTACATAAAGTACCCCAGCCACCCACGGAGAAGCATCAGGAGGGACCAACGCTCAGTCACATGCGACCAGCTCCTTCCAGCACACTTTTCCCTAGGTCAGGCTGCTGTGTGCAGGTCTGGGGTGTGGACCCGGTGGCCTCTGAGGGCCTGAGAATCCTGTGTTTACTTTGCTTCTCTAATCAGCCTCTCTTGCTTCTGGCTCATTGAGTTTCTCCACAAGATCCACATTCAG